>NC_133139.1:59596711-60241961 GCF_048418815.1 Hemitrygon akajei | reverse complement strand
ATACACATACACTCACACACACACACACAGAGTCACTGACACACACTTACACATCCATGCACACATATACACATACACTCACACACACACACAAACACAGAGTCACTGATACACACTCATACATCCACGCACACATATACACATACACTCACGCACACACACAGAGTCACTGACACACACTCACACATCCATGCACACATATACACATACACTCACACACACACACACACACACACACACACACACACACACACACACACACACACACACACACAGTCACTGACACACACTCACACATCCACACACACATATACACTCACACACACACAGACACTGACACACACTTACACATCCACACACACATATACACATACACTCACACACACACAGAGTCACTGACACACACTCACACATCCATGCACACATATACAATCACACACACACACAGACACTGACACACACTTACACATCCACACACACATATACACATACACTCACACACACACACACAGAGTCACTGACACACACTTACACATCCATGCACACATATACACATACACTCACACACACACACAAACACAGAGTCACTGACACACACTCATACATCCACGCACACATATACACATACACTCACGCA
Source organism: Hemitrygon akajei (assembly GCF_048418815.1). Classification (NCBI taxonomy): domain Eukaryota; kingdom Metazoa; phylum Chordata; class Chondrichthyes; order Myliobatiformes; family Dasyatidae; genus Hemitrygon; species Hemitrygon akajei. The sequence continues at coordinate 60,241,324 of NC_133139.1, read as the reverse complement.
CACACACAGAGTCACTGACACACACTCACACATCCATGCACACATATACACATACACTCACACACACACACACACACACACACACACACACACAGAGTCACTGACACACACTCACACATCCACGCACACATATACACTCACACACACACACAGACACTGACACACACTTACACATCCACACACACATATACACATACACTCACACACACACAGAGTCACTGACACACACTCACACATCCATGCACACATATACAATCACACACACACACAGACACTGACACACACTTACACATCCACGCACACATATACACATACACTCACACACACACACACACACACACACATCCACGCACACATATACACATACACTCACACACACACACACACATCCACGCACACATATACACATACACTCACACACACACACACACACACACACACACACACACACAGAGTCACTGACACACACTCACACATCCACGCACACATATACACACATACCATACACACATGTACACAACCGCATGCACACACATACAGTCACAGACACACACTCACACATCTACACACATTTCGCTCTCTCTCTCTCCCCCATTCACACATACACACTCAGACACAAAGGTGACACAAGAAGCTTACAAAAATTGTTAATTTAAGGCCGATTGTACACTTCAACTATCCAGTGTAATTAAGAAGAAAGTTTGGTTCATCAAAATGTTATTTTATATAAGTAAGAGAACGTACCTAGCGTTGGCACTCAAAACTGCCGTGGTATTTTTAAAGTGTGGGTAGATGAAAGGAAATTAAAGATTAAAAAAAACACCGGAGCAAATATACTGTAAATTAATCGCTCAGTACAGTGGGGGAAGATTGTGGTTTATAGAACATAGAACATAGTATGGTACAGCACATTACAGGCCCTTCAGCCCACAATGTTGTGCCGACCCTCAAACCCTGCCTCCCATATAACCCCCCCCCCCACCTTAAATTCTTCAATATACCTGTCTAGTAGTCTCTTAAACTTCACTAGTGTATCTGCCTCCACCACTGACTCAGGCAGTGCATTCCACGCACCAACCACTCTCTGTGTGAAAGACCTTCCTCTATTATCCCCCTTGAACTTCCCTCCCCTTACCTTAAAACCATGTCCTCTTGTACTGAGCAAGGGGAGGGTGCCCTTGGGAAGAGGCGCTGGCTGTCCACTCTGTCTATTCCTCTTAATATCTTGTACACCGCTATCATGTCTCGTCTCATCCTCCTTCTCTCCAAAGAGTAAAGCCCTAGCTCCCTTAATCTCTGATCATAATCCATACTCCACAAACCAGGCAGCATCCTGGTAAATCTCCTCTGTACCCTTTCCAATGCTTCCACATCCTTCCTATAGTGAGGCGACCAGAACTGGACACAGTACTCCAAGTGTGGCCTAACTAGAGTTTTATAGAGCTGCATCATTACATCGCGTCTCTTAAACTCTATCCCTTGATTTATGAAAGTTAACACCCCATAAGCTTTCTTAACTACCCTATCTACCTGTGAGGCAACTTTCAGGGATCTGTGTGACATGTACCCCCAGATCCCTCTGCTCCTCTACACTACCAAGTATCCTGCCATTTACTTTGTACTCTGCCTTGGAGTTTATCCTTCCAAAGTGTACCACCTCACACTTCCCCCGGTTGAACTCCATCTGCCACTTCTCAGACCACTTCTGCATCCTATCAATGTCTTTCTGCAATCTTCGACAATCCTCTACACTATCTACAACACCACCAACCTTTGTGTCATCTGCAAACTTGCCAACCCAACCTTCTACCCCCACATCCAGGTCATTAATAAAAATCACAAAAAGTAGAGGTCCCAGAACAGATCCTTGTGGGACTCCACTAGTCACAACCCTCCAATCTGGGTGTACTCCCTCCACCATGACCCTCTGCCTTCTGCAAGCAAGCAAATTCTGAATCCACCTGACCAAACTTCCCTGGTTCCCATGCCTTCTGACTTTCTGAATAAGCCGACTGTGTGGAACCTTGTCAAATGCCTTACTACAATCCATGTAGATGACATCCACTGCACTACCCTCATCTATATGCCTGGTCACCTCCTCAAAGAACTCTATCAGGCTTGTTAGACATGATCTGCCCTTCACAAAGCTATGCTGACTGTCCCTGATCAGTCCATGATTCTCTAAATGCCCATAGATTCTATCTCTAAGAATCTTTTCTAACAGCTTTCCCATCACAGACGTAAGGCTCACTGGTCTATAACTACCCGAACTATCCCTACTACCTTTTTTGAACAAGGGGACAACATTCGCCTCCCTCCAATCCTCCGGTACCATTCCTGTGGACAACGAGGACATAAAGATCCTAGCCAGAGGCTCAGCAATCTCTTCCCTCGCCTCGTGGAGCAGCCTGGGGAATATTCCATCAGGCCCCAGGGACTTATCCATCCTAATGTATTTTAACAACTCCAACACCTCTCCCCCCTTAATATCAACATGCTCCAGAACATCAACCTCACTCATATTGTCCTCACTGTCATTAAGTTCCCCCTCATTGGTGAATACCGAAGAGAAGTATTCATTGAGGACCTCGCTCACTTCCACAGCCTCCAGGCACATCTTCCCACTTTTATCTCTAATTGGTCCTACCTTCACTCCTGTCATCCTTTTGTTCTTCACATAATTGAAGATTATGTATTAAAATGTTAAATGAAAGCGGTTTTCTGGCGCAGAAATGAAGGCAGGATTTGTTTGTTTTTCTGTTTCTAGCCCAGACATACGGAAGGAACGTTTCTCACACGGTGACCTCTCACTCAGAACAGGCCACATTGAGACAATCATTTTCATCTTCTGCTGATGGAGAGTTGGTTGGGAGGTGGTGGTTTGACAGGGGTTCTGGTAGGTTTACATATTGAGGGTGTCATAATAAATGATGGGCAGTGTGGAAAGAATAGGGTGAAAATGTCATACAGGAATGTAGAGTTTTAGGATGAGAGGGGGGAAAGTTAAGCGAGGTGATTTTTTTTACAGAGAATGGGAGCTGCAGCGGGAGGTGGTAGAAGCAGAGAAGACAGCAACGTGTAAGAGGCATTTAGACCGGCAGGTGAACAGAAAAGGAATGGAGGGATATAGACCATGTGCAGGCAGATGGAGGAGTTTAAATTAGCAACATGGCCAGCACAGACAAAATGGGCTGAATGGCTTGTTACTGTTGCTTTATGTTCTAGGATACAGGTTTCTGGCACAGAAGCCATTCAGACTATTGTCCCAAGCTGGTCCCACTTGACTGAGACTGAACCCACTATTCCTGTTAGCTGTTTGTTTTAGTTTAATTTCTGTATATGATAGAGGCTGCATGGTAGCATAGCAGTTAGCACAATGATTTAGAGCACCAGCGAAATGGGTCCAATTCCTGCCCTGTCTGAAAGAAGTTTGTACGTTCTCCCCATAACCAGAGTAACACACACAAAACACTGGAGGAATTCAGCAGGTAAGTCACCATCTATGGAAAGGAATAAAGAGTTGGTGTTTCGGGCTGAGACCCTTCATCAGGATGTGTTTATCATTTGATGTTCCCCATGGCCACGTGGTATCCTCCAGGTGCTCTGGTTTCCTCCCACATTCCAAATACGAAAGGGTTAGGGTTAGTGAGTTGAAAAGTCAGGAAGTCCTGAAGAGAGAATTTAGGGAGCTAGGTAGAAAGCTGAAAGCAGGACATCCAGGGTAGTAATCTCTGGATTGCTGCCTGTGCCCCACAGCGGTGAGAGTAAGGATAGGATGATTTGGCAGATTAATGCATGGCTGAGAAACTGGTGCAGAGGGTAGGGTTTCAGATACCTTTCAGATATATTTATATATATTTCAGGTATGTTTGCAATCTCTTCTGGAGAAAATATGACCAGTATAAAAGTGGCAGGTTACACCTGAACCCAAGGGGGGGGGGCAATATCCTTGCAGGCAGATTTGCAAGAACTGTTGGAGAGGGTTTAAACTAATTTGGCAGTGGGCTGGGAACTTAAGTGATAGAGCTGTTGGTTTACAAGCAGATGCGGTGTATTACGAGACTGTCAGGAAAGTCAGATATATTCGGTCTGTGGTCAGTGACAAAAGGGCGTGACTGTGACTGTAGTGGGATCCAAGAGACAGCGCTGGATGCACCTCAGCCCTTGAGCTTGTCCAATAGGTCTGAGATTCTTGCTCCATATATGGATGAGAGTGGGGGCTGTAGGAAGGATGAGCAACCTAACTGTGGCACTGTAGTTCAGGGAGCAATTCAAGAGTGGGGAGAGAAGAGAAATATAGTGGTAATTGGGGATAGTATAGTCAGGGAAATAGACAGAGTTCTCTGTCGTGAGGATAGAGTGTCCTGAAAGCTGAGTTGCCTGCCTGGTGCCTGAGGAATTTGCAGCAGGAGAGAAAGATCCAGTTGTCATGGCCCATGTGGGTACCAACGACATAGGTAAAATGAGGAAGGAAGTTCTGCTGATGGAATTTGAGCAGCTAGGGACCAAATTGAAAAGCCAAACCAAAAAGGTGGTAATCTCTGGACTACTACCTGAGCCACGTGCAAATTGTCACAGAGTTAAGAAGATTAGAGAGTTAAATGTGTGGCTCAAGGAATGGTGTGAGAGAAGTGGGTTTGAATTCATGGGAAATTGGCACTAGGACTGGGGAAGGAGGGAATTGTTCCATTGAGACAGACTCCACCTGAACTGTGATGGGATATGGATCCTGGTGAATTGCATAGTTAGGGTTGTGGATAGAGTAGACTGGGAACACTGGCTATATGGTGGAGTGGTTGAGGAACCATGGAAGACTTTCAAAGAGATATTTCACAATACTCAACAGAAGTGTATTCCAGTTAAATACAAAGGACAGTAAGGATGGGGTCAGCCAGTCATGGATAACTGAGGAAATAAAGGCAGACATCAAACTAAAAACTCATGCATACAAAGTCACCAAGAGTAGTGGGAAACAGTAAGATTGGGAAAATTTAAAGACCTAACAAATAACCACTAAGTGAGCAATAAAGAAAGGGAAGATAGATTATGAAAATATACTAGCACAAAATATGAAAATGGATAGTAAAAGTTTTAATAATTATATAAAGCGGAAAAGGGTGGCTAAGTGAATGTAAATCCCATGAAGGATGAAAAGCGGGTATTGATATTGGGTAATGAGGATATGGCCAAAGCTTTGAATAACCATTTTGTATCGGTCTTCACAGTGAAGGACACATTAATATACCAAAGAGAGATGTTGTGGATGCAATGGGAGGTGAGGACCTTGATAGAATAGCTATCACTAAAGAGGTAGTGCTGAGCAAACTTGTTGGCCTGAAGATAGACAAGTCTCCTGGTCCTGATGGAATGCATCCCAGGGTACTGAAAGAAATGGCAGAAATAGTTGAGTCTTTGGTGATAGTTCACCAAAATTCTCTGGACTCTAAGAGATCCCAATGGGTTGGAAGAAGGTGAATGTCATGTCACTGTTCAAAAAATGATGTAGGCAAAAGGCAGGTAGCTATAGTTTAACATCTGGTAGTTGAAAGTGCTTGAAGCTATCACTAAAGATAAAGTAGCAAGGTATCTGGAAATAAACGGATCCATCAGGCAGATGCAGTATGGACTCAGCAAAGGCAGGACCTGTTTGACAAACTTACTGGAGTTCTTTCAGGATATAACAAGCGCAGTGTATAGAGGGGAACAGATGGATGCTATTTACTTGGATTTCCAGAAGATGTTCAATAAAAGATTTATCTATAAAAAGGATGCATAGAGTTGAAGGTGATATATTAGCATGGATAGAGAATTAGTTAATCAATAGAAAGCAGAGAGTTGGGATAGATGGGTGTTTCTCTGGTTGGCAATCAGTGGTGAGCAGTGTGCTGCAGGGGTTGGTACTGGGCCCACAACTGTTCACAATGTTCATTAACAATCTGGAAGTGAGACAGCCAAGTGTAGTGTATCTAAGTTTGCTGATTACACTAAATTGAGTAGAAAAGCAAATTGTGCAGAGGATACAGAGAGTTTACAGGGAGGCATAGATAGGTTATGTGAGTGGTAAGGGTCTGGCAGATGGAGTACAATATTGGTAAATGTGAGGTCATCCACTTTGGAAGGAAACACGGAACAGGAGATTATTATTTAAATGGTAAAAAAAATTGCAGTGTGCTGCTGTGCAGAGGGACTTGGGAGTGCTTGTGCATGAATCATAAAAGGTTGGTTTGCAGATGCAGCAGGCTATCAAGAAGGCAAGTGGAATGTTTGCCTTCATTACTAGAGGGATTGAATTTAAGAGCAGGGAGGTTATCCTGCAACTATACAGGGTACTGGTGAAGCCACACCTGGAGTACTGTGTGCAGTTCTGGTCTCCCTACTTGAGGAAGGATATGCCAGCTTTGGAGGCAATGCAGACAAGGTTCACCAGGTTGATTCTGAGACTGTACTCGCTGGAATTTAGAAGAATGAGAGGAGATCTTATAGAAACATATAAAATTATGAAAGGGATAGATAAGATAGAGGCAGGAAAGTTGTTTCCACGTGGGTGAGACTAGAATTAGTGGACATAGCCTTAAGATTTGGGGGAATAAATTTAGACCAGATGAAAAGGAACAGCTTTTCCCAGAAGGTGGCAAATCTGTGGAATTTTCTGTCCAATGAAGCAATGGAGACTACCTCAGTAAATATATTTGAGATAAGGTTGTATATATTTTTGCATAGTAGGGAATTAAGGGTTATGGGGAAAAAGCAGGTAGGTGGAGATGAGTCCATGGTCAGATCTGCCATGATCTTATTGAATGGTGGAGCAGGCTCGATGGGCCAGATGGCCTACGCCTGCTCCTACTTCTTATGTTCTTAGATGATAGGGCAAAATTGCAGTCAGTGGGATGAGTTGCAATGTAAAAGGGGACAAAATTGAAAAGGGTGATGAATACAGGACTGAAGGTGTTATATTTGAATGCAATATGGATTAAGGTCGATGATCTTGTCACACAGTTAGATATTGGCAGGGATGATTCCATGGGCATCACTGAGTCATGGCTGAAAGAAGATTATCATTGGGAGTTTAACATCCAAGGATACACATTGTATTGAAAGGACAGGCAGGTAGGTAGAGCGGATGGCATGGCTCTGTTGGTAAAAAATGAAATCAAATTAGAAGATGTAGAATTCTTGTGGGTAGAGTTTAGAAACTAGAAGGGTGAAAAAAGCTCTGATGTGAGTTATATATAGGCCTCCAAACAGTAGATAAGATGTGGGCTACAAATTACAACAGGAGATAGGAAAGACATGCCAAAAGGGCAATGTTATGAAGAATTTCAATACACATGTAGATTGGGTAATCTGGTTGCTGCTGGATCCTGAGAGAGAATTTGTAGAATACCTACAAGATGGCTATTTAGAGCAACCTGTGGTTGAGCCCACTAGGGGATCAACTAATCTAGATTGGGTGTTCTGTAATGAACTGTATTTTATTAGGGATCTTAATGTATAGAACCCTTAGGAGACAGTGATCATAATAAGATGGAATATATCCCTGCAATTTGCGAGGAAGAAGCTAAAATCAGCTGTATCCATATTACAGTGAAGTCAAGGGAATTACAGAAACATGACAGAGGAGTTGGCCAAAATTGATTTGAAGGAGATACTGGTAGGGATGATAGCAGAGCAGCAATGATGGGATTTCTGGGAGCAACTCAGAAGGTGCAGGATAGATACGATAGATACTAAGATACAAAGACAACAAAGTATTCTAATGGCAGTATGACATGACCGTGGCTAATAAAAGAAGTCAAAACCAACATAAAAGCAAAATCAGAGGACATATCATAAAGCAAAAATTAGTGGGAATTTAGAGGATTGGGGAACTTTTAAAAACCAACTGAAGGCAACTAAAGAAGCATTAAGGGGGGAAGAGATGAAACATGAAGGTAAGCTAGCCAGCAATATCAAAAGGATTACAAAAGTTTTTCAGATATATGAAGAATAAAAGGGAGGCAAGAGAGAGGCAAGACATTGGATCACTGGACAATGATGATGAAGAGGTAGTAATGGAAGCACAGAAATGGTGGACGAGCTGAATAAGTGTTTTGCATTAGTCTTGACTGTGGAGGACCCTAGCAGTATGCTGGAAGTTTGAGAGTGTCAGTGGGCAGAACTGAGTGCAGTTGCTATTATTAGATAGAAGATGCTTGGGAAACAACTGAAAAGTCTGAAGGCAGATAAATCTCCTCAGTGGTTGGGAAGATGTTAGAATCAATTGCTAAGGATGTGGTTTCAGGGTAGTTGGAGGCACATGATAAAATAGTCAAAGTCAATGTGGTTTCCTTAAGGGAAAATCTTGCCTGACAAATCTGTTAGAATTATTTGAGAAAATAACAAGCAGTATAGACTGTGGATAATCCATAGATGTTGTGCACTTGGATTTTCAGTAGGTCTTTGGCAAGCTCTCTCACATGAGACTGCTTAATAAGATGGCAAATGGTATAACAGGAAAGATGCGAGTATTGGCTGATTGGCAGGAGGCAAAGAGTAGGAATAAAGGGATCCTTTTCTAGTTTGCTGCTGATGACTAGTGGTATTCTACAGGGGTTGGTGTTGGGACCACTTATTTTTATGTTAATTTGCAGGTTGTGTCAGTGGTGAGGAAGGCAAATGCAATTATAAGCATTCATTTTGAGAGGACTAGAATATAAAAGCAAGAATGTAATGCTGAGACATAATAAGGCACTGGTAAACACAAAGTGCACTGCAGATGCTGTGGTCAAATCAAGATGTACAAAAAGGCTGGATGAACTCAGCAGGTCGGGCAGCATCCATTGAAAGAAGCAGTCAATGTATTGGGTCGAGACCCTTTGTCAGGACTAAAGAAGGAGGGGGCAGGGGCCCTATAAAGAAGGTGGGGGAGGGTGGAAAACCAATCAGAGGAAAGATCAAGGGGTGGGGGAAGGGAAGCAGGGAGGTGATAGGCAGGAGAGGTGAAGAAGGAATCTAAGGGGAAAACACTATGGGTAGTAGAAGAAGGCAGAGTCATGAGAGGTGATAGGCAGCTAGAAGAGGAGACCAGAGGGAACAGGCTCAGAATAGTGGGACATCCATTTAGAACAGATTTGAGGAGGAATTTATTTTGCCAGATGATGGTGAATCTGTGGAATTTGTAGTAAAGGGCAGCTGTAGAGTCAAGCTTATTGGGTGTATTTAAAGCAGAGGTTGGTAGGGTCTTGATTAGTTGGCATGAAAGGTTATGGGGAGAAGACAAGAGAATGGGATTGAGAGGGAAAGGATCAGCCATGATGAAATGGTGGAGTAGACTTGAAGGGCCAAATAGCTTAATTCTGCTCCTATGTCTTATAGTCTTATGGTTGTGGTGGAGCCAAGGTGTTTGGCTTCAAGTGAGCTACTAATCCCCCTGAGGTCAGTTTCAGAAGTTCACAACTGAATGGTGGCTACTGCAGAGTTCCTGGGCATTGCATCCTCTCTGGAATGTCTTATGAGGAAAGGCTGAGCAAGCTATGGCTTTTCTTTTTAGAGACAAGGAGGATGAGAGGAGACTTGATAGAGATGTACAGGAAGATAAAAGGCATTGAGCCTGTGGATAGCAGAAATGGCTAATACCAGTGGGCATAATTTTAAGGTGGGTGGAGGAAAGTATGGGGGGATGACAGAGGTAGGTTTTTTTTACACAGAGTGGTGGATCCATGCAATACCCTTCCAGGGGTGCTGCTAGAGGCAGATAAAGACCTTTCAGCCCTTCAGGATTGTACTGGCTCTTTGTCAGATCTGCCCAATTAGCTTCTCTTGCAATAAGAAGTAGGGCAGGAGTCAGCCCAGTCCCTCCAGCTTGGTTCCAAGCACAGCACAGACTTGGTGGGCCAAAGGGCTTCTCTCTGCACTGGATAGTAAAGGAGGCAGGTACGATAGAAAGATGGGCACTTGAATATGTGGAGAATGGAGAGATATGGACTTATGTAGGCAGAAGCAATTAGTTAGGCACTCAATTAAATGAGCACAACTTGGCCAAAGTACCTGATCTTGTCCTGTACAGTTCTTTGTTGTGTGTTAAGTAGGAAACAGAGGAAAATGTTTTACAGACATCAGGATAAAGGGTAATGTTGAAAAGGGAATGCAGTCTTAATATAAAGACAACATGATGACTCAAATAATGAAAGAAGTAGACAGAATTATAAATTTGTTCTTTCAATGCAGTTCTTACCAGAGAGATAAAACAGATGGCTATGACATTTGATAATGAGGCGAGTAAGCAAACAAGTAGACTAAAAGTAGAATAGACTTCAAACAAAGAAGATGCTGAAGGAAGCCTGTTCCATCTATTAAAGAATCTAGAAAAGACTCAGCAAAGAGAGTATTACACAAGTTTAAAACTTCCTATAGATGGTGTAATGCCTACAAACGGATGGATACCAAATGGAATGCCTTTAACAAGAGGTATGGAATATGTCAGAGAATTGTTAATCAACCATACGTAAATGACGCTGGAAGAACTCAGCAGGTCAGGCAGCATCTGGGAGAAAAGAGTAGCCAACGTTTCGGGCCGAGACCCTTCACCAGGAATGGGGGGGGGGGGGGGAGAAGAGAGGGCCAAAGCTCAGTAATAGAGATAGGGGAAGGGGGAAGGACTAAAAGGCGCCAGGTGGAGAACCAATCAGAGGCAGGATAAAGGAGGGAGGGGATAAGCATGAAAGAATTGTAGAGATAAAGGAGCAGAAAGTTGAAAGGGGAGAGGGGCAGAGAGGGACCTAGGATGGGGGGGAGGGGAGGGGGAGGGAATTACAAGAAATTGGAGAATTCGATGTTCATACCACCAGGCTGGAGGCTACCCAGACGGTAGATGTGGTGTTGCTCCTCCAACCTGAGTTTGGCCTCATCATGGCAGTAGAGGAGGCCATGTATGGACATATCTAGATGGGAATGAGAGGCAGAGTTGAAGTAGGTGGCAACCGGGAGGTCCTGTCTATTGTGACGGACGGAGCGGAGGTGCTCGACGAAGCGGTCCCCCAATCTGCATCGGGTCTCGCCGATGTAGAGGAGGCCGCACTGGAGCACCGGATGCAATAGACGACTCCAGCAGACTTGCAGGTGAAGTGTTGCCTCACCTGGAAGGACTGTCTGGGGCCCAGAATGATGGTAAGGGGGGAGGTGTGGGGACAGGTGTAGCATTTGCACTTACAGGGATAAGTACCCGGGTGGGAGTTCTGTGGGGAGGGACGTGTGGACCAGGTAGTCGAGGAGGGAACGATCCCTGCGAAAAGCTGAGAGGGGTAGGGAGGGAAAGATGTGCTGGGTGGTGGGGTCCTGTTGAAGGTGGCAGAAGTTGCAGAGGATAATGTGTTGGATCCGGAGGCTGGTGGGGTGGTAGGTGAGGACAAGGGGGACCCTGTCCCTGTTGTGGTGACGGGAGGATGGGTTAAGGGCTGAAGTGCGGGAGGTGGAGGAGATGCGGGTGAGGGCATCTTTGATGACACCAGAAGGGAAACCATGATCCTGAAAGAAAGAGGACATTTGAGAAGTCCTGGAATGGAAAGCTTCATCCTGGGAGCAGATGCGGCGGAGACAGAGGAACTGGAAATAAGGAATGGCATTTTTGCATTGGGCAGGGTGGGAAGAAGTATAGTCAAGATAGTTATGGGAGTCAGTGGGTTTGTAGAAGATGTCAGTGGATAGTCTGTCTCCTGAGATGGAGACCGCGAGATCAAGAAAGGGGAGAGAAGTGTCCGAGATGGACCAAGTGAATTTAAGGGCTGGGTGAAAGTTAGAAGCAAAGTTGATGAAATTGTCGAGCTCAGCATGGGTGCAGGAAGCAGCACCAATGTAGTTGTCGATGTAGCGGAGGAAAAGTTGGGAATTGGTGCCAGTATAGATTTGGAGCACAGACTGTTCCACATAACCCACAAAGAGGCAGGCATAGCTGGGGCCCATGTGAGTGCCCATGGCTACACCCTTGATCTGGAGAAAGTGGGAAGAACCAAAGGAGAAGTTATTAAGAGTTAGAACAAGCTCCGCCAACTGGAGAAGTGTGGTGGTGCTGGGGAACTGGTGGGGTCTGTTATCCAAAAAGTAGCGGAGGGCTTTGAAGCCTTCTTGATGTGGGATAGAGGAGTATAAGGATTGAACATCCATGGTAAAAATGAAGTGGTCGGGGCCGGGGAATTGGAAGTTATTGAAGAGGTGAAGGGCATGGGATGTATCCTGGATGTAGGTGGGGAGAGTCTGAACTATGGGGGATAAAATGGAGACACCTGCTTGTACTTACCCCTGCCACAGGACCCCACCAAAAAACATCAATCCACTGTCTCCCGCACCATCTCCACCCTCATCAACTCCAGACACCTTCCTCCCTCAGCCAAAAAGCTCATAATTCCCACACCCCGCACAGCTCAGTTTTACCTTCTCCCCAAGATCCACAAGCCTGACTGTCCCGGCAGACCCATAGTTTCAGCCTGCTCCTGTCCCACCGAACTTGTGTTTGCCTATTTGGACTCCATTTTATCCCCCATAGTTCAGTCTCTCCCCACCCACATCCAGGATACGTCCCATGCCCTTCACCTCTTCAATAACTTTTAATTCCCCGGCCCCGACCGCTTCATTTTTACCATGGATGTTCAATCGTTATACACCTCCATCCCCCATCAAGAAGACCTCAAAGCCCTCCGCTACTTTTTGGATAACAGACCCCACCGGTTCCCCAGCACCACCACACTTCTCCGGTTGGTGGAGCTTGTTCTAACTCTCAATAACTTCTCCTTTGGTTCTTCCCACTTTCTCCAGATCAAGGGTATAGCCATGGGCACTCGCATGGGCCCCAGCTATGCCTGCCTCTTTGTGGGTTATGTGGAACAGTCTATGCTCCAAATCTATACTGGCACCAATCCCCAACTTTTCCTCCACTACATCGACAACTACATTGGTGCTGCTTCCTGCACCCATGCTGAGCTCGACAATTTCATCAACTTTGCTTCTAACTTTCACCCAGCCCTTAAATTCACTTGGTCCATCTCAGACACTTCACTCCCCTTTCTTGATCTCGCGGTCTCCATCTCAGGAGACAGACTATCCACTGACATCTTCTACAAACCCACTGACTCCCATAACTATCTTGACTATACTTCTTCCCACCCTGCCCAATGCAAAAATGCCATTCCCTATTCCCAGTTCCTCTGTCTCCGCCGCATCTGCTCCCAGGATGAGGCTTTCCATTCCAGGACTTCTCAAATGTCCTCTTTCTTTCAAGATTGTGGTTTCCCTTCTGGCATCATCAAAGATGCCCTCACCCGCATCTCCTCCACCTCCCGCACTTCAGCCTTTAACCCATCCTCCCGTCACCACAACAGGGACAGGGTCCCCCTTGTCCTCACCTACCACCCCACCAGCCTCCGGATCCAGCATATTATCCTCCACAATTTCCGCCACCTTCAACAGGACCCCACCACCCAGCACATCTTTCCCTCCCTACCCCTCTCAGCTTTTCACAGGGATTGTTCCCTCCTTGACTACCTGGTCCACACATCCCTCCCCACAGAACTCCCACCCGGTACTTATCCCCGTAAGTGCAAATGCTACACCTGTCCCCACACCTCCCCCCTTACCATCATTCCGGGCCCCAGACAGTCCTTCCAGGTGAGGCAACACTTCACCTGCAAGTCTGTTGGAGTCGTCTATTGCATCCGGTGCTCCAGTGCGGCCTCCTCTACATCGGCGAGACCCGATGCAGATTGGGGGATTGCTTCGTCGAGCACCTCCGCTCTGTCCGTCACAATAGACAGGATCTCCCAGTTGCCACCCACTTCAACTCTGCCTCTAATTCCCATTCGGATATGTCCATACATGGCCTCCTCTACTGCCATGATGAGGCCAAACTCAGGTTGGAGGAGCAACACCACATCTACCATCTGGGTAGCCTCCAGCCTGGTAGTATGAACATCGAATTCTCCAATTTCTTGTAATTCCCTCCCCCTCCCCTTCCCCCCCATCCTAGGTCCCTCTCTGCCCCTCTCCCCTTTCAACTTTCTGCTCCTTTATCTCTACAGTTCTTTCATGCTTATCCCCTCCCCCCTTTATCCTTCCTCTGATTGGTTCTCCACCTGGCACCTCTAGCCCTTCCCCCTCCCCTATCTCTATTACTGAGCTTCGGCCCTCTCTTCCCCCCCCCCATTCCTGATGAAGGATCTCGGCCCAAAACGTTGGCTACTCTTTTCTCATAGATGCTGCCTGACCTGCTGAGTTCTTCCAGCGTCCTGTACATGTTCTTTGATCCACAGCATCTGCAGTTGTATTTTTGTGTTTTAATCAACCAGCTTGCTATTTATGGTAGAAAATGGAATCCCTGCAGAAGGAGAGGATAGATGAACAATGAAAGATGACAACAGAGACACAATAGACTGCAGATCAATAAGTACTCTGCTGGAGGAACTCAGTGAGCCAGGCAGTATCTGTGCAGGAAAATGGACAGTCAATATTTCAGTTGAGTTTCTTCATTTGTGCAGTTCTTCCAGATGTTTGTTTATGATGTATGAGAAATGAATGATGTAGTAAACAGTCAGCCCCAATTTTAAAAGGAAAAAAAAGCTCAACCAGCTTCATTGGATTTACTGAAGAGGTAACAAAGCCAAGAGACAATAGTTGTGGAGCAGATATACTTCAATGAATCTAGATTTTCAAAATACTTCCAGCAAAGTTCCCAATAAATGAAGAGAGAATGCCTGAAAATTTGTTTGGGACCAATAACAGAATGAATGTGTATCAGGTTTCAGGACAGTCAGCTTTGATTACAGGATGACACAGTGTGGGCAAATGATTGGCAAATAAAGTTGGACACAGGTAAATGGGAGGCACAACACTTGGGCAGGAAGAACAGGGAGGCTTCATTTTGTGCAAGCTTTGTGGAGAAGAGAACACAGAGGCCTTGGAGTACAGCCACCAGAAGTCGAGAAAGCAAACCAACATTTAAGGGTTAAGGGTGAAAGGTGAAATATTTAAGGGGAACCTGAAAGGGAACTTCTTCACTCAGTGGGTGATGTGGGTGTGGAACAAGCTGCTAGTGGAAGTGATGGATGTGGGTTCGATTTTCATTTTTAAGAGAAGTTTGAACAAGTACATGGATGGAAGGGTTGAGAGGGCTATGGTCCAGGTGTAGTTCGATCGGATGAGGCAGTATAACAGTTGGGCACAGACTAGATGGACTGAAGGACCTGTTTCTGTGCTGTAGTGCTCCATGACTCTATTTGGATTTACTACTAGATGATAAGAATTGAAAGGTAGGGAAGTTGTACAAACCTACTTCAGAAGAGATATTGAATGGTGGACAGCTTTAATCACCTCATTATAAAACAGATGCCTAGTGATAAACAAAAACCATTCTGCAGATACTGGAAATCCAGAGCAATATACACAAAGTACTGGAGGCCAGGCCACATCTGTGGAGGAGAATAATCAGTCTGCATTTCAGGAGGAATAAAGGTCTACCAGCATATCGAGATGTCCGTAGAGGAATACTGCTGATCGGCACACTCCAGTTTGCAGGAGTATGTGCTCAGGGATACACTGAAACTCAGTGTAGTCACCACAAGAGCTCAGTTGGGAAGGACCACAGCTACTGGACAGGAAGGGACCTGGTTGGGTGAGGAAGCCTCGCAATTATGGTACTAGTGTGCTATCCCAGGGGACCTTAAACTGTGCATGCAAGAATGTAAACACATTGTACAATTTATGCTTGCAAAAATATTTTAAATTACGAATAAAGCTTATTTTGTTTTAAAAAATCCGTTCCCCCAATCATCACCACTGCATCTTCCACTAATTCTGCTCCCAGTTATCTCCCTTCATCCTGCCACAGCTCATCTTCACACTTTCTCATTCCGCCACCTCTTCGGAAACTGAGAGGTAATGTTGCAGCTATATAGGACCCTGGTCAAACCCCACTTGGAGTATTGTGCTCAGTTCTGGTCACCTCACTGCAGGAAGGATGTGGAAGCCATAGGAAGGGTACAGAGAAGATTTTACAAGGATGTTGCCTAGATTGGGGAGCATGCCTTATGAAAATAGGTTGAGTGAACTCGGCCTTTTCTCCTTGGAGTGAAGGAGGATGAGAGGTGACCTGATAGAGGTGTATAAGATGATGAGAGGCATTGATCGTGTGGATAGTCAGAGGCTTTTTCCCAGGGCTGAAATGGTTGCCACAAGAGAGCACAGGTTTAAGGTGCTGGGGAGTAGGTACAGAAGAGATGTCAGGGGTAAGTTTTTTACTCAGAGAGTGGTGAGTGCGTGGAATGGGCTGCCAGCAACAGTGGTAGAGGTGGATACGATAAGGTATTTTAAGAGACTTTTGGATAGGTACATAGAGCTTAGTAAAATAGTGGGCTATAGGTAAGCCTAGTAATTTCTAAGGTAGGAACATGTACGGCACAACTTTGTGGGCCGAAGAGCCTGTATTGTGCTGTAGGTTTTCTATGATTTTCTATGAAGATAAACCCCTTTCCGTGCCAGTGCTGTCATCACAAGATTTCCTCCTATAGTTACACCGTTAAACATGTTGAGCCCACTGGAGAGGAATTTGAGCATTTGACGGAAGTCATCGACTTTTAAAAAATACAGGAGAAAAGATTCCAATCAATGATGTTTTTCTGACATGTGTGAAATGCTTGATGGTGATCTTGGCATAGATAATGTGGGCAGTAACAGTATTTTCCCCAGGGTAGGAGAGTCAAAAACTAGCGGGCATTGATTTGGGGTGAGAGGGAAAGATGAAGGAAAACTTCTTCATGCAAAGAGTATTGAGTATATGGAACGAGGTGACAGAGGAAGTGGTCGAGGCAGGTACAATAGGAAGCACCTGAGTAGGTACACGGGGCTTATAAGGAAATTGGCCATATCAGGAAACTGGGACTAGATGGGTGGAGTATGTGGTCGGCATGGACTGGTTGGGCCGAAGGACCTGTATCTGTTCTGTATTGATCTATAACTCTATATGAACCTCAGTGCCTCATTTTTATGCCAACATTCGTCTATCTAAAGAAACGATGGAAGCTTTGATGATATCATCAGATGTGAAAAGGGGAGAGCGAAGCAGAAGAGAAGGCACCCACGCACCGGGCAAGCGGACTTCTGGCAACCGTCCAAGCCCTGCTCTGCTCAGCCGGAGTGACCCTGCTTCTCAATCCGTGTTACCTAGTTATGAAGCCTCCCAATTAAAAAAAAAGAAAAGCGGACGAAAATAAAAAATACGTCCGGTGACGTTTAAATTAAAATACACTGAAATCGGGAAAGATTCGGAATGGCAAAGAGAGACAAATGTCAACATCGTATTTCATATATTACACCACATCACTAATCCCGCACTAAACTAAACCAGACTCAGAATCCGGTTAATTCTCACCATGCTAGATGACGTGAAACCACAAAATAAATAAATAATACAAAAAGGAGGGAACAACGAGGTAGTGTCCATGGGCTCACGGATCGTTAAAAAAACTGATGTGAGTGGGGTGGAAGAAGCCGAATGGTTGAGTGTGTGATTTTTGTATCGGCTCTCCGACAGTAGTAATGAGAAGAGGATCCCTAATGATGGATGCTGCCTCTTGAAGATGTCCTCGATAGTGGGGAGAGCTGAGTCCGCGATGGAGCTGACTCTCTACAGTCTCTTGTGACCCCTGCTTCGGAGCCTCCATAACAGGTGGTGATGCAACCAGTCAGAATGCTCTCCACTGTACATCTGTAGAATTTGAGAGAGTCTTAGACAATCTCCTCCAATTCCTAACGAAGTTTAGCGGCTGGCTTCCCTGTTTGGCGACGGCGCAAATCGCGATGTCGCGTGGAGTTCAGGATAGATGCTCCGAGATGTTGACGCATAGGAACTTAGCGGTTCACCCTTTACAACGCTGACCCCTCAGTCAGGACTGGTGCGTGTTTACCTGACCTCCCCTTCTTAAGTCCACGTGGAAAATTGTCAGAGCCCTTAGGTACCATAACAATGCAAGTCACTCACGGCATCGGGGGATAAGGGGAAAACGGATAAAGGTTTGTAACATTTTTAGTTTGGAGGACTGACCGTGTGAGAGGGAGCAAAGCTTTGCTCTTGTTGTTCTGTTACTTGTTGTGTTCTGTGTTGCTCTGCCGAGCTTTATAGTCCGCTATGTCGACACCAGAATGTATAGCGACTCCTGTGGGCTGCCCCAGCACGTCCCGAGGGTGTTAACGCAAACAGCGCATTCCACTCTGTTTCCATATAGAACATAGAACAGTACAGGCCCTTCGGCCCACAATGTGGTGCCGACCCTTAAACCCTGCCTCCCATATAACCCCCCACCTTAAATTCCTCCATATACCTGTCTAGTAGTCTCTTAAACTTCACTAGTGTGTCTGCCTCAGGCAGTGCATTACACGCACCAACCACTCTCTGGTGTAAAAAACCTTCCTCTAATATCCTCCTTGAACTTCCCACCTTTACCTTAAAGCCATGTACTGAGCAGTGGTGCCCTGGGGAAGAGGCGTTGGCTGTCCACTCTGTTCCTCTTAATGCATGCGACATATTAAACTGAAGATGAATCAGCGTCTGTTCCATAGAATAAAGATGTCAAATACCACACGGCAGGCATTTAAGGCGAGGGGTGGGGGGGGGGGGCGTGGGGAACGTTTAAACACAGAGATTAGTGCGCGCCTGGAATGATCTGCCAGGGGTGATTGTGGTGGCCGATATGATAGTGGTATTGAAGAGACTTCTAGATAAACTCATGAACCTGCATAGAATAGACGGATATGGTGGGATTCAGTTTAATTTGACATAATAAATGGAACAGACATCATGGGCCAACAGATCTGTTCCTGTAGCCTTCGGTTCAACGTAAAACAAAACCACAAAAAAACAATGAGATAACAACTTAATACTGTGTGTGATTGGCCACGATGCGACACAACCACATGGGGGAAATTCTGCAGCGTGGATGCAGTAGACGGGGGACTTCGATCATTTGTAGTTAGTAGAGATGGGGAGAGGAACAGAGGGCGAGAGAGATAGGGAGAGGGGAGAGGGGCAGAGGGAGAGACGGGGAGGGGAGGGAGAGGGAAGGGGAGAGGAGAGGGGAAAGAAGTGGGAGCGAGGAGGGAGACGGGAAGGGGTGAGAGAGAAACGGAGCGAGAGAGTCGAGGGGGGGGGGGGGGAGGGAGAGAGAGAGAGAGAGAGAGAGAGAGAGAGAGAGAGAGAGGAGAGAGAGAGAGAGAGAGAGAGAGAGAGAGAGAGAGAGAGAGAGAGAGAGAGAGAGAGAGAGAGAGATTGAGATTGAATCCCTCTCCCCTCCTCTACAGATGCAGCTTGACCCGCTGAATTCCTCCAGCAGATTGTGTGGCTTTGCAGATTTCAGCATCTGCACTCCCTCGTGTCTCCGATATTCCAATAATCACACCAACCGGGAGAAAACAACCGGGATCGACTTTACCGCTGAGGATTGGCGTTAACATCCCGCGAACTGACACACACTTTTTAAAAATCACTGCCCACTAGCAGGAGGTGATTACTGTGAAACCATAAGATCGTAAGACCATAAGACATAAGAACAGAATTAGGCCATTCGTTCCATCGAGTCTGCTCTATCATTCGATCATAGCTTATTCCCCTCAACCCCCTTTCCCTACCTTCTCCCCGTAACCTTTGACACTTTTACTAGTCAAAGAACCTCTACTTTAAATATATCGAATGACTTAGCCTCCACAGCCACCAGGCAACGAATTCCACAGATTCCCCACTCCCTGGCTAAAGAAATTCCTCCTCATCTCTGTTCTAAATGGACATCCTACTATTCTGAGGTTGTGCCCACTGGTACTAGATTTCCCCCTCTATCGGAAACATCTTCTCCACATCCATTCTATGTAGGCCTTTCACTATCCTGAAGTCTTCAATAAGATTCCGCCTTCATTCTTCTAAATACCAGCGACTGCAGGCCCAGAGTCACCAAACGCTTCTCATAGGTTAACCCTTTTATTCCCGGGACCATTCTCGTGAACTTTCTCTGGACCGTCTCCAAAGCCCAGACATCCATTCTTAGATAAGGAGCCTGAAACAATTCGCAATACTCCGAGTACTATATTATAAAGCCTCGGCATTTCATCCTTCCTTTTATTTAGGAGCATCCTGCCTGGGTCAGAATGCGGATACAATGCTCCACGTGTCACGCCTCGAGCCAGGGTGGAAGTTAAACAACCGGTTTCCCAGTCTGACCGAACGAAATTTCACCCCTAGTCTTCTGCTAACTGAGGCTCATGGCGTTCAGAGAACGATTCCGAGCCCGGCAAATGTTCCAAACCGTCAATCTCACATCTGAAATCTTTGAGTCGCGGCGCAGTGTGAAACTGCTGCATCTCGCTGATCGATCACATAAGGAGCCAAGTCATTTCGCACAGTTTGCATTTATTGTGGGTTAGGGCAGGCGTTAATTTTCTCTGGGATTTGGGCTCGTATACATGTCCAGATCTTCGTAAGATGTCGGGCGGGAGCATGCACGGGAAATGTTCACTTCCTGAACCAGCACCAGGATAGTTAACTAGATCGAAACCGTCCGATGCGTGTGCAAAGGCTGCCTCGTTTACCCAGTACATCTGAAACACCTGCATTTAGATAACACTTCCTATTAAACAAGCAGCTATCGGGAACATTGTCTAGGAGAACTGACCGCTGGTAGCAGACGTCAGGACCAACAGGCAGATTCTAAATTAATTCGAATGAGGGCCAGTGAGGTGGAGGGGATTATTACTAGGGTTTCAGTATTTCACAGAAAAACTTCACCTACCTCAACACTGAACCGAACATAATCCATAGACCCACTTTCAAGTTCTAATGCAATTCATGGTCTATCTATCTATTTAATTAATTATTTCGTTCTTTATTGTATTTGCACGATTTCTCTAGCACATTGGTTGTCAGTCTTTGTGTGTAGCCTTTTCATTGATTCTATTGTATTTCCTTGTTCTATTGTGAATGTCTGAAACATAATAAATTTCAAGGCCGTTGTATGATGACGTACTTTGGTAATAAACTTACTTTGAATTTTGAAAAAACAGAAAAACTGGAAATAGCAGGACAGGCCGCATCTGTGGGAGGAGAATCAGATCCGGGAGGGAGTCGGTGAGTTTGGGTGCATTGAACGCGTGAGCGTATCCAAGGGTGGCTCGTCTCTAGGCGTGCGGTACATTTTCAGAGTTCCGGTTGTGTGTGTTGGTTTGGATGGTGCTACCACGTGGAACATTTATTATGGTCTTGCATGTTTATTTGACAATTATTTTGTGCTTTTATTTTAATGTCGTTGTTCACAGCTCTTCAAAATCATTAACTTAATTAGATCATTAAAAAAGCAACCACCTACGGGCAGAATGTCCTTAAATATCGCATTTCTTCACAAATATAAACATATAAAATAAACAATGAATCCATCAGTCTCGATTTCACCATGTGCATTGTGATCATGTCAGAGGGATTCGCTTCGAGGATAACAATAAGGCGCCCTGCTGCACATTAACTGTCCCCCTTTAAACCAGAGCAACCACAGCACAATGGACAACAGTTTGTGTAACTTACACCGCCCTCTCAGGCTGCCTGCTCCAGGAAAGCGGCGGTAGACCGGAGCAGCGGGAGAGCATTTACTTTGTAGTTATAGGTGGAATAGTGCAAAGAAACGGCACACAGATTTGTGTTCACAACTTAACAAAGTAAGTGAAAAAACATTTGAACGAAATTTAACATTCCTCTAAAGAAGATTAATTTAGTTTCTCAATCATCTTCGTTAAAATATAAAGTAAGACAAACAAGAATTATTGGATATACTCAGTATAATATCAGCGACTGTGACGAAAATTAGGTGGGAGTTTGTTTGACTGGGTAATTTACAATAAAGAAAAAACGAACGGATTTTGGAGTCCAGAACATGAACAACGAAAGCGAAAGAGCAAACAGAAAACTTGCTGGACGCACTCAGCATCTGCGGAGGGAGAAACAGTTAATTTCGGGTCAAAGGCACTTCAGAACTCATTAATTCTAGATTAAACCAATTGTCCCATTGTGGTTTTCTACTTTCATTTAAATTACACAGTGAATACGCACAATAAACGCCCGATTGAGAGAATAAGGTCCCGCAAAGCAGAAAGTCAAACGTTAGTCATCTTCGCAATGCTAAATGAAGCTATATTTACAAACGCTTACGTACTGTATTTTAAATGTTTTTAATGCATTTTCTTAGTAGCGTGGAGGAACATGGGGATATTGGGGTTCGTACTGTGTATCGTTCTGGTCACTCACCTAAAGGAAAGATATAAATAAGATTGAAAGATAACAGAAAATTTACCAAGATGTTGCCGGGACCTGAGTTAGAGGGAAAGGTTGAATAGGTTAGGATTTTATTGTCTAGAATGTGGGAGAATGAAAGAGATTTGTTAGAGGTATACAAAATTATGCGAAGTTTAGGATAAATATAAGCAGGCTTTTTGCACTGAAGTTGGGTGAGACTGGAACTAGAGGTCATGGGTGAAGGGTGAAAGATGAAATGTGAAAGGGAGCATGAGGGACCACTCAGAGGGCAGTGAGAGTGTGGAACAAAGCAGAAGAGGAGGATTCAGGTTCAATTTCAACATTTAAGAGAAATTTGGATAGCTACGTGGATGGGAGGGGTATGGAGAACTGCGGTCTGGGTGCAGGTTGATTGGATTAGTTTGGCACAGACTAGATGGGCTGAAGGGTCTGTTGCTGTGCTGTAGTGTTCTATGACTCTATAACCCTATGTCCATAGATCCTTCGAAGTTGATGGGGAGTTTAAGAAGGTGTATGGTCTACTCTAGGCTCCATGTCTGAGGACACCACAAAGTTTACTTGGCTCTGCACTGAACTGAGGCTGTGGCCTGCACTGGCTGTTCTGGGCTTCTTGTCTATTCTTTCATTCTGAATGCTGTTTGCTTGCTTTCGTTGTTTGTGCAATTTGTTTATTTTTTCTCTCTGCACATTGGGTGTTTGGTCTTTTTTTTAATGGAGTCTTTTTGGGTTTCTTTGTTTCATGGTTGCTTGTGAGGAGATGATTCTCAACGTTGTCTAATGTATACATATTTTGATAATAAATATACTTTGAACATCCAAAAAAAAGTGTATTGACCTTCATTAAGATCAAGAGCCATGAAGTAATGTGCTGTTCTATAAAACCCTGGTTAGATCACACAGGATATTGTATCCAGTTCTGGTCACCTCATTATAGGAATGATGTGGAAGCTTTAGAGAGGGTGCAGAGGAGATTTACCAGGATGCTGCCTGGATTAGAGAGCACGTTGAGCAAACTAGGATTTTTCTCTTTAGAATGGAGGATTTTCCTAACTCATATTTTTCCAATACCTTAAATAAAAAGTCCCATTCCAATCTATCAAATGCTTTTTCTACATCCAAAGCAACTGCCACACTCATTTCCTCCTTCTTTTGTGCCAGATGAATTATGCTAAATAACTGCTGATTGTCTATTTTCAATAAAGCCTGTTTGATCCATATGTATTAATTTTGGTAAATATTTAGATAATCTATTAGATAAAATTTTTGCTATTATTTTATAATCCGTATTCAACAAAGAGATAGGTCTATATGATGTTGGTTTTAAAGGATCTCTATCTTTTTTTGGCAATACTATTAGGATCGCTGTCGAAAAAGATTGTGGAAGTTTATGTGTTCTTTCCACTTGATATATTAACTCCATAAAGGGAGGGATTAATAAATCTTTAAATTTTTTATAAAATTCAGGCGGAAAACCATCTTCTCCTGGAGATTTATTACTCTGAAGTGATCCTAAAGCTTCTTCAACCTCTTTTAATGTAAAGGGCATATCTAATCCTTTTTGTTCTTCCGAATTCAATTTTGGAAGAGTTATTTGTGATAAAAAAAATTTCTATCTCAGCAATCTCATTTTGTGATTCTGATTGATATAATTTGGAGTAAAATTTTTTAAAGGTTTCATTAATTTCTAAAGTTTTATAAGTAATTTCATTTGCATTTGTTCTGATTGCATTTATTGTTTTGGAAGCCTGCTCTGTTTTCAACTGTCAAGCAAGAATCTTATGTGATCTTTCACCTAATTTGTAATATCTCTGTTTAGTTCTCATAATTACTTTTTCTGTTTGATATGTCTGAAGTGTTTTATATTGTAACTTCTTATTGACAAGTTGTCTTTGTTTTTCTTCTGTCATATATCTTTGGGATTCTTTTTCTAATTTTGTAATCTCTTTTTCTAATTGATCTATTTCTACCATATATTCTTTCTTAATTTTAGAAGTATAACTTATTATCTGACCCCTCAAATATGCTTTCATCGCAACCCATGATATAAATTTATCATCAACTGAATATCCAAAAAAAATTGGATTTGTCTTTTCATAAAATCACAAAAATCTTGATGTTTTAATAAAATTGAATTAAATCTCCATCTGTAAATCAGTTCCTCCTTATCCATCATTATCATTGTCATTATCAAAGGGGAATGATCTGACAATATTCTCGCTTTATATTCCACACTTTTCACTCTATCCTGAATATTCATTGATAATAGCTTTAGAGAGGGTGCAGAGGAGATTTACCAGGATGCTGCCTGGATTAGAGAGCACGTTGAGCAAGCTAGGATTTTTCTCTTTAGAATGAAGGAGGATAAGTTGCTTGATAGAGGTGTACAAGGTGATAGGAGGCATGGATTGAGAGGAAAGCCAGGGACTTTTTTTTTCTCCCTGGGCAGAAATAGCTAATACAAGAGATCATAAATTTAAGGTGTTTGGGTGAAAGTGTTTGGGGGGGGGGGGGTGGGGAGGGAATGTCAGAGATTAGTTTTTTAAGAGATTGTTGGGCGTGTAGAACTCACTGCCAGGGGTTACAGTAGAAGCAGATACATCAAGAGCATTGAAGAAACTCTGATGGACCATTGGATGAAAGAAAAATGGAGGACTATGTGGGAGGGGAGGGTTAGAAGGTTGGCAAAACATCATGGACTTAAGGGCCTGTACTGTGCTGTAATGTTCTATGTTTATGTATAAAAGATATGGAGTTCAATAATAATTACCACCCAGGAATTGCTGAACCTTGCCCTAATTACCCTGAACTAATTCATGAATTTAGAATGACCTCAACCATAACTTCATAATTCATATCCTCATTTACCTATGGCCTATTCCTGATGAAGTGATTTCTGTTGTAGTCTAGTTACCCAGTAACCCAATAAAAATATTATGCCAGAGTTGTGGCAAAATTTAAGTTCAAATTTAATTACATTTCTGTCAGTTTTATATTTTGCACAACATATTTAAATTGAGCATTTCTTTAATAGTCACAAAGCACTGTTCAGTTGGGATTTCAACCAAGTTTGAAATGAAACAGTGTCCTTAGTTAATCAGCTGATTTCTTTCCAGTTACCTTCTCTCGGTTTATATTTTCATATCTTTTACATATGACCTTGGAGGCCATACAGCCTGTTGTGTCTGTGCTGGTTCCCAGAACTTTCTCTTTTGGTCTATTCCCCTATTTATTACCCTGTAATCGGTTTACTCTCATATATCCATCAATTATCCCCAACTCTATTCTCCCACCCCACCACCCCCACCTACATCAGGGTAATGCTGTGATTATTAATCTACAACCATGGTTGAGATGTGACCGAGGTTTTCCTTGTTCCACTGTTACATAATCTAATTGCTGTTTCTGTAATTAATGCATAGTGATTACTTTTATTTGTCATGTATACATTGATACATGCAGCAAAATCCGTTGTTTGCGGTGAGGATGTGATGGGGGCAGCCTGCAAGTGATGCCACACTTCTGGCACCAGCATAGTATGTCCACAACTCACTAACCAAGACCCACACATCTTTAGAAAGTGGGATGAAATTGGAGCACCTGGAGGAAACCCATGTGGTCACAGGGAGAATCTTCAAACAGGGAGGATGAGAGGTGACCTGATAGAGGTGTATAAGATATTGAGAAGCATTGATTGTGTGGATAGTCAGAGGCTTTTACTCAGGGCTGAAATGGCTAACACGAGAGGGCACAGTTTTTAGGTGCTTGGAAGTAGGTACAGAGAAGACGTCAGGGGTAAGTTTTTTACTCAGAGAGTGGTGAGTGCGTGGAATGGGCTACCGACGACTGTGGTGGAGGCGGATATGATAGGGTCTTCTAAGACACTTCTGGATAGGTACATGGAGCTTAGAAAAATAGAGGGCTATGGGTATCCCTAGATAATTTCTGTAGTAAGGACATGTTCGGCACATCTTTGTGGAGTAAAGTATTGGGGGGTTGTCAGTGTTAAGTTTATTACATAGTGCTTGGTGGGTACAGGGGCACCACAGTAGCATAATGGTTAGCTTAGGGCATCAGAATTTGGAGATCATAAGAGCATAAGAACATAAGAAGGGGAGCAGGAGTAGGCCATCTGGCCCATCGAGCCTGCTCTGCTATTCAAGAAGATCATGGCTGACCTGGCCATGGACTCGTCTCCACCTACCTGTCTTTTCCTCATAAGCCTTAATTCCCCTACTATGCAAAAGTCTATCCAACCTTGTCTTAAATATATTTACTGAAGCTGGATAGATTTTTGCATCACAGGGGGATTAAGGCTTATGGGGAAAAGACTTCATTGGGCAGACAATTCCACAGATGCATCACCCTCTGGGAAAAGCAGTTCCTCATCATCACCATCCTAAATCTACTCCCACAAATCTTGAGGCCGTGTCCTCTAGTTCTAGTCTCACTTACCAGTGCAAACAACTTTCCTGCCTCTGTCTTATCCATCCCTTTCAAAATTTTATATGCTTCTAAAAGATCTCCTCTCATTCTTTTGAATTCCAGCGAGTACAGTCCCAGGCGACTCAATCTCTCCTTATAGTCTAACCTTCTCATCTCTGGAATCAACCTGGTGAACCTCCTCTGCACTGTCCAAAGCCAGTATGTCATCCTTCAAGTAAGGAGACCAGAACTGCATGCAGTGCTCCAGGTGTGGCCTCACCAGTATCCTGTACAGTTGCAGCATAACCTCCCTGCTCTTAAAGTCAGTCCTTCTAGCAATGAAGGCCAACATCCCATTTGCCTTCCTGAAAGCCGGCTGCACCTACAAACCAACCTTTTGTGATTCATGCACAAGCACTCCCAAGTCCCTCTGCACAGCAGCATGCTGCAATTTTTTTTTACCATTTAAATAATAATCTGCTCTTTCATTTTGCCTTCCAAAGTGGAAGACCTTGCATTTACCAACATTGTACTCCATATGCCAGGCCCTTGCCCACTCACTTAATCTATGTATATCATAGAAACACAGAAACATAGAAAACCTACAGCACAATACAGGTTCTTTGGCCCACAAAGTTGTGCCGAACATGTCCCAGTCTTAGAAATTACTAGGCTTACCCATAGCCCTCTATTTTTCTACGCTCCATGTACCTATCCAAAAGTCTCTTAAAAGACCCTATTGTATCTGCCTCCACCACCGTTGCTGGTAGCCCATTCCACGCACTCACCACTCTCTGAGTAAAAAACTTACCCCTGACATCTGCTCTGTACCTACTCCCCAGCACCTTAACCCTGTGTCCTCTTTTCAGCCCTGGGAAAAAGCCTCTGATTATCCACATGATCAATGTATCTCATCATCTTATACACCTCTATCAGATCACCACTCATCATTCCAAGGAGAAAAGGCTGAGCTCACTCAACTTGTTTTCATAAGGCATGCTCCCCAATCCAGGCAACATCCTTGTAAATCTCCTCTGCACCCTTTCTATGCCTTCCACATCCTTCCTGTAGTGAGGCGAGCAGAACTGAGTACAATATCTCTCTGCAGACTCTCTGAATCTTCTGCACAATTTGCTTTCCACTCAATTTAGTATCATCAGCAAACTTAGATACACTGCACTCAGTCCCCTCTTCCAGATTGTTAATGTTTAATGTATGTTGTGGGCTCAGCACCGACCCCTGTGGTACACCACTCACCACTGATTGCTAACCCATGTATCCCAACTCTCTGCTTTCTATTAGTTAACCAATCCTCTATCCATGCTAATACATCACCCCCAACTCTATATATCCTTATCTTATGGATAAGTCTTTTATGTGGCACCTTATCAAATGCTTTCTGGAGATCCAAGTAAATAATATCCGTCTGTTCCTCTCTATTCACTGCACTCATTATATCCTCAAAGAACTCCAGTAATTTGACAAACAAGACCTGCCTTTGCTTATTCCATGTTGCATCTGCCTGCTGGATCCATTTCTTTCCAGATGCCTCACTATTTCGTCTTTAGTGATAGCTTCAAACATTTTCCCAACTACAGATGTTAAAAATAATTGGCCTATAGTTAGTTACCTGCCTTTTGCTTTATTCCTTTTTCTGAACAGTGGTGTGATATTCACCTTCTTCTAATCTGCTGGGACCTGCCCAGGGTTCAGAGGATTTTGGTAAATCATCACCAAAGCCTCTACTATAACTTCTACCATTTCTTTCAGTCCCCTGGGATGCGTTCCATCAGAACCAGGAGACTTGTCTATCTTCAGGTCCACAAGCCCACAGGCCTCAGCACTACCTCTTTAGTGATAGCTATTCTATCAAGGTCCTCACCTTTCATCACATCCATAACACCTCTCTTTGGCATGTTAGATGTGTCCTCCACCATGAAGACCAACAGAAGATAGTCATTCAGTCATTCAGTCATTTCTGACATTGCCTGTAAGAAGTTTGATGTCTTCTTCTGAAGCTCATGTTTCCTCCAAGTGTTCCAGTTTCCTCCACGTTCCAAAGACGTACTGGTCAGTAGGTTAATTGGTGATTGTAAATTGTCCTGTGATTAGGCCGAGGTTTATTTCAGGGTGGTGTGGCTTGTTGGTCTGGAAGGGTTGGTTGTGCGCTGTAACTAAAAATAAATAAATAAATCAGTAAATTACAGAACGTCCTGCAGGGGTGGTGATATGGCGATAGGCAGCAATGTTAGGAGCATTTAACTAGGTACATGAATGATAG
Source organism: Hemitrygon akajei (assembly GCF_048418815.1). Lineage (NCBI taxonomy): Eukaryota > Metazoa > Chordata > Chondrichthyes > Myliobatiformes > Dasyatidae > Hemitrygon > Hemitrygon akajei. Next base: position 60,212,318 of record NC_133139.1, on the reverse strand, counting down.
AAAAAATGGAGGGTTATGTGGGAGGGAAGGGTTAGATTGATAAAAAGTCAGCACAACATTGAAGGGTATGTAATGTACTGCACTGTTCTATGTTCTATGATCCACGGCCCTCTATTCCCTGCACAGTCATGTGTCTGTCTAAAAGCCTCTTAAATATCTGCTTTCACTACTACCACCACTGGCAGCACGTTCCAAGCACCCACCATTCTCTGTGTAAAAATCTTGCCCACACATCTCCTTTAAACTCACACCCAACCTTAAATGCATGCATATTATTTGACATGTAATCCTATAAATTGGCTGCTTATAGAATTATAAATCCTTCTACAAACTAGTTATATCAAATTCACTATTTAGTTTCTAATTATCTTAATACCATATGACCATTAGGCATAAGATAGAGGAGCAGAATTAGGCAGCTTAGGGCACTGAGTCTGCTCTGCCACTCCATCGTGGCTGATTTATTACCCCTCTCAACCCCATTCTTCCACCTTCTCCCTGTAACCTTTGACCTGCCTAATAAGGTCATAGGACATGGGACTTAAACTTTGTTGAAATGTTAATCCTCAAAAGGTTATTCCTCAATAAAAATCTTTATTATAAATGAAATTACTAATCCTTGCCACCACATGACAGTATTAATATTTTCTATAATTTATATTAATTTTTCCACAATCTTGTGATATCCCTAATGGCTCTGCAACCAATAAAGTATGTTTGAAATTGCAGAAAAGTAAACTGTAGGCTCAGTTAAGGCACTGTTTTGATATCATAAATTATATCACCTCTCTCTTTCCAAGTTTTCACATTTTTATCGCTGATATGGAGTTGAAATTGAGGTCATTTTCTGAACTGTTTGAGAAGCTTCTGTGAGTCAACATGCTGAAAATACACATTAAATTCACATTTAATGCACATTAAATTCAGGAAGGTGAGAGTTTTTGCAGGACTTACAATTTTTATTTCTAATTTCCAGCAATCAGTCTTCACTTCTAAAATAATTTCATCCAAATCTGAGTCCATTAACATAACTTGAGAAAACACTAACTTCTAAACACGAGAGATTCTGCAGCTGCTGGAAATCCAGAATAACACACACAATATGCTGGAGGAACTCAACAGGCCAGGCAGCGTCTATGGCAGGGAATAAGCAATCAACTTTTCAGGCTGAGACCCTTCATCAGGACTGGAATGTAAGGGTCTCAGCCTGAAATGTTGTCTGTGTGAACAGGATGCACGAAGGTCATGGAGTTTGAGGCCTGGAGTTCAGGGTCTTGTCATTGGCTAGTCTGGTGTCGATACAATGGACGGAAGCCTAAAGGTCAGTGATCATGGAGTTTGAGGCCTGGAGTTCAGGGTCTTGTCATTGGCTAGTCTGGGGTCGATACAATGGACGGATGCCTAAAGGTCAGTGATCATGGAGTATGAGGCCTGGAGTTCAGGGTCTTGTCATTGGCTAGTCTGGTGTCGATACAATGGACGGAAGCCTAAAGGTCAGTGATCATGGAGTTTGAGGCCTGGAGTTCAGGGTCTTGTCATTGGCTAGTCTGGTGTCGATACAATGGACGGAAGCCTAAAGGTCAGTGATCATGGAGTTTGAGGCCTGGAGTTCAGGGTCTTGTCATTGGCTAGTCTGGGGTCGATACAATGGACGGAAGCCTAAAGGTCAGTGATCATGGAGTTTGAGGCCTGGAGTTCAGGGTCTTGTCATTGGCTAGTCTGGTGTCGATACAATGGACCGAAGCCTAAAGGTCAGTTGGAAGTTTGGAAGTCAAAGCTCGATGGCTGATGCCTGGAGACTGAAGACCTGTCCTGGAGTTGTAGGAATGTCCATGTGTGTGGGTGGGTGGGAGGGAGGAAAGGGGCTTGTTTTATTGCGTTCTGTGTTGTTCTGCATTGTGGGCATGCTTTGTTGGTCCCAGAATGTGTGGTGACACCTGCAGGTTGCCCAGCACACCCTTAGGTTGTGTTGGTTGTTAGCGCAAACAACCCATTTCACTGTATGTTTCTATGTACATGTAATAAATAAATCTGATTCTGACTTCATTTAACTTGAAAAATAAATGTGAATTATGATGGAATTGAAGACTTTCTGCGAGATGTGGAAGTTTCTATAATGTTGTTTCAAAAGGAGTTCTTTTAGTTCCCCACTTAATATTTATTCCCCAACCAACATTTACTGAAATTCACTTTATTATGTTGCTGTTTCTGGGAACTTGCTTTTCTTAAATTGGCTGCAGTGTTTCCTGCCTTACAATGGCATGTCTTCAGAACTATCCCATGGGCTGTAAAGTGGTCTGGGCCACGTTGTGACATTTTGGAAAAAACAAGGTTCTGCACTTATATTTAAGATAATAAAAATGGAATGATATTTTGCAAAATAATTCAAATGATCAGATCATCTGAACAAAGTGAACTTCAGAGTTCAAAGTAAATTTATTAACAAACTACATATGTGTCACCATATACAACCCTGAGATACATTTTCTTGCAGGCATTCACAGTAACACAAAGGAAAATAGCAATCAATTAAAAACTACATATAACAAATAGGCAAAGGAAGACAAACTATGCGAATGCAAAAATAAATTAATAAACAAATAAATAAGTAAATAGTATATTAGTAAATAGTCAGATAGGTAGGTAAATAAATAAATAAATCATACTGAGAACATGAGCTATAGAGACCTTGAAAGTGAGTCTGTAAGATATGGAGTCAGTTCAGTGTTGAGGTGAGTGAAGTTATCCAGGTCGGTTCAGGAGCCTGATGGTAGAAGGGTAAGAACTATTGCTAAACCTGGACTTTGATCTAAGTTGCGTAAGATATAAGTTAAAATGCATGAAATCATTTGTATTCTGAGGAAACAACATGAATAATTCCAGATGTAAAAATGATAAACTATGTGGAGAGATTAAAGGTTGAGATTTATAGTGTTGAGGGAAACCAGTGAAGCAAAATCCCAGATAAAATGTGTGGAAATAGAAGCCTCCACCACGGGCGATATCATGGCTCAGCCACAGACCTACAATCATCCTCCATTTTAACTGAGTACTTAAGCTTTTCATTTCAACTGGTTAACCACCATTAAATTAAAGCAGACAATCCCAGACAAACTCATCATAAGGTCGAATTATGGTCCATAATTTCTAGGTCTATACAGTATGTATGAAACAAGCTTTTGTTTCAAATGAATCAACAAATAATTAGCATTGGGAGAGTCAAACGGAAATGAGCAGAAATTACAATCAGAAGGACTATAAAGAATGAACTTTATTCAGTGGTTAATGCAACTATGTTGTCTCAGATACTGGAGTTTAAACTGTAATTAAAGTTCATATCATTTTGAAATGGGAAATGAGGTAATAAAATATGTGAGTAGCAGGAGTTGGTGGCTGACCAGGCTGTGATCGAGCTTCATACTACTGACACTGCTTCACACAAGCCAAGTACACCATAACTGTATGAATCAGGAATGGGCCAGGGTGGGGAGGTGTGCATGTTCAGCAACCTTTCAAGTTCAGATCAAGTCTAGCAAAGTTGCCATGCAGTAATTAAGAAATGTAGATAGATAGACAAATAGAGATAACGGTAGAGGTAGATAGACAAATAGAGATAGCGGTAGAGGTAGAAACAGATATATAGAGAGACAGAGAGAGAGAGAGAGAGAGAGAGAGAGAGAGAGAGAGAGAGAGAGAGAGAGAGAGAGGGAGGGAGAAAAAGAGAAAGAGGCTGGCAGACATAGAGGCATAGGATAAATATGTGCATAGTCTGTGTGTATGTGTGTGTGTGTGTACCTGTTGCTCCGCGCTTTTGTGTGTGTGTGTGTATGTGTGTATGCATGCGTCTGTGTGTTTGTTACATATTAACAATTCCAGCTAAAGGATGTCAGATTCCCTTCCCTGAAGGACAACAGTGAATCAGATAACTTTACAAAAAATGATATCCAGTCCTCAAGGTGGATAGAAACATAGAACAAAGAAAATCTACAGCACAATACAGGCCCTTCGGCCTACAAAGTTGTGCCAAGCATGTCCCTACCTTAGAAATTACTAGGCTTTCCCATAGTCCTCTATTTTTCCAAGCTCCATGTACCTATCCAAAAGTCTCTTAAAAGACCCTATTGTTCAAAGACTGTTAAGGTGACACAAGAGAATGCAGATGTTGGAATCTGGAGCAACAAACTACATATGGCTAATATGTGGGGGCATACTTTAAGGTGAGAGGGTATTTCCTACAGTGGGGAGCCAAAGGTCCAAGGGCACAGTCACAGAGTAGAGGTACATCCCTTTAAAACAGAGATGAGGAGGAACCTTTATAATCAGAGGGTAATGAATCTGTAGAAGTTATTGCCACAGATAGCTTTGCAGGCTAAGTTATTGAGTATTATTTAAAGCCGAGGTTGATAGGTTTTTGATTCGCAATGGGAGGGGTTAAGAGTTATGGGGTAAGGTGGGAAAATGGGTTTGGAATAAAACAAGCATGATTAATTGGTGGAGGTGGAACAGTCTCGGTGGACTGGATAACCTAATTCTTATAGTTATGGTAATAGTTCCACGATACTCTCACTCCTTACATGTATTTCAGTTTCCCAGCTGCCATGGTGGGATTTGAACTCAGGCTGTCTGGATTCCATCCACTATATCTCTGCCCATGTTGCTGTTTGGATCCCATGTGCCCTGATTTCCTTGACGGCAATCACTTTGTAGGGCAATGGAGTGAAAACACGGCCAGTAGGATATAGTTGGGTCAAGATGAAAGGACTCCTTTAGTGTTAGGATGTCATGGTAGCAGGGCGGTTAGAACAATACTTTACAGCACCAGCTATAAGATCAGGGGTTCAATTCCTGCCGCTGTCCATAAGGAGTTTATACTTTCTCCCTGTGACCATGTGGGTTTCCTCCTACATTCCAAAGATGTACGTGTTTAGGATTAGTAAGTTGTGGGAATGCTATGTTGGCACCACATGCATGGCAGCACTTGTGGGCTGCCTCCAGCACATCCTCACTGATTTGATTTGACCCAAGTATTTCATTGTAAGGCTTTGATGTTTCGATGTACTGTAAATGTGACAAATAAGGCTAACCTCATCTTAATCTCCCTCTGGGAACTGGGATGGGTTTAAGTGGGTGGGATCCATATCTTTCTGTGATTTTTATTTATTTATTTTTTTAAATTTAGAGATCAGCACTGTAACAAGTCATTCTGACCCAAGAGCCCGTACCACCCAGTTATAGCCTTGTCACCAATTACCCTACTAACCCGTACATTTTTGGAATGTGGGTGGAAACTGGAGCAAGCAGAGGAAACTCACATGGTCACTGGGAGAACGTACAAACTCCTTACAGAGAGCAGCTTAAATGAACCCAGGTGGTTGGTGCTGTAATAATTTTACAGTAACTTCTATGCTACAGTACCTTCCTTATCCTTCTCTGCTTGTGATTTCATCAGTGTCAACTTCATAAAGCAAATCCACCCTTGCAAATGAATGTGTAGAGGATGTTTGCAATAGCAGGAGAACCCAGGACAAGAATAGAAGGAAAATGTTATGCCAACCTGTTAGCCTACTCCAAGTTCAATCTACCCCTTCCTTCCTACATAGCCCTCTATTTTTCTCTCATCCATGGGCTTATCATATCTGCCTCTACCTCCAGCCCTGGCAGCACATTTACCAGTCTCTGTGTGAAAAAGAGCTACTTCTGACAGCCCCCCCTATACTTTCCTCCAATCACCTTAAAGTTATGCCCCCACATATTAGCCATATGAAGTTTGTTGCTCCAGATTCCAACATCTGCATTCTCTTGTGTCACCTTAACAGCCCCTGAATTGACCGGTTCACTGGTTTCAATCACATTCCTGTGGGTGGGAGTCAAATCAGTATCTGAGTAGGTGAAGATGTCCTTCCCTATGGGATGTTACTGAATCAGCAGGATTAAAAACAATTAGGAATGCCATTTCTATTTCTTTTTTAATCCTGAAATTTATTGAATTAATTAATTCCAGATGAAAATTAATCTCAGGGTGGTATATGATGATCTATTGTCTCATAGCTTTAGTGACCTGGGTTCAATGCTGTCTGTGTGCAGTCTGCATGTTCTCCTCGATTTTACTTGGGTTTCCTCCAGGCGCTCCAGTGTCCCCCCACATCCCAAAAACATGCAGGCTGTCTGGTTAACTGGTTTGTTCATCATATGATGTGGGAGGTCATGGTCTTTCCATGACCCTGATTGTTCTTGGCAAATATATCTACAGATGTGGTTTGCCATTGCCTTCTTCAGGATAGTGTCCTTATAAGACGGGTGACTTCAACTATGATCAGTACTCTTCAGAGCTTGTTTGCCTAGTTTCAGTGGTCGCAGAACCAGAACTTGTGATACGCACCAGCTGTTCATATGACCATCCACCACCCGCTGTCATGTCTTCATGTGACCCTAATCAGGAGGCTAAGCAAGTGCCACACCTTGCACAATGGTGACTTGCCTTATATCTCCTTTGGCAGAGATGTATCTCCACCCCGCCAAGGCTACTTATCAGGTTAATAAGGCATGGTAAATTGCTCCTATTGTGTAGGTGATTTATAGAACCGGGTGGGGGGGGGGGGAGTTTGTTGGAATGTGAGAGGATTAAGGTAACAAAGGAGGTAGTCCAGGTATTAGTGTAAATGGGGTTTTACTGCAACTGTTGCATAGAGTTGGGTGGTCAGAGGGGTTGTTTCTCTGTTGCATTAGTCAACTACGATCACCACAACTCATATTTTAAAAAAAATGTTAAACCATCGAGAGAGAGAGGGAGAGGGAGAGGGGGGGGGGAGGGAGAGAGAGAGAGAGAGACTTTGAATAAAGTATTTTCAAATCCATTTAATGTTTACAGTTATTGAAGTCATTTCTGTTAAATGAGCCATCTCATTCACATTCCTTTATAGGAAATAGTCGAAGTGAGTGGGCTCCCCACAAGATTATGCATTCTGGTTTATTCACAGATCACATGGCCATTTCTCCTCTGGCATTGTGTGGCTTTCACTTGCCTTTTGTTCTCTGCATTCAAGCAGGTTGTTGGAGGGAGCACAAACTACACCGAGGGGAAAAGAATACCCTCCTAAATCTGAACATAGCACAAGCTTGGCATAGAAATTCCCTTCAACAGATTTTAGACAAAAAGTGTTCTTTCCACGTATGCTAGCTGACCCACTGAGTAACTCTTGCACTTTTAGTTTTATATTTAAATTATCTGCAGTTCTATAGAGTTTTGGAACCATTACACAGAGCTACTGAGTTCCTAGCTCTGGCCACTCAGCACTGCTGTGACCTTTGGCTTATTTTTTTTGTCTATTTGAGGCTCTGGGCCTGTACTCATTGGAGTTCAGAAGAATGAGAGGGATCTCATTGAATAGTACTGAATATTGAAAGCCGCAGATAGAGTGCACATGAAGAAGATGTTTCCAATAGTCAGAGAGTCTAAGACCATAAGGCACAGCTTCAGAATAGAAAGATATCTCTTTAGAACAGGAATAAAGAGAAGTTTCTTTAGCCAGTGGACAGTGAATCTGTGGAATTCATTGCCACAGTGGAGGGTACAGGCTGATAATTTGTTCTTTTGTCTTGATGGATGAATTCTCTTGTTCTTTAGAAACTGACCAAGGCAGCTCATACTGTATATTACCATGTCCACAAGTTGCAGAGTCATGGAGCCATACAGCATGAAAACAAGTCTTTCAGCCCAACTAGTCTATGCCAACCAAGATGCCCCACCCAAACTAGTCCCATTTGCTCACATTTGGACCATATCCATTGAAACCCTTCCAATCCATGTACTTGTCTAATTGCCTTTTAACATTTATTAGAGTACCTGCATCAGCAGCTTGCTTTGTCAGCTTATTCCACATATCTACCTCCTTCTCTGTAAAAAAAAAGTCACCCCTCAAGTTCCTATTATATTCCTTCTCTCTCACCTTAAAAGTGTGATGAGTTACAAGCACAATGAAACGCTTCAGCAGCACCGGGGGCACATAGGTACAAATAACACACAGCACATAAATTATACATTAATTATACAAACCAGCAGAGGAAGAGAAAAGAGAAGAAGACTGTGCCAAAACAAGACCTTAGTTCCAGAAATGGGCACAATTAGGGACAAGCCCATGGAAGTGTGTGGTACGGTCTGTAGTATTCCATTGTTCAGGTAGGTTGAGGGTTGTACAAGTCAGATTGAGAACCTGATGGTTTTAGGAAAGTGGCTTCCCGTGGTGTGGGACCTCAGCGTTCTGTAGCTCCCAGCTGATGGCAGCAGTGAGAAGAGAGCAGGCCTCAGATCCTTGCTGACCGGTGCTGCCCACCTCCTGTAGATGCTGTCAATGGTGGAGAAGACCATGCCCATGGGTGGGCCGTGTCCACTACTCTCGGCACCCCATTGCATTCCTGTGCATTCTAACTTCTGTTCCAGACTGTGATGCAACCGGTTTGGACACTGATCCTTTGGAATCTTCCCCTAAGTTACTTCATCATCTTCAATGGTTTTATTTCCTTCTGCCACCTATCGTCTTTTAAATGAGCTACACATCATCTTCAATCAGGTCCTTGTTATATGTGTCACTTTCTTCTGCAAGTTTCCATCTGGGATTCCAAGTTGGAAGGGATGCAAGACCATATACTACTGGGCCATCGAGTCTGCTCCACCATTCCATTGTGGCCAATTTATTTTCTCTCTCAACCCCATTCTCTTGCCTTCTCCCTTTAACCTTTCACATTTCACTAATTAGGAGCCTATCAACATCTGCTTTAAATGTACCCAATGACTTAGCCTCCACAGCCATCTGTGGGAATGAATTCCTGAGACTCACCAGCCTCTGGCTAAAGAAATTCCTCTTCATCACTGTTCTAAAGGGACATTCTTATATTCTGAGGTTATGCTCTCTGGTCCTAGACCCAAGGAGGTTCTCTTTCTACTTGTCATGATGCATTGCCTTCAAATTTGATGAATTATAAAATACCCGCATTAAACAACACAAGCCACTAAAAGCCATGAATGCTTAAAATGAAAGCCATTTCTATTCTGTGGTGCACTTCATAGCTGGTAACAGATACCTGAATGTGAACAAGGCATCACTGAAATGCCAAGAATTCCTGATGATAAACTTGAGTTGCCCAAGTTTCACTGTTGTGGCCCAGAATATCCCAGTCAGAGTTCCTTAACTGGGTTACTGCCCTGTGAATGACTAACATATCTATTGCCCACTATATAATTTAGATCTAGTCTCAAGCAGGTTATGTATTACAAGCACCAGAAATCACCGGTCTTAAGCTATGAATAACTTATTTATTCAAGCAGATAAACTGATTGAAAACTCTGCAATATTTCTAAGTGAGACCATGAGATAAAGGATAACTGAATGGGCAAATGGCCATAAAGTACTCTAGTTCTTTGCAGTAAAGTTGGAGTTCAGTCGAACCAAAGAATCCTTGTGTTGGGATATTTCCAAACCACTTCTGTGCCTTCACAGCCAGACTAGATTTGAAAGGCGGATAGAGGGAATGAAATATTTTTAAACTCTCAATTGAGGACTCTAAAACTGTTTTCAGTTTATGGGCTGATATATCTTTTTTTCTCTGTGTGTTATTTCTGGATTTTTTTCTGTTCCTTGCTCCCCACCCATGTGAATTTTTGGCCTTCCTTCTCTGGAAGTGTTATTGGCTCCGCCGTGCTGTGTCAAAATGTGTGGAAACATTCCTGCCACTGAGTTGGATGTAAATAGATTCCCAGTCTACTCCAGAGCCCTGAATATATAACTTGACCTGAAACTCGAGCACAAGTGAGAGATCCATCCAGTTCTGTGATTGTGGTGTTAACTGGGCCAGTAGCAGTTCCCAGTTTTACACCAACAGTTCCTGAAGGATCCTCACCATCCAGGCCATGCTGTCTTCTCATTACTATCATCGGGAAGGAGGTACAGGAGCCTTAGGTCCCACGTCACCAGGTTCAGGAATGGTTATTGCACTACAACTATCATGGATAACTTCACATGTCTCAACACTGAACTGATTCCACGACCTGTAGACTTGCTTTTGAGGACTCTATAGCTCATATTCTCATGTAATAATTATTTAAGACATTGTTTTTGCATCATTTGTCTTTTGCATATTGTTGTTTGACAGACTTTATAAAAAGCATAATTTTTCTCAAAATCTATTGTATTTCTTTATTTTCCTGTAAATACCTGCAAGAAAATGAATATCATATACCTAATAAAGTGGCCATTTTATTAGGTGCCCCCTGTTACTAATAAAGTGCCATTGAGTTTATGTTCATGGTCTTCTGCTGCTGTAGCCCATCTACTTCAAGGTTCAATGTGTTTGCGCTTTCAAAGATGTTCTTCTGCACACTACTGTTGTAATGTGTGTTTTTTTGAGTTACTGTCACCCTCCTGTCAGCTTGATCCTGTCTGGTCATTCTCCTCTGCCCTCTCTCATTAGCAAGGTGCGTTCACCTACAGAACTGCCACTCACTGGATTTTTTTTGTTTTTTTCTACCATTCTCTGAAAGCCCTAGAGATTTGAGGACCTCCAACGGTTGGGGTTGACCATGGATATTGCATCCTAGCTGTTTACGTGATATGGGAGCCTGCTGCATGGGAAACAGCTTGCTCTCCATATTTCCTACGCAGCAGGCGCCCCTTCTCCACGCAGCTGATGAATCCAAAGGAATGGCAGAGACTGTTACAGCTTGGCACCAATGGCGTTGCAGGAGTTTCCAGTCAGCGTTGAACTCGACATTGGACTGCCTTAGCAACTCCAGCTCTGGATATTCCTCATGGTTTACTCCTATGTGTTCCTCATGAGTGGGTATAGCCTCAAGGCAGCGGAGGTTTGAGATCAGAGTTTTAATTCTCCTAGTTGAGCAGCCAACTATGGCTGACAGGCCCCATTTATCTGGAGCAACTGGTTTTAAGGAACCAGTAACCCACCTTTGCCCTTTCTCCTATCAATAGAAATGGTTCTGCAGGCTTAGTAGCTAAGCCGCTCATTAAAGCCAGGAGCTGGACTTGGTTGTCAGAGACTATTTGAGATACACTCCATTGGGAGCATTTAGTAGGTAGTGGGATCTTATCTCCACTACCTCCCCCGGCTATGCCAGCCCTAAGGAACCACTCGAGAGATTGTTGTGTGTGAATATCCCAAGAGATCAGTAGTTTCTTTTGATACTCAAACATCCTGCCTGCCACCAACAATCGGTCCCCTGTCAAAGTCACTTAGATCACATTTCTTTGCAGTTTTGATGTTTGGTCTGACCATGTCTGCATACTTTTATGCATTGAGTTGCTGCCATATGATTTGCTGATGAGATATTTGCATTACCAAGCAGGTGTACAGGTGTACCTAATAAAGTGGCCACTGAGTGCATGTACTTTGATATTAAATTTATTTTGACTTGGACACAGATGATCTGATCTTTTATGGGCAATAAATTATTACTGCTTCTTAAATGAGTGAACCATGTTCTCATGAAGCACAGCTCCCTCTTGAACAGATTTCCTCCAGGTGTATCTATTGAGTGCAATGTCTTCCCTAAGTTTTTAGATGAAGCGTTGAACTTTGTTAGGCTGATTTTGATGTTATCTTTGAAGCATTTCCTTTGTTACCACCAGGGGCTCCCTGACCTTCCTTCACCTTGGAGTAAAGGATCTGTCTGGGGAGATGTGACTTAGGCATTTGGATGATACGACCTGTCCATCAGAGTTGGCTGTGCTGTATTGTGGTGGAGATGCTGCTCATGTTGCCCTCCTGCAGTACCCTGGTGTTACTAATCTGTTTCCAGCAGGTGCTCAAAATATTTCATAAGGGTATTTGATGGTATTGCTCCAGGGCTTTCAGGTACTTACTGCAGGCGATCCATGATTCAGCTTCTTACAGTAATGTAGGAAAGATGACTGCTCTATACACCAAATTAATGTGAACAAAACAAAAGAGATGGTCTTTGACTTCAGGAGGGCATGGAGCGAGCACTCCCCGCTGAACATCGATGGCTCCTCGGTAGAGATCGTAAACAGCACCAAATTTCTTGGTGTTCACCTGACGGAGAAACTCAGCTGGTCCCTCAACACCAGCTCCATAGCAAAGAAAGCCCAGCAGCGTCTCTACTTTTTGCGAAGGCTGAGGAAAGTCCATCTTCCACCCCCCATCCTCATCACATTCTACAGGGGTTGTATTCAGAGCATCCTGAGCAAGTGCATTACTGCCTGGTTTGGAAATTGCACCATCTCGGATTGCAAGACCCTGCAGCGGGTAGTGAGGTCAGCTGAGAAGATCATCGGGGTCTCTTCCCGCCATCATGGACATTTACACTACACGCTGCATCTGCAAAGGAAACAGCATTATGAAGGACCCCATGCACCCCTCATACAATCTCTTCTCCCTCCTGCCGTCTCTCACGACCAGACTATGTAAGAGTTTCTTCCCACAAGCTAACAGACTCCTCAATACCCGAATCCTGGACTGACACCTTGCCCTACTGTCCTGTTTATTATTTAATGTAATGCCTGCACTGTTTTTGTGCACTTTATGCAGTCCAGTGTAGGTCTGTAGTCTAGTGTAGCTTTCTCTGTGTTTTTTTTTATTACGTAGTTCTGTCTAGTTTTTGTACTGTGTCATGTAAACCATGGTCCTGAAAATCATTGTCTCATTTTTACTATGCACTGTACCAGCAGTTATGGTCAAAATGACAATAAAAGTTGACTTGACTTGACTTGAAAAGTTTTGTTTGGACCTGTAAGTCCCAGTCTTCAAAAACTCTTTTCCTTAACCTAGCGTAGTCTAACTTTCTCAGGCAGTGGTTGATCTCTCGGCTGATGTCTGTTTTTAAGGAAAGAATTCTACTAAGGAAGGGAAAGTGGTCTACATTTCCAAGGGCAACATTGTCATAAGCATATTGCATTTATCTGCCATTGTTGGAGCGATAAAGGAATGCAAAGATCTGAAAATATAAAACCCATGGTTTTCCAGCTAGTGAATGGAGATGTGTAACACCAGATAATTATAACGTTACTCTTGATGTGTTATTTTCAAAGCACACATGAATACACAAATAACCTTTGTGGAACTAGTAATTAATCTCATTCGTACTCTTTACTTTCTGCATTACCATCCATTGTTCTATAATATTCTCTATCTAACATGATTAAATTTCATGTAATCACACCTATAATTCCTCATTTAATCGTTCTCCAGGGCATCCAATATGCAATTACTCTTAAGTTAAGAATTCATTAGTTTCTATGTTATCACTTCACAGTGCCGGTTACCCTACATCGTGCCCATTATATTGAACTGAATGGACTTTATTTCTTACATCCTTCACATACATGAGGAGTAAAAATCTTTTTGTTACGTCTCCATCTACATGTGCAATATGCAATCATAGTAATTTATAATAATTTATATTAAATAGAACAGTCAATGTAACATAGAAATACACTCAAATCAGCGTGAGTTAAATAGTCTGATGGCCTGGTGGAGGAAGCTGTCCTGGATTCTGTTGGTTCTGGCTCCAGATGGTAGCAGCTGGAATAGATTGTGGTTGGGGTGACTCAGGTCCCCAATGATCCTTCGGGCCCCTGTCCTTGTAAAGGTCCTGAATCATGGGAAGTTCACAACTACAGATGTGCTGGGCTGTCCGTACCACTCTCTGCAGAGTCCTGCGATTAAGGGAGGTACAGTTCCCATACCAGGCAGTGATGCAGCCAGTCAGGATGCTCTCAATTGTGCCCTAGTAGCAATTTCTTAGGATTTGGGGGCCCATACCAAACTTCCTCAACCGTCTGAGGTGAAAGAGGAGCTGCTGTCCCTTTTTCAGCACATAGCTGGTGTGGTCAGACCACGTGAGGTCCTCGGTGATGTGGATGCTGAGGAATTTAAAGCTGTTTACCCTCTCAACCCCACCTCCATTTTTCTCCTGTAGTCCACAACCAGCTCCTTTGTCTTTACAACAATAAGGGAGTGGTTGTTTCCTTGACACCACTGTGTCAGAGAGATGATTTCTTCCCTGTAGGCCATCTCGTTATTGTTTGAAATTAGGCCAATCAATGTAGAGTCAATGGCAAATTTAATTAGCAGGTTAGGTCATGACACAGTTATGGGTAGAGAGGGAGTAAAGGAGGGGACTTAGTACACAGCTCTGAGGGGCTCCTGTACTGAGTATCAGAGGGATGGAGGTGAGGGAGCCCACTCTTACCACCTGCCAATAATCTGACAGGAAGTCCAGGATCCAACTGCATTAGGCAGGGTCAAGGCCGAGGTCTCTGAGCTTCTTGTCGAGCCTGGATGGAACTATGGTGTTGAATGCTGAACTGTAGTTCAAGAACAACATTCTCACATAAGCATCCTTCTCCAGATATGTAAAGGCAGTGGCTATTGCATTGTCTGTCGATTTGTTGTGTCGGTAGGCAAATTGTAGGGGGCCCAGTTTGGGTGGTAGCAAGCTGCAGATGTAATCCTTGACCAGTCTCTCAAAGCATTTGCTTATTATTCAGGTGAGTGTGACAGGACGCCAGTCATTCAGACATGTTACCTTGGTCTTTTTTGGTACAGGGACAATGGTGGACAATTGAGGCAGGAGGGCATGCCTGAGAGGGGGAGATTAAAAATGTTAGTAGACACACCTGCCAGTTGTGCTGCGCATATACTGAGTACTCACCCTGGGATGCTATCGGTCCCACAGCCTTGCAAATGTCCACTCGTTGGAAACATCTGTGTACCTCAGCCTCAGAGATGACCAGGTTGCTGGTTAGCAGTGGCTTTTCTCGGAGGCTCAGAGTTAGCCGCATCGAACTGAGCGTAAAAGCAATCGAGCTCATCTGGAGGAAGGCCTCGATGTTGGCAGCACCACCATGTTTGGCTTTGAAGTCTGCAATGGTATACAACCAAGTCACGTGTGCTATTCGTTGTGAATGTTGACTCAATCTTGTTCCTCTATTGTTGTTTCGCAGCCTTGACAGCTTTGTGCAGCTCGTAGCTGCTTTTCATGATCTCCTACTGATTGTCAGCCATGTAAGCTCTATGTCGTGTGGTCAGTGCTGCTCGCACAGAAATATTGATCCAGGGTTTCTGGTTTGGGAAGACCTACACCGACTTCTGGGGGACAACATCGTCGATGCACTTCCGGATGAAGCTCGTGACTCCATCCATGAATTTGGAGACATCCTCATCTTGGAAGACATTCCAATCGACATCATCGAAGCAGTCTTGCAGCATGGAGGCCAATTAGTTGGACTAACAGTAGACGGTTTTAATTATGGTCGCCTCTGGATTCAGCTCCTGCCTATACCTCGGCAAAAACAGGGTCGAAGAGTGATGCGATTGTCCAAAAGCTGGGCGAAGGACAGCTTTGTAAGCTTTGCAGAAGGGAGTCTAACAGTGGTCAAGTGTCTTATCTCCACGAGTGCTCACCTGGATGTGCTGACAAAACTTCGGAGAGACTCTTGTCAGCGACACTCGTTTAAAGTCACCGGTGACGGTGAAGGCAGCCTCTGGGTGTGCCTTCACACATCCAGCGTGGTGATGGTTCCTTGAGAGCCAGGTCAGTATCAGCCTGCGGCGGAATGATGATAACAGCTGTGCACTCCCTAGGCAGCCACAGCACCAGGTATTCCAGGTCTGGGGAACAAATGGATTTGAGGGCATGCACATTCCGGGGGCTCGCACCAAGCATTGTTGACCATGAAGCATACCCCTCCTCCTTTACTCTTCCCAATGAGGTTTTTCAACCTGTCTGCCTGAAACAGGGAGAACCCAGAGGGCTTGATGGCATGATCCGGTATCTGCTCCGTCAGCCAGGTCTCCACGAAGCACAAAACATTGCATTCATTTGTTCTAGTTGTCCAGGGACTGAACATTAGCCAGGAGTACGCTAGGGAGTGGTGGCCGATTTGCCCACCATCTTAGCCTCACCAGGGCACCAGCCCTTCTTCCTCGTCTCCATCGCTTCTTCCGAGGTAGTGGCAGTGTAAGAGGTGAGTCTTTCATTGATCGCGCAAGCAGGGGATCCTAGTATAGGAAAGGCAGCACATAGTGGGTAAATGCCGTCTTTCCGATGTTCTGATATACCCTCTGTGCTTTCAATGAATGATTATTTTCCATTTAATTTTTCCCAGTCTTCCATGTTTTTCTCTGAAATTACTCCCTACATACAACTTGGTCACAGCGATACCAGCATTACCAATTGCATTACCAGCAATATAATCCCCGATATCAGTGAATCACTTTATTATGGAAAATATCTTTTCATCTATTAGAAGTATATCAAAGCCGCAGGGCCTGGGTTCGAGAGCAAGGGACAATCCGAGTTTTGGACGATTTAAACACCAGGCCGTATTGAAATGGTCACCATGAAATGGGGCTGGTTCACCATGCTGTTCCGTGAGGTTTACTCGTCTCTGTGCTGATCTGAGGCTGTGCCCTGAATGGGCTCCTGAATTGGCTATACTGATGTCTAGCTTTGTGTCAGTGACTCACTTTCGTGAACTTCAGTTTTGAATTCGATTTGCTTACTTTTATTGTTTGCACGATCTGTCTTTTTCCACTCTGCACTCTGGGTTTTGGCAATTTTTTTTATTTTAATGGGTTCTATTGTGTTTCTTTGTTTTATGGCTGCCTTTAAGGAGACAAATCTGAAGGTTGTATAAAGTATACATACTTCGATAATAAATGTACCTTGAGCTTTGAACTTTAATCCCAGCCATGGTTGCTGAGTTACTTTTAATCTGGAACTTTCTCTCCTATTGAAACTGCATTGATTGCAAATTTCTACACCAAAGATTTTTGTTGGCCAAATGAGTTGAAGGCAACAGGAGAAGAAGATGATGGATGAATGAGAAGAGAAGAAGATAATCAGTTTTATTGGTCACATATACATTGAACAAAAATCCTTGATGCTTGTAAATTGTAGGTGCACTGGACAATATATAACATTTGATCAGTTTTGTTGGGACTTGCAAAACGTTAGTGCTGAAGGGCAAGTCGTGGGAGTGGAGTTAATAGGATCATAAGATGATATGACATAGGAGCAAGATTAGTCCATTTGGCCCATTAAGTTATTCATCATTCCATCAAGCTGATTTATTATTCCTTTTGACCCCATTCTCCTGTGTTCTCTCCATAACCTTTGACATGGTTGCTAATCAAGAACCTATTAACCTCCACTTTAAATATACCCAATGACCTGGCCTCCACAGCCATTTGTGTTAATGAATTCCACAAATTCACCACCTTCTGGCTAAATAAATTCATCCTGACCTCTGTTCTAAATGGATGTCCATCTATTCTGAGGCTCTGCCCTCTGATCCTAGACTCCCCCACTACTGGAAACATCCTCGCCACGTCTACTCTATCTAAGCCTTTCAATATTCGCAAGGTTTCACTGAGATTCCTTCCTCACTCTTCCAAACTTCTAAACATTTTTTATTGTCTTTTTTATGCTTTTTGTGTTTTTTCTGCTGCATCAGAGTAACAATCATTTTGTTCAAAATGCAGGGAAATAAAGTCAGCATCTTGGGCAAAGACATTTCATCAGGCTTCATCAGATGACCTGATGAAAGATCTTGGCCTGAAATGTTGACTTAACATAGATACTGCCTTACCTACTGAGCTCCTCCAGTATTTTGTGTGTGTTACTCTGGATTTCCAACATCTGCAGAATTTCCTGTCTTTAATGTTTTCCATCTCTTTTACACTCATGTATTGAAGGCAGAGACTCATGGAAGCTTTTTGGAGCTTTGAGCAGCAGCCACTCAACTTTTGGGATTGATTAGTAAGAACAAATGAAAGTAAGGCTGGGGCAAGAGGAGCAGCTGTCCTTCGAGTGGACAGGGTCAGAGAGGGGATTTTAAGGCTTTAGTTCTACGAGGCTTCAGTGAGGAGAGACTTCAATCAGAGAAGGCAAAAGAAAAGCCGTTGGTAGTTTTTTTTGCCCCTTCTCTATATTTGCTCAGTTAGTACAGTAGATATGCCAGGCAGGATAGTGAAATGTTTCTCTTGCAAAATGTGGGAAGGCAGGGAGACCTCCAGTGTCCCTGATGACTACAGCTGTGAGAAGTGCATCCAGCTGCAGCTTCTAACAATCTACGTTAAGGAGTTGGAGCAGGAACTGGATGTACTCCGGATCATTCGGGAAGCTGAGAGGGTGATAGATAGGACATATAGAGAGGTAGTTACACCCAAGATGCAGGGCATAGGAAATGGATGACAGTCAGAAAGGGGAAAGAGATTAAAGAGCTAATGCAGAGTACCTCTGTGGCCATCCCCCTCAACAACGGGTAAAGCACATTGGATACTTTTGGTGGGGGGGGGGCGCAGTTGTAGACCTATCAGAGGCTCACAACACTCAGGTCTCTGCCACTTTGTGAAAGGGGGGAGAAGAGGTGAACTGTGGTGATAGGGGATTAATTATTTAGGGAACAGAAATGAGGTTCTGTGGGCGAGAATCAGTTCCCAGGTTGTATGTTGCCTCCCAGGTGCCAGCATCTGGGACATCTTGGATCGTGTCCTCAGCACTCTAATGTTGGAGGGTGAACAGCCACAGGTCATGATCCATGTCAGTACCAATGACGTGTAGATAGAGTGACGAGGTCCTGCAAAGGGAGTTTAGGGAATTAGTTGCAAAATTAAAGAGCAGGACCTTCAGGGTTGTGATCTCAGGATAGTTACCCATGCCACTTGCTAATGAGGCCAAAATCAGTAAGGTTATACAGTTTAACATGTGGCTAAGGAGTTGATGTAGGAGGGAAAACATAAGATGTTTTGATCATTGGGCTCTCTTCTAGGGAAGGTGGAGCCTGTACAGAAGGGATGGTTTGCACCTGAACTAGTATCCGAGTGAGAAATGCTGCATGGTGGGATTTAACTAGAGTTACAGGGGGATGGGAACCAGAGTGCCAGGGCAGTTAGTGGAGAGATTGTGGAGGCAGCTGTTGGTAAGACCTCAGATAAAGTCAAGAATCAAAAGGTTGACCACGGTGTGACTAGTGTCCTGAGCTGTAAATATTTCAATACCAGAAGTATCACAGGAAAGACGGTTGAGTTCAGGGCATGGATCAACTCCTGGAATTATGATATTGTAGCCATTAGGGAGAGTTAGTTACAGGAGAGGCAGGACTGACAGCTCAATATTCTGGGGTTCCACTGAATACATGACAGAGCGGGAGGAATTAAAGGAGGAGGGGTGGCATTGCTACTAGTCAGGGAAAATTCCACAGCAGTGCTCTGTCAGGACAGAAGAACTCATCTAGTAAGGTATTATAGGTGGTTCTGAGAAATAAGAATGGTATGATCACATTATTGAGGCTATATTACAGACCACTTCACAGTCTGGGTGATTTAGAGGAACAATTTTGTAGAGAGATTGCAGACTGCTATAAGAAACATAAGGTGTTATAGTAGATGATTTTAACTTTTCACTTATTGACTGGGTCTCTCATACTGTAAAAAAGACTAGATGGGATAGTGTTTGTCAAGTGTGTTCAGGAAAGTTTCCTTAATTGGTACATAGAAGTCCCAATGAGAGAGTGTGTGATACTTGATCTGCTATTAGGGCATGAGGCAGGGCAAGTGACAGAGTTTGTATAGGGGAATACTTTGCATCTAGTGATCACAATGCCATTAGTTTCAAAGAGAATGTGGAAAAAGATAGTCCTGGTCCGCAGGTTGAGATTGGAGAAAGGCCATTTTTGCTGGTGTCAGTAATGATCTGGAAAGTGTGGATTGGGACAGGCCGTTTTCTGGCAAAGGTGTACTTGGTAAGTGGGAGGTCTTCCAAAGTGAGATTTTGAGAGTACAAAGCTTGTATGTGCCTGTTAGAAAAAAAGGTAAAGATAACAAGTGTAGGGAACCTTGGTTTTCAAGAGATATTGAGTCCCTGGTTAAGAGAAAAAAGGAGGTGCAAAGCAGTTACAGGGAGGTAGGAACAAATGAGGTACATGCGAAGTATAAGACATGCAAGAGAACATGTAAGAAAGAAGTCAGGAGGGCTAAAAGAAGACGCAAAAATGCCCAAGCAGACAAGGTGAAGGAGTATCCTCAAGGATTCTACGTTAAGAGCAAAAGGTTTGCACAGGACAAAATTGGTCCTCTGGAAGATCAGAATGGTAATCTATGTGTGGAGCCAAAACAAATATTTCTTTGCATCTGCATTTACCAGGAGACAGACACAGAGTCTATAGATGTGAGGCCCAGCAGCACCTACTTCATTGACCCTATACAGATTACAGAGGAGGAGGTGTCTGCTGTCCTGTGGCGAGCCATTGTGGATAAATCCACAGGGCCTGACAAGGTGTACCCCTGGACTCAACGGGATGCAAGTTCTGAAATTTCCTTAGAGCCTTAGCAGATATCTAAACCATCCTCAGTGACAGGAGAGGTACCAGAGGATTGGAGGATAGCCAATGTTGTCCCGCTTTTTAAGAAAGGCTTTAAGAAAGGAAATTATAGGCCAGTGAGTCTGAGGTCATTCATGGGAAAGTTGTTGGAAGGTAATCTAAGGGACCGTCTATATAGGTATTTGGATAGACATGAATTGATTAAGGATAATCAATGTGACTATGTTACATGGTAGGTTGTGTCTAACTAATCTTATAGAGTTTTTTGAGGAATTTACCAGGAAAGTGGATGAAGACAAGGCAGTGGATGTTGTCTACATGGACTTTAGCAAGGCATTTGACAAGGTTCCACATGGGAGGTTAGTTAAGAAGGTTCAGTTGCTTGAGAAGCCAGAGAGAGGAAGTACATGGTTGCCTCTCTGATTGGAAGCCTCTGACTAGTGTAGTGCCGCAGGGGTCAGTGCTATTGTTGGTCATTCATATCAACAATTTGGATGATAATTTGTGGATGACACCAAGACTGGCAGTGTAGTGGACAGCAAGGAAGGCTATAAGTCTATAACACAATAAGATATAGGAGAATTAGGCCATTTGGCTTATCAATTATGCTTCGCCATTTCATCATGGCTGTTGCAAATTTTCCTGTCAGTCCCAATCTCCTGCCTTCTACCCATATCCTTTCATGCCCTGACCAGTCAAAGATCTATCAATCTCTGCCTTAAGTATACACAAATACTGGGCCTCCACAGCTGCCTGTGGCAAAGAACTCCACAGATTCACCACGCACTGGCTAAAGAATTCCTCCACATCTCTATTCTCGAGGGGCACCCATCTATTCTGAGGCAGTTCTTTGGTCTTAGACTCTCCAACCAGAGGAAACATCCTCTCCACATCCACTCCATCAAGACTGTTCACCATTTGATAGATTTCAATGAGGTCACCTTCATTCTTCTGAATTCCAGTGAATACAGGCCAGAGCTATCAAACGCTCTTCATTTGACAAGCCATTCAATCCTGGAATCATTTTCGTGAACCTCCTTTGAACTGTCTCCAGTATCAGCACATCCTTTCTAAGATAAGGGGCACAACATTGCTGTCAGTACTCTAAGTGAGGCCTCACCAATGCTTTATGAACTCTCAACATTAAAGGGCATAAGTATTTTAGATTTTTGGATCACTGGGCTCTCTTCCAGGGAAGGTGGGACCTGTACAGAAGAGACAGATGGCACATAAGCTGGAGGGGGACTAATATCCTATCAGGAAGGTTCGTTGTTGCTGCACGGTGGGGACTAAACTAGAGTTGTCGGGGAATGGAACCCGAGTGCCAGAACAGTTAGTGGAGAGGTTGTGGAGGCAGCTGTTGGTAAGACCTCAGACAAAGTTACGCATCAAAAGATTGATCATTGTGTGACTAGTGTCCTGAGCTGCATATATTTCAATGTTAGAAGTAGGAAAGGCAGATAACAGTGTTGAAAATGAGATAGCTGGTTTACAAACAGAGGCAATGTGTAGTGAGGAAAGGCTGCTGATAGGGCAACATTGCAATCAATGCAGATTGTTAGAAGCTGCAGGCAGGTGCACTTCCCACAGTTCTAGTCGTCAGGGACACTGGAGATGTCCCTGCCTTCTCCCAACCTGCAAGGCGAGCATTGTGCTATCCTGCCTGGCATCTCTACTGTCCTAGCTGAGCCGATATAAAGAAGGCAAGGAAAATAATCTTAACCTTGAGCTTTTCTTTCTTTTGCCTTCTTTGACTGAAGCATCAAAAAGCTAAAGCCTCAAGATCACCACTCTGACTCTGCCCACTCAGACGATGGCTACTGCGTTTGCCCCTGCCTTCCTTTAATTTGCTCTTGCTAATAAATCTCAAACACTGATTGGTCACCTGTTAAAGCTTTTTTTACTGTAGCGACCCACTGCTGCCTGTGTCCTCGGGTAGTGGACTTGATTGAAGTCTCCTTCTCTCCAAACTTCCGATGTCTGGGTTGGCCATTCGCCAAAGCTCTATTTCTCTAAAAGAGAAACATTTCTATCACGGCTTGCTGTGGGACCTGGATCATCTAGTAAATTAGGCTAAGAAATGGCAGATGGAATTTAATGCAGTCAAGTGCAAGGTGTTGAGCTTTGTTAGGACAATCCAGGGTAGGTTTTACACAGTGAACGGTAGGGCACTGAGGAGTGTGGTAGAACAAAGGGATCTGGGAATACATGTCCATAGTTCATTGAAAGTGAATGTCACAGGTAGACAGGGTTGTAAACAAAGCTTTTGGCAGATTGACCTTCATATATCAAAGTATTAAGTACAGGAGATGGGATGTTATCTTGAAGATGTATAAGACATTGGTGAGGCCAAGCGGAGTATGGTCACCTACCTACAGGAAAGATGTAAAGAAGGTTGAAAGAGTATAGGGAAAACTTACACGGATATTGCTTGGTCTGGAGGACCTGATTTATAAGTAAAGATTGAATTGGTTAGAACTTTATTCCTTGGAACATAGAAGATTGAAAGGAGATTTGATGGAAGTATACAAAGTTATGAGTGGTATAGAGAGGGTAAATGCAAGCAGGCTTTTATCACTAAGGTTAGGTGGAACTACAACCAAAGATCATGGGTTAAGGGTGAAAGGTGAAAAGTTTAAGAGAAACATGAGGGGAAACTTCTTCACTCAGAGGGTCATGAGACTGTGGAGTGAGCTGCCAGCACAAGTAGTGCATGGGAGCTTGATTTCAATGTTTAAGCAAAATTTGATTGGTACCTGGACAGTAGGGGTATGGAGGGCTATCGTCCTGGTGTAGGTCAATGGGAGTAGGCAGCTTAGATGGTTTTGGCATTGGACTAGATGGGCTGAAGGGCTGGTTTGTGTGTTATACTTTTCTAAGTCTCTCTGACTCTAACAAGGATAAATGGTCCTGAATCTTAACCTGAGCATCTGGTCTTAGAATAGGATTGGCTGGTCTCTCAGCAGCTTCTCAGTATGAGGGTAAATATGGGCTCCTCTCTGCCCTGGCTCTGTTAGAGTCTCAGCAGTGACCTCAGCATAACTTCACACTGAGATGCTTTTGGTTATGTAGATCTTGACATGGCAAGCTTTTTTTTTAAAAAAGAAGCATTTGTTCATACCTCTGCTAATAAATATCAGGGTTTTTATATCAGGACAGAGATGGCATTGACACCCAGTGAAAGTGTTCAGCAGAGGTCCAACAATACAGTCTTATCTCATACCCTGCATCTGAAACACACCCTGTGATAACACATGCACATTGATCTGCAGCTCTGGCTACTTGTCACCACTGAGTTCCAGAAGACCACATGGTCAAGCATCAGTGACCATGTAGACACCACAGTCAAGAAATGCTCACCAGTACTTCTACTCTCTCAGGAGGCTAAAGAAATTCAGCTTATCCCCATCAACCCTTACCAAATTTTATTGATGTGCCATAGAAAGCATCCTCTCTAGATGTATAGTGGCTTGGTATGGTAACTGCCCTGCATGTGACTGCAAGAAACTAGAGAGTTGCGGACATAACTCAGGCCATTGCAGAAACCATCCTCTCCTCCAAAAGAAATTGGAGAGACAGAAAGAATGTGTAGAGACAAAGTGGAGAATGAGAGAAAGTGAAGAGAGGGTGAAGAAAGAGAGAGAAAGTGGAGAGACAAAGAATAAACAGGAAAGGCTGGTGATTGGCAAAATCTTCTTATCAAAGCCAACTATTAGTCCATTCCCATATGCAGAAGGTAACTCTAACTTCCAGATCATCAGGGAAGCCAGTGTCTTCCTTTCTCTCTGGAGCAAAGAAGGATGAGAGGTGAGTTGATAGAGGTGTGTGAGATAACAAAAAGGATTGATAGAGTGCACAGACAGGGTCTTTCTCCCAGGGTGGAAATGGCTAATATGAGGGAGCATAATTTTGTGATTGGAGAGAAGTATAGGAAGGATATCAGTAGTGAGTTTTTTTAACATAGAGAATGGTGGGTATGTGAAACGCTCTGCCAGGGGTGGTGGTAGAGTCAGATACATTAGGGGCATTTAAAAAAAAAACTCTTAGGGACTTGGATGGTAGAAAAACAGAGGCTATGTATGAGGAAGGGTTAGACTCATCATAGCATTATTAAAGTGTCAGCACAATATTGTGGGCTTTATAATTCTATGTTCTATATATCATTCTGGAGCTGTGCTACATGAGAATGACTTCCCCTGGACTGCAGAGAAGACTGAACAACCAAAAGACCCAACCGCTAACCACAGCCACCACTTATTCTCGGCTTCTACAGCCATCTGAGGATCCACCAATAGAATATCATGCTTGGCTCAAACGATCACATTGTTAGGATGTTCTATATTCTATGTTCCTAAAACAAACGTAACAGGCTATGGGCCAGTCAGAATATCAGGAGGCAAACAGCTCTCAATTTCCTTGGCAGAAGTGTTATGTCAAAGCTAAGTGTTACATTAAGGACCTCCTTTTAAGTGGTTCCAAATGAACGTAGAGGGAAAGAAATTTCTGCAACTGAACACTATTTATATTAACCGGAGGCTTGTTACATAACCCTGTGGGTTTCGGCAAATGAGAGCTCATGTATACTGTGCAAAGTAGATGTGTTGAGCGTAGCAACCAATCAATACCAGGAAGTGTTTATGTCCAGGGGTTATAAAGACTCAACATTACAACTTACAAAGTCTTTTTGATGAATGAGGATAGAGTTAAGAGGTTAGATCACACTTCACAGTATGCGATTATAACCATTGGTTCATATCCTCTTTCCAATTGAACACACTACTGAAAATGCATGAGCCAGTAATATTGGCAGCGTCAACAGCAGTATTTTACAGGTCCGTGTGTAAGGGTGTCTCAACTGGCTTCATCTACTCAAGTGAATCCCCAGTGACACATTAGGAAAGGAGGCTCCTTTCCCAGACATTAAGGCAAGCAATTGCAAACCATTTCTTGCTGAGATTGAAACCATATGGAAGGTGATCCAGAAAGCTAATTTTTAAGTTTGCATTATAAAAAGAAAGAGGCGAAATTAAGTTCTCTCATTTTTACAGTCTCTACAGCTGGAGAAGACAAGGAAGGTAGCATTTATCATGCAAAAATCTGGGTGTTCAGGCGCTTCTCCATGACAGAAACAAAGTTGGAATTGAGTCTCCAGTTTTCCCAAACAATGGCTTATCAATTCAGAAACAAGAGGACTATTATTGAGACGATTCCCAGGATGAATTGTACCAATTTGGAAATTTGACTGGGCATTTCCAGAGGTGAAATGGGGCTGGTGCCAATGCTGAGGTTTCCATTTCCATCATGCATAGAATGATGTAATTCCCTGTACAAAACCCCTCCAGAGGGGATTTAGCTCACACCGTTCCGGAGCATTCCTGCCACTGGATACCACTGGTCTGTTTCCATGCTGTGTGACTCTACCACTCCGTGAGAGATGAGCCAAACAAGGGTAAATGGGACTAACTTAGATGGACATCTTGATTGGCGTGGACCAGCTGGGTCAAAGTGCCTGTTTCCAAGCTGTATGATTCTATGACCATCCTATAACTTTCTGACTCCCCATGTTGGTTCTGAGCCACACAGGGAACATAACATAGGTGGTTCTTTAACTTACCTCCTTTTCTTCAGATATCACACTCCTACGAAGGTATTTTAGCATGATTGTAATGTAGAACATAGACCATAGAACACTTCAACTCACAATGTTGTGCCGAATAGTTAAGCTACTCTAAAATCAATCTATCCCTTCCTTCCTACATAGTCCTCTATTTTTCTATCATCCACATGTCTAAGAGCCTCTTAAATGTCTCTTGTAGCTGCCTCTGCTGTCATATCTGACAGTGTTCCATGCAGCCACCACTCTCCGTGTAAAAAAACTTATATTTGACATCCAACCTATACTTTCTTTCATTGTGCCCCCTCGTATTAGTCATTAGCAGCTCTGGGAAAAAGTCTTTGGCTGTCCACTTGTTGTATGCCTCTTATCATCTTGTACACTTTAAGCAAGTCACCTCGTATCCTCCTTCACTCTTGTTCAATCTGCAAATACCCACCACTCTGAGTTAAGGATCAACTTTGTTTGCCATTTGCATTTACGTGTATTAGGAACTTGCTGTGGCGTTTTGGTCAGGGAGTGACATGTAACAAAAACAACAACATTCAACAATTATAAAAATAAAGAATTACAAAGAATAAAAATGAGGAAATAACAAACGGGATAGATGAAGGAGAGTCAGTGGATGTTGCTTACTTGGATTATCAATAGGCCTTTGACAAGGTGCCGCTCATGAGGCTGCTGAACAAGATAACCCATGGTTTTACAGGAAAGATACCAGCAGGGATGGAAGACTGGCTGACTGGCAGGAGGCAAAGAGTGGAAATAAAAGGGGGCCTTTTCTGGATAGTTGCCAGTGACTAGTAGTGTTCTGCAGGGGTTGATGTTGGCACTGCTTCATTTTATGTTATATATCAATGATTTGGATGACAGAATTGATGGCTTTGAGTTCAAATTTACGGATGATAGGTGGAGGGGCATGTAGTGTTGAGGAAGTAGGAAATCTGCAAAAGGGCTTAGAGTGGGAGAATTGGCAAGAAGTGACAGATAGAATATAGTATAGGAAGTGCATGGTCATGCACTTTGGTAGAAGAAGTAAAGGCATAGACTATTTTCTAAGTGGAGTGCAGGCGCGTGGTCAAGCGATCGACTAGCGATCGGAAGGCAGTGAGTTCGAGCCCCAGCCGAGGTAGCGTGTTGTGTCCTTGAGTAAGGCACTTAACCACACATTGCTCCAGTCCACCCAGCTGAAAATTGGTACTGGCAAACTGGTGGGGGTTAACCTTGTGATAGACTGGCGTCCTATCCGTACTCTCAGTCACTTCACGCCATGGAAACCAGCATAAGCTCCGGCCTGATGAGCCTATAAGGCTCAGGACAGACTTTTAACTTTAACTATTTTCTAAATGGGGAGAAGTGCGAGGGAGTTGTGAGTCTTCATGCAGGATTCCCTAAAGATTAATTTACAGGGAGAATCGTAGTAAGGAAAGCAAATGCGATGTTAACATTCATTTTGAATGGACTTGAATATAAAAACAAGGATGCTGAGTCTCTATAACGCATTGGTTAGACGGTACTTGGAATAGTGTGAGTGAATTTGGGTCCCTATCTAAGAAAGGATATGCTGGAATTGGAGAGGGTCCAAAGGAGGTTCACGAGAATGATTACGGTAAGGAATGTTTGATGGCTCTTGGGCCTGTACTCACTGGAGTTTAGAAGAATGATGTGTGACCTCATTGAAAACTATTAAATGGTGAAAGACCGTGATAGAGTGGATGTGGAGAGGATGTTTACTCTAGTGGGAAAGTTAGGACCAGAAGGCACAACCTCAGAATAGAGGATCATCCATTTAGAATAGAGATGTGGAGGCGTTTCTTTAGCCAGTGTGTGATGAATCTGTGGAATTCATTGCCATGATGGCTGTGGAGGCCAGGTTATTGACTATATATTTAAGGTGCAGGTGGATAGGTTTTTGATAAGTTGGGCGTCAAAAATCACGGGGAGAAGGCAGGAGAATGGGGCTGAGAGGGATAATAAATCAGCCGTGATAGAATGGTGCAGTAGACTGGATGGGCTGAGTGGCCTAATTGGGCTCCTATGTCTGATAGTTATATGGTCTAAAAATAAAGAAAGAAAGAATTCCATAGTATTTGAAGGCTTGATTGTCAGTGGGAAAGCAAGCAAAATTATCAATTCACTAGAGCATATACAAAAACTTCAGCAAACTGTCAGGTTGGCAGAAAAGGTCAGTGGCTGCAGTCTACCATCACTGCAGGACCTGTATGTGTCCAGGTCAAAGACGTGGGCAGGAAATCTCATTGTTGACACCACTGACCCTGCAAACGACCTTTTCCAAAAGCTCCTCTGGAAAGTGCTATAGGGCTATTCAAACAAAATAACATCACACCATCTTAAAATGGTGACTTGTTCAACCATTTTAGTTAGACCCCACCCCCACCCCCTCTATCTATTACATCATTCTGTGCACCACACTGTAAACACTTTAACCCACTTTTTATAATACTGTTTACATTGTAAATACATGCCGGTGTTTATGTATATTTGCACGTTTATTGCAAATCGGCACTTTAAACTTTATTTTATATTTCTTTGTTTTGTATAATAGTTGAATATTGTTGTTTTTATTGCATGTTGTGCCAACACACTGCAGCAAATTCCTAATACATACATGTAAAGGTATATGGTGAATAAAGTTGATCCTTGATCCTGCCAGTGATTAAGGGTTTGGAAGAACACTTTATTAGCTGTCAGTAACAAACAATCTGCTGGAAGAACTCAGAGTGTCAGATACTCAGATAGATAGAGCCCAGAGGGACATTTTGGAAATGGAGGCAAATAGGTATGGTGTAGATTGGTGAAAGGGTCAGGATGACTGTGAAGGCTGAAGGGCCTGATTCTGGAAGTGCTACGCCTGCAGTCTTTTTCCTCAAACTTCATGTACACTGCCTCCAAAATTAATTTAATGGTTTTCACTAGATCTATAAGCCAGAGCCACATCTGCTGCTTCGCCACTCGCCCGTCGCCACAGGACTTGAAGTTTTTTAGTGGAATGGGTTTGGAGTCGTGACTTGCGCTGGACTTGGATTAAAGTGAGGGAGAGTTGCGCAAATCATCAGCCTCACTCTCTCATCCCGACCTATCTGTATCCAGTTGCAAGACGGAGTCGAGACGGCTGGAGATAAGTCGGGATGCAGCGGATGGCCAGCAGTGTCCTACGTATCTCACTTGCGCTCCACAATGCTTTGCTGGGTCCGCCTTTCTACTCGTTGGACCGCCAAGTGGTGGTCTCCTCCGCGTAGTCCGTCAAATTCAGTCTTCGCATGCGTAGGTAGACAAGCCCTAACTCACCGAGGGTTTGAGGCCCATCGGCTACCCTCACCAGGTTTTGCCGGCCAGTCGAAGCCGTTGCCCGGGGTGTGGCCGCTGTTGCATGCAAACAGCTACGAGGAACCACTGGTGAGAGCTGAGTGTCAGGTGAGGACCAATGCGGACAAACTACTCAGAAGAGTACGACGTGTTCCCCGTCAGAGGTACTACCTCTCCCTGACACCCCATACACAAACCTGCACACAGGCGGCCCAGGGCATTGGGTCATTCTCCGCTGGACTGAAGCAGCAGTGGAGCTCAGCAGCCCCCTGGGTGTCTGAGCGTCCTCTTTAGGAATCACTCTGCTCACCTCCATCGGGGAAGGGGTTAGAAAAGGTGCCTCAAACATAGCCTGCTTCATCTTACCCTGGCCAGCACACCGCGGCTGGCAGGGATCCTACTCAGCGGTCGAACTACAAAGAAGACGAAAGTGAAGGTGCTCAACCTTAGCACGTGGAACGTGTGAACTCTGCTTGACATCACCAAGCCTGTCAGACCAGAAAGAAGAACAACACTGGTCGCCAAAGAACCAGCCCACTATAACGTGGACATTGCAGCACTCAGCGAAACACGCCTAGCAGACAAGGGCCAGCTTACAGAACGTGGTGGTGGGTACACCTTCTTCTGGAGTGGTCGCAGCAGCACTGAACGACGAGAGGCTGGCGTTGGATTTGCCATCCGATCCCACCTCGCTCGTAAACTTGCCAAGCTTCCAGAGAGCATCAACGATCGCCTGATGACGCTTCGGCTCCCACTTGGCAATAAGAGGAGTGCAACGCTGATCAGCGCATATGCCCCAACGATGACCAACCCAGATGACATCAAAGATAAGTTCTATGAAGAACTTGACGCCCTCATAGCAGCAGTCCCACAGTCAGAGAAGCTTATTGTCCTCGGGGTCTTTAACGCCAGAGTGGGGACAGATTACCAGACCTGGGAAGGGATTCTTGGAAGACATGGTATTGGCAAGTGTAACAGCAATGGCCTGCTGCTCCTCAAGACATGCGCTACGCATGACCTTGTCATCACCAACACCCTATTCCACCTCCCTACCCGTAACAAGACATCTTGGATGCATCCACGCTCCAGGCACTGGCATCTGATCGACAATGTCATCACCAGAAAGAGGGACTGGCAAGACGTGAGAGTGACAAAGGCCATGTGTGGTGCCGACTGCTGGACGGATTATTGACTTACAGTGTCCAAGTTTAAACTTCGCATCCTTCCTGTGAGAAGACCCCATGGTCAGAAGACTGCAAAGAGGCTCAATGTCTCCAAGCTGAAGAGCAGCGTAGTTGCAGAAGAATTTCGTGAAGACCTAGATAGCAGGCTGCTTGACACACCCCAGGATGACCACACCAGCATTGAAGAGCAGTGGACGGCTTTCAGAGATGCAGTCTACTCTACCGCTCTCGAACACCTTGGACCAGCAATCCGTAGACATCAAGACTGGTTCGTTCGAGGAGATACAGGCACTGTTGTCAGAGAAACACCAACTGTTCAGAGCACACCAGAACGATCCCACATCACAAGCAAAGATAGATGCCTTCGCCAGTGCAAGATGGAAAGTGCAGAAGAAACTCCGTGAGATGCAGGATGTCTGGTTCAGCAATAAGGCCGATGAGATCCAGGGCTACGCAGACAGTCACGACACCAAGCGTTTCTACGACGCTTTGAAGGCTGTGTATGGACCTCAGTCCTCTAGCTCCTCCCCCCTCCTCAGTGCAGATGGGACTCAGCTGCTGACAGAGCAAAAGCAGATTTTGGAGAGATGGGCTGAACACTTCACCCAGGTCCTCAACCGCCCTGCCGAAATCAATGATGAGGCCATTGCTCGCCTACCTCAGGTGGAGATCAACCTGGACCTTGACAACCTCCCCACAGAAGAAGTCAGAAAAGCCATCAGGCAACTTTCTTGTAGCAAAGCACCAGGATCAGATGCAATCCCTGCTGAAGCAGGAGGCCCATTCATGATGCAGAAGCTGACTGAGCTCTTCCAGTCTATGTGGAACAAAGGAAAGGTCCCGCAACAGTTGAAAGATGCCAGCATAATCCACATCTACAAGAGGAAAGGCAACCGCCAGTCTTGTGACAATCACCGGGCATCTCCCTCCTGTCCATAGCTGGGAAGATCTTGGCTCGCGTCCTGCTTAATCGCCTTCACCAACACCTTGAGCAAGGTCTCCTCCCAGAAAGCCAGTGTGGCTTCCGTGCAGAGCGTGGAACTGTCGACATGATATTTGCTGCACGCCAACTCCAGGAAAAATGTCAAGAGCAGCACAGCGACCTCTTTATGACCTTCGTCGATCTGACCAAGGTATTTGATATGGTCAGCAGAGATGGCTTATGGAAGATAATGGAGAAGTTTGGCTGCCCTAACAGGTTCATCACGATTGTTCGGCAGTTCCACGATGGCATGATGGTGAAAGTTTTGGATGATGGTGACGAGTCAGAAGCCTTTCCAGTGACGAACGGTGTGAAGCAAGGATGCATTCTCGCCCCTACACTCTTTAGCATGGTCTTCTCTGCTATGCTGAATGATGCCTTCTGTGATTGTCAGGATGGTATACATGTCAGATACAGGACTGGCAGTGGGCTATTCAACCTCCGGCGTCTACAGGCTGTTACAAAGGTAAAGGAGACCGTCGTCAGAGACCTCTTATTCGCTGATGTTTGTGCCCTCAACGCCAGCACAGAGCAGAAGATGCAGCGAGAAATGGACTGCCTCTCACGAGCCTGTGACAACTTCGGACTTACAATCAGCACCAAAAAGACCAAAGTTATGTACCAGCCCGCACCTGGAAAGCCCTACCAGGAACCACACATCACAGTAAAGGGGCAGAAGCTACTGGCAGTCGACAGCTTTACTTATCTGGACAGTACTCTATCACGAGCGGTGAACATAGATGCAGAGATCAGCAACAGAATTGTCAAAGCCAGTGCCGCCTTTGGGAGACTCCGTGAGAATGTATGGGAGCGGAGAGGACTCAGCCTTACCACCAAGCTGAAGGTCTACCGAGCAGTGGTTCTCACCACCCTCCTCTATGCCAGTGAGACCTGGACTGTCTACAGCAGACACGCTAAACAGCTCAACCACTTCCACTTGAGCTGCCTCCGCAGACTTCTCCACGTACGATGGCAGGACAAAGTCCCAGACACGGAGGTCCTGGAGCGGGCTAGCACCCACAGCGTCTACACCCTCCTACAGAAAGCCCAAGCCAGATGGGCTGGCCATGTCGTCAGGATGTCTGACAGTCGACTACCAAAACAGCTGCTGTATGGAGAGCTGAGCCAGGGCAAGCGCTCAGTTGGAGGGCAGAAGAAACGTTTCAAAGACTGCCTCAAAGTTTCCCTCAAAGACCTCAACATCAATCCCAGTAGCTGGGAATCACTTGCTCTGGACCGCCCAACCTGGTGGAGCAGGACCACTAAAGGAGCGCATGCAGCAGAAATCAGACACACCGTAGAGTCTCAGAAGAAACGCGCCGCGCGCAAGGCTCGAGCTACCTCCACTTCCACTGCAGCACCTACCCTCATGTGTCCCACATGTGGGTGAGCTTTCAGGGCCCGGATTGGCCTCACCAGTCACCTCCGGACCCACAGTCACAATCCCTCCATCTGACAGAAGTCATGATCATCTTCGACTCCGAAGGACGAACAACAACAACAACCCAGAGCCAGTGCAGCACAGGTGAATCTAGTGATTCTCTCTTTGCTGCTTGTGAGAGATCAAATTGGCTGTCCTGTTCCCCAATGTAACAGTAACTAAATTTTAAGATACCCCATTGGCTATAATTTTACTTGGGACATCCTGGAAGTTAGTATCCTTCACTAAGGACCTTCACCATCCAGGATTTACTCTCCTATCATTATTATTCTCGAGGAGGAGTTAAGGAGCCTGAAGCCCCACACTCATTGATTCAGGAACAGTTTGTACTCCTCTGCCATCAGGTTTCTGATTGGTCCATGTACACTACCTCATTATTCCTTTTTTCTTTGCACAATTTAAGTATTTAGTAATTCATGGTAATTTTATAGTATGTCATTGCATCGTACTGCTGCCACAAAATAACAAATTTTTCTTCATGTAAGTCAGTGATCATAAACATAAGAGATTCTGGTGATAATGGAAACATACAGAGTGCTGGAGGAACTCTGTGGATCAGGCAGCTTCTATGGAGAGGAGTAAACATTTGACATTTTGGGCTGAGGCCCTCCATCAGGACTGAAATGGAAGGGGGAAGAAGCCAGAATTAAGAGGGGGGGGGGTGAAGGAGGAGGATGAGTACAGTCTGACAGGTGATGGGTGAAGCCAGGTGAGGTGGAAAGTGGGTGGATGGAGGAGAGGGCAATGAAGTGAGAAACTGGGAGGTAATAGGTGGAAAAGGGCCGAAGAAGCAGGAATCTGACAGGGGCAGAGATGAGGCACCAGAGAGTGGTGATAGGCAGGTGAGGAGAAGAGAAGGGATAAGTAGAGAACTAGATTAGGGAATGGCAAAGAAGAGAGGGGGGAGGGGGAGAAATTACTGGAAGTTGGAGAAATCAATGTTTACAGTTCTGAAAAGGACACAAAGCTGCTCTATGAGGCTCCTGTTTGGCTTACTTAGGAAACCCCCTCCACAGCACTCGCCAATAACCCCCAATTAATGCAGCCGGTTATCGGACCACGTGTCCCCTTATCCTCCTGCATTCACACCACACGTGTCTGGGAAGAATTTGGCAGATGATATGCCAAACCAAACAGTGCTGTGCTAGAAGTTTGAATCTAAGTAAGTCTGCAAATCAGAATTTGGCTGGTCATAATCCTCTCAAATTACTGTTTTTATTTATTAGGTGAAAGACAAGAAAGTTGAGAGGAAAGGAACTTTAGAAGCCAAGAATGCTTTCCCTCAGTGCAGAGTCCATGTAAGTTTGCTGGGAGAATCTATACAATACTTCTGGGACCTACCCAAGAAATTGTGTTTCCCCATCCAAGCACAAAATATTTGTGTCCTTCATCACCTCTCATTGTGGCCAACAATCACTGACCAGAAGTGAAAACCGACCTCCTTGTAAATCCCTGGGTTAACGATCTACTTTAAAAGTCTGACAGCAAATGCGTCCCTTGCTGAAACCCAGCATTGACAAGTTCAGCTTTTCAAGACTCTGTCTCGAGATTTTATTGCTAGAGTTAGATTCCACCCCACCCCACCATCCGGGAATGCACAGGCCTGCTCTAATGATGTCATCAGCCGAGCAGGTGAAGCCGTGGGCATGCCCAAACCCAAAGTCTGCAAGGGAGCTGGGGACCCTGGCATGGGGGTGCGGGGGGAGGGGGCTGAGGAGAGCAAGTGGTGGAAAGAACAATGGTTATATGGAAAAGTTAGGAACTCTGTAGTTGATATGTTTGGAATATAGAGGATTAATGGAAACCTTCAGACTAGGAGAATAATTAGGAAGGTATTTCTGCACATGAGCTAGGAGACTTTTGAAACATTTAGTGCAATACACACAAAATGCTGCAGGAGCTCAGCAGGTCAGGCAGCATCTATGGAGGGGAGTAAAGAGCTGTCATTTTGGGCTGAGACCCTTCATCGGGACTGGAAAGGAAGTGGGGAGAAGCTAGAATAAGAAGGTGGGGGTAGGGGAAGGAATACAAGTTGGCAAGTGATAGGTGAAATCAGGTGAGGGGGAAGGTAAGTTGATGGGGAAAATATATTTGAAATATTTTTTTCTGCAGCCACCACTCGATGTGGGGTAAATTGGTCCTTATAAACCTGGGATTGGAATTCATTTGTCCAGCACATTGAAGAAACCATAGGGAAAGTGCGCCAAACTCTTTGCTTTTTCAGGAGATTTTCGGTTTGTCACTGAACACTTTAACCAATTTTTTCAGATGTAATGCTGAATGTGTCCAGCCTGCTTTGCTCGGTCTGGTACAGCAATTCAAATGCACAGGAGATAAGAATCTGCAGAGAGTAGTGGACCCTGTGAGATACATCACAGGTGCATCCCTCCCCATCATAGGTGGTACAGGCAGGAGGTATTGCCTCAAGAAGGCAACATCTATCATCAAAGATCCCCACTGACTGGGCCAGGCTATCTTTCCACAGCAGCCCTCAGGCAGGAGGTATAGAAGCCTGAAGTCCCACACCACCAGCTTCAGGAACAGCTACTTCCCTTCCATTCAGTTCTTGAACCAACCCTGATCAACACTGGAGTCTAGCTACACCATGACTTCTCTGAATACGGTAAAGTGGACTTCGCTCGTTTTTGTTCTAATTGTATTTTTTTCTTGTAAAATGTGTATAATTTATTTTTAATTTACAGTGGCATGCAGAAGTTGGGGCACCCCTGGTCAAAATTTCTGTTGCTGTGAACAGCTAAGAGAGTAAAAGATGACCTGATTTCCAAAAGGCATGAAGTTAAAGATGACACATTTCTTTAATATTTTAAGCAAGATTACTTTTTTTATTTCCATCTTTTACAGTTTCAAAATAACAAAAAAGGAAAAGGGCCCGAAGCAAAAGTTTGGACACCCTGCATGGTCAGTACTTAGTAACACCCCATTTGGCAAGTATCACAGTTTGTAAATGCTTTCTGTAGCCAGCTAAGAGTCTTTCAGTTCTTGTTTAGGAGATTTTTGCCCATTCTTCCTTGCAAAAGGCATCTGTGAGATTCTTGGGCTATCTTGCATGCACTGCTTTTTTGAGGTCTATCCACAAATTTTCGATGATGCTTAGGTTGGGGGATTGTGAGGGCCATCGCAAAACCTTCAGCTTGTGCCTCTTGAGGTAGTCCATTGTGGATTTTGAGTGTGTTTAGGATCATTATCCTGTTGTGGAAGCCATCGTCTTTTCATCTTCAGCTTTTTCACAGATGGTGTGATGTTTCCTTCCGGAATTTGCTGGTACTGTATTTAATTGAATTCATTCTTCCCTCTACCAGTGAAATATTCCCCATGCCACTGGCTGCAACACAAGCCCAAAGCATGATCGATCCACCCCTGTGCTTAACAGTTGCAGAGGTGTTCTTTTCATGAAATTTTGCACCCTTTTTTCTCCAAACATACCTTTGCTCACTGCAGCCAGGAAGTACTATTTTAACTTCATCAGTCCACAGGACTTGTTTCCAAAATGCATCAGGCTTGTTTAGATGTTCCTTTGCAAACTTCTGACACTGAATTTTGTGGTGAGGACACAGGAAAGGTTTTCTTCGGATGACTCTTCCATGAAAGTCATATTTGTGCAGGTGTCGCTGCACTGTAGAACAGTGCACCACCACTCCAGAGTCTGCTAAATCTTCCTGAACATGAGGAAATCTGCAGATGCTGGAAAATCAAGCAACACACACAAAATACTGTACTGGTAGAACGCAGCAGGCCAGACAGCACCTATAGGAAGAAGTACAGTCGACGTTTCAGGCTGAGACCCTTCGTCAGGACTAACTGAAAGAAAAGATAGTAAGAGATTTGAAATTGGGAAGGGGAGGGGGAAATCTGAAATGATAGGAGAAGACAGGAGGGGGAGGGGTGAAGCTAAGAGCTGGAAAGTTGATTGGAAAAAGGGATACACAGCTGGAGAGGGAGAGGATCATGGGATGGGAGGCCTAGGGAGAAAGAAAGGGGGAGGGGACACCAGAGGAAGATGGAGAACAGGCGAGGAGTGATTGTGAGAGGGGCAGGGAGAGAAAAAAATAGAAAGGGGGGGAAATGAATGAATGAATAAATAAATAAAAAGGGGAGGAGGGGCATTAACGGAAGTTAGAGAAATCAATTTTCATGCCATCAGGTTGGAGGCTACCCAGACAGAATATAAGATGTTGTTTCTCCAACCTGAGTGTGGCTTCATCTTGACAGTAGAGGAGGCCACGGATAGACATATCAGAATGGGAATGGGACGTGGAATTAAAATGTGTGGCCACTGGGAGATCCTGCTTTTTCTGGCGGACCGAGCGTAGGTGTTCAGTGAAACGGTCTCCCAGTCTGTGTCGGGTCTCACCAATATATAAAAGGCCACACTGGGAGCACCGGACGCAGTATACCACACCAGCCGACTCACAGGTGAAGTGTCACCTCACCTGGAAGGACTGTCTGGGGGCCTGAATGGTGGTGAGGGAGGAAGTGTGAGGGCAGGTGTAGCACTTGTTCCACTTGCAAGGGTAAGTGCCAGGAGGGAGATCGGTGGGAAGGGATGGGGGGGATACGAATGGACAAGGGAGTCGCGTAGGGAGCGATCCCTGCGGAAAGCAGAAATCTTCCTGAAGGTCTTTTGCAGTCCAATAGGGGTTTTGATTTGCCTTTCTAGTAATCCTATGAGCAGTTCTGTCAGAAAGTTTTCTTGGTCTTCCAGACCTCAACTTGACCTCCACCATTCCTGTTAACTGCCGTTTCTTAATTACATTAAGACCTGAATAAATGGCTACCTTAAAATGCTTTGCTATCTTCTTATAGCCTTCTCCTGCTTTGTGGTCATCATTTATTTTAATTTTCAGAGTGCTAAGCAGCTGCTTAGAGGAGCCCATGGCTGCTGATTGTTGGGAAAAGGTTTGAGGAGTCAGGGTATTTATAAAGCTTTGAAATTTGCATCACTTGGCCTTTACTAACAATGACTGTGAACAAGCCACAGCCCGAACAAGCTAATTAAGGTCTGAGACCTTGGTGAAAGTTATCTGAGAGCTCAAATCTCTTTGGGTACCCAAACCTTTGCATGGTGTTCCTTTCCTTTTTTTCACTCTAAAATTGTACAAAACAAAAATAATACACTAATCTTGCTTAAAATGTTGAAAAGAATGACTCTTAAACCCTGCCTCCCATATAACCCTCCACCTTAAATTCCTCCATATACCTGTCTAGCAGTCTCTTAAATTTCACTAGTGTATCTGCCTCCACCACAGGCTCAGGCAGTGCATTCCATGCACCAACCACTCTCTGAGTAAAAAACCTTCCTCTGATATCCCCCTTGAACTTTCCTCCCCTTACCTTAAAGCCATGTCCTCTTGTATTGAGCAGTGGTGCCCTGGGAAGAGGCGCTGGCTGTCCACTCTGTCTATTCCTCTTAATATCTTGTATACCTCTATCATCCTCCTTTTCTCCAAAGAGTAAAGCCCTAGCTCCCTTAATCTCTGATCATAATGCATACTCTCTAAACTGGGCAACGTCCTGGTAAATCTCTTCTGTACCCTTTCCAATGCTTCTACATTCTTCCTATAGTGAGGCGACCAGAACTGGACACAGTACTCCAAGTGTGGCCTAACCAGAATTTTATAGAGCTGCATCATTACTTCGTGACTCTTAAACTCTATCCCTCGCCTTATGAAAGCTGACACTCCATAAGCTTTCTTAATTACCCTATCCACCTGTGAGGCAACTTTCAGGGAACTGTGGACATGTACCCCCAGATCCCTCTGCTCCTCCAAACTTCCAAGTATCCTGCCATTTACTTTGTACTCTGCCTTGGAGTTTGTCCTTCCAAAGTGTACCACCTCACGCTTCTCAGGGTTGAACTCCTTTGCCACTTCTCAGCCCACTACTGCATCCTATCAATGTCTCTCTGCATTCTTAGACAATCCTCTACACCATATATGTCAAACTCAAGGCCCGCGGTGGAATTATCTTTGGCCCGCGAGATAATATCTAATTACTATTAAAGCTGGCCCCAGTAATCAAAGCGCCTATGGCGTATGATATGGCTAATGCTGAGTTTATTCAGGTACCAGGTTTTCAGGGTTTTTAGTGTTTATTCGGCAGTCTTGCTCGGCAGTCTTCTTCATAAGAAACGGAATTTGTAAAGTGAAACACTTTGTAGTTATAGCAGAGACTGAGACACATGAGAGCAGGCTGAAAAAACGGAGGCAACGAAAGCTGCGTTTGCACGCGTCTGACTGATCCGGACCGCATGAAGCTGCATTTTGCTCAATCCGGCCCGTGACCTAAAATGAGTTTGACACCCCTGCTCTACACTATCCACAACCACCAACCTTTGTGTCGTCTACAAACTTGTCAACCCACCCTAGCACCCCCACATCCAGGTCGTTAATAAAAATCATGAAAAGTAGAGGTCCCAGAACCGATCCTTGTGGGACACCACTAATCACAACCCTCCAATCCGAATGTACTCCCTCCACCACAACCCTCTGCTTTCTGTAAGCAAGCCAATTCTGAATCCACCTGGCCAAACTTCCCTGGATCCCATGCCTTCTGACTTTCTGAATAAGCCTACCGTATGGAACCTTATCAAATGCCTTACTAAAATTCATGTAGATCACATCCATTGCACTACCCTCATCTATATGCCTGGTCACCTCCTCCAAGAACTCTATCAGGCTTGTTAGACACGATCTGCCCTTCACAAAGCCATGCTGACTGTCCCTGATCAGTCCATGATTCTCTAAATGCCCATAGATCCTATCTCTAAGAATCTTTTCCAACAGCTTTCCCACCACAGACGTAAGGCTCTCTGGTCTATAATTACCCAGACTATCCCTACTACCTTTTTTGAACAAGGGGACAACATTCTCCTCTCTCCAATCCTCCGGTACCATTCCCGTGGACAACGAGGACATAAAGATCCTAGCCAGAGGCTCAGCAATCTCTTCCCTTGCCTTGTGGAACAGCCTGGGGAATATTCCGTTAGGCCCCAGGGACTTATCCGTCCTAATGTATTTTAACAACTCCAACACCTCCTCTCCCTTAATATCAACATGCTCCAGAACATCAATCTCACTCATATTGTCCTCACCATTATCAAGTTTCCTCTCATTAGTGAATACCGAAGTGAAGTATTCATTGAGGACCTCACTCACTTCCACAGCCTCCAGTCACATCTTCCCACCTTTATCTCTAATCGGTCCTATCTTCACTCCTGTCAACCTTTTGTTCTTCACAGAATTGAAGAATGCCTTGGGCTTTTCCTTTATGACTTTTGGAGATCAGTTCATCTTTTACTCACTTAACTATTCACAGTAACAGAAATTTTGACCAGGGGTGCCCAAACTTTTGCATGCCACTGCATGTTTTTCTTGTGAACACTGCTTATCTGATGTGATGTGCCTATGATGCTGTAAGTGCACCCATGCATACTATACACTCAGTATACACAGCACAGCAAATATAGTTATGGTAGTGCATACATTCACAAAATAACATTAGCACAAGTTTTGAGTGGCATGCCTGAAGATTGATGGTGTATGGGATGTTGACCTGGAGCCAGGTTTCTGCAAGAACAAGCCTGAAGCAGTTCCTCATCTCACACTCAGTGAGCTGCAGGCGAAGGCAGATCAGCTTGTCTTGTGCTGGGTCAGCCACAGATGAAAGCAATCCAGCTTGTTTTCGTCAGAGCGAGCCCTGATGGGAAAGCCGGTCTGCAGGGTCTGCACTGATTTTTGTATGTCTTTGTTCTACTATAAATGCCTGCAAGAAAGTGAATTCCAAGGTTGTATATGGTGAACTATACACCCTTTAATGATGAATTTACTTTGAGCTTTTGTAGGAGCAAGGAAAAGTTAGAAAAGTTTGAAATCAAATCTGTTTTATGTTTTAAATTGGGGACAGCCTGTGAAATGGAGGAGGCGGTGAGTCACACAAGTGCTGGTGACACTCATTGAGAGTCACAACTAATCTGCGTGGAGGAAACAGAAAATAAAGTAAGTGAGAAACAATGACAAATGCTGGAAATCTGAAATAAAATGTTGAAAATACTCAGCAGGACAGGAAGTGAGGAAAACAGATAATGTAAACATACAAGATTTTGTAGACATTGGGAATCTGGAGCAACAAACACTAACAGCTGCAGGAACTCAGCAGGTCAGGCAGTATCTAAGGAAAAGCATAAATATTGAGGACCGAAGGATCTGTTCTACATTCTATGTTCTAATCACCTGCTTTGTATTTCTTTCCCTGTGGTTGCTGCCACATTCTCTGCACTCTTGCAGCTTTAGCATGACTTTTCATACTCCTTCTAAACTTTGATTTCACCACTCTGTTGTTTGCTGCTAGTCACTGTATTTATCATTGTGTTTATTATTACTATGTACACATTTTACTTTGTGAGCTTCATATGAGCAAGAAATTTCATTACCCCCTGATGTATAGGACAATAAACTGATCTGAATCCGAATCTCTGAATTGGAACAAGACAGCTGCAAAGAAAAGGAGAAATTAGGTGACTTGTGTCGATTCAGCATGTTAGCCAAATCTTTGACAACATCTATAGATGCACAATGGAGAGTATCCTGTCTGGTTACACCACAGCCTGGTATGAAACAGCAATGCCCAGGAATGGAAAAGTCTACAGAAAGTGGTAGATACAGCCCAGTCCATCTCAGGCAATGCCCACCCCACCAATGACCACATTTACATGGAGCACTTACACAAGAAAGCAGCA
The DNA here is from genome assembly GCF_048418815.1 of Hemitrygon akajei. Taxonomy (NCBI): domain Eukaryota; kingdom Metazoa; phylum Chordata; class Chondrichthyes; order Myliobatiformes; family Dasyatidae; genus Hemitrygon; species Hemitrygon akajei. The sequence goes on along the minus strand of NC_133139.1, from coordinate 60,170,661 downwards.
TCCATCATCAAAGATGTCCACCATCGAGGCCATATTCTCTTCTTGCTGTTGCCATCAGGCAAGAGGTACAGGAGTCTTAGGTCCTACAGCACCAGGCTCAGGCACACTTAATACCCAACAACCATCAGACTCCTCAACCGTGTGGATAACTTCACTCACCATAATTCCAACTGGACTCTAAACTCAAGTTTTCAGCATTATTTGTGTGCTTTTTCGTATTTGCATGATTTGTCTTTTTTATGCATTGGTTGTTTGTAGGTCTTTATTTATATATCGTTTTATTCCTTTTTTAAAATTTTCCTGTAAATGCCTGCAAGAAAATGACTCTCAATGCAGCATATGGTGACTTATATGTACTTAGATAATATATTTACTTTGAACTGTGAAAGTGAGCTGGGAAGGTAAGGAATGACAGACAGAAGCCATTGGGCCCATCATGTGTGTGCTTGCTCTTTGTGGGACTCACAGCTGTTTCACTCCCTGCTTTCTTCCTAGCTTTGCCAGGATTCCCCTTTCCAGTCCCCTTTCTTGAACCTCCCTGAAGCCTTTCAGTCATGAACTCCAAATCATGACTCACGGGTTTTAAAAAAGATCCTCATCTTCTGGATCTCTTGACAATTGCCATCGATCTGTGACCCTGCTGCCACTGAAAGCAGCTTCATTCTACTTTACTGAAACTGTTCTCACTTTTGAATACCTCAATTAAATCCATTTGATATGGGTTCACCTTGGTGTTCTGTGAACTATCCCCGGCTGCACACGGTGTGATCCATATTCTTCCAGCTCTGCGTTGAGGAGGAACAGACCACCCAGCAGACCACCAGAGCTGTGCATGACTCTGGACAGCATTCAGAGGCAGGCTTTGACAATGTTGTCTCTCAAGCAGATGCTGCAACATCTGTCCACTACTTCCTTTCCTTTCTGTTGCCGCCCCGACGATCCACTGGTGGATCTAAAGGGAGATTTTGGTTTAGCCTGCTATCGAGAAAGGAGAAAGCCAGTTGTACGAGCTATTAAGTGCATGCCTCTCTCAGCCTGGGCTAGGCATTGAGTGTGGGATGTGGGATGTTACGGTGCAATTGCTCAAGATATTGGTGAGGCCACGTTTGGAATATTGTGCTCAGTTTTGGCCACTAAGCTGGGAAAAACATGGAGGTGATTTACAAGAATGTTGCTGGGACTGAGTTATAGGGAGAGGTTGAGCAGGTTGGGACATTTTTCCTTGGAGCACAAGAGAATGAGGAGCAATTTTATAGAAGTGTATGAAAAAATGAGGGGCAAAGATAGGGTGAATCACACAGTCTTTTCCCCAGGGCTGGGGAATCAAAAACTAGATGGCACAGACTTAAGATGGGAGGACCCACCACATCTGCCCAAAAAGAACAGACATTCTGCAAGTAGGAGGCCCAGTCAATTCACCATTCATTCAACTGGCTGCATGCAAACTTGCCATTCTTGCAATCAATGCAATACAGTTCAGTTTTCCTGTTCCTGTATTCTGTGCTTCAGTCTCTAAAGGCAATATGTTCCAAATGTCTGGAAAATCAATCCAGGCTCAAGAATGTCTAGGCTCATTATTTAGCCCTTTTGCAATTGTCCCCTATGACAATATATTTTATAGCAACATCTCTATCTGTTAGTGTGTGCCTCATGTCTCTCCCAGTTAACCAGACACCAACCTACATTATCAGATAGATGAGGATGGGTTTCATCCTCTGGCTCATAAATTGCCCCTGCACACATGGACCCCAACAGCTGGACAGGGAGGGAAGGACAGAGGGTGGAACTGATTCCTTCTAACGCCGAAGTGGACCTTTCCTTATGAGGCAGCACAGTACAGAATAGCTCTCAGAGCTTAAAAATAAACAGGAAATTGTACTGTCATTTGGCATTTGAGAGCCTTCAATGAAGCCTTCCACTCAGTTCTAGGGCTCACATGAGACCTTTCGTTCTGTAGCCTACCACAGCACACTATCCCCACAAGATGATTCCAGGACTGCAGACCACTGCATATTCCCACTCCCTCCCTTAGAACACAGGTCAGGAACAGGTCAGATGGGGAAAACTGGAGCCTGCATCCTGTTCCATCTTCCTCCATTACCAAGGGAGAGGCTTCAGCTGTGTTTGTGCACCTGCATAAAATGTCTGTCACTTCTCCTCCAGCCTGGTGGTAAATCGGCTGTGGATCTTCCTGCCTGGAGGTTGCTGGCTTCCTGTCAAAATGACAGATTAAGAGAGAATTGTTACCTCACAGCAAACACAAAATACACTCAGAGGCCACTTTATTAGGTACAGGAGGCGCCTAATAAAGTGGCCACTGAGTATATTTCTGTATGTTTGTGGTCTTCTGTTGCTGTAGCCCATCCACTTCAAGGTCTGATGTGTTGTCCATTCAGAGATGCTCTTCTACACACCACTGTTTTAACATGTGGTTATTTGAGTTACTGTCGCCTTCCTGTCAGCTTGAAACAGTTTGACCATTCTCCTCTGATCTCTTTTGTTAATGAGGTGTTTTCACCAACAGAACTGCTGCTCACTGGATATTTTAATCTTTTTTGCACTATTCTCTGTAAACGGTAGAGATTGTTTGGCATGAAAATTCCAGGAGATACTCTTACCATCCCCATCCGGAACCAACAATCATTCTATAGTCAAGTTACTTAGATCACATTTCTTCTCCATTCCGATGTTTGGTGAACAACAACTGAACCTCTTGACCATGTGTCCATGCTTTGATGCAACGAGTTGTTGCAACATGATTAGCTGATTAGATATTTGCATTAACATGAAGGTGTACAGATGTACTTAATAAAGTGGCCACTGAGTGTATCTTATGGTTGTTTCATCCTACTTCCTGAAGTCAGTGACCAGCTCTTTCCTTTCTGATCATTCACAGAAGGCAAAGTACTTGCCATGACTCCAACCACCAGCAAATCAGGTTTAGTCAAAGAAAAAGATCTGATATTACCCCCTGGCTATGCCAAATGTTACAACAGCAGAAAACTTTTTGGTTACCTGACAGGTTCCTGAAAATGGCCACTGGGCTAGAGCCTTCTGGGAAAACATCATGCCTACCTCAAGTGGAAAAATGTGATCATTACAATCTAGAGAGACCATCTGGCCACATCTAAGACCAGAATTAGGCCACTTGGCTCATGAATCTGCTCCATCATTCGATCATGGCTGATTTATTATTCCCATCAACCCTATTTCCCTGCCTTCTCCCTGTAAGACACATTTACTAATCAAGAACCTATCAACTTCCAATTTAAATATACCCAATGACTTGGCTTCAGCAGTCACCTGTGACAATGAACTCCACAGATTCACCATCCTCTGGCTAAGGAGATTCCTCCTCATCTCTGTTCCAAAAGGTTTATCTTTGTATTCTGAGGCTTTGCTCTTGGGTCCTGTACCCTCCCAGTATAGGAAACATCTTCTCCATGTCTATTCTATGTAGACCTTTCGATATGTGATCCTCTATCATTCTTCCAAACTCCGGTAAGCACAGGCCATCAAACTCTGCCTATATATTAACCCTTTCATCCCAGGAGAATTCTTGTGAACCTTCTCTGGACCCTCTCCAGTTTCAGCACATTCTTTCTTAGATAAGGGGCTCAAAACTACTCACAATACTCCGTGGGGTCTGACCAATGTCTTATGAAGCCTCAGCATTCTATCCTTACTTTTATATTCTAGTCCTCTTGAACTGAATGCTAACATTGAATTTGCCTTCCTTACCTCGAACTCAACCTGCAAGTTAACTTTTGCTATGTTCAGATATGTTGTGTTTGAGCCATGAATGCTTGATTCTGAGTTCCAATCATTGAATAATCCATTAGTTGTAACTGGCTTCTAGTCAACTTCAACACTCACAGCCAATCCAGTGATGGGCTGGTGTTGGGAAACTTAGCAGCAGGAGGAGTCCATTCGGTACCTCAAGCCTGGTTCACACTTAGATGACATCATGGCTGATCGTGTTTATGCATTTTTCCTGTCTCTCTTGGACCACTGGTTCATAATAAAACAATCTCAGGTAATGGATTAACATCCATTACATTTAGTTCTGTTTCTAACATTTTCTGCTTTCAAAGTAAGGCTGTATAATTTGCACCTTGCCTCCAGATACTAATCCTTGAGGCTTCAACAGCAGGAATGTTTATCTCTGCTACTGCATGACACTGATTGCTTCACAGCCTGGGAGAGTGGCCACGCTGTTGCCTGGGCTTCAGGCCAATACAAGGTACAAGCTCCAGGATTTCTCTGGATGATCGCCAATATTGATGGAGTCTCCAGGAATTGTCAAAATCAATGTCAAGTTTGTTGTCACATGCACAAGTATATGTGTGCACAGGTGCAGTGAAAAACTTCACAGGCACATAGCAACAGATAAGCAGCATTCACAATAAAATCATAAAATGTGCACATTTTTACAAGGAAGAACACAACTAGAAGAAAAAAAACTTGAAATCCATTTCAGATAAAGTGTCCAAAGTGGTTATAGCATTGAGGATGAACAAAGTGCTCAAAGCATTGAAGTTAAAGAACATTACTGAGTGTAAGCTGAGGAAGAAAAAATCTAGAGTATGTAAAAAAATAGTATGGCTTTCATTTTATTCAAAAATGTTTACATTTTTCCCTGTCAGGAAATTCACATGTTCCAAGGGGAACAAGGGGAACATGTTCCAATAATTGCATTTGAGATGGTATTGGTCTATTTGTGTTACGTACCAAAATATAGTGAAAAACTTATATTTGTATAGCACTGAGGCAGACCATGCTGTTGATAAGAACATCTAGGTAGTAATAAGAAAAGAGAATGCATCATATTGTGAGCAACATTGACCAAATGCTGAAGGAACTCAGTAAGTCAGTCAGCATCTATGTGTGTGTGTGGCCTCCGTTGGTCGTGGTCGACCATGGGTACTGCGCCTCTGGTAGTCATCGGGAGTGGCCTCTCCAGGGCACAAGCCTGGGCAAAGATGATATGGAGATCCGTCTGTTGCCCATGCAGTGGGACTCCCCTTTCCATGCTGATGACAGGTCCAAATGAACGGTGAACATCGATACAGTCTGATGCCAGCAGCATCGCAGGAGTTGCCATGCTGGTGCTGGGTACAGCAGTCAGCCACCATCGGGACTCCAACTCCGGATTTTTCCTCAGGGTTTACTCCCAAAGCCTTTCCCGTGAGCGGGTATAGCTGCAAGGCAGCGGAGATTTGAGATCGGAGTTTCCCTCTCCTAGGTAAGCTACCATCCATGGTTAACAAGCCGCATCTGCCCGGAGTGACTGGGTTTAAGGCACCAGTGGTCCGCCTTTGCCCCTTCTCCTGTCAGTGAGAACATCTCCACCGGGCATAAGAACTATGCTGCACATGAAGGCCAGGAATTGGACTTGGCTGCCCGAAGCTGTTTGAGATGCATGCCATGAAGAGCATTTGTTTAGCAGTGGGAGCTCGTCCCCACTACCACCCTTCGGCTACGACTACCTTTGGCCGCATCTAAGGAGGGGAATAAACAGTTGACATTTCATGTGAGACCCTTCATCTGGACTGGATTATTAAAGACAAAGTCAAAGTAAATTTATTATCGAAGTATCATTTTCAATACTACCTTGAGATTAATTTCTTGCAGGCATTTACACAAAAATAAAGAAACACAATAGAATTTATGAAAAACTACACATAAACAAAGACTGACATGCAAAAGAAGACAAAACAAGCAAATTTAAAAAATAAATAATACTGAGACCATGTTTTGTAGAATTCCTGAGAGTGAGCCTGAAGGTTGTGGAATCAGTTCAGAGTTGAGATGAGTGAAGTTACAGAGAAGGTATCTCAGTCTGAGAATGCCACCTTTTATATTTTCTCATTTGCCTGCTCTGCACAGATGCCCCCTCCCATCACCATCATTCCCCTCTTTCCTGTATGCCTAGTACCCTGCCAATGACCCATTGCCCTCTCCAGGCTCTAGATTAGGGCCCCAGTTTTGATATGTTCCAATCAGACCATGATTTTCAGACACTAAACCAGTAAAACCTAAATCCCGTTCTCCAAGAATCTCCTTCTGGAGTTTGAGCCCATGGCACCACAGATGATCAGGTCTCACACCCACCCCACTGACTGACTGACTGCTGATGCTTTAGAATTCCCTTTTCCATATTCCAATTGCTTCCTATTTCCATGGTCTCCCCAGCTAAACCAACCGCCTAAGAGCATGGAGTTCTCAACTGTTTATCCCACACATCCCTTTTCATTAGTGGTCACACCCACATTCACATCACTCACAGTCAGTCATGACCTTGCTGTTCCTCTTTTGCACTTTTAAAATTGTAATTTATGGTAGTTTGTTATGCCTGCAGTGTACTGCTGCTGCAAAATTATTGTCAGTGACAATAAACCTGCTTCAGATTAACACACACAAAATGCTGGAATAACTCAGCAAACACGAGGAAATCTGTAGATGCTGGAAATTCAAGCAACACACACAAAATGCTGGTGGAATGCAGCAGGACAGGCAGCATTTATAGGGAGAAGCACTGTCAACGTTTCAGGCTGAGACCCTTCGTCAGGACGAATAACTCAGCAGGTCAAGCAGCATCTATGGAGAGGAATAAACAAAGAGAAATAAAAATTTCACCCTGATTCTGATTTTGATCCTTCGCTTTGGAATCAGTTGTCTAAGCAAATAGCCCCTATTTGTTGAAACCTTCCTCTTTGGCCAAGCTTATTTCCAGCTGCTCCCTCTATTCCCTCTTTCTCGGGAGTAATGCTCTGTTTGTGTGCCACCTCTTGAACCAACTTGGGAAATTTGGGGAAGTTCAGAGAGAAAAAGAAAAAAAAACATTAGTTTGTGTTCTTATTGTAACTGTCCATCTCATTCTGCACTGTAAAGTTAGTTTCTCCCTGTAATTTTTCGCCCCAGGCTGCCAGTACTCTGCCCATGAACATTTGTTGAGTGTCTAGGTCACAAGGATTGGAGAATAAGATCAGGTTAAGTGTGGTTGTTATTTGCAGAGAATTTGTTCAAAGCTTCCAAAATTTATTGAGCCTTTTGATGTATTTTCATATTATGAATGTAGCACTAAATTTGTTTTTACACCTCATTTCTTCTGAGAAATTTTAAATAAATTCCTTTATTAGCCTAGCCTGAGATCTCCAAGATTTTTCTATGTTGGCTTAAAGATCACATAGCAAACTTAATCCCAGAATAACACAAGTATTGCTGGAAAAACTCAGGAGGTCAGATAGCATCTGTAGAGCGAGAGAGACAGGGTCAACAATTCAGTTTGAAACCTTGGACTATTAAAACAAAATAATAGTTAATAGTAGGGCTATTAAAACAAAAATCTTCACACCATCTTAAAAGTTTCTTCCCTTAGGTAGTTGATCTGATCAACCATTCTTGCTTGCCCCCCCCCCCACCCCGCACATTCTGGTTGTCCCTTTATATTTTACCGTTCGCCTATACACTATTGGCAGTTCTTTTATGGGCAATTAACTGACCAAGCAACACACTTTTAGAGATGCAAGAGACTGCAGATACTGCAGTTTGGAACAACAATCTGCTGGAAGGAACTGGGTGGGTCAAGCAGCATCTGTGAAGGACAAAGCGATGGTTGACATTTCTGGAAAAGACCATGTATTATGATTATGCAAAATGATACAGGCCTCAGTCTGAAACATCAACCATCTCTCTGCCTCCATAGGTGTTGCCTGACCAAATGAGTTCTTGAGTTTGTTAATTGTTTTGTATGGCTTTGGGATGAAATATGGGCACTGAGGCCAGATGCTAGAGCTCCAAGTCTGCATTCCTCTACAAGTCAAAGGCCAAATTGTCTATGAATCCGCTGGAGGCTGGATGCCAAAGAAGATGGCCTGTCCTGAGATTACAGAACTGTGTGTGTCCATGGGTGAGAGTGAGGAACAGGGCTTGCTTTGCTGTTGTTGCTTTGTGGTTTGGTATGTCCTGTGTTCTTCTGCCAAGCATGGTGGGCATGCTATGTTGGGGTGAGAATGTGCACTGATGCTCACAGCTGCTCCCAGCATACCCTTTGCTGTATTAGTTGTGAATGGAAACGGGACATTTCACTGTATATGTGATAAATCAAGCTGAATCTGAATCTGAGGTTCAGGGGAAACACACATGGCCACAGGGAGAAACTGCAAACTTCACACAGACACTGCTGGAGGTCAGGATTGAAAAAGGATCTCCAGAGCTATGGGGGAGCAGATGCATCAGCTGCACCACCGGCTACCCTGGCCTTGAGGGTCACAGGTAGTTAGGGTTGCAAAGAGAGCTTTTGGCACATTGACCTCATAAATCGGGGCATTGAGTACAGGAGTCAAAATGTTATGCTGAAGTTGTATGAGTCATTCGTGAGGCCAAATGTGGAGTATTCTGGGCAGTTCTAGTCACCTAACTACAGGAATGACATCAATATGGTTGAAAAAATAAAGAGTAAATTTACAAGCATGTTGCTGGGACTTGAGGACCTGAGTTATAGGGAAAGTTTGAATAAGATATCATCTTTGGCTGTGTTCCCAGAGACCCGAGTTCTTTGGGCACAGAACTTGGAAAAAACAACGCAATGAACTTTTAACATCGTAAACAGCCAGTTGTTTGTTATGTCTCCCCTCTACAGCACAATACAGGCCCATTGGCCCACAAAGCTGTGCCGGACATGTCCTTACCTTAGAAATTACCTAGGGTTACCCATAACTCTCTATTTTTCTGAGCTCCATGTACCTGTCCAGGAGTCTCTTAAAAAACCCTATTGTTTCCTCCTCCACCACTGTCACCGGCAGCCCATTCCACGCACTCACCACTCTCTGCGTAAAAAACTTACCCCTGACATCTCCTCTGTACCTACTTCCAAGCACCTTAAAACTGTGTCCTCTTGTGCTAGCCATTTCAGTCCTGGGAAAAAGCCTTTGACTAAGAAAGCTAGTGGCATGTTGGCCTTCATAACAAGGGGAGTTGAGTATAGGAGCAAAGAGGTCCTTCTGCAGTTGTACAGGGCCCTGGTGAGACCACACCTGGAGTATTGTGTTCAGTTTTGGTCTCCAACTTTGAGGAAGGACATTCTTGCTTTTGAGGGATTGCAGCATAGGTTCACGAGGTTAATTCCCAGGATGGTGGGACTGTCATATGTTGAAAGGTTGGAGCGACTGGACTTGTATACACTGGAATTTAGAAGGATGAGAGGGGATCTGATTGAAACATATAAAATTATTAAGGGATTGGACACACTAGAGGCAGGAAGCATGTTCCGGATGTTGAAGAATTCCAGAACCAAAGGCCACAGTTTAAGAATAAGGGGTAGGCCATTTAGAACGGAATTCAGAAGAAACTTTTTCACCCAGAGAGTTGTGGATCTATGGAATGCTCTGCCTCAGAAGGCAGTGGAGACCAATTCTCTGGATGCTTTCAAGATAGAGTTAGATAGAGCTCTTAAAGATAGCGGAGTCAAAGGATATGGGGAGAAGGCAGGAATGGGGCACTGATCGTGGATGGTCAGCCACGATCACATTGAATGGCGGTGCTGGCTCAAAGGGTCGAATGGCCTACTCCTGCACCTCTTGTCTATTGTTTATCCACATGATCAATGGCTCTCTTCATCTTATACACCTCTATCAGGTCACCTCTCATCTTCCATCACTCCAAGGAAAAATAGCCAAGTTCACTCAACCTATTCTCATAAGGCCTTCTGCCCAATCCAGGCAACATCCTTGTAAATCTCCTTTGCACCTTTCTATGGTTTCCATATCCTTCCTGTAGTGAGGCGACCAGAACTGAGCCCAGTTCTCCAAGTGGGTCTGACCAGGGTCCTATTTAGCTGCAACACTACCTCTCGGCTCCTAAACTCAATCCCACAATTGATGAAGGCCAATGCACCATATGCTTTCTTAACCACAGAATCTACCTGTGCAGCAAATTTGAGTGTCCTATGGACTCGGACCCCAAGATCCCTCTGATCCTCCACACTGCCAAGAATCTTACCATTAATACTATATTCTGCCATCATATTTGACTTACCAAAATGAACCACTTCACACTTATCTGGGTTGAACTCCATCTGCCACTTCTCAGCCCAGCTTTGCATTCTATCAATGTCCTGCTGTAACCTTTGACAGCCCTCCACACTATCCACAACATCTCCCACCTTTATGGCATCAGAAAATTTAATAAACCATCTTCTTCATCCAGGTCATTTATAAAAATCACGAAGAGTAAGGGTCCCAGAACAGATCCTTGAGGTACACCACTGGTGATGTCCTCCATGCAGAATATAACTCGTCTATAACCACTCTTTGCCTTTTGTGGGCAAGCCAGTCCTGATACACGAAGCAATGTCCCCTTGGATCCCATGCCTCCTTACTTTCTCAATAAGCCTTGCATGGGGTACCTTATCAAATGCCTTGCTGAAATCTATATACGCTGCATCTACTGCTCTACCTTCATCAATGTGTTTAGTCAAAAAATCCTCAAAAAATTCAATCAGGCTCATAAGGCACAACCTGTCTATCACAAAGCCATGCTGACTATTCCTAATCATATTATGCCTATCCAAACATTCATAAATCCTGCCTCTCAGGATCTTCTCCATCAACTTATCAACCACTGAAGTAAGACTCACTGGTCTACAATTTCCTGGGCTATCTCTACTCCCTTTCTTGAATAAAGGAACAACATCTGCAACTCTCCAATCCTCCAGAACCTCTCCTGTCCCCATTGATGATGCAAAGATCATCGCCAGAGGCTCAGCAATCTCCTCCCTTGCCTTCCATTGTAGCCTGGGGTACTTCTCTTCCAGTCCCAGAGACTTATCCAACTTGATGCTTTCCAAAAGCTGCAGCACATCCTCTTTCTTAATATCTGCATGCTCAAGCTTTTCAGTCTGCTGCAAGTCATCACTACAATTGCCAAGATCCTTTTCCGTAGTGAATACTGAAGCAAAGTACTCATTAAGTACCTCTGCTATCTCCTCTGGTTCCATACACACTTTTGTACTGTCACACTTGATTGGTCCTGTTCTCTCACGTCTTGTCCTCTTGCTCTTCACATACTTGTAGAATGCCTTAGGGTTTTCCTTAATCCTGTCCTCCAAGGCCTTCTCATGGCCCCTTCTGGCTCTCTTAATTTCATTCTTAAGCTCCTTCCTGCTAGCCTTATAATCTTCTAGATCTCTATAATTACCTAGTTTTTTGAACCTTTCATAAGCTCTTCTTCTTGATTAAATTTACAACAGCCTTTGCACACCACGGTTCCTGTACCCGACCATCCTTTCTCTGTCTCATTGGAATGTACCTATGTATAACTCCATGCAAATATCTCCTGAACATTTGGCACATTTCTTCTGCAAATTTTCCTCTGTTCCCAATTTATGCTTCCAAGTTCCAGCCTGATAGCCTCATGTTTCCCCTTACTCCAATTAAACGCTTTCTTAACTTGTCTGTTCCTATCCCTCTCCAATGCTCTGGTAAAGGAGATAGAATTATGATCGTTATCTCCAAAATGCTCTCTCACTGAAAGATCTGACACCTGACCAGGTTCATCTCCCAATACCAGATCAAGTACAGCCTCTCCTCTTGTAGGCTTATCTACATGTTGTGTCAAGAAACCTTCTTGAACACACCTAACAAACTCCACCCCATCTAAATACCTCACTCCATGGAGAGAGAGGACCGCGGTATGTTGAATGTCGGGTGAATGATGTAGTCTTTGGGGTAACTGCAAGTCCTTGTCGTCACTGTTGCTTTGCTCATGCTTGAGTGCTTGCTGGTGGGTGCTGATGCTTCTTTTTGCCAGTGGGGCGAGGGAGGATTGTTGCTTGCTGCTGCTTATGCGTGGGAGGGAGGAGATGGGGGGGACTTTGGGGCTCTAACTTTTGACTGTCGTTCATTCTTTGGGACACTCTGTTTTTGTGGGTGGTTGTGAAGAAAAAGCATTTCAGGATGTATGTTGTATACTGTACATTTCTCTGACATTAAGTGTACTTTTGAAACCTTTGAAAATATTCAACTGGACTGCAAGAGTATGAGGAGAGATCTTACAGAGATATGCAAAATTATGAGGGGTATAATAGGATGAATGCATGCATGCTTTTACCTCCCAGGTTGAATGAGACTAGAATTAGAGGTTGTAGGTTTAGGGTGAAGAGTGAAATATTTAAGGGAAATAGGGGGATCTTCTTCACTCAAATGGTGGTTGAATGTGGAACAAACTTCCAGTGGAAGTGGTAGATGTGAGTTCAATTGTAAAATTTAAGCATGGATGAGAGGGGTATGGAGGGCTAAGGTCTGGGTGCAGGTAGATGGAAATAGGCAGAAGTCCAGCTTGGCATGGAATGGATGGGCCAAAGGGCCAGTTTCTGTGCTGTAATACACTCTGTCTCAGCCCACGGTCTTAACGCAGGGGAGGCTCAAGGAGCCAGAGATCAACTTTGCTGTTGCTACTTGTGGTTGCTATCTAAAAGTGTCCTGAGTTGCCTTTACAGACAAAGTACTTCTGATGTGAAGTTTCTTCACTCACACACACAGGAAGTACAGCACAGTGCGGTCCTGTAATCGAGCAACCCTAGTGACCAAAAAGCTGGTGGATCTGCTGGTCCTACCCCTCATTTTGCAAACCCCTCCAACAATTACTGTTTGCTCTCTTTCCAGAGATGACCACAATGTGCATCCCATCCCCCCCCCCCCCATGGCACAAGATGAGGGGACGGCACCTTTAAGAGGAGAATGAATAGGCAAGCATGTGGCTTGTGTTAGGGATACAGACAGGAGATCTCAATAAGCCTTCAGCAGTCATGAGACCTAGGTTACACACCAGCTAAACATGCTAACTTCAGCCCTAACCTCAGCTGTAATAATATTATCGCATGTCAGTCTTCTCTGCACACAGCCCAATAAAATTAAGAGATTCTGCAATTGGTCTTTTTTTTACCAAAGGGTAACTACCAGTTGACACAAAACATATTTTTGGTTTTAAATATCTTACCGGGGACATGTGGGCAATTTCAAATTATTTTAAAAGTACTTTATTTATTCTAAAAAGATGTGTAAACAGTTCTTTCAGGAGCCTTTGACAAGTGGTTAGCAGTGTTTGGCAATGAGGCTTTTCATCACTGTTAACACATCTAAGAAGTTAAGTTCATATTGACTTTCTTCATAATCTTTTTCCATTTGTTATGCCTTTGTCACTCTGGAGGATTGACTCCTCCTGCCTCTGGACAGCTCTCAGATAAGGGAGTAATGTTATTCGAGGGCTATTTAACTGTGATTGTATTTTGTCCTGCTCCTGTTGGTGGTTTCCATGAATGGTCTCCAAGGGAAGATCAGACTTAAGGAATTCTGGTTTGCTTTGCTACTTAATAGTTTGGGAAAACTGGGACCTGTTGTGTAACATTGGCTGTCAGTCAGAAAGAGTTGTCCTCTAATACTAAATATCCAGAGGATCCTAGCATTTGTCACTTCTAACATAATGATGGCTGTAGGGTTAGAGTGTATAGCAGGTCATATCAGGACAGATGATAAAATGCTTAGTGATAGAGAGCCGATTTCAAGTAACTTTTTATAGGAAGAGAGAAGGGCAGATATGGAGAGGATGAGGATCTTGGTGGACCCACAATATGAGTGAACAAAATCAAAGATACACAGGAGGTATGGCTCAGAGAGTTGCAGGGACTTAGACCAGTACAGAAACAGGCCCTTCAGAACACGTTGTCTGTGCTGTACACAATGCTGAATTAAACCAAATATCTTCTGCCTGCACATGTTCCTTCATTCCCTGCGTATTTACATGTCTATCTAATAGCTTTTTAAATACCAAAGCGTAAAGATTAGTTTTATTTGTCACGTGCATTAAACCATACAGTGATACACAGGGGGTGAAATGCATCGCTTGTGTCAACAAACAACACAGTCTGAGGATGTGCTGGGAGCAGCTCGCAAGTGTCACCATGCTTCTGGCACCAACATAATGAGCTCACAAGTTGCTAAGCCTCGCTGCTATGTCTTGTAATTCCAAAACATAAAAACTAATTGAAAGGAAAAACTCGGAGCCAGGAGGTAATTCGTTTTTACTTAACATGAGAGGCACACGTGTATTACGTGGAGCCACGATAACGCATGCCATCCGTGTACTTTATTGCAGGTTATATATTCTATATAATACAACTACTATATAGACATCCACAGCATAGTAAATTTGGGCCAAAAGATTTAATCACTTTGGAGGCTTTCTTATTCTTGTGGTATAACATATAATTTCTTTCCTGACCGGGTGGGGTGGGGGTCACTCTGCTTGGCTGATAAGACTTGCGGCTGTGAAAAATTCCCTGGGGCGTCCTCCTTGGTGGTTGTAGGAGTTGACTCTGAGACTTCAGGAAGTGGTTCTGACAGTTCTGGATACCTGTCTTCTGGATATGCTGGCATCCCAAACAGTTCATGGCAAACTGCATAATCTGCTGATCTATCCCAGGCCACCAGACAAAATTTCCAGCCAATGCTATTGTTTTGACTACATCTAGCTCCTGCAACAATTTAGCTCTCAGCTAGGATGGTACAGCAACTTTCGATCCCTACAAAAGGCAACTTCTCCCAAGGGCAAGCCTATCCTGGAGTTGGTAAAAATGGTAGAACTGGAATTTTTGCTGCACATTCCAGCCATTTTGGGTGGGCACGCAGAACTCATATAGTGTGGGATCTTTTCTAGTTTCCCTTTGGATCATCTCTGGTGTAACAGGGAGACTTGATTTACATTACTGAGAATACGCTCAAGAGGAGTGACCTCTTTTGCAAACGTCTCAGTTACTTCCTTTTCCAAGGGCAAATGGGACAGTCCATCAGCATTTCCATGACTAGCCTTCCTCTTGAATTTGATTCTGTAATTGTGTTCTTCAAGGATCAGAGCCCATCTCTGCACTCAGGCAGCTGCTGTTAGTGGAACACTCTTCCATGGATTGAAACTGGACACTAGTGGTAGATGATCAGTAATGAGGGCAAACTCTCTTCCATGCAAATACTGGTTGAAATGTTTTACACCCCAACCCAAACCCAAGGCCTCTCTGTCAATCTGTGCATGTATTTTCTCTGCAGCAATATGGGAATGTGATGCAAAGACTATGGGGCATTCACTTCCATCACTCATAACATGTGACATGGCTGCACCTACACCATAAGGCAATGCACCAGAGGCAAGCTGCGTTGGATGATGTGGATCATAATGTGTGAGTACAGTGTCTCACATCACCATTTCCTTCACCATCACACTGCTTTGCCCATTGCCATTTCTTCCTGATCTGTGGTAGTGGGTTCAAGGGGTGAAGCACAGTAGCCAGGGTTTAGCAGGAACCTGTTATAGTAATTGACAATTCCTAAAAAGGCCACCAACTGTGGCACATCCTTTGGCCTTAGGGCATCCACCACTGCTTGAATTTTCTCAGCGCACTTGTGTAATCCTTGTGTATCGATGGTGTGACCACCAATGAGTGATGCTTGGTTAATAGAACTCATGCTTGTTGCATTGTGCTCTGAGCCCATAATCTTCTAGTCATTTTAACACAGTCTTGAGATTTTGAAGATGTTCCTTACCGGTAACAATGATGCCATCCTGGTAACACTGAGTGCCTGGGCAGCTTTGCAGCACCTGGTCCATAGCTTTTTACCAAAATGCAGGTGCAGATGCTACTCCAAAAATAAGCCTATTATAGTGATAAAGTCCTTTGTGAGTGTTTATGGTGAGAAACACTTTGGATACTTCTTCCACCTCCATCAGTAGGTAGGCCTCAGCTAAGTCCATTTAGCTGAAGTCTTTTCCTCCAGAAATTTTTGCAAAGATATCCTTTATCCTAGGCAGAGGGTATTGATGTACTTTTTGTATTGGATTAACAGTGACAGACCCATCCTACTTGGCCCTTGGGAGCACTGGCATTGCCCATTCCACTCAACCTTGGAAAGAGTTTCTTCTGAATTACTGGCTACTTATCATAGATGGCATAAGGAACCAGACAGTTTGTGAAAGTTGGGTGTGGCATTTTCATTTAACATTGTTATACCTTTGATATGTTTGAGATTTCCAATGACATCCTTAAATACTGCTGCGCCTTATCCAGTATCTTTCTTTATTTGCTTTCAGTTGACTCTCTGGCAAGGAGTGTGGCATGCAAATGGTGGATGGATCTTCAATCAGGTTGTAGTTGCTAATCACGTCCCCGCAAACTGCTGTCTTTACCGCATACACATCTAATGAGGCTTGTTGGTTGTTACAAATATCATTCCCACAGGAGTTATCTTTTCTCCAGTATAAATTTGCAGATGGATACTGCATGCTTCGGTTCAGTATTTTTGAAATGCCATTCAAACTCATTTTGTGGAATGACCGAAACAGTCAGACCAGTGTCCAATTCCATTTCAGTTAATTTCCCATTCACTTCTGGTGTAAGCCATATTGCTTGTCTATTGTTAGTTTTCACATTGTAAATCTTAAGATTAGCTAGTCCTGTGTCACTCTCATCATTATGAAATTTTTCATCAACGGCATCTAGATTAGCGCTCTTTTTGTAACTGCAACCTGACTTTTTACCTTTTTCTCGTCCCTGTGCTGCAGGAATTGAACCCGTCACTAGCACTGTGAACCATAATGCTAATCACTACACTACTATGTCACCCTATTATATCACCTCCACTACCAGCCCTGGCCGCCAATTCCAAGCATCTACCATTCACTATGTGAAAAAACTTGTCTTGCATATCTCCTTTAAACTTTCTGCCCCCTCAACTTAGTTGATTGTCCTCTAGTATTTGATGACGTCTGACATTTTAAGGGTCAGAAGAGCAGGTGAGGATGGGAGGTATCTGTCTGTTTGCCAGTGAGAAGGCAAGACCTCAGGAGCTGTCAGCCATTAATTCACTCCGACCAGCTGGATCTCTCTCTCTCTATACACGCCTGTGCTGTGGACACATTCCATCCACTGAGACCCACACATGAATCATCAGGACTCTCAACTTTGCCAAAGCAAAAATAAACCTTGCTTATTTTTTTTTCAGTGGAAAAATATTTTGTTTCCAATTCCAACCTCTCAGATGGGAAAGGAGTCGTAAAAAATGCAGCTATGCAACTTGCTGTCAGTGAAGGTCACATTAGGCAGAGTGAATCAATTGTCTTGTTTAAACTGGCCGGGAGAGTTGTTTAATTCCCCTCACATGACATACCTTGTGGCCCATATTTCACATACCTCCATATCCTCCCTGCATTGACAGGACCAGCTCTGAACTCCTCAAGATGATATGAGGTTAAAACAAACATTATAAAGATTAAACACAAGAGATTCTGCAGATGCTGGAAACCCAGAGCAACACACACAAAATGCTAGAACTCAGTAGCCAAGCAGCATCTATGCATGGAAATAAACAGTCGAACTTTCATGCAGAGACCATTCCAGGACCTGCTATCACCAATTCCAAATTTAACTGGACTGTTGGCCTCTGACTTGGCTATGCCAGTTCCAATGAGAGATCTCACCTCGATGGAAGATTCTGTTTGAAAAATCATACTCTCTTCTTCAGCAGCTGAGCACATCTTCTTTCTTAACCTCAGTGTGCTCCAGCACGTTAACCTGTTCTATGCTAACCTCACATTCACTGGTACTTTCTCATATCCCCTTCTAGCTCTCCTAAGTTCCTTCTTAAGTTCCTTCCTGGTTACCTTATAATTCTCAAGAGCCCTGCATGACATTTGCATCCTGAGCTTTCCATTTACTTTGTCCTACCATCAAGCCAAACCTATCCAGAGCCCCATGCGAGTACTCCCTAAACAGCTACCCTTCCACATCCTCATTCAAATCTACTTATGTGCTTCTCAGTGTCTTTGTTGTTATTTTGGGGGGTGCGCTAAAGAATACTCTGAAAAGAGTCATTGTTACCTTCCTGTTTCTGACTTCCATAGACGATCCCTCTACAGTGTCCTCCCTTTCTGCAGCTAGGCTACTATCTCTGATTAGCAATGCCACTCTCCAATTCTCCCCCACCATTTACCTCCCCCCCATCCCTTTTGAAAGATCTAATTGGAACATCAAGCAGCCAAGTCTTTGGTACTTTGCCACAGTAATGGCCAGAATGCCTTAGTTACATTCACTAATCCATGCTCTAAGTTCATCAGTCTTGTTCCTGACATTTCTTGTGCTGAAGTAGAAAACTCATTTTATCTCAGCCAACTGTCCTATCCACTGCCTGTCCTTCCTCACAGTCTCTGCCCTATCACACTGGCTCTCATCCCTGTTTCAACCTAATTTAAAAACACGCCAACAGCTCTAGCAAACCTGCCTGCTCGGATATCCGTCTCTCTCAAGTTCTGGTGTAACCCTTCTCTTTTGTATAGGGTCATACTCTCCACAGAAGCTAACCCAATGAACAGCAAATCTGAAACCTACCCCCTGTACCAACTCATCAGCCATCCATTCATCTACCATATCGTCCCATTTTTACTCTCACTGACGCATGGCACAGGCAGCAATCCAGAGATTACTGCCCATGGGGATAGAAATCACCCCCCCACCAATGAACCAGCACCTGAAGAGCCTTGACTCACAGGTCCACAGACTGGGAGCAGGGAAGTAGGATTATCATTGGTTGGTAAGGTCCTTCTTTGGTTAGCATGAACCTAATGGGCAGAATGATCTCTGAGTACAATGTCAGTTACTGAATGTCTCTGGAGGGAGTTCAGAAGTGAGAATGTTGGTACAGTAGGCACTTAGACCAATTAATCCCAGTCACTGGGAGCTGGAAATGGCTGTACATACCTGAGAAGGAGTCACTGTTATGTTATGATGTTATTTCATAGAGTAATTTTACCACTACGGTTGGTAAATTCTCAGCTGGTAATGAGGAGATGTACAAGAGTGAGATAGATTGTCTGGTCGAGTGGTGTTGCAACAGCATCCTTGCCCAAACAGGCCTCAGCTTCTGGATTTCTGATTTGAATCACGGGCCTAACTCTCAACATTGGCTCCAGGACCTACTGATCATTGAACACCAGGCCTCAAACTCCAGGCTCAGCGATAATGGGACCCTGAACACGAGGCCTCAAACCCCGATCTCACCGATTTGTAATTGAACCTTCTTCCTCCCGTCCGCATGGAACTTTGGCTCCAGAATTGGCTGATAACTTGCTGACTCTGGGGGAGTCTCCCGGCCTAGCCCATGCTGGTCTGCCAACTCAACACCCAACTGGACCCCCCACCCTGGCCTGCCCATGCCCGTGTCACTGGCGTTCAAATGCGGAGCTCCAGCCTGTTCTCTAACATGAACCCTAACTCCCCTTGCTGTCCCCAAAATCATTATCACAAACCAAAAGAAACTAAAGAAACAACTAAAACTCAGTCATGACCTCAATGGTTACTATCGAGCTGCCAATGGTCACTGGTGTAATGTCAGAAATACCATATTTGCTCAGCAAGCTGCGAGCTATAATGACTAGATAATAATCTTAGAATCATAGAGCACTACTGAAACAGACCCTTTTGCCCATCTAGTCACTGCCAAACTGTTATTCTGCCAAGTTCTGCACCTGGCCATAACCCCCCGTACTCTCCCATCCGTGTACCTATCCAAATTTCTTTTAAATGTTAAGTTGAACCCGCATCCACCACTTCCACTGGCAGCTCTCCCACACTGTCACCACCCCCTGAGTGAAGAAGTTCCCCGTCAGGTTCCCCTTAACTAGTTTCATCCTTAACCTCTGACCTCTAGTTCTAGTTTTGCCCAACCTCAGTCGAGAAAGTGTGCTTGCATTTACTCCTCATAACTTTGTATACAGTACCTCTATCAAATCTTCCCTTATTTCCTACGCTTCAGGGAATAAAGTCCTAACCTATTCAATCTTTTCCTATAACTCAGATCCTCAAGTCCTGGCAACATTCTTGTAAATTTCCTCTGTACACTTTTAATCTTATTGATATCTGTCATGTAGGTAGGTTTTGTTTCAATCTGTTTTGTGTTAGTAATATTGAGTGCTGTTTCATGCTCTACATTAGAAGTCCAATAAGGTACATGGAACAGGGGAGTTAAGTCTTAAATAAATATATAAAAGGCATCAATTTTTAATGTGATGGGCTTCCTTTGGGATTGTCTGAGCTTTAGTATTTGAAAGATTGATCATCTTTCTGATCTTATTATCTCCTCCTGTTTTTGCCTTTAGCAGACTCCCATTAAACTCTAGACACAGCTCACACTGGGTATATTTGCACAGACAGCCGGGTCAGATGGGGGTGTACATCGTCACCTGTGATGAGAGTGAATTATGTCCCTGAGTAGGAATGCATTAACTGAGGTATGTGAACTGTAAAAGGAAGGCAGGATATCAATATTATTTAATTCCATTGGAACCCTCTTTGCAATAAGATTTGTTAAACACTTAAAGAAGGCGGACCATTCAGTAAACTATCCAAAACTACGAGGAGTTGTCCTGTCTCCCCCATCACGTTGGAACACTTAAATATATCATTATTTTTTGCATGATCTCTGAATATTTTGCTCCAAAGTTCAAAGTAAATGTATTATCAAAGTACATATATACTACCCTGAGACTCATTTTTTTTATAAGCGTTCACAGAAAATTCAAATAAACACAATAGAATGAATGAAAAACCACACACTAATAAAGACGGACAAACAACCAATGTGCAAGAGACAACAAATTGCTCAAACACAAAAGTAAAACAAAATAATAAATAATATTGAGAACATGAGTTGCAGAGTCTTTGAAAGTGAGCCCATAGGTTCTGGAATCAGTTCAGTGTTGTTACCTATGCTGTTTCAGGAGCCTGATGGGTGTGAGGTAACCAGATGACCTTTGAACTGCCTGAACATTTTAGAGGGTAGTTACCAGCCCACTGGTGGACCTACACTCACCTGTAGGTCAAACCAGTTAATTATGGCATAATAAACACAAGAAATTCTGCAGATGCTGGAAATCCAGAGCAACATACACGGAATACTGGAGGAACTCAGTAGGTCAGACAGCAGCTATGGAAAAGAATGAAGTGTCAACTGATGGCACTGATGGAAGATTTTGGGCTGAAACATTGATTCTTTATTCCTTGTCATAATTACAGAATATTTCCTTCCCTGAAATTCATTAATGAGACAGCTGGTTTTTTAAGGGACAATCCCATCTTGTCACTGCTTTTTAGTGTAAACTTCCCAGATACCATGCTGGGAATTGAACAAAGAACATAGAACATAGAACAGAGAGCACAGAACAGTACAGCACAATAAAGGCCCCTCGACTCATGATGTTGCCTTCAGAACAACTTAAGAAAATGAAAACAGAAGTTAGAATGAAAATGCAATGGAGAATTAAAGGTAAGAATGATTGTTTGTCTTCTGCAAAGCAGATACCAAATCTGTGTTTGGTTTTAACCTACGTACTCCTTTTAACATTTTAACCTACTGCAAGATCAATTTAACCTTTCCCTCCTCCATAGCCCTCCACTTTTCATTCCTCCATATGCCTATCTAAGAGTCTCTTAGATGTCCCAATGTATCTGTCTCTACCACTACCCTGGCAGCATACCCACCACTCTGTAAAAGTACCAATCTCTGACATCCCTCCCATACTTTCTTCCAAAACCCTTAAAATTATGTCCTCTCACATCAACTATTTCTGCTCTGCAAAAATGTCTCTGGCTGTCCACTCGATCTGTACCTCTTGAAAACCTCCACCTAGTCTCCTCTCATTCTCCTGGAGGCAGATACATTAGGAGAATCTTAGATATCATGGATAAAAGTTCTTGTCTCCCTGAGCCTCATATACCTCTCATAACTTTGTACACTTCTATAATATCTCCCCTAATTGTCATGCTTGAGGGATTAAAGTCCTAACCTATTCAACCTTTCTTGTAGTTCAGATCCTCAAGTCCCAACAACATTCTTGTAACTTTTCTCTGCACTCTTTCAAGTTTATTGACATATTTCCTGTAGGATGGTGACCAGAACAGAACGTAATACTCCAAATTAGGCGTCACCACTGTCTTATACAACTTAAATATCACATCTCAAATCCTGTGCTCAATCCCCTGATTTATGAAGGCCAAAGAAACAAAAGATTAGAAGACCATAAGGCATAGGAGCAATACTGTGAGAAGCTTGCGGAAGGCTACCCAAAATGTTTGACCCAAGTTAAACAATTTAAAGGCAATGCTACCAAATACTAACAAAGTGTAAAAAAGAAGACATAGGAGCAGAATTAGGCCACTTGGTCCATCAAATCTGCTCTGCCAATCTATCAAAGCTGATTTATTATCCTTCTTAACCACATTATTTTGTTTTCTCCCCATGTATAGAAGCCTGAAGGCACACACTCAATGATTCAGGAACAGCTTCTTCCCCTCTGCCATCCGATTCCTAAATGGACATTGAACCCTTGGACACTACCTCACTTTTTTAATATATATTATTTCTGTTTTTTGCACAATTTTTAATCTATTCAATATACATAAACTGTAATTAATTTACTTATTTATTTATGATTATTATTATTTTATTCTGTTCTTTTCTTCTATATTATGTATTGTATTGAACTGCTGCTGCTAAGTTGACAAATTTCATGACACATACCAGTGATAATAAAACTGATTCTGATTCTAAACTCAGATATGTAGGCCAGGTGGTGTGGCTGCCGTGCAGACCAAGGGTCTGATATTTTGGCCATTGTGTGCATGACGGGTTTCTGTCAGAAAATGAAAATGGCATACAACTAGAGACCAAGAAGCTCACGGTCAACTGTACTGTACTTCATTTTGGGGGCAATGGAACTGCTGGCTGAAGAAGGTAAGTGGCTGTCACAAGCCTCCGACCAACTGTTCATGCACAACACGAATCGATGGCTATTGGGAGCAGGTGTGCCCTTGGGGTTGCATTGGAAAGAGCTTGTTTGGCATCATCAAATGCCTTGGTCATGTCTGCTGACCAGTCAAGCACATGATTAGGGGTATTGCCTTTAAATACAGTTGACACATAATGTGAAATTGCATAATGTGAATAATTATTTAAATGGAGAAAATAGGGATGCGTTCCAGAGGGCTTCCTAGATATGTTTTATCTGTAATTTATTCACATTTTCATACCAATACAACACAAAAGCAGTACCACAAGGCACATTCGTATTATATTTCATCAATTTAAGGTAATATTCAATGTAATAAATCATAGGAAGTTAACATACTTGGGTGTACAGTACTTACCAACAGTGGCAGGTGTGTTCGCTCCAGGGGAGGAGTGGTTGTTGTGGTGTCGGGCAGCTTTACGTGGACAAGGTGCATGGTTGTGGGTCGTCAGGATCATATCAAACACAGCAAGGGGTGAAGGAAGACTCACAGAACTCTTAGAACTGCCGGCAGCAGCAGATGACACCAGTTTGAAGAAAGTGGTGAGGGTTGTTTGCTTGGCAGCATTTTGTTTTTCAGCATAAATGTGCTATTAGGGAAGAAGGGTTGACGGCAGGGAACGACTGAAATGGCTGACACCGTTCTAAACTTGAATCCATGTCCATTGCCATTTGTGCCAAGTGTTCGGACTTCCACCAATCCCTCACCATTGGTAATCTCACGGGATTTTCAAAATCCTTTGTTGCTTGCAGCATCTGAGAGATAGTTCACCGTAAAATAAATACACCTTGAATGTGGATCACACCTTGGTCGAATGGTTGAATCAGCGATGTTGTGTTAGGCGGCAGGAAATGCACCGTTATGTTAGGATGAATGCTGTCCAAATGTTTAGCATGGGCTGGCGCATTGTCAAGCAACAAAAGAACTTCAAAGGCAAGATTCTGTTCCCGGCAGTAGCGTCCCAGAGCTGTGTTACCTTCACCTGATGCCACGCTGTTTATACTTCCCAACTTTCTTTCAAGTGTTAAAGTGGTTCTCTGCTGTTCGGCTGATGGCCCGAGACATGACATCGGACGCTTAGGAAGCATAGTTAAATATTTCAAGCACAAAATCACTGCACCGTAGGTAAAGCCAACAAAAGTTTAAGTGCGCAAAATTGCGCATCCACACCTTGCCAAAGCCAATGCGAGACTGGCGGGAGTGAGACTGTGAGGCACGCGCACCTGACTTGTATTGGCGGGAAAGTGCTGCTCCTCGCATAACTGTGAGTTTTGGACGCATGTAAGGAGATGTTGGTAGAAATAGGTTCCTCACAGAACTGCGAATACGCATAGTATGAAGGCACATATAATGAGAATAGGGTGTACACTATACAGTGGAAGCAAAGTTTATCAGCTTGTGGAATGAAGTGGTAATAGAAATTCACCATGCTTAAAAACCCCTGTAGTTTATTAGTGGAGCAGGGCAGTCAGAAAGCCATAATAGTGGCTACATTTGACAGGAGGGGTTTTGCACCTTTTGTGGCGATGTGATAGTTCAGAAGATCAATGGTTGACAACCTAGACTGAGATTTAACAGGATTAATAATCAACCTTTGTTGGCTTAAGTGCTCAAAAAGTGTGTGGAGATGAGATGTGTGTTTGGATTTGGATGCACTGGCAACAAGTATGTCATCCAGGCAAACAAAAAGAAAATCGAAGTCTTTTATTACAGAATCCATCAGCCACTGGAAAGTCTGTGCTGCATTTTTCAACCCAAATGGCATGTGCAGAAACACAAAAAGGCCAAATAGGGTTATCTCAGCTCTTTTGGGAATGTCCTCAGATTGCTAGCCCCTAACTAGATCGACCATGGAAAAAATTAAATTTCCAGCTAACCATGCCGCAAAGTCCTAGATGTGCGAGACTGGGTAACAATCGGGGTGGTGGCCTCATCAAGGCATCAGTAATCACCACATGGGTGGCAACCATCGTTGGACTTAGGAATCATGTGGAGGGGTGAACCCCAGGGGCTGTTCGACTGGTGTGCAATGCCAAATCTTTGCATGTTGGCAAACTCAGACTTTGCGGTTGCCAGTCTATGCGCATGGGCATGGACTGGTGTGCCAGTTGTGCAAATGTGGTACTTGACCCCATGTTTTGTGACAGTAGTGGAGAATATGGGCTTGAGTAACTCACATGCACTGGTGCATATGCATGACAGAGCCATTGTGGGGAACTTACTGGGAGAGCAGGGTAACAACCCAAAGTCCTTGACATCCACAAGCCAGCATTTCTTAAGATCGACTATTAGTCATTAGACACACAGGAAATCTGCTCTGAGCGGAGGTCTAGCCACTCTAGCCAGGCCAAAGTCCCATGTGTAACGTTGCCCAGTGAAGCAGAGCGTCACCTGTGGTGTCCTGTAAGTCTGGTGGTGGCCTCCAGCGAGGTTTTGTCACTCTTTGCTTTTTCATCAATAGGCACTGCTGGCAGCACACTCTCCTGAGCACCCGTGTCACACAGGAATCGTCGCCCTGAAAGGGTGTCTGTAATGAACAGTAGATGAAACTGACAGCTGGAACCTAAGGTGTTCACAGACCCCTGATGTTCTGATACGCTGGCACTGTGAAAGCTGTAAGGCGGTCAGCACTTCCTAGCGATCCTACCAAGCAAGCATGGTAAAAGCACAGGATTGTTGTCGTCAGCTTCGTAGGTGCGGGCTTCCTGATGTTGGGATTCTTGCTGACCGGGCTTATTAAGGTAGTGAAAGGAGGGGGAATGATGCATTGTTGCCTAGTCGAATGTGGACTGTCAGCCATTTAAATAAACTCCCTATAGTCCTTCACAGTGCATTAGGGAGGGCCATGTGAACATGATCAGGCTTTTGCTGCAGAGTGCTTTAAAAATAAAACAAAGATGGTGGTTTCCCAGGAGAGTCAGCATGTGGTCCATTAGCTCAGATGGCTTTGCATCACTGACACAGTTAAGGAGAGCAACTGTTTGATGCGCTCAGACTCTGTTAGTCCAAACGGTGAGTTTTCAGTGATTGATATTTATCGTGTTCAGCTTGGTATTCACCACTCTCACCGCTGTGGAATTGCTGAGCGACGCTACCACATAGTAAAATTTGGTGTCACTGACGGTGATCTCTTGCAGCACGAATTGGGCCGCAGCTTGTTTAAACCATTTTTGCTTCCAAAACTTCAGTAGTTTCAAAGCGACCACATTGGCCAACATGTTCAATAACTCTGGAGCATCAGGGTCACCAATGTAGGTTTTCGCAAATAAAATGGTGGAGGCGTTTTATGTTTCAGAAAAGCTACAACTTGTTTATTGAATACCAAAAAACTGAAAACAAAGCACATGAAAAGGCCTTTGCATAATTACATCATTACATCAGACCTGCCTCTTAAAGTGAACCCCAACCCAATATGGGTGGTGGTGAATTCTGTATGTTTCCATCAATTGCATTAACTTATAACTGTTTCATTCCCAAATTATTCTCAAGATCCTCCTCTAGACACTTTCCAATGACAGCACATCTTTTCTTAGATGGGGTTCAAAACTGCTTACAATACTCCATGCGGTCTGACCAATGCCTTATAAAGCCTCCACGTCCTGCTCTTATATTCTAGCCCTCTCAAAATGAATGTTGACATTGTATTTGCCTTCCTTACCACTATCAACCTGCAAGTTAACCTTTAGGGAATCCTGCACAAAAACTACAAGTCCCTTTGTGCCTCTGATTTTCGAATTTTCTCTCCATTTAGAAAACTGTTTATGGCTTTATCCCTTTTACCAAAAAGGGAAAAAGGGATACACGTCCCTACACTGTATTCCAGTGGCCACCTCTTCGCCCATTCTCCCAATCTGTCCAGGTCCTTCTGAAGAGTCCCTGCTTCCTCAACACTACTTCTCCTTCCTCTGGTCTTGGTATTGTCTGCAAGCCTGGCTACAAAGCCATCAATTCCATTATCCAAATCATTGACATATAACATGAAAAGAAGGGGTTCCAATACCAGCCCCTGTGGAACATCACTTGTCACTGGAGCCAAACAGAATAAGCCCCTTTCATTCTAATTCTTTGCCTCCTGCCAATCAGCTAATCTTCTATCCATGCTAGTATCTGTCCTGTAATACTATTGGCTCTTATCTGTTAAGCAGTCTCATGTGCTTAAAAACCTTGTTAAAAGCCTTCCAAAAATCCAAACAAGCAACATCCACTGACTCTCCTCTATCTTTGTCGTGGTTCCATCTGGCTATCCCTCATCTCACTCCTACCTCTTTGATTGTGCCTTAATTCCCATCATCTGATCCCCATTTGCTGCTAGTTCAATTACTTACAGCACACCTGGTTCCCAATATAGAATAAGAACCCTGGCGGCATAGCCGTGGGTTGCCAGTTCGTCGGTCGATTCTAGTGTGTAAACCTCGTTTCCTGATCCCTTAGGACTGTTATTTCTAAGCTCAGTTCCATTCCCTGGATATTCTACGTAAACCTTGTCTCCAAGTCAAGAGTCCCCTAGTTACCTGTTCCACGTTCGCGACTGTGCTAGCGCCTCTCGACCCTGCCTCCGTGCCTGTGTTCTGCACTTGGGTTCATCCCCAGTCACTCCCTTGCAACAATCTTGCTTGTTATTTCCTTAAAGAACTCCAACAGATTTGTCAGACAAGATTTTCCCTTAAGGAAACCATGCTGACTTTGGTCTATTTTGTCATGTACCTTGAAACCTCATCCTTAATAATGAACTCCAACATCATCCCAAACACTAACTGATCTATAATTTCCCTTCTTCTGTCTCCAACCTTTCTTAAAGAGTAGAGTGACATTTACGATTTTCCAGTTTTCTTGAACCACTCCAGACTCTAGTGATTCTTGAAAGATCATTACTAATATATCCTTAAACTCTTCAGCTATCTCTTTCAGAATTCTGGGCGTAGTCCATGTGCTCCAGGTGACTTACTTGCCTTCAGACTTTTCAGCTTCCTAAGCACATTCAGCTTCGTAATTGTAATGACCCTCATTCCTGGCCCCTGGCACTCTCACGTTTCTGGCACACTGCTGGCTGGTGTCTTCTACATTGAAGACTGACGCAAAACACATTAAGTTCCTCTGCCATATCTTTTCCAGTGGTCTAATATCCACTCCCTTCTCTTTTTTACTCCTTATATATATCTAAAAAAACTTTTATATCTTTATTTTTTGGTTAGCTTACTTTCATATTTCATCTTTTCTCTCCTTATGGTTTTTGACCTGCCTTCTGTTGGTTTTTAAAATATTCCCTATCCTTTACCTTCCTACTAATTTTTGTTATATTTTATGCCCTCTCTTTTGCTTTCATGTTCTTTATGATGTCCCTTGTCAGCCACAATTGCCTCATCCTCCCTTTAGAATATATTTTCATCTTTTGGATATATTTTTCCTATGCCTTCAAAATTTCTCCCAGAAACTCCAGCTATTGCAGTTCTGCCATCATCCCTGCTAGTGTTCCCTTCCAATCAACTTTGGCAAGTTCTTCTCCCATGCTTCCGTAATTCCTTTTCTTAAACTGCAGGGTAAATTCTATTATATTATGATCACTGACTCCTAAAGGTTCCTTTACCTTATGCTTCCTAATCAAATTTGAGTCATTACATAACACCAATCCAGAATTGCCATTCCCCTAGTGGGCTCAACTACAAGCTGCTCTAAAAAGCCATCTTGTAGACATTCTACAAATTCTCTCTCTTGGGATCCAGCACCAAGATGATTTTCCCAATGTACCTGCATATCAAAATCTCCATGATTATTGTATTTTCGCATTTTCACATGCGATTTCTATCTCCCATTGTAAGTTATATCACAATTATCTTTTTACCCTTGCAGTTTCTTAATCCTACCAACAAGGATTCTAAATCTTCTGGTCCTATTTCACTTTTTCTAAGGACCTGATTAAATTTTTTACCAACAGAGCCACCCGAACCATTCTGCCTACCTGCCTGTCCTTTTTGATACAAGGTGTATCCTTGGATGTTAAACTATAGGCTTATTCTGTATATTATGTGCATTCAAATATAACACCTACAGTTCTATATCTGTCAGTCTTTTTGATTTTACCCCCATGTTACACTTCACCTCATCCCACTAACAGCAATCTTGCTCTATTATCTGCCTGTCCTTCCTTACTGTCTCACTGCTGTTACGCCCGTGGCCCCCTCCTTTTTGAGAATGGCAGGATCGCTATTGATTCGAGTCAGGAGACCCAGGAAATGAGAGAAAGACATGCAGAATCCACAAAGAGTTTGGAATGTGTCCTGGCCTCTGAAAGGCGGAACCATTGATAATGGCTATTGTCTCTTGGAGACGGACTTGTGTATTGAATCCTGTACGATGCATTGAAGCCCCCCGGCAATGAACCGAGGGGGGTTGGTGGAGGGATTGCATCATCCCACCCTGATTGACATCTGAGACCCTGTGAGTCAGGATAAAAGAAGGTCTGGGGAACAGCCCCTCAGACGCACCAGAAGAAACGCTAGCGATCCCGTAATAGCAAAAACCGGTGGGAAGGCCACGTGCGTCCGTTTCCATTTGCCCCGGAATCGGTGGGCCCTTTTACCACGGAAGAACGGTTTTTAGCTAACAACGGGGAAATCAACTCCCAACGACTCTCAAAGGATTGACATCATAAAAGGAATGGGCAAGTTTTAACCCGTCTTTCTCTCCAACCCAAAAGCTGCAGCTTGAATGAACAACAGTGACTTTTATATTTCCATCGGACAATACATTATCCCCTAGACAACGATAGAGCTATTCCTTATTGATTATTATTATACCTGCGCTTTTAGATTTAGTGTTGACGATGTATATTGTCTGTATGTTTGCATTGATATTATTTTTGTGTATTTTTATCAATAAATACTGTTAAAAATAGTACCATCAGACTTCAATGGACCTCTCTATCTTTGCTGGTAAGTGACCCAGTTACAGGGTACGTAACACTGCACATTGCATCAACTTGTGAACCTCATCCGCAGCCCTATCACTTCAGTTCCCATACCCCTGCCAACTTAGCTTAAAGCCTCCTCAATGGCTCTAGCAAGCTTGTCCACACAGATATTAGTCCACCTTGGGTTCAGAAGTAAAGCTTTGCATTTGTGCAGGTCATACTTTCTCTGGAATTGATCCCAATGCTCCAGAACTCTGAAACCTGCCCCCTGCAGTAGTTCCTCAGCCACTCATTCATCTGTACTATCATCCTATTCCTACCCTGACTAGTTCAGGCACTGGCAGTAATCCAGAGACTACTACTTTGGAGGTCCTGTTCTTCAGCCTTTTCCCTATCTCCCAATACTCACTGTACAAGTCTTCATCCCCCCCATTTCTACCTATATCATTAGTGCCAATGTTCACTGCGACCTTTGGCTGCTCATCCTCCCTCCTGAGAATCTTCTGCAGCTGCTCTGATACATCCTGGACCCTAGAACCCGGGAGGCAACACACCATCCTGATTTATTTGTCATAGCCAAAGAATCTCCTTTCTGTCCTCCTAACTATCAATTCTCTTATCACTATCACTCTGCCAGGTGTTACCCTTCCCTGCTGAGCCTTAGAGCTGGCCACATTGCCACTGGCGTGGCTGCTGCTGTGCCTGATAGGTCATTTCACTCAGCAGTATCCAAAGGGGTATATGTTGCTGAGTGGAAAAGCCACAGGGGAACCCCACACTAACTGCTTACTCCCCTTATTGGCCACCCATCTTCTATCTGAAGCCTGCACTCTGAGTGTGGCAACCTCATTACAAGACTCATTATGAAGTTTTCCACCTCCAGAAACGTCCTGAATGCATTCAGCTCCAGCTGCAGTTCCTCGACAGTATCAGTCAGGAACTGAAATTGGGTGCTCGTCCTGCAGAAATAGTCATCAGAGAGACTGCTGGGCACCCTGAAATCCCATACCTCACAGGAGCATTCCACTGCCTGAACTACCACCCTGTTACAGCTCTAACTTCTCAAGCTTGTGTTCTACACCTCTCTTTATCTACCTGTGATGCTACTTTCAGGCAGCTACAGTTGTGTATTCCCAAATCCCCCTGTTCTATTATTCCTCTGTGCTCTACCTCAGAGCCCTATAGAGCTGTCAAAGATTTAAAGTAAATTTATTATCAAAGTACGTATATGTCACCATATACTACCAAGATCTGTTTTCTTGTGGAAATTCACAGTAGAACAAAGAAATAAAATAGGATCAATGAAAACCTGTACACAAAGAAAGACTGACAAGCAACCAAGTTGCAAAAGAAGACAAAGTGTACAATTACAAAAGAATAATAATAAATAAATAAATAGAAAATAAATATTAACCCTAACTCTAACTCTTTGGCCTGTCTAGTCCACACTGAGGAATAATTCTGCCTAGCCCATTGACCTACACCCGGACTAAGGACAG
Source organism: Hemitrygon akajei (assembly GCF_048418815.1). Classification (NCBI taxonomy): domain Eukaryota; kingdom Metazoa; phylum Chordata; class Chondrichthyes; order Myliobatiformes; family Dasyatidae; genus Hemitrygon; species Hemitrygon akajei. The sequence goes on along the minus strand of NC_133139.1, from coordinate 60,139,370 downwards.
CATCTATGTACGTTTCCAAACTTCTCTTAAATGTTGAAATTGTAAATAAAAATTACAAATAATCAAATCCACTATCTGCCTGATCCCTCACTGTATGAGGAAGTGCAGCACTTTCAATATTCACCAAATGTTTCTCCTGCACTTTAATGACCAGATTAGGCTAATCAGTAGCATATTCTACATCTCATGTTGTCTAATTTTCCATTGATGTCTTACCTACAAAGACGCAAGTTTTGAAGGACATGCTGAATATTTCTGCTTTGTTCGAGTGTTTTATCTTTCACAATTCAAAGATTATCTTTCTTTTTCCTCTTTCTAATTACACCTCTTCAGAGATCAATCTGCAGTTATCAAGACTTTACCACTGTCTTTCTCCCAGCTCCATCACTCATTTGTGACATTCAGGCTCCTTTGTTTGCTGCCCAACACACACATATATCTTTTATCCCCTCCACCGTTCTTTTCAACCCATGGAGTCACAGTCTTAGAGCACAGAAACAGGCCATTCAGTCCATCTAATCCATGCCAATCCATGATTCTATTTAGTCTCATCGACCTGCACCTGGAGCATAGCCCTCCATACCCCTCCCGTCCATGTACTTTCCCAAACTTCTCTTAATTGTTGAAATTGAGCTTGTATCCACCACCTCCACTGGTAGCTCCTTCCACACTCTCACCTCCCTCACCGCCCTCTGAGTGAGAAAGTTCCCCTTAGGTATTTCACCTTTCACCCTTAACCTATGACCTCTAACTCTAGTCTCACCCAACATCAGTGGAAAAGCCTGCTTGCATTTACCCTCATAATTTTGTATACCTCTATCAAATCTCCCATCATTCTCCTGCACTCCAGTAATTCAACCTTCCCAAAATCCATTTGATTTGCAGCTTCTCCTAATACTGGCAAATGCCATTGTCCAGAAAAGTCCTGGAGAGAGTGAAGGTGGAGAGAATATTTTCATCTGTGGGAGAGTCTAGTATCCAAGAGCATAGACTCAAAATAAAGAGACATCCCTACGGAATTGAGAGGAGCAGGACTGCTTTAGGCATTTGGGCAGTGAATCTGAGGAATTCATTGAGGCGGTCAGCTGTGGAGGCCAAGTCATTGGGTGTAATTAAGGCTGAGGTTGATAGGTTCTTGATTAGTAAGAGGGTTAAGGTTACAGGGGATGGTGGGAGAATGGGGTTGAGAAAAAAAAGTCAGCCATGAAGAAATGGCAGAGCAGATTCAATGAACCAAATGGTCTAACTTTGCTCCTATATCTGGCAGTATCCTGGCCTTAACTCTGCTTTTCTTTCCACAGTCACGGCCTGATTCTTTGAGTACTAACAGATGTCTCTATTTTATGAAATAGAACAGAGAACTGTATAGCGCAGGTACAAGCTCTTCAACCTGAGATGAACTAATTAAAGTAATCCCTTGTGCCATAATCCCCAGTGTTCATATCCCTCCATTCTCAGCACATCCATGTTCCTATCTAAGAGCCTCTTTAAATGCCTCTATTTTATTGGCCCTGGTAACACATTCTAGTCACCCGTTATTATCTGTATAAAAATACTGCAATGCAGAAATCCTTTGAACTTCCTCCCTTTCACCTTAAATGCATACCATCTAGATAACTACCACTTACTTGGCTATAGAATACGGAGGCAAGAGCCAATCAGAAGTGAAGGAAAGCATCGACCAATCAGGGCAACACTCAAAAATGCTGGAGGAAATCAGCAAGTGAGGCAACATCTATGCAGGGGAACAAAGAGTCAACATTTTGGTCTGAGATCCTTCATTAGGAAGAAGAGGGACCAGTGGAAGGTGAGGAAAATGGATGAGAGGGAAACCAGAATAGGGAACAGAAAAGGAGCCAATCAGAAAATGTGATTGTGCCACATGACTACTAGATATCACCAGGAATATGAGATCTCTTGCCTTTCTGACTGGAGGCCTTTAACTAGTGCAGCGCTGCAGGGATTGGTGTCTGTCGGTGTTCTGGATGATAATGTGCTTAAATAGATCAGCAAATTTGTGGATGACCCCAAGATTGGGGATGTAGTGGCAGCAAGGAAAGTTATTATGGCTTGCAGAGGAAAAATGAGCTGAAAAGTGGCAGATGGAATTTAAAACAGACAAGTGTGAGGTTGGACCAACCAGGGTAGGTTTTACACAGTGAACGGTAGGGCACTGAGGAGAGTGGTGGAACAAAGGGATCTAGGAATACAGGTCTATAATTTGATGAAAGTGATGTCACAGGTAGACACAGTTGTAAAGAAAGCTTTTGGCAAATTGGCCTTCATAGAGAGAGGTATTGATCGTATGGATAGTCAGAGGCTTTTTCGAGGGCTGAAATGGTTGCCACAAGAGGGCACAGGTTTAAGGTGCTGGAGAGTAGGTACAGAGGAGAGGTCAAGGGTAAGTTTTTTACTCAGAGTGGTGAGTGTGTGGAATGGGCTGCCAGCAACGGTGGTGGAGGTGGATACGATAGGGTCTTTTAAGAGACTTTTGGATAGGTACATAGAGATTAGAAGAATAGAGGGCTATGGGTAAGCCTAGTAATTTCTAAGATAGGGACATGTTCGGCACAACTTTGTGGGCTGAAGGGCCTGTATTATGCTGTAGGTTTTCTATGTTTCTATAAATCAAAGTACTAAGTACAGGCAATGGGATGTTATGTTGATGTTGTATAAGACATTGGTGAGGCCTGATCTGGATTTTGGTTGCCTGATATTGTTTGCAGTTTTGGTCACCCACCTATAGGAAAGATGTAAATAATGTTGAAAGAGTACAGAGAAAACTTACAAGGATATTGCCGGGTCTGGAGGGCCTGAGGTATGAGCAAAGATTGAATAGTTTAGGACTTTGTTCCTTGGAACATAGAAGATTGAGGGGAGATTTGATAGAGGTATACAAATTATGAGGGGTATAGATAGGGTAAATGCAAGCAGGTTTTTTGTGCTGACATTGGGTGGGACAAGAACCAGAGGTCATGGGTTAAGGCTGAAAGATGAAACGTTTAAGGGGAAATGTCTTCACTCTGAGAGTCATGAGAGTGTGAAATGAGGTGCCAGCACAAGTGGTGCCTACAAGCTCAATTTCAATGTTTAAAAGAAGTTTGGATAGGAGCATGGATGGTAAGGGTATGGAGAGTTATGGTCCCAGTGCAAGCTGATGGGAATAAGCAGTTTAAATGGTTCAGCACTGACTAGATGGGCTGAAGGATCTGTTTATGTGCTGTACTTTATTATGACTCAATGCAGATAATGAAGGAGGTGAAGTTGTGCAAAGAAAATGTAATCATTTTATACAAGTTGCAGTTTGTAATGGTTAATGTGGGATTTAATGCCAGATTACCTAACTTTAAATTGTTCCCTGCTACCTCCCATCTTCCTAATAGCATTCTCAGAGTGACGGGAGGTTGGGAGGAGTGGTGGGGATGGGGGGGGTTGGTGGATTGGTGAGGGCAGGAGTTTGGATCGTGTCCCCAGTTTGTTGATCATTTGCAGTGAGAGTCTGCCGTGCCTTGTGTGGGAGGCCCCAGTTCTGTATACACAGGTGGCCGCTGACCACCAGGAAAGCTTGGCCAGGCCAGAAAATCTGACCCCTGGCTTGAGGCCTACCTCACCCTGCCAGGTCTCGAGATACCAAATTCTTTCCGAGCCACGGAAGAGAGTAGCCTTTCTTCACCTCTGAACTCTTGATTAAAGTGTTTACCTTGGCTGAGGCAGGGTAGTCAGATGGAGGGGAAGAGATCTCAGGGGAGCCAGTGGTATTAATACATTTACTGTATGCAGACAAGCTAAAGCCACTGTGACAGGCTGTTACTAGGGTATGTGTAATTAGATCTATTTCCTTCAATAACCAGGTCTGCCTAATCTGCAATGCACATTAAGGGAATAGAAATGAAACAGGGCAATAATTGAAATGATGTCGTTCCCAGTGACTCACTTGAAGACCCTGCACAAATTTCGCCTGCTGTACAGACTGGAGTGATACGATCTCTCCCTCCTGGATGAAGGATGGACGGTGTGGGTGGCCCATCTGCTCTCAGGCAAAGGCTTGTGTATTTAATGTCCCGCAGAGAGAGCGTCCACCTCTCAGTTTTGGAAAGGGAGCTGGGAGATCTCTGCAGAGGGAAGAGTCCATCGCAATCTGACCCCTCATTGCCGCAGAATAACAGTACAGATGAATCATCCAAAATATCATGGCTCCCTCGATGATAGTGGGCGTTGCCTGGCCCATTCCCGAAAATTCCCTCACCTGGTTTCTTCACAATTTATTTTTCTGGATTTGGGATTCGTTAGCAAGCCCAGAGTTCACCACTCGCTTCTAACTGCCCTTGAGAAGGTGGCACATCTTGAGTCTTCTTGACTCAAGAAGGCTGCCTTCTTGAGTCACGGTGGTCCTTTTGGAGAAGGGGCTCCTTCATTGCTGTTGAGGGGAGGGGGCACCTCTGGGAATTAACCAGAGCATGGTGAATCTGTGGTTGGCAAGTCCCAGGATGGAAGTCCATGCGGGCAGCTGCCACGATGGACGGTGACCCCTAGGTCAGTGAGTCCAAAGTTAGAGGCCCATTCAACTGTGGAAATCAAGGGCCAGGAGGCTGCCTGTCCTGGGTTAGAATCCTCCTTGTGTGTGTATGTGGGTGGGTGTCTGGGAGAGTGGTAAAGGGCCTTGTTTTGCTGGTTTTGTTTTGGTATTGTAGTTTTCATGTGGGCATGCTATGCTTGCACTGGAAAGTGTGACGACTCTTGTGGGCAACTGTTAGCATATCCTTAGATTGTGTTGGTCATTAACGCAAATGACACACTTCACCATATGTTTGGATGTACATAGGATAAATATATCTGAAATCTGAATTCATTGCCACAGGCAGCTATGAAGGCATCAAGGTAAGGGTGTCAAAGGTTATGAGGAAGGGAAGATAATGGAGTCGAAAGGGGAAATAAATTAGCCATAATTGAAATGTGAAGCAGACTCAATGGGCTGAATGGTCTAATTCTGCTGCTATGTCTGATGGTCTTATGGTCTACCTTCACTTCATCTACAACAAGCAGGATTAACCAGTGCTCAACCATTTTAATTCCAATCCCCACTCTCATTTTCATCTGTCATTTCATGGACTCCTTTTCGGTCATGATGAGTCCACACACATGTTGGAGGAGCAAGACCTCATATTCTGTCGGTATGGCTTCCAACCTTATGGCATGAACATCAGTTTCTCTAACCTCTGATAATTTTGGCTCCTCTCCCTTCCCTCTTCTTCTGCTGTCTCTCTTGCCTCTTCTCTTCTCCTTACCTGCCAATCACCTCCCTCTGGTGCCCCTACTCTTTCCCTTTCTCCATGGTCCACTCTTCTCTCCATTCAGATCCCTTCTCTTTCAGCCCTTTAGCTTTTCCACTATCACCTCCCAGTTTCTCATTTCATCCCCTTCACCTGGCTTCACTGATCACTCTTCTGTTCCAGACAAGAGGAAGGGTCTTGACCCAAAACATTGACTATTTATTCCTTTCTGTAGCTGCTGCCTGATCTGCTGAGTTCCTCCAGAATTTTGTGCGTTACTCTTCAGGGAATTGGAGGACTGGGATTGGGGTGTGTGTCACATGATTTGAAAATAAAGGAGACAATGTTGAACTTTATCAGCAGGAGTCACTGACCACATGGGGATGGGAGCAGATATGAAGTGGGGACACCAGTCACACAGAACAGGACCCCAGCTAGTAAGGAGGTTGGAATAGCTTCTTGGAAGCAGCAAGTCCTTGGATGAGAGGATAAACAGGTTATACATTTGTAATTTGGCTTATTATTGTCAAAAGCTCAGAGGCCACTTTATTAGGTAATAATCTGGCCACTGAGTGTATGTTCATAGTCTTCTGCTGTTGTAGCCCATCCATCCATATGATGTATGGTGTATTGGCCTTCATTAATCATGGAATTGAATTTTAGGAGCCGAGAGGTAATGTTGCAGCTATATAGGACCCTGGTCAGACCCCACTTGGAGTACTGTGCTCAGTTCTGGTCGCCTCACTACAGGAAGGATGTGGAAGCCATAGAAAGGGTGCAGAGGAGATTTACAAGGATGTTGCCTGGATTGGGGAGCATGCCTTATGAGAATAGGTTGAGTGAACTCGGCCTTTTCTCCTTGGAGCGAAGGAGGATGAGAGGTGACCTGATAGAGGTGTATAAGATGATGAGAGGCATTGATCATGTGGATAGTCAGAGGCTTTTTCCCAGGGCTGAAATGGCTACCACAAGAGGACACAGGTTTAAGGTGCTGGGGAGTAGGTACAGAGGAGAGGCCAAGGGTAAGTTTTTTACTCAGAGTGGTGAGTGCGTGGAATGGGCTGCCAGCAATGGTGGTGGAGGTGGATACGATAGGGTCTTTTAAGAGACTTTTGGATAGGTACATGGAGCTTAGTAAAATAGAGGGCTATAGGTAAGCCTAGTAATTTCTAAGGTAGGGACGTGTCCGGCACAACTTTGTGGGCCGTAGAGCCTGTATTGTGCTGTAGGTTTTCTGTTTCTATCCAAGGTTCAGTGTGTTGTGTGGTCAGAGATGTTGTTTTGCACACCACTGTTGTAATGTGTAGTTATTTGAGTTACTGTCACCTTCCTGTCAGATTGAACCAGTCTGGCCATTCTCCTTCGGTCTCTTTCATTAATAAGGTATTTTCTCCCATAGAACTGCCACTCACTGGAAGTTTTTTGCAACATTCTCTGTAAACTCTAGAGCCTGTTTTGCATGAAAGTCCCAGTAGATTTACAAGGATGTTGCCAGGAGTGAAGAACCTGAGTTACTGTATAAGGAAAGATTGAATAGGTTAGGACTTTATTCCTTGGAAAGTAGAAGATTGAGTGGAGGTTTAATAGAGGTAAAGGGGTATAGATCAGGTAAATGTAAGCAGACTTTCTTCACTGAGGTTTGTTGAGACAACAGCTAGAGGTCCTAGGTTAAGTGGAGCATAAAGGAAAACTTCTTCACTCAGAGGGTCATGAGAGTGTGGAATAAGCAGTCAGTGCAAGTGGTGCATGCGAGCTCAATTTCAATGCTTAAGAGAACTTTAGATAGGTACACAGGTGGCAAAGGTATGGAAGGCTATGGTCCGAGTGAAGATTGAATGAGTTGGCATGGACTAGATGGGCCAAAGAGCCTGTTTCTCTGCTTTGCTGTTCTATGACTCTGAAATCAGCAGTTTCTGGAATACTCAGACCACCCCATCTGGCAACAGAAAACATTCCACAATTAAAGTCACTTAGATCACATTTCTTCCCCATTCTGATGTTTGGTCTGAACAATAACTGAACCTCTTGACCATGTCTGCATGCTTTTATACATTGAGCTACTGCCACATGATTGGCTGATCTGATGTTTGCATTAAAGTGCAGGCATACTGGTGTACCTAATAAAGTGGCCACTGACTGTATGTACGGTGGAAAAACTGCTTTGCATGCCATCCATACGGGTCAGATAATTACACAGTGCATTGAGGTGGTACAAAGGAAAACAATACTGGTGTGCAGAATAAGGTTAATTCTGCAAATTTAAGGATGTAGTGGAGGGAGGGAAGTAGGTTGTGAGCCTACTGAACTTCATGTCATCACCCAGGTTTCATCACACGTGATCGCCAGTAGCTTTCTACTGCTTGCATTTTAACATGTGTCGTAAATGCGTCTTATTTGTTGATTTACTTGTGGTAATATAACCTTTGTGTTGTTATACGTTATACAGTATGTACTGTATTGTGCACCTTGGACTTGAGGAACATTGTTTCATTTGGCAATATATATGAATATAGTTGAATGACAATAATCGAACATGACCTTGAGGCTTTAGTCAGACCACATATGGAATAACGTGAGCAGATTTTGGCCCCGATTCTAGGAAAAGATGTGGCGACATTGGAGAGGGTCCTGGAGAGGTTTACAAGAATGATCCCAGGAATGAAAGGATTATCGTATGAAGAGCACTTGGTGATTCTGGGCCTGTATTTAATGGAGTTTAGAAGAGTGGGGCAGGGAGGGGTGGAATTTCACTGAAATCTATTGAATATTGAAATACCTAGATAGAGTGGATGTGGAGGAGATGCTCCACTAGTGGGAAATCTAGGACCAGAGGGCACAGTCTCAAAATAGAAGGGTGTCCCTTTAGAACAGGGGTGATAAGGAATTTCTTTAGCTAGAGGGTGGTGAATCTGTGGAATTCATTGCCACAGATGAACATGGAGGTCAGTCATTGGGTATATTTAAAACAAAGGCTAATAGGTTCTTGATTAGTCAGAGTGTCAAAGGTTATGGGGAGAAGTTAGGAGAATAGAGTTAAGAGAGATAATAACCAGCCATGATCGAATGGTGGAAAAGACTCGATGGGATGAAAGGCCTAACTGTGCTCCTTTGTTTTATTTCTTATTGTCTGAAGAGTTACCATTAAAGAGAAAATACAGTGAAGCAGACAATGATGTGCCAGGCAATGACAAGGTAGATTGTGAGGACTTGAGTCCATCTTATCGTACTAGGGGACCATTCAGTAGTCTTATAACAGCAGGATTTGATCTGCTGAAAGAGGATGGGTTACACCTAACAGTGAGGGGACCGATACCCTTGCAGGCAGGTTTAATAGAGCTGTTGTAGGGGTTTAAACTGATTTGCCAGGGGATTGATCCTCTGCTGGATCCATGCCTTCAACCACATGTTTTTCACCTTCCTCACATCCAGTAGGATCCAGCCCATCTCCAAATCACAGATCCCACCTTCTCCAGTTCCAACGTCACTGGATGCCCCCGGACCACAATCCCTGCTGCCTCCCGCTCAGACCTCAATTCCATTAAATGGCCCCAGATTACAGATCTCACCGACTCCATCCCTGGCCCTGATGGCTCTAGGCACCTCTGGACCAGTGACACCACCATCACCAACACCGGTTCCAATAATCCTGAGTGGATCCAGAACCCGAATTCCACCACTGGTTCCTACAATCCTGTACACCTTTGGACTGCTATTTGCGCGTCCTCTAACTCTAGCTCCAGCCTGGACCTTCACCGCCAGCACCTTCAGGCCGAGACTTCACATGCTGCCACTGGACACCAAGTGTTCCTTTCCCCCACCACTACTCAGCATCCCCATGTCTCTCATGACCCACCATCAGCTCTTGGGTTCTCAAAGCCTCAAACTTTCCTCTGCACCTTCCCTAAACTCCTCAACCCTCCTCTCTCCTCTGACACCACCAGCTCTCTTCCCCCCTCTGATCCCAGCTCTAAACCTAACCATGTCTTCACCATCCCCTCCAACCGTCCTCTCCCTGAGGCAGAATATTCTGTTCTCAGTGAGGTTCTTACCTTTGTCCACTTTGCCCACATCTCAGTGAGTTCCGCACCTGCCAAGACATCAAGCTCTTCTTCCACTGCCTCAGTCTCCGAGCCTAATTCTTTGGCAAGGATTCCACACCACACACTGATGACTCCTTCTCCCATCTCCAACCCTCCTGCACTTCTTGGACACCCCACTCTGGTTCTCCGCCTGCTCTGGAACTTTTCATCTCAAATTACCGAAGGGGCATCAACCATCTTGATTGGTCCTCTTCTCTCCTTCTCCAACTTTACCCCCTCTGAACTCACTGCCCTTGAATCTCTCTGCAATACCAACCTTACCATCAAGCCCACAGACAAAAGGGGTGCTGTTGTAGTGTGGAGCACTGACCTCTACCTTGCTGAGGCTAGGTGGCAGCTTTCAGACACTTTCTCATATCTGCTTCTCAAAGAGGACCCCACTACAGACCATCAGAAAACTGTCTACAACACCATCACTGACATCATTCACTCCAGGGAACTTACATCCATTGCTACCAAACTCGTAGTTCCCTTGTCCTGCACTGATCGCTTCTATCTCCTTCCATAGATCATCAAACAGAACTGTCTCAGTAGGCCTATTGTCTGTGCCTGCCCCTGCCCCACTGAACCCATGTCCTCACATCTCAATTCCATTCGGTCCCCCTTGGTTCAGTGCCTTCCCACCTGTATCCACAACACCTCTCATGCTCTTGATCTCCTCAGTAACTTTCAACTTGCTGGCTCTGACTGCCTCATCTTCACCATGGATGTTTAGTCCCTGTACACTTCAATCCCCATATAAAAGGTCTCAAAGCTCTCTACTTATTTCTTGACAAAAGAACCAACCAATCCCTTTCCACCACCCCCCTCTTCTGTCTGGCAGAACCTGGACCTCACCCAGAACAATTTTTTCTTCGGCTCCTCCAACTTTCTCCAAACTCGAGGGCTAACCATGGGTATTCGCATGGGCCTCAACTATGCCAGCCTTCCATCGGCTGTGTAGAACAGTCCATGTTCAAAGCCTTCCACAGTAATACTTCTCAATTCTTCCTCCACTACATTGATGACTGCATTGGTGCTGCTTCATGCACCCATGCTGAACTTGTCTATTTCATCAACTTTGCCTCCAACCTCCACCCCGCCCTTAAATTCACTTGGGCCATCTAGACACCTCCCTCCCCTTTCTCAATCTCTCTGTCTCCATCTCTGGAGATAAACTGTCAATTGACGGCTTTTATAAACCTACTAATTCTTATGGTTATCTCGACTACATCTCATCCCACCATATCTCCTGTATAAATGCTTTCTCAGTTTCTTCACCACTGCCACATCTGTTCCCAGGAAGCAGCTTTCCACTCCAGGACATCAGAGCTGTTCTCTTTCTTTAAAGATGGAAGTTTCCGTCCCTCCACTATTGATGCCATCCTCACCCTCATCTCCTCCATTTCCCATATATTTGCGCTCACCCCATCTTCCCGCCACCTTAATAGTGATAGAGTTTGTCTTGTCCTTACCTACCACACCATCAGACTCCGGATCCAACACATTATCCTCCACAACTTCTGCCAGGTCGAAAGGGTTCCTACCACCACACATATCTTTATTTCCTCCCCCTCTGCTTTCCACAAGGATTGTTCCCTCCTTGATTCCCTTGTCTATTCATCACTCTCCACCAATCTCTGTCCCAACGCTTATCCCTGCAAGGGGCCTAAGTGCGACACCTGCCCTTACACCTCCTCCCTCGCCTCCATTCAGGGTAGTCCTTCCAGGTGAGGCAACACTTCACTGCAAATCTGCTCGGGTCATCTATTGAAACCAGGGCTTTCGATGCAGCCTCTTTTACACTGGTGAGACCCATTTTAAATTGGGGTTCTGCTTCGCCACAGGTGACCAAACATTTTAATTCCGATTCCCATTCTCATTCCAACATATCAGTTCATGGCCTCCTCTTGTGCCAAGATGAAGCCACCGTCGGACAGAGGTACAACTCCTTATATTCTGTCTGGATAGCCTCCTCCTTGATGGTATGCATATCGATTTCTCCTTCTGGTGAACAAATTTTGCCCCCTTCTGCTATTCCCCAATCTGACCTTCTACCTGTTCTCACCTGCCTATTACTTTCCCTTGGGTCCCCTCCTTCTTCCCTTTCTCCTATCGTCCACTTTTCTCTCCTATCAGATTCCTCCTTCTCCAGCCCGTGACCTTTTCCACCCACTTGGCTTCACCTATCATCTTTCCCTCCTCCCACCTTTTTATTCCTGCAACTTCCCCCTTCCTTCTCAGTCCTGAAGAAGGGTCTTGGCCCAAGACAGTGATTATCTATTCGTTTCCATAGATGCTGCCTGACCTGCTGAGTTCCTCCAGAACTTTGTGTGTGTTTTCTTGGGAGCCAGTGATAGGGCTGAGGATGGGACAGTTGGTATACAACATGATGCAGTGTGTAGTGAGACTGTGAGGATGGACAGGCAGATGATAGGGGAAAATTGCAGTCAGCAGGATGAGTTGAAATATAACAGGGTCAAAATTGAAAAGGATACTGGATAAAGAACTGAAGGTGTTATATTTGAATGCACACACTATATGGAATAAGGTAGATGATTTTGTAGAGCAGTTTGAGATTGGCAGGTATGGCATTCTGGGCATCACTGATTCATGGCTGAAAGAAGATGATAATTAGTAGTTTTCAATAGGTACATTTAATGCCAGAAGAACGTATACAATATACATCAGAAAGGAAGAGGATGGCAGCAGTGATAGGGGACTCTATAGATAGGGGGTCAGATAGGCGATTCTGTGTTAACAGGAAAGAAACGCAGATGGTAGTTTGCCTCCCAAGTGCCAACATCTGGGATGTTTCTGATCGTGTCCACGATATCTTGAAGTGGGAAGGAGAACAGCCAGAGGTCGTGGTACGTATTGGTATCAGCGACATAGGTAGGAAAAGGGAGAAGGTCCTGAAAAAAGAGTACAGGGAGTTAGGAAAGAAGTTGAGAAGCAGGGCCTCAAAGTGGTAATCTTGGGATTACTGCCTGTGCCATGTGACAGTGAGTATAGGAATAGAATGAGGTGGAGTATAAATGCGTAGCTGAGAGATTGGAGCAGGGGGTGGGGATTCAGATTTCCGGATCATTGGGACCTCTTTTGGGGCAGGCGTGACCTGTACAAAAAGGACGGGTTGCACTTGAATCCAAGAGGGATCAATATCCTAGCAGAGAGGTTTGCTAAGGCTGTTGGGGAGAGTTTAAACTAGAATTGCCAGGGGTGGGAATTGAACTGAAGTGACAGAGGAAAGGAAGGTTGGCTCACAAATAGAGTAAGTTTGGCGACAGTGTGAAACCGAGGATAGGCAGGTGATAGAGAAGGGACGCGCTCAGTTTGATGGTTTGAGATGTGTCTATTTTAATGCGAGGAGTATCTTGAATAAAGTGGATGAGCTTAGAGCATGGATCAGCACTTGGAGCTATGATGTTGTAGCCATTACAGAGACTTGGATGGTGCAGGGGCAGAAATGGCTACTTCAAGTGCCAGGCTTTAGATGTTTCAGAAAGGATACAGAGGGAGGAAGAAGAGGTAGGGATGTGGCACTGTTGATCAGAGATAGTGTAATGGCTGCAGAAAAGGAGGAAGTCATGGATTAGTTGCCTACGGAGTCTCTGTGGGTGGAAGTTTGGAATTGGAAGGGGTCAGTAACTCTACTGGGTGTTTTTTTTTATAGACCATCCAATACTAACAGGGACATCAAGGAGCAAATAGGGAAACAGATTCTAGAAAGGAGCAATAATAACAGGGTTGTTGTGGTGAGAGATTTTAATTTCCCAAATATTGATTGGCATCTCCCTAGAGTGAGGGGTTTAGATGGGGTAGAGTTTGTTAGGTGTGTTCAGAAAGGTTTCTTGACACAATATGTCGATAAGCCTACAAGAAGAGAGGCTGTGCTTGATCTGGTATTGGGAAATGACATGAGAGAATAGGGCCAATCAAGTGTGACAATGGAAAAGTGTGTATGAAACCAGAAGAAATAGCGGAGGTACTTAATGGATATTTTGCTTCAGTATTCACTACAGAAAAGGATGTTGGTGATTGTAGGGACGACTTGCAGTGGGCTGAAAAGCTTGAGCATGTAAGTATTAAGAAAGAGGATGTGCTGGAGGTTTTGGATAGCATCAAGTTGGATAAGTCACTGGGACCGGACAGGATGTACCCCAGGCTACTGTGGTAAGCGAGGGAGCAGATTATTGAGCCTCTCGCAATGATCTTTGCATCATCAGTGAGGACGAGAGAGGTTCTGGAGGATTGGAGGGTTGCAGATGTTGTTCCCTTATACAAGAAAGGGAGTAGGGATAGCTCAGGAAATTATAGACCAGTGAGTCTTACTTCAGTGATTGGTAAGTTGATGGAGAAGATCCTGAGAGGCAGGATTTATGAACATTTGGATAGGCATAATATGATTAGGATTAGTCTGAATGGCTTGGTCAAAGGTAGGTCATGCCTTATGAGCCTGATTGAATTTTCTGAGGATGTGACTAAACACATTGATGAAGGTAGAGCTGTAGATGTAGTGTATATGGATTTTAACAAAGCATTTGTTAAGGTACCCCATGCAAGGCTTATTGAGAAAGTAAGGAGACATGGGATCCAAGGGGGCATTGCTTTGTGGATCTAGAACTGGCTTGCCCACAGAAGGTAGAGAGTGGTTGTAGATGGGTCATATTCTGCATGGAGGCTGGCGACCAGTGGTGTGCCTCAGGGATCTGTTCTGGGACCCTCACTCTTTGTGATGTTTATAAATGACCTGGATGAGGAAGTGAAGGGATAGGTTAGTAAGTTTGCTGATGACACAAAGATTGGGGATGTTGTGGATAGTGTAGAGGGCTGTCAGAGGTTACAGCGGGACATTGATTTGATGCAGAACTGGGCTGAAAAGTGGCAGATGGAGTTCAACCCAGATAAGTGTGAAGTGATTCATTTTGGTAAGTCAAATATGATGGCAGAATATAGTATTAATAGTAGGACATTTGGCAGTTTGGAGGATTAGAAGAATCTTGGGGTACAAGTCCATGGGACACTCAAAGCTGCTACGCAGGTTGACTCTGGTGGTTAAGTAGGCATACAGTGCATTGGCCTTCATCAATTGTGGGATTGAGTTTAAGAGCCGAGAGGTAATGTTGCAGCTATATAGGACCCTGCTCAGACCCCACTTGGAGTACTGTGCTCAGTTCTGGTCGCCTCACTATAGGAAGGATGTGGAAAGCATAGTAAGGGTTCAGAGGAGATTTACACGGATGTTGCCTGGATTGGGGAGCATGCCTTATGATAATAGGTTGAGTGAACTCAGCCCTTTTTAGCTTGGAGTGACGGAGGATGAGAGGTGACTTGGTAGAGGTATACAAAATAATGAGAGGCATTGATCGTGTGGGTAGTCAGAGGCTTTTTCCCAGAGCTGAAATGGCTAGCACAAGAGGGTATAGTTTTAAGGTGCTTGGAAGTAGATACAGAGGAGATGTCAGGGGTAAGTCTTTTACTCAGAGAGTGGTGAGTGCGTGGAATGGGCTGCCAGTGGCGGTGGTAGAGGCGGAAATGATAGGGTCTTTTAAGAGACTCCTGGATGGCTACATGGAGCTTAGAAAAATAGAGGGCTATGGGTAAAGCCTAGGAGTTCTAAGGTAGGGACATGCTTGGCATAGCTTTGTGGGCCAAAGGGCCTGTATTGTGCTGTAGGTTTTCTATGTTTGTATGTTTTTAACAATTTGAAGCTTACCATCCAATGACATACACACTATTGAAAGGACAGGCAGATGGGCAGAGAGGGTGCAGGGCTCAGTTGGTAAAAATGAAATCAGATCCTTAGAAAGAAGTGACACAGGATCGGAAGATTTTGAATCCTTGTGGGTAGAGTTAAGAAACTGCAAGAGTAAAAATACCCTGTTGGGAGTTACATACAGGCCTCCTAACAATTGCCAGGGTGTGGGTATAAACTACAGTGGGAGAAAGAAAAGCCTTGTTATAAAGGGCAATGTTGACATAGTCATGGGGATTTCAATATGCAGGAAGACTGGGAAAAACAGTTTGGTGCTGGATCCCACGAGACAGAATTTGTAGAATGCCTACAAGATGGCTTTTTAGAGCAGCTTGTGGTTGAGCCACTACGGGAATGGGAATTCTGGATTGGTGTTATGTAATGACTCAGATTTGATTAGGAAGCTTAAGGTAAATGAACCCTTAGGAGCCAGTGATTATAATATGATAGTATTCAGGCTGCAGTTTAAGAAGAAGAAGAAGCTAAAATCAGATGTAAAAGTATCATGGTGGAGTAAAGGGAATTACAGAGCCTGAGAGAGGAGCTAATCAAAGCTGATTAGAAGGGGTCACTGGCGGGGATGATAGCAGATCAGCAATGGCTGGAGTTTCTGGGGGCAATTCAGAAGGTGTAGGAAAGATGCATGCCATAGATGAAGATATATATTCTAAGGGATGATGAGGCAGCTGACGCTGACAAGGGATATCATAGAGAGCATAAAAGCAAATGAGAGGGCATCAAATGTAGCAAAAATTAATAGGAAGGTAAATGATTGGGGAACTTTTAAAAACTAATAGAAGGTGAGAAAAAATCCATAAGGAGAGAAAAGATGAAATATGAAGGCAAGCTAGCAAGAAATATCAAAGAGGCTACAAAATTTTTCTCAGATACACAGTATAAAGAGTAAAAGAGAGATGAGAGTAGATATCATACCGCTGGAAAATGATGCTGGAGAGGTAGTAATAGGGGACAAAGAAATGGCAGAGGAACCTAATAAGTATTTTTCATCAGTCTTCACTGTGTAATACACCAGCAGAATGACAGAAATGCAAGAGTGTAGGGGCCAGAAGTGAGGATCATTGCTATTACTAAGGAGAAAGTACTTGGGAATCTGAAAGATCTGAAGGTAGTTAAGTCACCTAGACCAGATGGGCTACACCCTAGGGTTCTGAAGGAGGTAGCTGATGAGATTATGGAGGTATTAGCAAAGATCTTTCAAGAATTACCGGTATTAGATACTGGAATGGGTCTGGAGGACTGGAAAATTGCAAACGTCACTCCACTCTTTAAGGAGGGAGGGAGGCGGAAGAAAGGAAATTGGAGGCCAATCAGCCTGTTTCAGTTGTTGGAAAGATGTTGGAGTCTATTATTAAGGATAGATTTCAGGGTACTTTGAGGCCCATAACAAAATAGGCCAAAGTTAGCATGGTTTTCTTAAGGGTAAATCTTGCTTGACAAATCTGTTGGAATTCCTTGAGGAAATAACAGGCAAGATACTCAGTGGGTGTTGTTTATTTGGATTTTCAGAAGGTTTTTGACAAGGTGCCTCACGTGATATTACAGGAAAGTTACTAGCATGGATAGAAGATTGGTTAACTGGCAGGAGACAAAGAGGGGGAAAAAGAAGACCATTTCCAGTTGTCTGCCAGTGAATAGTGACGTTCTGCATTGGCTGGTGTTGGGACTGCTTTTTGTTATATGTCAATGATTTGGATGAAGTTTGTGCATGATATGAAGATAGGCAGAGGAGCTGGTAGTGTTGAGGAAACAGGGAGTCTGCAGACAGATTGGGAAAATGGGCATAGAAGTGGCAGATTGAATGTAGTGTAGGGAAGTGGAAGGTCATGCACTTTGGCAGAAGAAATAAAGAGGTGATTATTTTCTAAATGGCGAAAAAAATTCAAGAATCAGAAGTGCAAAGGGACTTGGGTATCCTTGTGTAGGGTTCCCTGTAAGTTAATTTGCAGGTTGAGTTGGTGGTAAGGAAGGCAAATGCAATGTTAACATTTATTTTAAGAGAACTAGAATACAAAGGCAAGAATGTAATGCTGAGGCTTTATAAGGCATTGGGAAGACCACACTTGTAGTATTGTAAGCAGTTTTGGGCCCCTTATCAAAGAAAAGGTGTACTGGCATGGGAAAGGGTCTACAAGAGGTTCATGAGAATGATTCCATGAATGAAAGGGTTAATATATGAGGAGTATTTGATGGCTCTGGGCTTGTCCTCACTAGGATCTCAGAAAAATCTATTAAATGTTGAAAGACATAGATAGAGTAAACATGGAGAGGATGTTTCCTATAGTGGGGAAATCTAGGACCAGAGGGAAATCCATTTAGAACAGAGAGGAAGAGAAAGTGATTTAGCCAGAGTGGGCTGAATCTGTGGAATTCATTGCCACAGACATCTGTGCAGGCCAAGTCATTGGGTAGATTTAAGGCAGAGGTTGAAAGGTGCTTGATTATTCAGGGCATCAAAAGTTCTGGGGAAAAGGCAGGAATGGGGTTGAGAAGGTTAATAAATCAACCATGATGGAATGGTGGAATAGACTCAATGGGCTGAATGGCCTAATTCTGCTGCTATATCTTATGGTCTTATGATGTAACAGCATCAACAGTGGTGGTGATTGAGGCATAGCCAGTGAATAAAACAAGCAATGCACTGTCTCATCTCAGAACTACACAGGGAATGGTCTTGCTGAGATTGTGAGGCACTTAGTTGACTATAAGGCCATAATCAGAATCAGAATCAGAATCAGACTTTAATCGCCAAGTACCTATGCACATACAAGGAATTTACTTCTGGCAGATGTTGTCTCTCTGCTCATAACAATAATAATGATAAATATAAATGAAAATATAGATTATACATACAGGTAGTGCAATCCAAGTAATAGTTAGCCGACAGTTAACCGGCAGTTAACTGTTCAGCAAAGTGACCGCAGTAGGGAAAAAACTTCTCCAGTGCCTATTAGTCTTAGTCTGGAGGGATCTGAAGCGCCTACCAGACGGAAGCAGATCAAACAGTCCGTGCACAGGATGGGAGGAGTCCTTTATGATGTTCCCCGCCCTCTTCTTCAACCTGGAAGAGTAAAGGTCCACAATAGAGGGCATAAGATCTAGGAGCAAGTTAGGCCATTAGGCCCATTGGCTACTCCACTGAGGCTATTTTTCCTCAAATACACTCTCTTACCAGTAACCCAATCAAGAAGCAGTCAGATTCAGTATCGTGTTTATTACACTGACTTAGGAGATGTGCAGCTTGTTGTTTTGCAGCAGCAGTACAGTGCAAGACAGAGAATTACTATAAACTGAAAAACATAATTAAATAGTTCAAATAATAAGGAATAATGTGGTAGCATTCATGTGTTGATGGACCGCTCAAAAATCTGATGGCGAAGAGGAATAAGATGTTCCTAATTTTGCCATCTACCAATCTCTGCCTCAAATACATCCAATAACTTGGTCTCTTCTGCCATTTGCGACGGCAGCTAAGAGTTCACCTGGAGTGAGTCTGGGTTCCAGACCAGGCGAGAATGGCAGGCTTACTTCCAGCTGGGGTTTATAACTCCTGCAACCAAAACCTCAGAGACCCTTCCCTCTGATATGTGCACCTCTCCTGGGTTGGTTGAAAACCTTCCAGCTCCTTGAAGGATTTCACTAAATCCAACTCCACACGTCTCCCACTGCTGAACTTTTCAACCCCACGTAAATCCTATTGGCTTTCTGCGCAAACATTTTCTTTAGCCATCCTTTATTTGTTATTCTTATCCGCAGAGCTGAAGGTGAGATCCATTATGTTCCAATTCAGCACAGATAGGTCTGCAGAGCTGAAGAAACTGTTTCATCAGAAATAAATCATACAGGCTTTTTCAGGTGTCGGGGGAGGGAGGTGGGTGGGGTTGGGGGGGTGGGAAATGCACACAAAACAAAACATATTTTCCAGAGTGCAGTTGCTGGAGATGCTGACAGCACAGGTGATGCAGGAATCCCCTCGCTGTAAAAAAGTTCAAAAAATTTAAAGTAAATTTATTGTTAAAGTACAGTACATATACTGTATATCACTATATACTATTTTGAGATTCATTTTCTTAAAGGCACTCATGTAGAACAGGGAAATACAATGGAATCATGAAAAGCCATACACAAAGATTGACAACCAATGTGCAAAAAAAGACAAACTGCAAATAAATATCAATAAATAGATAGATGAATAAATAATAACTAATTAACTAATTAATTTTGAGGACAAGAGTCCTTGAAAGTGAATCTGTAGGTTATGGAATGGATTCAGAATTGAAGTGAGTGAAGTTATCTACAATGGTTCAGGAGCCTGATGGTTGTCAGGTAATAACTATTCCTGAACTTGGTGGTGTGAGACCTGAGGTTTCTGTATCTCTTTCCTGATGGCAGCAGCAAGATGAGAGCAGGCAAGTCAGCCTGCCTACAGCCAGGTCATGAATCTAATAAAGGCTGTGCTGGCAGTGATGCGTCCCGTCCTCGTCTTAATGAGCTGACGACTGAAAGTGTAAATATTGCAGCTCTGCACGACTTCTGTCAGGCGAGACTCATTCAAAATGAAAAATGGACCTTGGTGCTGGGGGCACATGGAAGAATTGGGTCAAGGGAGGTTAAGAAAAGAAATAGGGGGTAACCCTACAAATGACCCTCCCCCCAACACAGTGGAATAGTTCTGTCTGCTGCAAGTACATTGATTGCAGATGTTCTGGAGCAAAGCCGTGCCTGGTGTGAGCTTCCCACACAAACTGATGTTCAAGCCATTCCTTTGTTTTATTTAAAGATTCAAGTTTATTTATCACATGTACATTGAAACAGTAAAATGTGTCATTTGCTTTAACAACCTACACACCCAAAGGTGTGCTGGGGCAGCCTCCAAGTGTCATCACACATTCCGGTGCCAACATCGCAGCCCACCGCGCTCGGCAGAACAACACAAAACACAACAAGCAATAAAGGAAGCACTGTTCTTCCCTCCCTCCCACTCACATCTTCACACACATACATAGCCCGCTAACCTCAGGACTGGCTGTCTTCTTCACTTCCAGCCTCCAGCAGACTTGCATTCAGGCTCACAGACATTAGGCTTTGACTCACAGATATCTGCAGGCTTGGAGCTCTGACTTCCAGGCTTATGATTCAACCCCCAGGCCTTGATCCTTGCCATTGACCCCAAGAACCAGCTGATCACTGAACACTAGGCCTTGAAATTGGGACTTGTCAGTGGCAGGACCTAGAACACTAGGCTTTGAACTCCAGTTTCACTGACTAGTGAACCCAGCAGTCATATGATCTCATTCCTACTGTCTGTAGGGAACTCTGACTCCAGAACCCCCTGACAACTCACTGAGTATGGGAGGGGCATCTTCCCTACGCTGGTCTACCACACCTCCCCCATCCAACACCTGACCATGGAAGTCCCACATCTGCATTGCTGGCCTATTTTCCAAGGTCCGGGCATTTCCAGAGCTCCCTTCTCATGCTGGAGGAAAGCAACAGGGTGTGCTGAGCACCCTGGGGTGAAACCTACCAGCTCCCTCCCTGCACCCAGTGATATTCTGAACCTGATTGGGTGGCCTGCAGTTGTCTCAGCTGAAGTGTTAGTTGGGGTCGGGGGGGGGGGGGGGGTCTCTGGACTCAGTCCACACCCCAGGCCCAACAGATCCCAGCTCCACCTCAGCACTGTGTTAGGAGAGTGTGTGTCAGTGGGAGCGAGAACATAGGGATCATGTAGTTGTGAAAATAGGACTGGAGGCAGTAATTAACTCTGTGTGTGTGTGTGTGTGTGTGTGTGTGTGTGTGTGTGTGTGTGTGTCTGTGTCTGTGTGTGGTGGATGTGTTTGTGTATTTCTGTATGTGTGTCTGTGTATGTGTGGTATATGAGTGTGTGTGTTTCTGTGTCTGTGCCTCTGTGCATGTGTGTGTGTGTATGTATGTGTGTGGTGGATGTGTCGGTGTGTGTGTGTGTGTCTGTGTGTGGTGGATGTGTCAGTGTGGTGTGTGTGTCTATGTGTGTGTTTGTGTGTTTCTGTATGTGTGTCTATGTGGTATATGAGTGTGTGTGTGTGTGTGTGTGTGTGTGTGTGTGTGTGTGTGTGTGTGTGTGTGTGTGTGTGTGTGTGTGTGTGTGTGTGTGTATCTGCACCCATCATAATTTTATACTCTTCTATAAAGTTACCCTTCAGTGCCCTACACTCCAGTGAATACAGTCCAGCCCTACCCAAAACATTCCCTGTAACTTGAGCCCACGAGTCCTGGCTTGGGAATGCATTGTCATTTGCTTCAGCCTTGTTGGTTCCTCATCCTGCCCAACAGCCAGCACAATCTCAAGGGCAGATAGGGATGTGCAATAAATGCTGTCCTTGCCAATGACACTTAATAACCACACAGCTCACTGCACAAATTGTTATAACAGTACATACAGTCACACACAGCTCAGAGCACATATTGTTACAACAGTGCATACAGTCACAAATATTAGCAAAAGTCCCTGAATGGCATAGCCTGAAGATTGATGATGCATGGGATTTTGTCCTGGAGCCACATTAATGCAAGAACAAGCACATAGCAATTTTTCAACTCACACTGGGTCAGCCTCAGATGAAAGCAATCCAGCTGTCTTCCGTGGAGCGAATACTGGAGAGCAGCACCAATGTGCCAGCATGCCTCTCCCACACCTCCTCTGGTGCCCCTGCCCCCAGGTGACCACAGCAGCCAACAGTGCAGCATGAGGGCCTGGTTCACGCAGCAACCGAGGCCACACAGCTCTCTGCCATTGGCCTCACCAGTGAACTGATGAACCAGAATTGCAGTATTTTGTATTACTAAATACTAATTTTGTGTGCATTGCTCAAGATTTCCAGTACCTGTCAAATTTTTTGTGATTTTTATTTATTCCCACAGAAATTGGACAGTGTCTTCAGTGTAATCATCTGAAATATATTTCCCTTCCAGTACTGGTTGAGTGAACTTGGCCTTTTCTGCTTGGAGCAACAGAAGATGAAGGGTGACTTGATAAAGGTGTATAAGATGATGAGAGGCTTTGATCGCGTGAATAGCCAGAGGCTTTATCCAGGGCTGAAATGGCTAACATGAGGGGGCTTTATTTTTAAGGAAGTAGGTAGAGAGGGTGTCGGGGGGAGTTTTTCACACTGAGAGTGGTGAGTGTGTGGAGTGCATTGCTGGTGATGTGGTAGAGTTGGATACAATAGGGTCTTTTAAGAGACTCTTAGATGGGTACATGGAGCTTAGACAAATAAAGGGCTATGTGGTAGGGTAATTCTAAGCAGTTTCTAGAGTAGGTTACATGGTTGGCACAACATTGTGGGCTGAAGGGCCTGTAATGTGCTGTAGATTTCTATGTTCTATGTACCGGTGAGGGTCATGTGATCAGTAAAATGATTTGAGCTTGGAAAAGGCTCTCTAACACAGATGTGGGCAGAGTTACACACGTGGGCAAGAAGGAGCTAGAGACAACTGAGGTCCTTTACCTCTTCCACCTATCACCTCCCAGTTTCTTACATCATTTACACTTCTCCCACTTCCCCACCTTCATCTGGATTCATCTATCTTCCGTCAGCTCATGTTTCACCCTCCCCTCACTTTTTCATTCTGGTTTCTGCCCTCTTCCTTTCTAGTCCTGATAAAGGGTCTTGGCCGAAACATCAACTGTTCATTTTTTGCCATAGATGCTGGCTGATCTGCATTCATTCAGCACTTTGTGTGTGTTGCTCAAGATCAAAGCCAAGTCTGTTTACCTATGAAGTGGAATCAGCTTGGATTCTAGCCTTGTGGTTCATAATTCCCTGAAGGTGCCTGACTGAAATCATGGCCAAGGCAAATAAGGCAGAGGAGTTGAACAAAAGCTGGGGCTGCTGGGCAGGATGGGGATCATCTGTCGAGCAGCT
Organism: Hemitrygon akajei; assembly: GCF_048418815.1. NCBI lineage: Eukaryota > Metazoa > Chordata > Chondrichthyes > Myliobatiformes > Dasyatidae > Hemitrygon > Hemitrygon akajei. The sequence continues at coordinate 60,116,341 of NC_133139.1, read as the reverse complement.
GTCTGGTGGGATGCAGTGTTAACATTCCAGGTCGATGATCTTTCATCAGAACCTAAGCACTAAATTACATTGTGTTGACAGGGTGATTTAGTACAAAGTTATACATTTCTCCATGTCTTTTGACAAGACCTTGGTGGTCAATGGACCTGAGTCTGGGTCCAATTGTGCTATGTTGGTGTGTGATTGTGATTAAAACTTTAGGACCTCATGGTTACCCACCAGTGGTCTCCCTTACCCCTTCCCCAGTGAGTCAGTAGACCCCAAATTTGGTTCTTGCTTTGCCCACCTCTAGACCTGCTGACCTAACACGGGCGGGTGATGATTGCCAAAGCAAAAACCTCTCAATCAACATCTCACTAAAGAGCTGATTGTTGACTGCAGGAGGGAGAACTCAGAGCCAGTTCTCATTAGGGGATCAAAGTTGGAGAGGGTCAGTAACTAAATTCCTTAGCCTCATCATTTCAGAGGATCTGTCCTGGGACATCACAAAGACAGCATGACAGCAGGTTACTTGCCAATACATCCCTAAAACCATCAGATTCCTGAAGTGACCTGCATAACTCTAACCCACCTCAGCAATGGAATACCACAAACCACTTCGGGCTACCATGGACGTGTCTCTGATTGTGTCTCTGTGTCTTTCAGATCATAAGACATGGGTGCAGAATTAGGTCATACAGCCCATCAAGTTTCCTCTGACGTTCAATCTTGCGTGATTTATTTTCCTTCTTAACCCTATTCTCCTGCCTTTCCCCCATAACCTTTGACACCCTTTGCACTAAGGTCTTCCTCTGCACAGTCTTTCACTGTACCTGTGTCTTACTAAGCTTATGACAATAAGCTAATGACTCAAATCACTCCACCCAAGTCTCTATATAACTGTGCCACCTTTCTATTTCTACACTCACTGACATCTGGCACAGGGAGAAATCTGCAGATTCCAGCCTCTGAGTTCTTGCTCCTTAATCTCTTTCCTTATTATAGAGTCACAGAGCATGACAGCACAGAAACAGAAAGCGTTGCCATGCTGCCAGTGCCAACATAGCATATCCTGCAGCTCACTAACCCTACCCCTATGTCTCTCGACTGGAGCATCTGAAGGAAACTCAATTTTTTTCCATTTCCATTATTCCTGTACATCTCCCTAAGAACCTCATCCCACCTTCAACTGATATTGCTGGTATCAATGTCGACCTGGACTTCTGGCTGCTCACTCTACTCCACCTTCCTCTCCAAAACTGTGAAATCATAAACCCCGGCACCAGGAAGGGCATGGCCCATCCTGGAATCAATTCTGCACATGTGGAACATTGGCCAGACAGAATCCTGTTCCTCAACCCCTTCCAGCTGAACTGGGTTTTGTCTTGCACCACTAAACACAGCGTGCCCCATGATAAGTAGGGGTAGTGACTATCAGAGTGGGATGCACGCTCCTCACCGCAAGACAGGAAATCCCAAAAATAGTGGGCTATATCTGTGCAGAGTATGAGACAGCCAGCTTTGTCGCCAATTACCGTCTTTCCCCTGAAGGTCCTTGGGGAACAACAGACCACACATGTACAGTCCATCCACTCCCAGACTGAGGAAGACACTCCCCAACTTCCAGCACCCTTCCGAGACAGTTTCCACACATGTTGTTTGTGCTAACCCACCACAATTTGACACAATTAAGTCACAGGTCCCAAAATCCGGTGTTCCTGTTCAGAATCTGTGGGTGGCTGGGGTAATTTAGCAATTACAACCTTTCTGGAAAGCAGATGCTATCAGCAAGGATAACAGTTGCAAATTGTTCAAGAATGAATTCTGCTTTCCCTTGTTTCTGTGGATGTCGATCGTAGCCTATTACTTAAGTACTTCATGTACTTAATTACTTAATTCTTCATTTCACCACTTCTCTGACCAGAGACAACGGGACAGCTGCAAAAATCAAATGACGGGAGGAACTCGGCAGGTTGGACAGCAGTTGTGGAGGAGAGAGAGATTGTCAATGCTTCAGGTTGAGACCCTGCATGAAAGCTCTTACCACCAGGCTCAAAAACAACTTCTATGCTACTGTTGTCAGGCTCCTGAATGAAGCTCGTGTGCAGTACGACAGCCTCACAACCTATCTCGTTATGATCTTGCACTTTATTGTTTACACTCTTTCAGCAGCTTTTACACTTCATTCTGCATTGTTATTGTTTTACCTTATCCTAGCTCAGTCCACTGTGTAATGAATTGATCTGCATGATCAGTATTCAAGACAAGCTTTTCACTCTATCATGGTACATTGACAATAATAAACCAATGACCAAAACCATTACCAATATCAATATGCTGAAATATCCAGCCTTGGCTCATTGCTCTGCTATTGAGGGAGCGACTGAGACATGCAGCCACCATTTTTGGGTTCTTAATCCCATGGAAGATGAAGGGTATGGTGGAGGTTGTTATTCTGGCTGGTGGTTCGTGACCAGTAGGATTAGTGCTGGGGCCTCTGTTCTTTGTGTTATTTAACAATGATATTGATGAAAGTGGAGAAGATGTTTCCAGTATTGGAGTCGTGTAGACCCAGAGGGCACAGCCTCAGAGAAGAACAACCCTTTAGAACAGAGATGAGGAGGAATTTCTTTTGCTATTGTGTGGTGAATCTGTGAAAGCCAGGTCATCGGGTATGTTTAACACGAGGTTGACAGATTCTTGAATAGTAAGGGTGCCAACGGTTTTCGTGAGATGGTAGGAGAACAGGGTAATCAATCAGCAATGATGGAATGGTGGAGCAGACTTGATGGGCTGAATAGCCTAATTATGCTCCTGTATCTGTGGTTTTATGGTCTTATGGTCTAAAATATCGGTGTCAAAGGTTACGTGTTGCAAGCTGACAGAAGAATGGGGTTGAGAGAGATAATAAATCAGCTAAAATCAAATGGTGGAGCCTGCTTGATGGCTGAATAGCCTAATTCTTCTATGCCTATATTTTATGGTCTAAAGTGTAGATGGGTTGATTAGCAAGTCTGTGGGATGACAGCAAAACTGGTGGTGTTGTGGACAGTGTAAAGGGCTATCAAAGAGTACAGCAGGATATAGATCAGATACAGATATGGACAAGGAAAGTGGCACACACCCACGCGCACACCCACACGTACACACACACACACACACACACACACACACACACACACACACACACACACACACACACACACACACACACACACACACACACACACACACACACACACACACACACACACACACACACCCCTTTAGATAAACGCATAATCTCAGAAGTGCATAGATGTATGCAAACATACAGAAACACATAGTCACGCACATGTGACCAGGCATACCCTGTATGATCAGCAATACCCTGTTGTTCATTAGCTATGGATAAATTTATTAAAGAATATTATTTCCTAGTTAAATGCCTCGCTGTTTCTTCTGTTTAAAATTTCCAGCTCTTTAGCTGAGCTGGGACACAGTGCGATAGAAGTTTCCCAGAGACTCAAGTTGGGAGAATATTTTTGAAGTTTACTGCCAACGAGGTCAGTGCATTGATAGCAGTCACTCTCCCCCACCATCCAAACATTTGGTCAGACACATGGATGCCACATGCTATGCTTTTTTTTCTACCCCAAGCTTAATTCAGTTTTCCAACAACACATTTTTGGACCACCATGAATCGGGAAACCATTCCCACCATGAGGTTGTTACCAGAGTCTGGGTCCACTTACACTCCATTTGAAGGAGGTTAGCAATGGAAGAGTAGTGCTAACAGAATTTGAGGAGTGGCTGCTTCTGCAGGGGATCTAATTGCTCTGTGAAGGTGATCCCTTGTACAAAGAGCACCAGCGAGACTCCCTAAACTACGTTGCTGGAGTGATGAGACAGAGGATAACTCTCATTGGAGGCAAATGTAATGTTAACATTCATTTTGAGAGGACTAGAATACAAAAGCAAGCATGTAGTGCTGACGCTTTATAAGACATTGGTCAGACTGCACGGAGCATTGTGAGCTGCTAAAAAAGGATGTGCTGGCGTTGGAGAGGGTCCAGAGGAGGTTCATAAAAATAATCCCAGGTATGAAAGGATTAATGTATGGGGAGGGTTAGATGGCTCTGGCACTGTACTCACTGGAGATTAGAAGAATGAGGAGGGAACTCATTAAAACTTATTTGATATTCAAAGACCCAGATAGAGTGGATGTGGAGAGAATGTTTCCTGTATTGGGGGAGAATAGAGGGCCATCCATTTAGAACAGTGATATGGAAGAATTTCTTTAGCTAGCCAGAGGGTGGTGAATCTGTGGAATTCATTGCCATGGATGGCTGTGGAGGCCAAGTCATTGAATATATTTAAGGTGAAGGTGGATAGGTTCTTGATAAGTCAGGACATCAAAAGTTATGGGGAGAAGGCAAGAGAATGGGGCTGAGAGTCAGTAATAAATCAGCCATGATTGAATGACAGAGCAGATTCAATGGGCCAAATGGCCTAATTCTGCTCCCATGCCTTATGGTCTAAGAGTTAATTTCATTGCAGTTCCTACCCTCTGCACCACATTTACAGGTTTTATTTAGGTGCACGGTAGCGTAGCTGTTAGCACAATGCTATTACAACTCAGGGCTTTTGAGTTCAGAGTTCAATTCCAGTGCCACCTATAAGGAGTTTCTACATTCTCCTCATCACCACTTGGGTTTCCCCCCAGATTCACTGGTTTCCTCCCACAGTCTAAAGACTTACTGGTTGGTGGGTTAATTGATCATTGTAAATTGTCCAGTGATCAGGCTAGTGTTAAATGGGTGGGTTGCTGGGCGTTGTGGCTCTTTGGGACAGAAGGGCCTGTTCTCCTGTAGCTCTAAATAAATAGTAAATACAGTCAATAAATTTATCCAGTGATTTGATTTTATCAGAGTTCTCCTGTGCCCTTGGTTTGTCAGTGGTTTCCCTGTGAGAGACAAGGTGCAACAGGATTCACCGTTAATGATCCCTAATCAACAAGGCGATGTTCATCATCAAAAATCCATGCCATCTTCCTACTGCTACCGTCAGGCAGGAGGTGCAGAAGCCTGAAGCACCAGGGTCAGGAACTACTACTTGAGCCAACCAGCACAACCCTAATCACTGTAGTTTAACACTGTGACTGATGTACATTAAGAAGTTTTTTTTTGAGCAACAGACATAAAATACTAAAGGAACTCAGCAGGTCAGGCAGAATCTATGGAATAAACAGTCAATATTTTGGGCCAAGACCCTTCATCAGGACTGGAGAAAAAGTGGACAGAAGCCAGAATAAGAAGATGGGGAAGGGGAAGGAGTAACAAGGTGATAGGTGAAAACAGGTGAGCAGGAAGGTGGGTAGTGGGATGGAGTAAGAAGCTGGAGGTGATAGGTAGGAGAGGTAAAGGGCTACAGAAGAAGGACTCTGACAGGAAAGGACAGTGGACCATGGAGGTAAAGAAAGGAGGTGGTGAACCAGAGTGAACTGATGGGTGGGTGAGGAGAAGAGAAGGGTGAGTTGGGAACCAGAATTGTGAATAGATTCTTCCTAACCTGCAGAGTTCCTCCAGCAGTTTGCATGTATTAATCAAGATTTCCAGCACTTGCAAAATTTCTTATGATTATTATTTTTCTTTGTTCTCTTGTATAATGTATGCTTTTCTTGTGTATCTAACGCTGTGTGCCTGTGATGTTGCTACAAGCAGGTTTTCCATTGCACCTGTGTATACAGATACTTATGCAGATGATAATAAACTCAACTTTGTCTGAATTATCCATGTAAAATAAGCCAAAAGGAACCTCTATTTATGGAGCAGGTTAAAGGCAATAGATTATGATGGAAAACTGCTTAGCCTCCATTATAAACCCATGTACCAACTTTTATCAACACACATAGTGGAAATTAGTCATGTGAACATATTACTATTCTTCTGCAGAGTGCCCATTGGCAGGAATGTATAATTACAGCTTTCTGAGGAAGGCTCTTTGTGAACTTGAAGTTAGGATTGATTTACAGAGCCTGAAGTTAAGGCGATTGGAGGGAAGTATGGGGAGTATCAGAGATACACTTTTACACAGTAAGTCATAGGTGTGAGGAACATGCTGCCAAGAGTGGTACCAGAGGCAGATACATTAGGGAGAGCTTTGTCATGGCGCTAAATGGCGACTCCTTTGCTTGCATCTTTGGAAACAGCTCTATTTCCAACTTTAATATCTCTATTTTTTCTTTTCAGGGTTCTTTTGAAGACCCTGACCTGGGGTTACATGTTGACTTTGGTTCTTTGCGGGAATAGGACCAGCTCTCGGGATGTTATTCGACACATCAAGGACGCGGCCTAAGAGCTTAGCTCGCCTTCGGAGGTCAGAGATCTCGTGACTCTGGAGTCATGCGGATCGAAGGTTGGTCTCCCGGCAGGAGATCGGTGTGTCATGGGAGTCGGAAGATTGATGGCTGTGTGCCCAGAGACCATAAACCAGCGAGTTGTTTCTTTATGTCTCCCCTCTCGCTATGAAGTGGGGACACCTCTTTCTCCCTTATTAGGGAGAGAGAGAGCTTGTGGTATGTCAAATACTGGGTGAACGAGCAGTCTTTGGGGTAACTGCGTCTGTGTCTTTGCTGTTGCTTTGCTCACGCTTGAGTGCTCAGTGGTGATGCCTTTTTTTGGTGGGGGGAGGAGGAGCGTTGTTTGCTGCTGCTTACACGCAGGAGAGAGGGGAGCTGGGGGGGACTTTGGAGTTCTAACGTTTAAATGTCATTCATTCTTTGGGGGCATTCTGCTGTTTTCGTGGATGGTTGTGAAGAAAAAGCATTTCAGGATGTGTATTGTATACATTTCTCTGACATTTAATGGACCTTTGAAACCTTTGATTTAAGAGACTCTTAAATAGGCACATGGATGATAGAAAAATGGAAGGATATGTGGGAGGTGAGGGTTAGATAAATCCGAGTGTAGGTTTAAAGGTTGGCCAACATTGTGGGATGAAGGGCCTGCACTGAGCTGTACTATGTTCTATGTTCTAATGTTTTCTGGAACCCATCAGTAGTAAGAAATTAGAATCTTTTGTAAGATGTATTTTAATCTTTCCCCTGCCTCTGTATTGTAGGTGTTGAGCTTTGCAAGGCATTCAATAATTAGATGATGGGTGAGTATTGAAATGTAACATTGAGGATAGTTAGCAATGTTGGACTGCAACCAATCACCAAGCGGGATTCATTAGAGAAGGTGAATAAAAATGACACAAGTACAATGGAGCGGCCATTGTTGGAGCGGCCACTGGTGTGAGTGGGTCAGTGTTTGGAGTGGCTTTGCTTCGTTAGGCTTGAGCGAGGTAAAGTATCTAGTAGGTTTCATTTTGTTCTTAATTCTTTATTCTTCATCTGTTATGGCATAGTAGTGTAGTAAGAGTGGCTCCAGGGGCAGTGATTTGTACTGTGGGTGAGATGTGGGAATATTGGGAGACCTCCAGTCTCCCAGATAAACACTGGATCTGCAGCTCAATGACCGTTGGCTCATATGGGAGAATGAGGAGGAAGTCAACCCTAGATTGCAGGAGACAGGCAAAAGTTCAAAGTTCAAGCTAAAATTTATTATCAGAGTACATACATGTCAGCACATACAATCCTGCAATTCTTTTTTTCTGCAGGCATTCTTAGCAAATCTAAAGAATAGTAACCACAAACAGGATGAGTGAACAGCAAACTGCAAATGCAAGTATAAATAAATAGCAATAAATAATGAGTATGAAATCACAAGATAAGGAGTCCTTAAAGTGAGACCATTGGTTGTGGGAACACCAGAAATAGAATGAATGTAGTAGTCCCCTTTTGTTCAAGAGCCTGATGGTTGAGGGGTAGTAACTGTTCTTGAACCTGGTGGTATAAGTCCTAAGGCTCTGGATAGGAAATTTTGTTCAAGATGGCACCAGTCTACAATGCTCCCTTGTTCAACTTCTTCCAGATAACAAACAAAAACATTGTTTTTACTTCTTTTACATTGTTTTTTCACCTTGGATGTGTTTCTGGGACTGTTGGAGCCTGCAATTTACAGTTTGGAGATCATTTGGGTGATCCAACACTTTGCTGTCTCCAAGAAGATTCAGGGAAGTGACCGCAAACTTTGAGGCAGGTTGCAAGCTGATGTTCAACTCCATTTTGCCTCTGAAAGTGTCCATTAATTGCAAATTAAGGTGCCGTAGAAGGTTGAGACATCAAGGTGAATGGAGAAGGTGAGCGAGAGTTTCAGTGCCAACTGCCTGCATTTTGACCGCTGCTGGAGGAGTCTGTGAGCGCCTATCACTGTGGCAGGCAGGTAGGCCTCCCTGCTTTGTGTGCTGTCTCTCTCTTTGGATGAATGTTGGTGATATCGTAGGATGGTATCATGGTTCTGCGTTTATGGACTGGACTATTTCATATATGGACTGTGGACTTCTTTTAACCATATGGTTTTTATGTTCTGTGCTTTGTTATTGCGCGTTCCTTTTCTGTTTTGTTGTGTGAGGGGAGGGTATTTGGGGGTTGATGTCTGTTAGTTTTTTCTCTGGGGAAGGGGTTGTTTTTGGGGGGGGCGGGAACGATATTCCTGTTCTGTATTGTGCAGGTAGAGGGGGGTTGATGATCGGGATGCTGTCCTTTTTTGTACGAGGGGCTGTGGGTTTGTTGTTTCTCTCTGAACAACTTTCATGCTCTTTCTTTGTTTCGTGGCTATCTGGAGAAGACATTAGAACAGTTGACAGTTCAATATGGACTCTCATTTCACAGTTGAATATGGATAACGTGCTTTGATAATAAATAAATTAACCTTTATGAACTTGTACTTTCTACCTGATGGCAGCACTGAACAAACAGCATGGCCTGGGTGGTGGGGATCTTTGATGATGGATGCTGCTTTTCTACAGCAACATTTCTTGTAGATGAGCTCTATGGTTGGGAGGGCTTTACCCATGATGTACTGGGCCAAATCCACTACCTTTTGTAGGATTTTTCACTCAAAGGCATTGAAGTTCCCATACCAGGCCATAATGCAGCCAGTCAATAGAATTTCTGCCACCAATCTATAGAAGCCTGTCAAGGTTTTCAATGACACACTGTATCTCCAGACTCCTGAGGAACTAGAGATGCTGTCATGCTTTTTTTGCAATTACATTTATATGACGTGTCCAGGACATATAACCATATAACCATATAACAATCACAGCACGGAAACAGGCCATCTCAGCCCTCCTAGTCCGTGCCAAACTCTTAATCTCACCTAGTCACACCTACCCGCACTCAGCCCATAACCCTCCACTCCTTTCCTGTCCATATACCTATCCAATTTTACCTTAAATGACACAACTGAACTGGCCTCTACTACTTCTACAGGAAGCTCATTCCACACAGCTATCACTCTCTGAGTAAAGAAATACCCCCTCGTGTTTCCCTTAAACTTTTGCCCCCTAACTCTCAAATCATGTCCTCTCATTTGAATCTCCCCTACTCTCAATGGAAACAGCCTATTCATATCAACTCTATCTATCCCTCTCAAAATTTTAAATACCTCGATCAAATACCCCCTCAACCTTCTACGCTCCAATGAATAGAGACCTAACTTGTTCAACCTTTCTCTGTAACTTAAGTGCTGAAACCCAGGTAACATCCTAGTAAATCGTCTCTGCACTCTCTCTAATTTATTGATATCTTTCCTATAATTCAGTGACCAGAACTGTACACAATATTCCAAATTTGGCCTTACCAATGCCTTGTACAATTTTAACATTACATCCCAACTTCTGTACTCAATGCTCTGATTTATAAAGGCCAGCGTTCCAAAAGACTTCTTCACCACCCTATCTACATGAGACTCCACCTTCACTGTTATTCCTAGATCTCTCTGTTCCACTGCATTCCTCAATGCCCTACCATTTACCCTTTATGTTCTATTTGGATTATTCCTGCCAAAATGTAGAACCTCACACTTCTCAGCATTAAACTCCATCTGCCAACGTTCAGCCCATTCTTCTAACCGGCATAAATCTCCCTGCAAGCTTTGAAAACCCACCTCATTAACCACAACACCTCCTACCTTAGTATCATCGGCATACTTACTAATCCAATTTACCACCCCATCATCCAGATCATTTATGTATATTACAAACAACATTGGGCCCAAAACAGATCCCTGAGGCACCCTGCTAGTCACCGGCCTCCAGCCCGATAAACAATTATCCACCACTACTCTCTGGCATCTCCCATCTAGCCACTGTTGAATCCATTTTATTACTCCAGCATTAATACCTAACGACTGAACCTTCTTAACTAATCTTCCATGTGGAACTTTGTCAAAGGCCTTGCTGAAGTCCATATAGACTACGTCCACTGCCTTACCCTCGTCAACATTCCTCGTAACTTCTTCAAAAAATTCAATAAGGTTTGTCAAACATGACCTTCCACGCACAAATCCATGCTGGCTACTCCTAATCAGAACCTGTCTATCTCTGACTCTCCTCTGAGATAGTGGCTCCCAGGAATTTAATGTTACTGACTCACTCCGCCTCTGACTCTCTGATGAGTACTGGCTCGTGGACCCTCTCCTGGTCCACAATCAGTTCTTTGGTCTTGCTGACACTGAGTGAGAGGTTGTTGTTATGACACCACTCAGCCAGATTTTCAATCTCCCTCCTGTATGCTGATTCATCACCACCTTTGATACAGCCCACAACAGTGGGGTCATCAGCTAACTTGTATATGGTGTTGGAGCTGTACTTAGCCTCATGGTCATAGGTGACAAGGGGCTAAACACGCATTCCTATGGTGGACCTGTGCTGATGGAGATTGTGGAGGAGATATATTTGCCAATCCAAACTGAAAGGAGTCTGCAAGTGAGGAAATCCAGTATCCAGTTGCACAAGGGGGTATTGAGGCCCAGATCTTGGAGCTTACTGATCAGTTTTGAGGGGACGATGGTATTAAATGAAGAACTGTAATCAATAAAGAGCATCCTGATGGATGCATCTTAGCTGTCCAGATGTTCCAGGATTGTGTGAAGAGCCAATGAAATGGCATCTACTGTGGACCAGTTGCTTTGGTCAGAAAATTGTAGCAGACCCAAGAGCGACTCAGACAGGAGCTGATACGTTTCAACACCACTCTCCCAAAATACTTCATCACTGTGGATGTAAGTGCCACTGGGCAATACTCAATGAGGCAGGTTACCAGGCTTTTCTTGGACACCAGTATGAAAGAAGCCTGCTTGAAGCACATGGGTACAACACATTGCCAGAGGGAGAATTTGAAGGTATCAGTGAACACACCAGCTAGTTGGTCAGCACAGGTCTTCAGTACTCGGCCAAGTACTCCATCCAGACCAGAAGCTTTTCTTGGATTCACTCTCTTAAAGGCAGCCTGCACATGACCTTCTGATCTCTGGAGCATTGCTTTTTAGAATCTGTCTGTCTGTATGCAGGTAGTAGGAGTACAGCCAACTGATCGAACTTACCAAATTAAACCCCCCCCCCCCCCCCGTGTCTGAACACCAAAGAGAATTGACTAAAAGGGTAACCAGGTGACTGTCAGGAGAAGAGTACCCCTGTGGCTATTCCCCTCAATAATAGGTTTACCTCTGTAGATACTGTTGAGGGGAGATGACCTACCAATAGGGAGCCACAGTGACTGGGTCCCTGGCTCTTAGTCTGGTGATGTGGGTCAGAGAAGAAGAAAGGTGAAGAGGACTGCAGTGGTGCTATGAGATTCCATAGTCAGAGGAACAGAGGTACGATTCTGTGGGTTGAATAGAGACACCTGAATGGGTTGCCTCCCAAATGCCAGGGTTAGGGATGTCTCAGATTGGAACCATGGCGTTCTGAAGAGGGAGGTTACATATTGGCACCAACGACATAGGTAGCAAAGGTGTGGAGGTCCTAAAGAGAGATTTTAGGGACCACCAGGGTAGTAATCTCTGGACTGCTGCTTGTGCCACATGCCAGTAGAGGTAAGAATAGGATGACTTGGCCAGTGAATGTGTAGCTGAGGAACTGGTGCAGGGAGTAGGGGTTCAGATTTATGGATCATTGGGATTTCTTCTGGGAAGTTATGACCTGTTCAAAAGGACTAGTTACATCTGAAACAGAGGGAGACCAATATCTTTTCAGGCAGGTTTGCTAGAGTTGTTCGGGAGGTTTTAAACTCATTTGGCAAGGGCATGGAAATTGGAGTGATAGGGCTGAGTATGAGCTAGTTGGTTTACAAACTGAGGCAGTGTGTAGTGAGACTGCTAGCAAAGAGAGGCTGATTACAGGGTAAAATTCAGTCAACAGGATGAGTTGCAATATAAAAAGCGGACAAATTCAAAAAGGGTGAATACAGGACTGAAGGTGTTGTATTTGAATGCACACAGTATACGGAATAAGATAGATGAACTTGTAGCACAGTTACAGAATAGCATTTATGATGTTGTGGGCATCACTGAATCATGGCTGAAAGAAGATAATAGCTGGGAGATTAACATCCAAGGACACATATTGTATTGAAAGGATAGGCACATAGGCAGTGGGAGTGGTATGGCTCTTTTGGTAAAATATCAAATCAAATAACTAGAAAGAGGTGATGTAGTGTCGGAAGGTGTTGGATCATTATGGGCAAAGCTAAGGAATTACGAGGGTAAAAATCCCTGAAGTGAATTGTATACACACCTGCAGATGTGGTCTATAAATGACAATGGAAGATCAAAAATGCACGTCAAAAGGACAATGTTACAATAGTCATGGAGGATTTCAATATTCAGGCAGATTGGGAAAATCAGGTTGGGGGATCAAATATTCTGCATTGGGTGTTATTAGAAAGCTTAAGGTGTCACAACCACGGATTCGGCAGCGCAGTAGATATGGCAATTGCGCCTGTGAGTTTGCACATGTCAGGTAATTATTATTTAATTGTGATAGTATTTAACTCCATACTTGTTGTTGTCGTGCTTGTTGAGACTTGGACAGAGCATAGCAACGTTTCGCTGCTGTTTTGCATTTGACCTTCCCTGAGTTATTGAACTTTCAAATCAACTGACTCTGAAGACCAGCGGTATTCGTTTAATGTTTAGATGTTCTTTACAGCCACAGTGTAGGCTTCGTTTTCCTTTGAGAGTTTTCGCTAATGGCCCTGTTTTGGCCTAGCATTTATTGTTTTATTTTCCCTTTAACACTGTTCGTATTAAAGTCTGTGAACTATTGACCTGCTTCAGTGTCTCTCACTCTGCACTTGGGCCATATTCGAACTGCGATGATATAAGGTAAAAGAACCCTTAGAGGAAAGTGATCATGATCTGATTGAATTCACTCTAAATTTTGAGAAGGCGAAGCAAAAGTCAGATGTATCATTATTACAGTGGCAGAATGGAATTTCAGAGGCATGAGAGAAGAGCTGCCCAAAATTCATTGGAAAAGAGCACTGGCAGGGATGATGGCAGCACAGCAACAGCTGGAATTTCTGGAAGCGGAAGAAGTATTCTAAAGGAAAGATGACACAACGGTGGCTAACAAGAGGAGTCAAAACCAATATAAAAGCTAAAAGAGCATATAATAGAGCAAAAATTAGTGGGAAGTTAGAGGATTGTTTTTTTAAAATGAATAGAAGACAACTGAAAAAGTCATCAAAAAGGAAAAGATGGAATATGAAAGTAAACTAGCCAGTGATATTAAAGAAGATAGAAAAAGATCCTGCAGATACACAAAGTGTAAAAGAGAGGCAACGATCTATATTAGACCACTGGAAAATGATGCTGTAGAGGTAGCCATGGAGGACAAGGAAATGGTGACCAATCTGAATGAGTATTTTGCATCAGTCTTCTCTGTAGAAGACACTAGAAACATGCTGGAACTTCGATGCTGTTATGGCACAGAAGTGTGTGAAGTTGCCAGTACTAGGGAGAAGGTTCTTGGGAACACCCCAGGGTTCTAAAAGAGGTGGTTGAAGAGATTGTAGAGGCATTAATGATGCTCTTTCAAGAATCAATTGATTTTGGCATGGTTCCGGAGGAATGGAAAATTGCAAATGTCACTCCACTCTTTAAGAAGGGAGAGAGATAGAAGAAAGGAAATTATAGGCCAATTATTCTGACTTCAGTGTTTGTGAAGATTTTGGAGTTGATTATCAAGCATGTGGCTTCTGGGTACTTGGAGGGACATGATAAAATAGGCCGTGGTCAGCATGGTTTCATCAAGGGACTCTTTAAGAGATGTTTAGATAGATAGATACGTGAATGTGAGGGGAATGGACGGATATTGTGTAGGCAGAAGGGATTAGTATAGTTGGCCATTTGATTACTAATTCAAGTGGTTTGGCATGATATCATGATCTGAAGGCCCTGTTCCTATGTTCTAACAACTTTTCCCAGGATGAGTTGAGCACATTGCCTTCTTTCTCCATTGCCTTGCCAGTTCTGGTAATTGCTGGGAATGACTCAAAATAATCATTTCAAAGATTCAAAGTACATTTATTATGGACAAATTTATAGATTATACAGACTTGAGATTTGTTTGCTTACAGGTAGCCACAAAGCAAGAAACCTGAAAGTACCCAATTAAGGGAAAAAAGCAAAAATAAAAGACCAACACCTGATGCACAAAAGAAAAAAAACACAATTGAAGCAAACAATAACATTCCAAACCAAAGTGAGTCCTTAGATCTGAACCCTGGAGTAGGCCCAAAGCCTCACTTATCAGTTCATTATATTAGCGGGCATGAAGCACATCAGCCGGGGCAGTCTTCATAGCCTCAGTGTCATGGAGAGAGAAGTGAACATCGTGGAGAGTGAGTGAAATTGGTTCTCGCCTCAGATCTGGATACCCCGTCTTTTCAATCTGCTTGGGCAGGCATTTAAATTGGCCCAAAATGGATCAGCGAAAGGCTCCAGGCCTAGATTACTTTGCTCAGCGACTCACTCTGTGCCCAGATTTCATCGTCAAGCCTGAAGATGCTCTCAAGTTCTTCAGATCAGCTCAGCGCCCAGAGCGATCCAATCTCCTCTGCCCGGGTCCCGAATTCTGTTGGTACACAGAACGACCCAACCTCACACCCAGGCCAGCTGTATGGGCATTGGAACTCCATCTGCAATGATTCTGCAACACCCCATGAACTCGGTTCAACCTCCAAACTTGCCTCGCCTTTGCGCGCTCCTTCACTTGCTTGTGGTGATAATTTAACACAATTTACCTCAGAAAAGGTATTTCTGGTGATGTTTTTAGCCAACTTACTTAATTTTTATCTACCAGTGAGCTGTTGTACATGATCGGTAGTGACATCTTAACTGGAAGAGGAACATAGTTAAATATTGGTAATTTGTAAACTCAAAAGATTTTGCATATGCTGGTAATTCAGAACAACAAACACAAAGTTCTGGAGGAACTTAGCAGGTCAAGAAGCTTCTATGGAGGGGATAAAAATCAATGTTTTTGGCCAAGACCCTTCATCAGGACTTGAAAGGAAAGGGGGAAGAACTAGCAATCGGTAATTGGTTTATTGTTGTCACATTTACTGAGGTTGTTTTGTGTATCATCTCGACAGACACCATAAATATGTACAACAATATATAACAAATGCAGAATATTGTTTTACAGTTACAGAGAAAGTGCAGTGCAGGTAGACAAGAATCATGAAGATGAGTATTGAGAGATCTTTATCATACAAGAGGTCTATTGATAACAGCAGGATAGAAGCTGACCTTGAGCCTGGTGAAGGTGCTCTGAGTTTTTTGCATCATTAGCCCAATGGAAGTGATGTAGGGGGAGAAGAGAGAATGTTATTCGACAAATACAATTTGAGTAGTATCAAAGAAGAGGGAAACATGATGAAATGTGGGTCAGTTATCATAGACAGCCTGAGTGGTATCATTTCCCTGTGAAGTTAATACACTCTATAAGCATCCATCAGTAACCTGCTGAGAGAGTCTGGTTTGGTAGCACACTGAATATCACGTTGTGTACAAATGTACTCGATCTGCTGAGTATCTTGTTATAATTTTTATTCTGTGGGATCTCTCCACATTCAGATTCCAACACTTGGGACATCAATTAGGTGCTGGTTCGTTTAATTGTTTAAAGATTGGCACAAATGAGATCTCTGGTTATTGCTGTAACATCTTGCAACATTCAATTAAAAACTTAAATCAAATATTGAACTTAGAACATAGAACTTTACAACACAGTACAGGCCCTTCGGCCCATGATGCTGTGCTGACCTTCTCTAAATTCAATCTAAGCCTTCCCATCTATGTAACCCTCGAGTTTTCCATGTGCCTATCTAAGAGTTTATTAAGTGTCCCTAATGTATCTGCCTCTACCACCACCCCTGGTATGCCCCATCATTCAGTGTATGAACCAGCCTCTGACATCCCCTCTTTTCTTTCTTCCAATTGCTCTATTTATTTACGTATATATGTTTGTATATATTTATCTATCTATCTATCTATTCATTTTTATTTGCACGATTTATCTTTTTCTACACGTTGGTTGTTTGTCAGTCGTTCTTTATGTAAAGCTTTTCATAAATTACATTATATTTATTTATTTTCCTGTAAATGCCTGTAAGAAGATGAACTTAGAGGTAGTATATGATAACACCTAGTAATTACATTGTCAAGTTCGCTGATGACACGACAATGATGGGGTCCATCACCAATAACGATGAGACAGCCTACAGAGAGGAGGTGGAAGAACTCGTTGCCTGCCTGATGCCAGGCAAATGATCTCTTTTTCAACGTTAACAAGACAAAGGAGATGGTTATGACTTCAGGAGAATTCGCACCTCTCACACCCCACTTTACACAGGGAGTGGAAACCGTCAGCAGTTTCACAATCCTGGGAGTGCACAGCAGACATCTCACACAACCCCTCATGGTCCCAGAACACATAAACGTAATCAAATGTCTGTACTTCCTGACAAGGCTGAAGAAAGTGGGGCTATGCACGTCAATACACATGACCTTCTACAGATGCGCAGTAGACAGCTTCCTAACATGCTAACATGGTACTGAAACTGCACCATGACAGAGGAGGGCTCTACAACAGGTAGTCAAAATTGCCCAATGCATCACCTGCCTGCCGTCAAGGACATATTTACTAAAGGTGCCGGAAAAAAAGACCAGCAATATTATGAAGGAATCATCGTTATCTTTCTATTCTAATTTAGAATGACGAGGTTATACCGAACTGTGAGTGTTGAACACAGACAAGCAAAAACGTTTGACAGATAGCAAAGTGAACGCGGGCTTCTTCCTGGTGTCACACTGCCACCTTGGGGTAGAAAGTGAAAATACTACTGAGTATTAAGAATGAAGGATCAACTTTATGCCTTATACATTTGCCACAAGACTATAAGACAACATAACAGCAGAATTAGGCTATTGGCCTATCAAGTTTGTTCTGCCATTCACTCATGACTGATCCTTTCTTCCCCTCCTCAGCCCCACTCCCTAACCTTTCATGCCATGTCCAATCAAGAACCTATCAATTTCTGCTTTATGACCTGGCCTCCACAGCTGCCTGTGGTAACAAATTCCATAAATTCACCAAAAGAAATTTCTCTGTATTTCTGTTTGGAATGGACACCCTTTATCCTGAGGCTGCTCTTCATGTGATAATCCTTTCAATCCCAGAATCATTTTAGTGAACCTTCTTTGAACCCTCTCCAAAGGTGAGATAAGAGGCCCAAAATCTAATCGAGGAAAGTCACAGCAGTATCGTCGCTGGCACTGAGTCTGGGTGGGGGGGTAGTGAAGAGGCACACTGCAGTAACAGTGGATTCATTAGTTACAGGAATGGTCAGGAAGTTCTGTGGCTGAGAACGAGATTCCCACATGGTATTTTACCTCCCCCCCCCCCCCCACCCCGTGCCAGGGTCAGGGATGTCTCAGATCGGGTCCATGGTGCTTTAGAAGGAGGGTGAGCAGCCAGAAGTCTTCGTCCATATTGTCACCAATAACATAAGTAGCAAAGCTGAGGAGGTCCTGAAGAGAGATTTTAGGGAGCTAGGTAGAAAGCTGACAGGCAGGACCTTCGGGGTAGGAGTCTCTGGATTGAAGCCTGTACCACACACCATTGAGGGTAAGAATTTGGCAGGTGAATGTGTGGCTGAGGTACTGGTGCAGTAGGCAGGGGTTGATATTTGTGGATTATTGGGATCTCTTCTGGGAAGATATGACCTATTCAAAAGTGATGGGTTTCACCTGGAACAGAGGGGAACCAATATCCTTTTGGGCAGGTTTACTAGAGTTGTTTGGTAGGGTTTAAACTCATTTGGCAAGGGCATAGGAACTGGAGTGATAGTGCTGAGGATGAGGTAGTTGATTTACAAACAGAGGCAATGTTTAGTGAGACTGCTAGCAAGGAGAGGCTGATACAATACAAATACAAATACTTTATTGTCACCAAACAATTGATACTAGAGCGTACAATCATCACAGTGATACTTATTTCTGCGCTTCGCGCTCCCTGAAGTACAAATCTAAATAAATATAATAAAAATTTAAATTATAACTCATAATTAGAAAATAGAAAAGGGAAAGTACGGTAGTGCAAGTCAGGTCCAGATATTTGGAAGGTACGGCCCAGATCCGGGTTAGGATCTGTTCAGCAGTCTTATCACAGTTGGAAAGAAGCTGTTCCCAAATCTGGCCGTATGTATCTTCAAGCTCCTGAACCTTCTCCCAGAGGGAAGTGGGACAAAAAGTGTGTTGGCTGGGTGGGTCTTGTCCTTGATTATTCAGGCAGCACTGTTCCGACAGCATGTGGTGTAAAGTGAGTCCAAGGATGGAAGATTGGGTTGTGTGATGTGCTGGGCTATGTTCATGATCTTCTGCAGCTTCTTCCGGTCTTGGACAGGACAACTTCCATACCAGGTTGTGATGCAAAATGATGATGGGGCAAAATTACAATCAACAGGATGAGTTGATAGAATTCGAAAAGGGTGAATACAGGACTGAAGGTCTTATATTTGAATATGCACAGTATATGGAATAAGGTAATAACGTAAGGGGGTGGCGTGGCTCTGTTGGTAAAAAATAAAATAAAATCATTAGAAAGAGGTGACATAGGGTCAAAAGGTGCAGAATCATTGTGGGTAGAGCTATGGAACTGCATGGATAAAAAGACCTGATGGGAGTTGCATACAGACCCCCAAACAGTAGAAAAGATGTGGTCTACAATTTACAATGGAAGATAGAAAAGGACAATGTTACAATAGTCATGAGGAATTCAATATGTTGGTAGATTGGGAAAATTAGGTTGGTGCTAGATTCCAGTAAGGGGAATTTCTAGAATGCCTACAAGGTGGTTTTTTAGAGTAGGTTGATGTCATGGTCTGGTCCGTGAAATTTGCATTCCGGTTCACGGTCTCGTCTATGGACTCTGGGCTCTGGGTCTTCCGGCTGTCCCTTTTTTCAGTTGGGCTTAATCATAAGCACCTGATTTTCGTCTTGGGGGCTGAGAATATAAGTGGCCCTGGGTCCAGTGTGAGTGCTGGTTTGTCATGTCAGTATTCCCCTTGGAGCAACCTGTTGGTGGAAGGCTAGAGCAGTCCTTTGTGATCTCTTGGCCTGGTTGGAGGACCACCAATTTATGGAGCCTTGGAGCCTTGTTGTCTCTAGTCAGAGCAGAGATCGGGGTATGGATTCAGCTGTTTCTGGGGCCAGCTGAGTGGCCGTCTGCCATTCTGAGCTAGATATGGATTTGGCTGTTTCTGTAGCCAGCCAACGTTGCTGGCTGCCCTGATATGTGGAGCCACCCTGGATTGAGTTCCCTTCCTGTCCTTGCTGCCAATGGGGTAAGCCAGGCTGTCTTTGCCGTTACCCTGAGGCAGGACTGTTCTCTTCCCCTCCCCATCTGAATCCCTGACAGTTTCCTCGACGGTTTACCTCAACAGTTATCCTGGCCTGGTGTCCAAGGAAGGGTCCTGGCCCTGTGCTCTAGAAGGAGTACCTCGTCCTGCCCAGGCAAGCCTTGAAGAACCCAAGCCTCATCATGTCCTCACCTAGTTCCGGGGTCCGAGCCCGAGTCAGACCCAGGTTCTGGGACCTTGTCCAGTCTCTGGCTTGGAGTCCAAGCCCATGCTCCTAGTTCCCAGTTCCTCGCCCTGGTCCTGTTTTCCTACCCCAAGTCTGGGTTCCTGTCCCAGCTCCTAGTCTGTGTCCAGTCCCATCCCTAACTCTAGTCCACTCCAGTTCCCAGTACTTCAGTGTCTGTGTCTTGCATTTGGGTCTGCCTTCAGCACCCCTCCCTTATGACAGTTGAGCCCATAGGGGGATCAACTATTCTGGACTGGGTATTGTGCAATGAACTGGAATTGATTAGAGAGCTTAAGCTAAATGGAACCCTTAGGGATAAGTGATCATAATATAATCAAATTCACCTTGCAATTTGAGAAAGAGAAGCTAAAGTCAGATGTATCAGTATTACAATGGAGTAAAGGGAATTACAGAGGCATGAGAGAGGAGTTGGCCAGAATTGACTGGAAAAGAACACAGGCAGGGATGACGGCAGAGCAGCAATGGCTGGAATTTCTGGAAGCAAGATAGAAAGCACACAATATATACATTCCAAAGAGGAAGAAGTATTCTAAAGACAAGATGACACAACCATGGCAAACAAGAAAAATAAAGCCAACATAAAAACCAAAGAGAGGGCATGTAATAGAACAAAAATTAGTTGGAAGTTAGAGGATTGGGAAGCTTTTAAAAACCAGCAGAAAGCAACTAAGAACATCATTAAGAAAGTGAAGATGGACTAGGAAAATAAGCTAGCCAGAAATATTAAAGAGGATGTACCATAAATTTCTTCAGATACATAAACTGGAAAAGAAAGGTGAGAGTGGATATTGGACCACTGGAAAACAGTGTTGGAGAGGTAGTGGTGGGTGACAAGGAAATGGGGGGTGGATGAACATGAATAAGTATTTTGCATCAGTCTTCACTGTGGAAGACGCGAGCAGTATGGTGGAACATCTGTGTGTCAAGGGTCATAAAGCATGTGAAGTTACCATTATTAGAGAGCAGGTTCTTAGGAAACTGAAAGATCTGAAGGTAGATAAGTCACCTGGACCAGATGGTGTACACCCCAGGGATTGTGGAGGCATTAGTAATGATCTTTCAAGAATCACTAGATTCTGAAATGGTTCTGGAAGACTGAAAAATTGCACATGTTGCCCCACTCTTCAAGAAGGGAGAGAGGCAGAAGGAAGGAAACTATAGGCCAGTTAATCTGACCTCAGTGGTTGGGAAGATGTTGGAGTCAATTATTAAGGATGAGGTCTTTGGGTACTTGAAGGCACATGATAAAATAGACCATAGTCAGCATGGTTTTCTCAAAGGAAAGTCTTGCCTTACAAATCTGCAGGAATTTTTTGAAGAAATAACAAGCAGGATAGACAAAGGAGAATCAGTTGATATTGAGTATTTGGATTTTCAGAAGGCCTTTGACAAGGTGCCACACATGAGGCTGCTTAACAAGCTATGAATGTGGTATTATAGGAAAGATTCTAGTGTGGATAAAGGAGTAGCTGATTGGCAGGATGCAAAGAGTGGGAATAAAGGGAGCCTTTTCTGGTTGGCTGCCGGTGACTAGTGGTGTTCAACAGAGGCCTGTGTTGGGACCGATTCTTTATACATTCTAGGCCAATGATTTGGATGATGGAATTGATGACTTTGTTGCAAAGTTTGCAGATAATATGAAGGTAGGTGGAGAGGCAGATAATTTTGAGGAAGTACAAAGGTTATAGAAGGACTTAGACAGATTAGGAGAATGGGCAAAGAAATAGCAGATGGAAAACAGTGTTGGGAAGTGTATGGTCATGCACTTTGGTAGAAGAAATGAAAGGGTTGACTATTTTCAAGTCAGGGAGACCTCCGATGTCCCTGACAACGACACCTGCAAGAAGTGCATCCAGCTGCAGCTCCTAACAAACCGCTTTAGTGAACCGGAGCAGGAGCTGGATGACCTCCGGATCATTCGGGAGAATGAGGAGTTTATAGATAGTAGCTTCAGGGAGGCAGTTACGCCAAAGGAGCAGCGCACAGGTAATTGGGTTACCGTCAGGTGAGGGAAGGGGAAAGGGCAGGCAGAGCAGGGCTCCCTTGTGGCCATTCCCCTCAACAACAAGTATACAGATTTGGATACTGTTGGGGGGATGACTTGCCTGGGACAAGCTGTGAAAGCTGGATCTCTGGCACTGAATCTGGTTCTGCAGTGCAGAAGGGAGGGGGGAAGAAGAGGAGAGCAGTAGTGATAGAGGTACAGACAGGAGGTTCTGTGGTCGTGACAGAGACTCCCAGATGGTTTGTTGCCTCCTGGGTGCCAGGGTCAGGGATGTCTCTGATCGCGTGCACAGCATTCTGAAGTGGTAGGGTGAGCAGCCAGATGTCATGGTACACGTCGGTACCAATGACATAGGAAGAAAGAGTGAGGAGATCCTGAAGAGTGAGTACAGAGATCTTGGTAGGAAGTTAAAAAGCAGGACCTCAAGGGATCTCAGGATTGCTACCTGTGCCACGTGCCAGTGAGGGTAAGAACAGGATGCTCTGGAGGATGAACACATGGCTGAGGAACTGGTGTAGGGGGCAGGGTTTCAGATTTCAGGATCATTGGGACCTCTTCTGGGGCAGGTGGGACCTATACAAGAGAGACGGGTTACACCTGAACTACAGGGGGACCAATATCCTTGCAGGGAGATTTGTTAGTGCTATTTGGGGGGGGGGTTTAAGCTAGATTTGCAAGGGGATGGGAACCAGAGTGACAGAGTAGATGGTGGAGCGGGGTGAAAATAAATAATGTTTTTTGTAATAATGTAATGTTTTTTAAATAATGTTATTTATTTATTTATTCCTGTTGGTGAGGAATGATATTCAGTCCCTTGCGAGGGGAGACATAGAATCTGGGGATGTAGAGTCAGTATGGATAGAACTGAGAAATTCTAAGGGTAGAAAGACCCTAATGGGAGTTATCTACAGGCCCCCAAACAGCAGTCTGGATGTAGGGTGTAAGTTGAATAAAGAGTTAAAATTGGCATGTCGCAAAGGTAATGATACAGTTGTCATGGGGGATTTCAACATGCAGATAGACTGGGAGAATCAGAATGGCACTGGACCCCAAGAAAGGGAGTTTGTGGAGTGCCTCCGAGATGGATTCTTAGAACAGCTTGTACTGGAGCCTACCAGGGAGAAGGCAATTCTAGATTTAGTGTTGTGCAATGAACCAGATTTGATCAGGGACCTTGAGGTAAAGGAACCATTAGGAGGTAGTGACCATAATATGATATGTTTTAACCTACAATTTGAGAAGGAGAAGGGAAAATCGGATGTGTCAGTATTACAGTTGAACAAAGGGAACTATGGAGCTATGAGGGAGGAGCTGGCCAAAGTTCAATGGAACAATACCCTAGCAGGGAAGACAGTGGAACAACAATGGCAAGTATTTCTGGGAATAATGCAGAAGATGCAGGATCGGTTCATTCCAAAGAGGAAGAAAGATCCTAAGGGGAGTAAGGGGCGGCCGTGGCTGATGCGGGAAGTAAAGGGCAGTATAAAAATAAAAGAGAAGAAGTATAACATAGCAAAGATGAGCGGGAAACTGGAGGACTGGGAAGCTTTTAAAGAGCAACAGAAGATAACAAAAAAGGCAATACGCCAAGAAAAAATGAGGTACGAAGGTAAACTAGCCAAGAATATAAAGGAGGATAGTAAAAGCTTCTTTAGGTATGTGAATAGCAAACAAATAGTTGAGACCAAAATTGGGCCATTGAAGACAGAAACGGGTGAATTTATTATGGGGAACAAGGAAATGGCAGAGGAGTTGAACAGGTACTTTGGATCTGTCTTCACTAGGGAAGACACAAACAATCTCCCAGATGTAATAGCGGCCAAAGGAACTAGGGTAAAGGATGAACTGAAGGAAATTTATATTAGGCAAGAAACGGTGTTGGATAGACTGTTGAGTCTGAAGGCTGATAAGTCCCCGGGACCTGATGGTCTGCATCCCAGGGTACTTAAAGAGGTGGCTCTAGAAATCGTGGATGCATTGGTAATCATTTTCCAATGTTCTATAAATTCAGGAACAGTTCCTGCTGATTGGAGGGTGGCTAATGTTGTCCCACTTTTCAAGAAAGGAGGGAGAGAGAAAACCAGGAATTATAGACCGGTTAGCCTGACGTCAGTGGTGGGAAAGATGCTGGAGTCAATTATAAAAGAGGAAATTACGACACATTTGGATAGCAGTAGAAGGATCAGTCTGAGTCAGCATGGATTTATGAAGGGAAAATCATGTTTGACTAATCTTCTGGAGTTTTTTGAGGATGTAACTATGAAAATGGACAAGGGAGAGCCAGTGGATGTCGTGTACCTGGACTTCCAGAAAGCTTTTGATAAAGTCCCACATAGGAGATTAGTGGGCAAAATTAGGGCACATGGTACTGGGGGCAAAGTACTGACATGGATTGAAAATTGGCTGGCTGACAGGAAACAAAGAGTAGCGATTAACGGGTCCCTTTCGGAATGGCAGGCTGTGACCAGTGGGTACCGCAAGGTTCGGTGCTGGGGCCGCAGCTGTTTACAATATGCATTAATGATTTAGATGAAGGGATTAAAAGTAACATTAGCAAATTTGCCGATGACACAAAGCTGGGTGGCAGTGTGAAATGTCAGGAGGATTTTATGAGAATGCAGGGTGACTTGGACAGGTTGGGTGAGTGGGCAAATGTATGGCAGATGCAGTTTAATGTGGATAAATGTGAGGTTATCCACTTTGGTGGCAAGAACAGGAAGGCAGATTACTATCTAAATGGAGTCAAGTTAGGAAAAGGGGAAGTACAACGAGATCTAGATGTTCTTGTACATCAGTCAATGAAAGCAAGCATGCAGGTACAGCAGGCAGTGAAGAAAGCTAATGGCATGCTGGCCTTTATAACAAGAGGAATTGAGTATAGGAGTAAAGAGGTCCTTCTGCAGCAGTTTTTTGAGGAAGGACATTCTTGCTATTGAGGGAGTGCAGCGTAGGTTCACAAGGTTAATTCCCGGAATGGCGGGATTGTCATATGTTGAAAGATTGGAGCGACTGGGCTTGTATACACTGGAATTTAGAAGGATGAGAGGGGATCTGATTGAAACATATAAGATTATTAAGGGATTGGACACGCTGGAGGCAGGAAGCATGTTCCCACTGATGGGTGAGTCCAGAACTAGAGGCCACAGTTTAAGAATAAGGGGTAAGCCATTTAGAACAGAGATGCAGAAAAACTTTTTCACCCAGAGAGTGGTGGATATGTGGAATGCTCTGCCCCAGAAGGCAGTGGAGGCCAAATCTCTGGATGCAATCAAGAGAGAGTTAGATAGAGTTCTTATAGATAGTGGGGTCAAGGGATATAGGGAGAGGGCAGGAACGGGATACTGATTGTGTATGATCAGCCATGATCACAGTGAATGGCGGTGCTGGCTAGAAGGGCCGAATGGCCTACTCCTGCACCTACTGTCTATCGTCTATTAAAGTTTCATGCAAAGTCAGAAATAAAAGGGTTGTGTGTGATGGTAATAATCTTCTGAGGTGTGTCTATTTTAATGCGAGGAGTATTGGAGGGAAGGCTGATGAGCTGAGGGCATGGATTGGCACATGGAATTATGACATTGTAGCCATTAGTGAAACTTGGCTACAGGAGGGGCAGGACTGGCAGCTTAATGTTCCAGGGTTTAGATGTTTCAGATGTGATAGATACAGAGGGATGAAGGGTGGGGGGTTGGCATTGCTAGTCAGGGAAAATATTACAGCAGTGCTCAGGCAGGACAGATTAGTGGGCCTGTCTACTGAGGCCATACAGGTGAAGCTGAGAAACAGGAAAGGTATGACCACATTAATGGGGTTGTATTATGGACCACCCAATAGTCAGCGAGAATTGGAGGAGCAAATCTGCAGAGAGATAGCAGACAACTGCAGGAAACATACAGTTGTGATAGCAGGGGATGTTAATTTTCTATGTATTGATTGGGACTCCCATAGTGTTAAAGGTCTAGACGGGTTAGAGTTTGTAAAATGTGTTCAGGAAAGTCTTGTACATCACTATATAGAGGTATCAACTGGAGAGGATGCAATATTAGATCTTCTATTAGGAAACGAGTTAGGACAGGTGACGGAAGTGTGTGTAGGGGAACACTTTGTTTCCAGTGATTATAACACCATTAGTTTCAACTTGATCATGGATAAAGATACATCTGGTCCTCAGGTTGAGGTTCTAAACTGGAAAAAGGCCAATTTTGAAGAAATGAGAAAGGATCTAAAAAAATGTGGATTGGGACAGGTTGTTCTCTGGCAAGGATGTCATTGGTAAGTGGTAGGCCTTCAAAGGAAACATTTTGAGAGTGCATAGTTTGTACGTTCCTGTCAGGATTAAAGGCAAAGTGAATAAGAATAAGGAAGCTTGGTTCTCTAGGGATATTGGAACTCTGATAAAGAAGAAGAGAGAGATGTATGACATGTATAGGAAACAGGGAGCAAATAAGGTACTTGAGGAGCATAAAAAGTGCAAAAAAAACTTAAGAAAGAAATCAGGAGGGCTAAAAGAAGACATGAGGTTGCTTTGGCAGTCAAGATGAAGGATAATCCTAAGAGCTTCTACAGGTATATTAAGAGCAAAAGGATAGTAAAGGATAAAATTGGTCCTCTTGAAGATCAGAGTGGTCGGCTATGTATGGAATCAAAAGAAATGGGGGAGATATTAAATGGTTTTTTTGCTTCTGTATTTCCTAAGGAAATTGGTATGGAGTCAATGGAAATAAGGCAAACAAGTAGTGAGGTCATGGAACCTATACATATTGAAGAGGGGGAGGTGCTTGTTATCTTGAGGCAAATTAGAGTAGATAAATCCCCAGGACCTGACAAGGTATTCCCTTGGACCTTGAAGGATACTAGTATTGAAATTGCAGGGGCCCTGGCAGATATATTTAAAATGTCAGTATGTACGAGTGAGGTGCCGGAGGATTGGAGGATAGCTCATGTTGTTCCCTTGTTTAAAAAAGGCTCTAAAAGTAATCTGGGAAATTATAGGCTGGTAAATTTGATGTCTGTAGTAGGTAAATTATTGGAAGGAGTACTAAGAGATAGGATCCACAAGTATTTGGATGGACAGGGACTTACTGCGGAGAGTCAACACGACTTTGTGCGTGGTAGGTCATGTTTAACAAATCTATTAGAGTTTTTCGAGGAGGTTATCAGGAAAGTGAATGAAGGGAAGGCAGTGGATGTTGCCTACATGGACTTCAGTCAGGCCTTTGACAAGGTCCCGCATGGAAGGTTAGTTAGGAAGAATCAGTCGCTAGGTATACATGGAGAGGTAGTAAATTGGATTAGACATTGGCTCAATGGGAGAAGTCAGAGAGTGGTAGTGGAGGATTGCTTCTCTGAGTGGAGGCCTGTGACCAGTGGTGTGCCACAGGGATCAGGGCTGGGTCTGTTGTTATTGTCATCTATATCGATGAGCTGGATGATAATGTGGTAAATTGGATCAGCAAATTTGCTGATGATACAAAGATTGGAGGTGTAGTGGACAGTGAGGAAGGTTTTCATAGCTTGCAGAGAGATCTGGACCAGCTGGAAAAACGGGCTGAAAAATGGCAGATGGTGTTTAATACAGTCAAGTGTGAGGCATTGCACTTTGGAAGGACAAACTAAGGTAAATGGTAGGACACTGAGGAGTTCAGTAGAACAGAGGGATCTAGGAATACAGATACAAAATTCCCTAAAAGTGGCGTCACAGGTAGATAGGGTAGTAAAGAGAAGTTTTGGTACATTTGCCTTTATAAATCAAAGTACTGAGTATAAGAGTTGGAGTGTTATGGTGAGGTTGTATAAGACATTGGTGAGGCCGAATTTGGAGTATTGTGTGCAGTTTTGGTCACCGAATTACAGGAAGGATATTAATAAGGTTGAAAAAGTGCAGAGAAGGTTTATAAGGATGTTGCCGGGACTTGAGAAACTGAGTTACAAAGAAAGGTTGGATAGGTCAGGACTTTATTCCCTGGAGCGTAGAAGAATGAGGCATAAAAATTGTTTGGCACAGCCAAGAAGGGCCAAAAGGCCTGTTTCTGTGCTGTAATGTTTTGTGGTTCTATGGAAGGCAAATCCTCAAGCATTCATCTCAAGAGGACTAGAATATAAAAAACAATAATTCAATGTTGAAATTTTATTGCCACTGGCGAGGCATCACTTGGAGTATTGTGAGCAGATTTGGGCCTCTTGTCTTAGAAAGGATATGCTGACACTGGAGAAGGTTCAAAGGAGGTTGATGAAAATGATTCCAGGATTGAATGGCCTGTCGTATGAAGAGCCTTTGATAGTTCTGGGCCTGTATTCACTAGAATTCAGAAGAATGAGGGGTGACCTCATTGAAAGCTATTGAATGAAAAGGCCTTGATAGAGTGGATGTGGAGAGGATGTTTCCTATGATGGGAAAGTCTAAGAACAGAGGACACGGCCTCAAAATAGAGGGGTGTCCTTTTAGAATGAAGATGAGGAGGAATTTCTTTAGCCAGAGAGTGGTGAATCTGTGGAATTCTTTGTCACAGGCAGCTGTGGAGGCCCAGTCTTTATGTATACTTAAGGCTTGATTGATCAGCGCATGAAGGAATATGGAGAGAATGCAGAAGATTGAGGTTGAGAGGAAAATTGGATCAGCCATGATAAAGTGGTGGAGCAGACTTGATGGGCCAAATGGCCTAATTCTGCTGCTGAATCTTATGGTCTAAACCTGCTCACAATACTCCAAGTGAGGCCTCAGCAGTGCCTTACAATGCCTCAACATTACATTCTTGCTTTTATATTTTAGTCCTCACGAAATGAATTCTTGCATCACACTTGCGTTTGTCACCACCAACTCAACCTGCAAATTAACCTTCAGGCAGTCATGTGCGAGGACTCCCTGTGATGAGAGACCTAGGTGGGGATGGTTTGTCCCAGTGCTGGAGTATCCGAGGCTGGAATCGAGACTCAATGTGAAACTGAAATGAGAACAGAGCACTAAACTAGATGATAATCCAACTAGAACTGATAATTGAGCACTGAACCTCCACTCAGGTGCTCCTTAAATATTGAATCGTGGTTCCAAAATATGGCTGACTATTAGTGAGATGGTCCTGAATCCCTAAGGGGTGTGCCAGCTCTCTACATTCTGGAGGGTTCGAGGGTCTAAACCCCAGAAGCGGACGTAATTGAATACAAATTTTAACAAGACCCCCCTCTCTTACGGCCAACTCCTGATGGCCCTGGCTGCTCAGAGTGATGGTGATGGTAGCTGTGGATAAGAGCAGGATCCAAGATGTCCATTTCAGGAATATAGCACCATTCCTTGGGTCCAAATCCTTCCCAGTCCATGTATGTGGCTTCTGTTGGTCATGGTCGGCCATGGGTACTGTGCCTCTGGTAGTCACTAGGAGTGGCCTCTCCAGGGTGCAAGCCAGGGCAGAGTTGATATGGAGATCCATCTGTTGCCCATGCAGTGGGACCCCCCCCCCCCCTCTCCATGCTGATGACAGGTCCAAAGGAACGACGAACATCGATTCAGTCTGATGCCAGCAGCATCGCAGGAGTTGCCATGCTGATGCTGGGTACAGCAGTCAGCCACCTTCAGGACTCCGACTCCGGATTTTTCCTCAGGGTTTACTCCCAAAGCCTTTCCCGTAAGCGGCTATAGCCGCAGGGCAGCGGAGGTTTGAAATTGGAGTTTTCCCTCCCCTAGGTGAGCTACCATCCATGGTTAATGAGCCCCATCTGCCCGGAGCGACTGGCTTTAAGGTGCCAGTGGCCTACCTTTGCCCCTTCTCCTGTCAGTGAAAACAGCTCCGCCAAATATTAGAGTTATGCCACACGTGAAGGCCAGGAGTTGGACTTGGTTGTCAGAAGCTGTTTGAGACGCACGCCATGAAGAGCATTTGTTTAGCAGTGGGAGCTGGCCCCCACTACCACCCTTCGGCTATGACTACCTTTGGAGCCAGTCCATGAGGAGCTGCCAAATACTCCCAACAGTTTGTGAGTCCAAAATACTTCTAATGGTGAAGACCTGTTCCCATAAGATCATGAGACCATAAGACATTGGAGCAGAATTAGGCTATTTGGCCCATCAAGTCTGCTGTTCATCATGGCTGATACATTTTCCCTCTCTGCCCCAATCTCTTGCCTTCTCTCCCGTATCCATTCATGCCCTGACCAATCAAGAATCTGTCAACCCCTTCCTTGAAAATACATACAGATTTGGCCTCCACAGCTGCCTGTGGCAACAAACTCCATAGATTCACCAACTAACACCTACAAACCTGGGTGGCAGCAGGCCCAGTGTGGGTCGAGCTAAAGGACTGGAGCTAACAGGTTTTAATTTGGATATGTGGAAAGTGGGATTGATCTTGAGGGTCTTGGATAATGGCCAGAAGTGAGCCATCATGTTTAGTCTCCAGAGAACCTTGAAGGGTCCAATGAATTTGGGTGCCAACTTTCTAGATTCCACCCTGAGAGGCAAATCCTGAGTAGACAACCAAACCTGTTGCCCAAGTGGCAAAACCAAGTGGGAATATCCGGTGCACCAAATGTAATAAAGTGTTGTGGGCTACCTCTGGCCACATCAAATGGTCACACCACTCATCAGGTCTTTCTGAGGCCAGGGTTTGCTCCAAATCTTGGTTCTCCCTTTCTGTCTGGCCACTGGACTGCAGGTGAAGTCCAGAGGAAAGATTTGCTGTTGCTCCAATCAGCTTGCAGAATACCCTCCAGAAAAGTGCTGCAAATTGAGGACCACGATCTGACACAATGTGCATTGGAAATCCATGGATTCAGAAGACCTGGTGCAGGACAATCTTGGCTGTCTCTGCCACAGATGGTAGCTTGTCCAAGGCAATGAGTTTGCAGGCCTATGAAAATTGATTGACAATTAACATTGGAAGAAGGCAGACCTGTGACTAAGTCCATGGGAATGTGCAACCATGGTTTATCTGGACCAGGCAGGGGTGAAGGAGCCCTTGAGGTTGGGTATGGGGCTCCTTGTTCATATTGCCTGCACATATTGTTGGACCTCTCTCACCACTCCAGGTCACCAGTGTCTTCTGTTAATGAACTTGAGGGTCCAGGCAATCCCTGGGTGAGCAGTTATTCTCGATGCATGTCCTGATGGAACTTGGGACTGTTATTAGGAATATCCCCTGGTGTTTGGGCCTTGCAAACAAGAACATCATTTCCTCAATGAATGCTGCTATCACCTTGGCTTGGGGCAAAACGATGGTAGACTGCTTCTCTCATTCTGGTTCATTGAACTGACGGGACAAGGCAACTGGTTTCCAATTCAATTCTTTGACCCCGGTCGATAAGTCAGGACAAAATTAAACCGGTTAATGAAAAGAGATCACCTGACCTGCCTGGAATTCATTTTCTTGGTCTGCTGAATATCAGCCAGGTACTTGTGGTCTGTCCAAAAGATATGAGGGTTCTTGGACCCCTCAGACCAATGAAACGTTCTTCCAAAGCCAGCTTGACTACGAGCATGATGTCCTGATGTTATAGCTCACCTTTGCCAGGGAATGCAGATGGGTGTAGTTTACTGTCCGAAGGTGTCTGTTGAGACAACACTGCACCCGTTTGATGTCTGAGGCATCCACTTCCATGAAGAAGAGAAGGTCTGGGTTAGGTGCAACCAAAATGGGGGACGTTGTGAACCATCGTTTGAGCTCTGCAAAAGCAGCCTCGCTTCTGTAGTCCAAATGAAAAGGTCCATGGACTTCTTAGTTAGAGCTATCACCAGAGCTACCACTGAGCTGAAGTTCTTAATGTACATCTGGTAAAAGTTGGCAAATCCCAGAAAACATTGGACTTGCTTCACATTGGATGGTGGTAGCTAATTTCTGACTGCCTGGGCCTTAGTGGGGTCCATCTTAAGGTTGCCATTAGAGATAATAAGCCCAAAAATGAAACTGTGGTCACATGAAATTTGGACTTCTCCAGCTTGGCATAAAGTCCCTGGTCTAGAAGCCTCTTTAAAATGGCTCTGACATGAGCGATGTGCACCTCCATGGACTTCAAGAAGATTAGGATATCCAAGTAGACAAAGGCATATTTATGGAGAGTATCCCAGAGCACTTCATTTATAAAGGCCTGAAAAACTGCTGGAGCATTCACAAGGGCAAAGGGCAAAACCAGATACTCATAGTGCCCAGTTGATGTATTGAATGCAGTCTTCTACTCATCACCTTCCCTAATACGGACCTGAATGAATGCTCTCCATAGGTCTAATTTTGTGAATACCCTCACCCCTTAGAGCATCTCAAAGGCTGTATTCATGATTGGAAGAGGGTAATGATTCCTGGTCATTATGCAATCCAACCCTCTGTAATCAATGCATGGCCACAGACTCCCACCCTTTTACTATACAAAGAAGAAACACGCACTAGCCAGTGAGGTGGAGGGTCGAATGAATCCCATGGCCAGAACTTCCTTTATATACTTCTCCATAGCGCTTCTCTCCAGGCCTGAGAGCGTGTACAATCAACCCCTCAGAGGACGAGTACCAGGCAGTAGATCTATAGCACAGTCATAGTATTGGTGTTGTGGAAGAGTCAAGACCTCTTGAGTCAAGAGTCGAGAATCAAGAGACCTCATCCTTAATAATCACATCCAATGTCTTCCCAACCACTGAAGTCAGGTTAACTGGTCTATAGACTCCTTTCTTCTGCCTCTTTCCCTTCTTGAAGAGTGGAGTGACATTTGCAAATTTCCGGTCCTCTGGAGCCATGCCAGAATCCATTCATTGTTGAAAGATCATTTTTAATGTCTCCACAATCTCTTCAGCCACCTCTTTCAGAACCCTGGGGTATAATCCATCTGGTCCATGTGACCTCTGCCTTCAGACTTTTCAGCATGCCAAGCACCTTTTTCTTAGTAGTGGCAACTTCACATACTTCTGTTCCCTGACACTTCTGAACTTCCGGTCTACTGCTAGAGTCTTTTAAAGTGAAGGCTTATGCAAAATACTTATTCAATTAGTCCCCTGTTACTGCCTCTCCAGCATCATTTTTCAGCAT
Source organism: Hemitrygon akajei (assembly GCF_048418815.1). Lineage (NCBI taxonomy): Eukaryota > Metazoa > Chordata > Chondrichthyes > Myliobatiformes > Dasyatidae > Hemitrygon > Hemitrygon akajei. The sequence goes on along the minus strand of NC_133139.1, from coordinate 60,083,318 downwards.
TCATTATCTACTCTCACCTATCCTTTATGCTTTATTGAATTGAATTGAATGATCTTTGTTGTCATTATACATAGGTACAATGAAACAATTGTACAATAGTACAAAATTGTACAAAAATAGGTACAATTGTATATATAATAATATATATAATTATACATCTGAAGAAACTTTTTGTATCCTCTTTAATATTATTGGCTAGCTTAACTTTGTATTCAATCTTTTGTTTCAATATTACTTTTTTATTTGTCTTCAGTGTGTCTTTAAAAAGTTCCCAATCCTCGAACTTCCCACTAAGTTTTGCTCTACTATATGCCCTTTCTTTGGTTTCTATGTTGTGTTTGAATTCCCTTGTTAGCCATGATAGTGCCATCCTGCCTTTAGAATGCTTCTTCCTCTTTGGGATGTATCTATCCTGTACCTTTCGAATTGCTAACAGAAATTCCAGCCATTGCTGCTCTGCTGTCACCCCTACTAGAATTCCGTTCCGATGGGTTTTGGCCAGCTCTTTTCTCATGCCTCTGTAATTCCCTTTATTCCACAGTAATTCAGATACACTTGTCTTTAGCTTCTCTTTCCCAAATTGCAGGATAAATTCTATCATACTATGATCACTGGCCCTTAACTTAAGCTCTCTAATACTAATTTTCCCAATCTAGCTGCATAATGAAATCTCCTATCCCTATTGTAACATTGCCCTTTTGACATGCATTTTCTATTTCCTATTGACCACATCTTTACTACTCTTTGGAAGTCTGTATGTAACTCCTATCAGGGTCTTGTTACTCTTGCAGTTTCTTAGCTTCCCTACACCAACCTCTCACTGTTATAGGCAGAAGTTCCCACTTGCTTCAAAAAGGCAACAATTATACCAGTGCCAAAGAAGATGGATGTTAAATTTTCATGCAAAGTCACAAATAGAAGGGTTGTGTGTGATGGTAATAATCTTCTGAGGTGTGTCTGTTTCATTGTGAAGAGTATTGTGGGGAAGGCTGACAAACTGAGGGTGTGGATTGACACGTGGAATTATGACATTGTAGCCATTAGTGAAACTTGGCTACAGGAGGGGCAGGACTGGCAGCTTAATGTTCTGGGGTTCCGATGTTTCGGACGTGATAGAGGCAGAGGGATGAAGGGTGGGGGAGGGTGGTATTGCTAGTCGGGGAAAATGTTACAGCAGTGCTCAGGCAGGACAGACTAGGGGGCTTGTCTACCGAGGCCATATGGGTGGAGCTGAGAAACAGGAAAGGTATGACCACATTAATGGGGTTGTATTATGGACCACCCAATAGTCAACGAGAATTGGAGGAGCAAATCTGCAGAGAGATAGCAGACAAACTGCAGGAAACATAAAGTTGTGATAGTAGGGGATTTTAATTTTCCGCATATTGATTGGGACCTCCATATTGTTAAAGGTCTAGACGGGTTAGAGTTTGTAAAATGTGTTCAGGAAAGTTCTGTAAATCAATATATAGAGGTAACTAGAGAGGATGCAATATTCGATCTTCTATTAGGAAATGAGTTAGGACAGGTGACGGAAGTGTGTGTAGGGGAACACATTGGTTCCAGTGATCATAACACCATTAGTTTCATCTTGATCATGGATAAAGATAGATCTGGTCCTCGGGTTGAGGTTCTAAACTGGAAAAAGGCCAATTTTGAAGAAATAAGAAAGGATCTAAAAAACGTGGATTGGGACAGGTTGTTCTCTGGCAAGGATGTCATTGGTAAGTGGTAGGCCTTCAAAGGAAACATTTTGAAAGTGCAGAGTTCCTGTCAGGATTAAAAGCAAAGTGAATAAGGATAAGGAACCTTGGTTCTCTAGGGATATTGGAACTCTGATAAAGAAGAAGAGAGAGATGTATGACCTGTACAGGAAACAGGGAGCAAATAAGGTACTTGAGGAGTATAAAAAGTGCAAAAAAATACTTAAGAAAGAAATCAGGAGGGCTAAAGAAGACATGAGGTAGCTTTGGCAGTAAAAGTGAAGGATAATTTAAAGAGTTTCTACAGGTATATTAAGAGCAAAAGGATGGTAAGGGATAAAGTTGGTTCTCTTGAAGATCAGAGTGGTCGGCTATGTATGGAACCAAAAGAAATGGGGGAGATCTTAAATGGGTTTTTTGTGTCTGTATTTACTAAGGAAACTGGCATGGAGTCTATGGAAACACGGCTTTGTGCGTGATAGGTCATGTTTAACTAATCTATTAGAGTTTTTCGAGGAGGTTACCAGGAAAGTGGATGAAGGGAAGGCAGTGGATGTTGTCTACATGGACTTCTGTTAGGCCTTTGACAAGGTCCCTCATGGGAGGTTAGTTAGGAAGATTCAGTCACTAGATATACATGGTGAGGTGGTAAATTGGATTAGACATTGGCTCAATGGGAGAAGTCAGAGAGTGGTAGTGGAGGATTGCTTCACTGAGTGGAGGCCTGTGACCAGTGCTGGGTCTGTTGTTATTGTCATCTATATCGATGAGCTGGATGATAATGTGGTAAATTGGATCAGCAAATTTGCTGATGATACAAAGATTGGAGGTGTAGTGGACAGTGAGGAAGGTTTGCAAAGCTTGCAGAGGGATCTGGACAAGCTGGGAAAATGGGCTGAAAAATAGAGTTTAATACAGATAAGTGTGAGGCATTGCACTTTGGAAGGACAAACCAAGGTAGAACATACAAGGTAAATGGTAGGGCACTGAAGAGTGCGGTAGAACAGAGGGATCAAGGAATACAGATACAAAATTCCCTAAAAGTGGTGTCACAGGTAGATAGGGTAGTAAAGAGAGCTTTTGGTACATTGGCCTTTATAAATCAAGGTATTGAGTATAAGAGTTGGAGTGTTATGATGAGGTTGTATAAGGCATTGGTGAGGCCGAATTTGGAGTATTGTGAGCAGTTTTGGTCACCGAATTACAGGAAGGATATTAATAAGGTTGAAAGAGTGCAGAGAAGGTTTACGAGGATGTTGCCGGGACTTGAGAAACTGAGTTACAGAGAAAGGTTGAATAGGCAAGGACTTTATTCCCTGGAGCATAGAAGAATGAGGGGAGACTTGATAGAGGTATATAAAATTATGATGGGTATAGATAGAGTGAATGCAAGCAGGCTTTTTCCACTGAGGCTAGGGGAGAGAAAAACCAGAGGACATGGGTTAAGGGTGAAGGGGGAAAAGTTTAAAGGGAACATGGGGGGAGGGGTGCTTCTGCACATGGAGTGGTGGGAGTGTGGAATGAGCTGCCAGATGAAGTGGTAAATGCGGGCTCACTTTTAACATTTAAGAAAAACTTGGACAGGTACATGGATGAGAGGTGTATGGAGGGATATGGCCCAGGTGCAGGTCAGTGGGACTAGGCAGAAAAATGGTTCGGCACAGCCAAGAAGGGCCAAAAGGCCTGTTTCTGTGCTGTAATGTTCTATGGTTCTAAGAATAATGTGGGTTGCCTTAATGACTATCGCCCGGTAGCACTCACATCGACACTGATGAAATGCTTTGAGAGGTTGGTTATGACTAAATTGAACTCCTGCCTCAGCAAGGACCTGGACCCACTGCAACTTGCCTATCATCACAAAAGGTCAACGGCAGACACAATCTCCATGGCTCTTCACATGGCTTTAGACCACCTAGACAACACAAACACCTGCGTCAGGATGCTGTTCATCGACTATAGATCAGCATTTAATGTCATCATTGCCACAATCCTGACAGAGAAGTTGAAGAACCTGAGCCTCTCTAACTCCCTCTTTAATTGGATCCTCGACTTACTAATCGGAAGACAACAGTCTGTGCAGATTGGTGATAACATATCCTCTTTGCTGATGACCAACACTGGTGCCCTTAAGGGGTGTGTGCCAGCCCACTGCTCTACTCTCTCTATACCCATGACTGTGTGACTAGGCATAGCTCAAATACCATCTACAAATTTGCTGATGATGCAACTATTGTTGGTAGAATCTCAGGTGGTGACGAGAGGGCGTACAGGAGTGAAATATGCCAGCTAGTGGAATGGTGCTGCAGCGATAACCTGGCACTCAACGTCAGTAAAATGAAAGAGCTGATTGTGGACTTCAGGAAGGGTAAGATGAAGGAACACATACCAATCCTCATAGAGGGATCAGAAGTGGCGAGAGTGAGCAGCTTCAAGTTCCTGGGTGTCAAGATATCTGAGGATCTAACCTGGTCCCAACATATTGATGTACCCATAAAGAAGGCAAGACAGCAGCTATACTTCATTAGGTGTTTGAAGCGATTTGGCATGTCGATAACTACACTCAAAAACCTCTATAGTTGTACCGTGGAGAGCATTCTGACAGACTGCATCACTGTCTGGCATGGAGGGTCTACTGCACAGGACCAAAGAAGCTGCAGAAGTTTGTAAATCTAGTCAGCTCCATCTTGGGCACGAGCCTACAAATTACCCAGGACATCTTCAAGGAGTGGTGTCTCAGAAAGGCAGCGTCCATTATTAAGGACCTTCAGCACCCAGGGCATGTCCTTTTCTCACGGTTACCATCAGGGAGGAGGTACAGAAGCCTGAAGGCACACACTCAGCGATTCAGGAACAGCTTCTTCCCCTCTGTCATCTGATTCCTAAATGGACATTGAAGCTTTGGACACTACCTCACTTTTTCAAATATAAAACATTTCTGTTTTTGCACATTTTTAAATAATCTATTCAATATATGTAATTGATTTATGTATTGCATTGAACTGCTGCTGCTAAGTTAACAAATTTCACGTCACATGCCGGTGATAATAAACCAGATTCTGATTCTGGTTCTGATCCTATGTCACCTCTTTCTAATGATAAAATTTCATTTTTTATCAACAGAGTCAACCCACTCCCTGTCCTTTCAATACAATATATATTCCTGGACTTTAAGCTCCCAGTTACTACCATCTTTCAGCTACAATTCAGTGATGCCCACAACACCATACACGCCATTCTGTAACTGTGCTACAAGTTTGTTTCTCTTATTCCGTATAATGTGTGCATTCAAATATTACACCTTCAGTCCTGTATTCATCACCTTTTTCAATTTTGTCCCCCCTTTACATTGTATCTCATCCCGTTGACTGTAATTTTGTCCTATCAACAGCCTCTCCTTGCCTGCAGTCTCACCACACACTGCCTCTGTTTGTAAACCAACTACCTGTAGGGCTCTCAGTACCAATACCAGTGGTGTTAACTGTTCAGGCTAACAAAATGGCTTCTCTGTATTTTATAATGAAATGGCTTCTCTGTAATGCTGTAATGGGATCCTGTGACTCGTATGTTTGGGTTATGGTTCTGATAAGGGGAAAAATAACCGATGGAGAATGGTTATGCTATCTTGTCTGCGTAAGCTGAGCGGGAGTTCATGGTCTTTTTCGGGAGGAGAGCGAGGAAGACGGATGTGTGCGGAGTGGACAGCGGTTCCAGAGTGACGGATACTGGACGTCGGTCGTACGGACAGTGGCCGAAGGCTCGGAAGGTCGTTGTGGATGGAACCGGAGGCATCAGCTCCAACGTATTAAAATATGTGCACAAACTGACAAACTAATTATTACTTTGGTGCCTTTAGGTTATCAGTTTCTACTAACCCATCACGAAGAAATCACTATAAAGTTGCAATTATTTGCTCGCTTTTGGGTATTGTCTGGTATTTGTATTGTGAGCGTGTACTGGGGGGCATTACACCGTATTTACACCGAGCCATTCTCACTGAACTGACCGTGCCCTGGGACCATTCTCACTGAACTGACTGTGCACTGGAGCCATTCTCACTGAACTGACTGTGCCCTGGGACCATTCTCACTGAACTGACCGTGCCCTGGAGCCATTCTCACTGAACTGACTGTGCCCTGGGACCATTCTCACTGAACTGACCGCCCTGGGACCATTCTCACTGAACTGACTGTGCCCTGGGACCATTCTCACTGAACTGACCATGCCCTGGAGCCATTCTCACTGAACTGACTGCCCTGGGACCATTCTCACTGAACTGACCGTGCCCTGGGACCATTCTCACTGAACTGACCGTGCCCTGGAGCCATTCTCACTGCACTGACTGCCCTGGGACCATTCTCACTGAACTGACTGTGCCCTGGGACCATTCTCACTGAACTGACTGTGCCCTGGAGCCATTCTCACTGAACTGACTGCCCTGGGACCATTCTCACTGAACTGACTGTGCCCTGGGACCATTCTCACTGAACTGACTGTGCCCTGGAGCCATTCTCACTGAACTGACTGCCCTGGGACCATTCTCACTGAACTGACTGTGCCCTGGGACCATTCTCACTGAACTGACTGTGCCCTGGAGCCATTCTCACTGAACCGACTGCCCTGGGACCATTCTCACTGAACTGACCGTGCTCTGGGACCATTCTCACTGAACTGACCGTACCCTGGAGCCATTCTCACTGAACTGACCGTGCCCTGGAGCCATTCTCACTGAACTGACCGTGCCCTGGGACCATTCTCACTGAACTGACCGTGCCCTGGAGCCATTCTCACTGAACTGACTGTGCCCTGGGACCATTCTCACTGAACTGACCGTGCCCTGGGACCATTCTCACTGAACTGACCGTGCCCTAGAGCCATTCTCACTGAACTGACCATGCCCTGGAGCCATTCTCACTGAACTGACTGTGCACTGGAGCCATTCTCACTGAACTGACCGTGCCCTGGAGCCATTCTCACTGAACTGACTGTGCCCTGGGACCATTCTCACTGAACTGACCATGCCCTGGGACCATTCTCACTGAACTGACTGCCCTGGGACCATTCTCACTGAACTGACCGTGCCCTGGGACCATTCTCACTGAACTGACCGTGCCCTGGAGCCATTTTCACTGAACTGACTGTGCCCCTGGGCTATTTTCTCTGAACTAACTGTGCCTTGGTCAATCTCTCCCGCACTGACCTTTCCTAAATTACTTTTCCAATTTATAAAGTTTAGCAGTGCACAGACTTTTATGTATGTTTTTATCTTCTCTTCTGAAGTGAATATGTCTTTTTTTCCTAATTATCCATTGTCATCCGTCAGCTTTTTTCTTCGGTAGTTGGTAGGGGGCTGACTTTTTTTTATAAAAAAAAATTCATTTATGATGTATGACTTACCTTTAAATTTTTGATTACAGAGTGGTATACCTTTATGTGTTATGCTATAACATTTTGATCAATTTTATTACTATATATGAATGTACACAAGTTATGTTGAGATGTATCTATGTGTTGCACTCTGTAAATCTTGGTTTTTTTTTTCTTCTGAATAAAAATATTGTAAAAAGAAAAGAATCTCTCCCGCACTGGCTTGGATCCATTCTCAATGAACTGACTGTGACCTAACAGATGAGGAATGAAGAATAAGGAAGAAGAAGAAACTTACAAGAGGAGAAGTTACTCCAGCACTGGCCCACTCACACAATGGCTCCTCCGCTTGCATCTGCCTTAATTTAATTCTCCTTTTCTAATAAATCCTGTTCACTGATTGGGCGTTGTCCTACTCTGAAAAACTGCTAACTTTGTTTTAGTAGCCAAAGCACTTTCCAGGAGGGAGCTTTTGGAAAAGGCAGTCTACAGGATAGGTGGGGAGTGTCCTCAATGATTTTTTCCAGCCATGTCTTTGTCCTGGACACCTACAAGACCAGCAGTGACTGCAGCCAGTGAATTTTCTGCTGTCCTGACAGTCCACTGAAGTTTTTGTTCATTGTGAGAAGATGCTGCACCAAACCAGACAGTAATGGCTGATGTGAGGATGCTGTCAATGATGACACGGTCGAAATGCACCCGTGTGTTCTGGGGAAGATGGAATTTTATCGACAGTTACAAGAAATACATCCTCTGCCAAGCCACTTTGTTAATGAAGGAAAGATGGTTCTCCCACATGAAGTTAGAGTGGTGGAAATCCTGAGAACGTCAACGATACAGTGTGGAACCAACCATTCAGATTGATTGCCCGCAAGAATTGGGTTCATGGTGTTGCTCTGAGAGATGACAAAGACTATATGGATTGAGTGGCCTCATTCAGTATGATAAAGTAGGGAGCTGTCCATCAGTGGGTGGTTCAAGGTCTCAGGCTGCAGTCTTGAACAGAAGCTTGAGTGTGTCAGAGGAATGGTAAATATTCAGTGACTAAATGACCTGACCAAAGACCAAGATGATGCTGCTTCCTGAAACACCCCCACTGCAGACCATCTGCTTCAATGGCTCTCCCTTGTCTCCTCCATCTGGGATGCGTCAGTAGATCCAGTAAGGTTTCAACATCCAATCCGTGACTTCCACTTAGTCCCCTGGTCAACCTTTACCCAAGAAACTGGCCCTTTAGCCCAGCTCATCCATGCACACCAAGATGTCCATTAAGTTTGTCCAATTCGCCTGCATTTGGCGCACAACTCTCTAAACCTTTCCTATCCATATAGCTTTCTGAAAACATTTTAAATGTTGTTATAGTTCGTACCTGTCTCAACCATTTCCTCTGGAAGCTCGTTCCAGATACTGGCCATCCTTTGGGTGAAGAAGTTGCCCCTCAGGCTCCTATTAAACTTCTCCCTGCTCATCTTAAACGTAGGCCCTCAAGTTTATATTCACTTCCCTGAAAAACAAAAGCAGATCACTTAGCAGCTCTAAAAGACTCTTAGTTCTGGTCACCTCATTATTGGAAGGATGTGAAGCTTTAGAGTGTGTGCAGAGGAGACTTACCAGGATTATGCCTGAAATAGATACCATCAAGGAGAAGGTCCAGGAGCCTGAAGGAACACACTCAGCATTTCAGAAACAGTTTCTTCCCTTCTGCCATCAGATTTCTGAATGAACACTGAACCAATAAACACCATCTCACTATTTTCTCCTCTTTTTTTGCACTAATTGTTATTTTACAGTTTTAATTATTATGTATTGCAACGTACAGCTGTTGCAAAACAACAAATTTCACGACATATGTCAATGGCATTAAACATGATTCTGATTCTTTTCTCTTTGGAGCGAAGGAGAGTGACAGGTGACTTGATAGAGGCGTGCAAGATGATAAGAGACATAGATTAAGTGGACAGCCAGTGCCTTTTTCCCAAGCTGGAAATGGTGAATATAAGGATGCATAATTTTCAAATGATTGGAGGAAAGTATAGGGGGACTGTCAGAGGCAGGTTTTTTACAGGTAGTGCCAGGTGAGTGGAATTGGGGTGGTGGCAGTGGCAGGTACATTAAGGACATATAAGAAACCCTTAGATGATAGAAAATGGAGGACTATTTGATATTGATACAGCATGATAACAGGTCCTTCCTGCCCAATGAGCCCACACTGCCAAATTGCATGCGACCAATTAACCTACTAACCGGTACTTCTTTGCTACGTGGAAGGAAACTGGAGAACCCAGAGGAAAGCCATGTAGTCTCAGGGAAAATGTGCAAACTCTTTACAGACAGCCATGGGGATGGAACCAGGGTTGTTGGTGCTGTAAAGCATTTTACTAACCGCTGCACTACTGTGCTGTTAGTATTTAGGAGGCATTGGTCAAAGAGTAGGAGCTCGTCCTATGTAGGAGAGAATTGTTAGAGAGATATTAGAGTAGTTTAAAAGGAAGCTGGTGGGCAACTCATTGGATTCTCATCTCACCCACTCAGAGCCAAGTAACTTACTGCAGATCTCACAAAGAAGACATGCCAGTGGCTGCATTTGTTAGCAGGTTAGGGACATCTGAACAAAGAATCTTGTGGAGTGCATTCGGACTGCTATGCAAGTCTCTGGCAAGAAGGCTGCAACGCACAGAATACAGAACAGCTGCAGAGAGTTGTAAGCTCAACCACCTGTGTCACAGGCACAAAACTGAGGACATCTTCAAAAGGAGGCAGGATCCTCACCGTCTGGGACATGTCCACTTCTCATTGCTACCATCAGAGAGGAGGTATGGGAGCCTGAGGATAAACACTCAACATTTTAGGATAGCTTCTTCTCCTCTAACAACACACACAAAATGCTGGTGGAACGCAGGACCTGACGAAGGCTCTTGGCCCGAAACGTCGACTCTACTTCTTCCTATAGATGCTGCCTGGCCTGCTGTGTTCCACCAGCATTTTGTGTGTGTTGCTTGAATTTCCAGCATCTGCAGATTTCCTTGAGTTTGCTTTCTTCTCCTCGATCAGCTTAATGAACCTATGCGATTTACATCATCATTCCTTTTTTGCAGTACCTAATAATTTACTCTGTAGTTTATAGTAATTTTACGTCTTTATATTGTTCTGCTGCCACATAACAACAAAAGTTGCCTCAGATGAGACAGTGATAATGAACTATTGCTGGCTGCACCTACCATTGGCTACCACCAAGAAGAATGCCTGGTGCTCCACCTAGTGGTAGGCTTACACAATGGCAGATATCAGACAAGAAGGACGAAGTTGAGTTTATTGTGATATACACGAATATGGGTATGTACAGGTTCAATGAAAAACTTACTTGCAGCAGCATCACAGGCACATAGCATCATACAAGCAGCATTCTTAACAAGAACAAAACATCAATTCGAAAAAATTATGCACAATTTTTACAGGAACAAACAATTAGAATAAAAATTATGACGCAGGATGTCAGCCCAAAATGTCAACTGTTTATTCCTCTCAATAGATGCTACCTGACCTGCTAAGTTCCTCCAGCATTTTATGTTTTCCCCTTGAACAAAATAAAATCCATTTCAGTGCAAAGTGGTCACAGCATTATGAAACTGTAGTGATTAGGATTGTGCTGGCTGATTAAAGAACCAAATAGTTGAGAGGAAGTCGCATTTCCTGAACTTGATGGTGTGAAACTTCAGGCTTCTGTACCTCCTGCCCAGTGATAGCTGTCAGAAGATGGTGGCGATCTTTGATAATTGATGTTGCCTTCTTGAGGCAGCACCTTCTGCAGTACTGCTGATGGTGGGAGAAGTATGACTGTGGGCAGAGTCCACTAGTCTCTCTAGCTTCTTCAGTTCCTGCGCATTTAAATTGCTGTATCAAACCACGATGCACAGTACACTCCAAGATGAGGATGAGCATAAATCTAATGTTAATTATATTTAATTTACACATGCATTATATAAGCAACAAAGTAAACATTACAACATGAGTACAAGACTGTATTCACTGGAGTTTAGAAGAATGGAGGGGTGCGGGTATCTTATTGAGATCTAATGAATATTGAAAGCCCTAGATAGAGTGGTTGGAGAGAGGGTGTTTCCAATAGTAGGAGAGTCTAGGATCAGTGGGCACAGTCTAAGAACAGAAGTACGTCCCTTTAGAACAGAGATGAAGAGGAATTTCCTTAGCTAGAGGATGGTGAATCTGTAGAATTCATTGCCACAGATGGGTGTGGAGGCCTAGTCATTGGGTATATTTAAAGTAGTTCTTGATTAATAAGGGCATCAAAGGTTATGGGGAGAAGGCACAAGAAAGGGGTTGAGAGAAATAACAAATCAGCCATGATTGGAATAGACTCAATGGGCCGAAGGGTTCATTTTTGCTCCTATGTCTTATGGTGTCATGCCTCCATAGATTCTGTCTACACATCTCACTGCCCAGTACAGTAGTCAGCATAATCAGAGACCCACCTACCTGAGGCAGCCTCTTTTCTTCCCTGTCCCATTGGACAGAAGATATAAAAGTCTGAAAGCATGTACAACCAGGCTGAAGCACAGCCTCTGTCCCCCCGTTATCAGACTCCTGAATTGACCTATTGTATGATAAGATGGACTCTTAACTTCACAAAGTACTGTATCCTGTTATGAATTTGTACTTTATTGCTTACTTACACTACACTCTCTCTGTAGCTGTTACTCTTTATTCTGCATTGTCACTGTTTTAACTTGCTTTAGCTCAATGCACAGTGTAATGGTTTGATCACAATATAAGCCATTTCCAAGTCCAATTGCCTCAATGCATTCACGCTGGCTACTGTCAGAGTTGAGGGGATAAGTTTTACATCCGCAGTCCCTGAAGGTCACTTGATTCTTAGCTTCTGAATCTAATCCATGGTGCTGTCCGAGAGGGAACCAAAGAGCAAAGTCAGCACAGAAAGGGTTAATCATGCAGAGAAATTCTTTCCTCTGCTATGCTTTGCTCTAGCTCAGGAGGGAGGGGTCAGGGTTCAAGATTAATCTTGGGCCCCACCCCTTCCATAAACTGACGTGATGGCCAGTTTACGGAGGGGGTGGATGGTTTGGCATTCCAGGGGACGCTCTGTCCATCTCTGGTGGCTGCACACCTGGTGGCGGGGGGCGCTGGAGCATCCTGTTTGGGAGGACATGCGCAGGCTGAGAGTGCTGCATGCTCCGTCCAGACCAATGAACAGGAACCGTCTCAGGAAGCAGCTGTGCAGAGTATCTGTGGTGTCCCTCCAGGTGCATCCTGGGACTTGCCACTCTGAGAATTGATACAACGGAATTTTATTGGAACAATCAGTGACAAACAACGGCAAATCCTCTCCTGGTGTTCATAGTTCTTGGCTGTCCTTCCATCTGTCTTTTCCATACCGATTGCCTCTCCCTTTCAGTTGCTTCTGTCACTTTTTTAACACTTTCAGGACTGAATTAGCCCGTCAGATTTTTAAAAAATGCAACACACACAAAATGCTGGAAGAACTCAGTGGATCAGGCAGGATCTATGGAGGGAAACAGACTGTTGACATTTCAGGCCGATACCCTTCATTAGACTCAAGTTCAATTTCAAGTTAATTGTTATTCAACCATATACATGTGTAAATGAAACATCGTTTCTCTGGAGCCAAAGTATGAAGCACAGTACAAATAGTCACACAGCACATTCTGTATAATTACAATCCAGCACAAACAGTCACAAAACAATATTAGCACAAGTCCCTGAGTGGCATGGCCTGATGATTAATGAGTTGATATGAAGTGTATGTTTATGTAAGACAGTATAATGTTACTGGCAGTGTTATAATAAAACAAGCAGTCATATAAATATGTGGAACAGCAGTAGTATAAATATATGGCTCACAGACAGATTCATAGAACATAGAAAATTACAGAATCACAAGAGATTCTGCAATGACAACTGTTTACTCCCTTGCATTGACACTGACTTGAGTTGCTCCACCATGTTGTGCATTTCCAGTATCTGCAGAACCTCTTGTTTTATGATTTTTAAATGCATTTTTTGGGATCTGCATTTATTAGTGTTCATTGATTAAATTAGCTTTACTTCTTACACGTATGTACACTTAATCATCAAAATTTACTGTGAAATGTGTTGATTGTGTCAACAAAGAACACAGTCCTGGGGGCAGCCCACAAGTGTCGTCACGCTTCCGACACCCAACATGGCACACTCACAACTAACTAACTCTAACCCTGAATGTGGACGGGAGCTCAGTAGTCACGGGGAGAACGTACAAGTTCATGACCTACAACGGCAGGAATCGAATCCTGCTTGCTTGCGCTGTAAATCGTTGCGCTATTGTGCTGCATTGACAGGACGTGATCGATTTTCACTGGAACATTGTCAGTTTTGACTTGTCTGTCTTAATAACACCCACCTTCTACAAAAAATTCAAACCAAAATGCCACAAAAACATTGATTCGAATTGTCATGATTTTTAAAATAACAGTATTTTGCCAATCGATGAGACAACGATCAGACAGAACTAAAACTACAAGAATTGAGTAACAGGTTGCGTTATGCAGTGAGAAACTATTCTTTGCGCAGAAGACCATTACCAGTTTCTGAACTCCTTTAAGAACCTTGGGAGGTATCAATACAGTATTTTTAAAAAATCAGACTTACTAAGTGACATTCATGAGGACTTTTGGGCAGAGAGAGAGGGAGAGGGAGAGGGAGTGAGGAGTGAGCGTGCAAGAATGTATTGATAGTGCATCACACAGAGCTGTTCTAACACGTATCCACTCTGTCATTGTGTACTTTCTGAGTTTGATGCCACCCAGTGCACATGTTCACCCTGTCTGAAAGCCCTGCCGACTCCCACCTCACCCCAACCATCCCACTCCCCAACTCAGGACACTCTCATCCTGCACTGGTCACTTGTCATCTTTTACTGCTGCTGTTTCACGCATTCACATGACTGCTTGTTTTACTACAACACTGTCAGTAACATTATACCGTCTTACATAAACATGCGCCTCGCACTTTATGTCAACTTCTTAATCATCAGGCCATGCCACTCAGGGATTTGTGGTTAATATTGTTTTGTGACTGTTTGGACTGGATCATAACTATACGTGCTGTGTTTTGCACTTTGGCCCCAGAGGAATGGTGCTTTGTTAAGCTGTATACAATTAAACTAAGTTTGTGTTCCATATGACCATGGAATATTATCCTGTAAAGATAAAGGTATCCAAAAGTGATGATTAATCTTTAAAGATAATAACCACACAGTCATCTACAAGGAAGGCACAATAATAATAATAATAATAATAATAATAATAATAATAATTCTTTCATCCATGTGCCCATCCAAGAGTCTCTTAATGCCCCTAATGTATCTGCATCTAGCACTACTCCTGGCAGTGCATTCCACGTACCAACCACTCTCTGTGTGAGGAATTTAACCTCTGATATACCCCTATATTAAAATTATGCCCCCTTGTATTTGCCATTTCCACTCTGGGAAAACATCACTGGCTGTCCACACAGTCTGTGCTCTTATCATCTTATTCACCTCTACCCAAGTCACCTCTTATCCTCTTTCGGTCCATGGAGAAAAGCACTAGCTTGCCCAACCTATCTTCATGAGACTTGCCCTCTAGTCCAGGCAGAATCCTGGTAAACCTCCTCTGCACACTGTCCAAAGCTTCCAAATCCTTTCCAGAATGAGGTGACTGGAACTGAACACAGTATTCCAAGTGTGGGCTAACTGGAATTTTATAGAGCTGCAACAATAGCTCCTGAACTCAATCCCCCAACTTATGATGGGCAACATATCATATGCCTTCTTAACAACTCTATTAACTTGCATGGCAATCTTGAGGGATCTATGGATCCTTAAATCGACTGATTCATCTGCCTTGCTAATAGTCTGCAGGAGCACTGAAGCAGTTAATTATATTTTCTAAACACCAGTGACTCAGACAAACAATTGTTGCAATACTTGTTCCAAAGATCTTATCATAAAACATTGTTTCTGCGCCAACAGGAAGACGCTGTTTTCTCGAAGATATTATAAATGTCGAGCACTCAAGTTATCCCTTGGAAAATGCCAGTGCAGGTCTGTAAAACCACCCAATCCTTGGGGAACACTTTTCAGCTTTCCTTGAGGTCTTGTTTTCCACCACTTACTCATGAAATCTCATTGTGAGGTAGTCAGAGAGGTGGAGATCTATCACTTCTCTCCAAAGCCCAGATAAACTTGATCTAAAGAGGGACAGTATCTCTGGACCACTGGTTCCAGGGGATCAGGATCCCCACCATCGAGGACATCTTCAAACGGTGATGCCAGAAAGAGACGACATCCAACTTTAAGGATCCTCACCTTGCAGAACATGCCCTCTTCTCATTATTACCATCAAGGCGGAGGTACAGGAGCCTGAAGACATGCCCTCTTCTTCCCCAATGCTGTCAGGTTGCAGAATTAACAATGTGCACTACCTCACTATCTTTTTGCTTTCTTTTTACTTACTTAAATATATTTATATTTGTTATTGAAATTTATAGTTAAAAAAAATTATATATTGCAATGTACCGCTGCAGCAAAACAACAAATTTCATGACGTATGCCAGCAATATTAAACCTGATTCTGATTCTGATCACAGATGACTGTTGTGGTGAACTAGATATACCTGTCTGACTGCTCCTGTGGCTCCTCCCAAGACCCTGCTGACTACCCCTGTGGCTCCTCCCACAGACCCCTGTATAAAGGCGACTGTGGCCTGCTGCTCTCCCTCATTTTCCCCAGGATGTAGTGTTGTCCTTCAGTCAATAAAAGCCGATATCTCACTTCCTAAGTCTCGGCGTGAGTTATTGATGGTGCATCAACTGTAGTATGAGAAAGTTCAATAACATACCAACTGCCCCATTCCACTTCTCCCCATCACCCGATAAATGCAGGAACAACTCAGGAGGAACTGCAGCATCTAAGGAAGGAAATGGACAGACAACACTTAGGGTGTTCCATAACTTCGAGTTTTGCAGTGCCTTCCAGAAAGATCATGCCATACATTATTATGTTGTGACAGTAAAAAGAAAGCAGAATACAAAATATATAGTTGTATTTACAGAGAGTGCGCTGTGCTGGTAGACAAGCGAAGTACAAGCGATTCTGAAGATGCTGGAGATCTTGAGCAACACACAAGAAACTCAACAGGTCAAGAAGCATCAATGGAGGGGAATAAATAGTCAATGTTTTGGGCTGAGACCTAGATTGGCAGGTTGAACCTTTGCTGCATGAAAGTGGATCACTAAAGTTGGAAGAAATCTCGCTACAACAGTGTAGGCCTTTTTTAGCATCATTTCAAGAGGAATAGAACATACAGGCACCAATGTAATGCTGAAGCTTTATAAGGCATTGGTCAGCCTGCATTATGAGCAATTTAGGGCTTAACATTTAAGTAAGGATGTACTGGAAATGGAGAGGGCCAGAGGAGGTTGACTAGATTTGAAGGTTTTAGGCTTGTATTTGCTGGAGTTTAAAAGGAAGGTGGATCTCATTGAAACCCACTAATATTGAAAACTCTCAATAGAGTTGCCATGAAGAAGATGTTTCCAATGATGGGAGAGTCTAGGACTAGTGGGCACAGCCTCAGACTAGAATTACATCCCATTAGAACAGAGATGAGGAGGAATTTCTTTAGGCAGATTAAGGTGAATCTGTTGCATTCATTGCCAAGTTATTTGGTATTTTTAAGGTGGAGATTCAGAGGTTCTCGGAAGGGTTCCAAATGCTATGGGGAGAAGGCTGGAGAGGCTGGAGAATGATGTTGAGAGGGAAAATAAATTAGCCATGATTGAATGGTGGAGAAGGCTCAATGGGCCAAATGGCCTAATTCTGCTTCTATGTATGACTCTATAGGTTAATTTGTCAGATGAGGGTGTTAAAAGTCAGAGTAATACAGCACGGCCTTTCTGTGCCAACCATAATGCCCATCTGGCCTTTTGCCTGCATGAAGCTGTGAGATATTAAATAAATTTGGAGCAAAGCAGGATGAGAGGTGACTAAAATTATATGTGTATAAAATTATAATAGACATAGTCTGAGTAGACAGCCAATACCTTTCTCCCATTGCAGCAGTGGCCAACACCAGAGGAAATCCTTTTAAGGTGAGCAGAGGAAAGTGCAGGGGCGAATTCAGAGATAGGTTTTTTACGCAGGAAAGTAGTGTGTAGTGTGTACCTGGAATGCACTGTTGAGGTTGGTGGTAGATGTTGATATATTAGGGACATTTTGGAAACTCTTAGCTAAGTACGTATATGGAGGTTAGAAAAATGGAGGACTATGTAGGAGGATAGTGTCCAATTGATCAGAATATGTTAAAAGGTTATGTTAGAAAAACAGCATGAGCTGAGGGGCCTGTACTGAGCTGCATTGTTCTATGTTAAGTTCAGACTATGATCACAGGAGTTTGGAAAGATGACAGGACAGCTTGTTGTTTAACACCTCATTCAACAAAAACAGCCCCTCCTATGACACAGCTCCCCTCTGAAGTAAAACGGAAGCCCAGATTGGCTTGGTCAGCCCCCAGTGACAAAAATCCAGTCAAAATCCTTTGTATTCTGGAGCAAAGCACAATCAGTGCTTGAACAGTGACAGGAAAGGAATTGCCAATGTTTTGGGTCAAAGCCCTGGAGAAGCGACACAGCTGGAGTGAGTAGGGGAGTGCGAGCAGTGAGAAAGTGGTTACTGAGTGGTTTCTGTCTCACCTTTCTCCCTTTCCTCCATCTTTCATTTTCACTCTCAGTCCTGATAGAAGGTTATGACCTGAAACATCCACAAATCCTTCCACACTCCACAGATGCTGACAGACCCACTGAGTTCTTCCAGCAGATTGTGTGTTGCTCCAGGTTCCAGCATCAGCAACGTCTGTGCCTCCTTTGCATTCAAGTTCAAGATGGCTTCTGTTAACTCTAGACACCCTTGTTCTCATCAGTGTGAGGTGGTGTCAGCCATCCAATGAGCCTGGACATGTTAGTCCTGTGTTTGTGGTAAAACCTCGCCAGTCAATTCCAGTATTTGCGAGAGGAAGCAATGGGAAAATAATGCTCCTTTGCTTTGTGTGAAGTGTGTGAATCAGCTGACTAATATCTTCCTGAACATGGTCCTCAGAACCACATCGACCACCGGACATGCAGCCTTTCCTGCTATTATTATTTTAAAGTTTTTATTATAAGGGGAATAGAATCTTTGCGTGCAGCATCTGTGCTCAGCCATCAAAAATGCTGATCTCTTTGTGATGCCTTCTAGGAGTACACAAGGCATTGAATTCCTGACTCCACATTAACCCCTTCCAGACCCCCTGCACAGTGCTGAACTTCAGGTCAAGTGATAGGCATAGCTTTATAGAATTCCATAAAGTTGTTATAGCCAGGGGAGGTAGTGGGGATAAGCTCCCACTATCTATTAAATGCTATCAATAACGTGTGTCTCAAATTGCCTGTTACGATCAAGTCCAGCTCCTGCCCTTCACGTGAGGCTTAGCTACTAAACTGTTTCTACTGAACAAATGTGGATTACTGGTGTCTTAAAATCAGTTACTTGGGGCAGATGGGACTCTTCAGCCGCGGTTGGCAGCTCACCTAGGAGACGGAAAACTGATCTCAAGCCTCTGCTGCCTTGTGGCCATACCCGCTCATGGGGAAGGCTTTGGGAGTAAATCCCGAGAAAACATCCAGAGTTGGAATGCCAAAGGCAGTCCTACATTGAGTTCAACACTGACTGCCAACTCCTGTGACACTACTGCTGACAAACTGTCTCTGCCGTTTTTTTGGACAAGAGGAGCTTGCTGCACGGGCAGTAGCTTGCTCTCCATATCCTGCTGCCGTCTCGTGTACTGGTTTGCTTATCTTGTAGCTAGCCGAGAGGCAACATCCATGGTTGACCCAGACCAATGAAGGGCTTCATAGAATCATCGAGCACTTCAGCAGAGAAATAGGCCCTTTGGCTCATCTGAACTGTTATTCTGCCTACTCACATCAACCAGCACCTGGACCATAGCCCTCCATACCCCTTCCATCCATGTAATTAACCAAACATTTCTTATATGCTGACATTGAACCCGCATCCACCACTTCCACTGGCAGCTCATTCCACACTCTCACCACCCTCTGAGTGAAGAGGACCCCTCATGTACCCCTTAAATATTTCACCTTTCACCCTTATTCTATGACCGTCTAGTTCCAGTCTCACCCAACCTCAGTGGAAAAAACCTGGTTGCATTTACTCCTCATAATTTTGCATGCCTCAGTCAAATCTCCCCTCATTTTCCTACATTCCAGGGAATAAAATCTGAACCTATTCAACCTTTCCTTTTAACTCAGGTCCTCAAGTCCTGGCAACATCCTTGTAAAGTTTCTCTGCACTCTTTCAAGATTATTGATATTTTTCCTGAAGGTAGACTGCACTCAATACTCCAAGTTTAGCCACTCCAATGTCTTGCATAATTTCAACATAACATCCCAACTCCTGTATCCAGTACTTTGAGTTATGAAGGCCAATGTGCCAAAAGTTCTCTTTACAACTTTATTTACCTTTGATAGTGGTAGTATGTCCAAGGATGCTAGTTCTGTAGTAAGAGTCTCAATAACGACTGTAGTGACTAAGAGATCCTTGCCTTGTGTTGAAGTTGCAGCTTGAGAAAAGGGCATTTGGCCCATGCGTTATGTAGTGTTTACCAGGCTCCTCTCACCAAATATTGGTCCATCACACAAACCATCTTCCCCTCCATGGACTCTATTTACATTTCCCATTGCCTTGGGCAAGCAGCCATCATTAATCAAGAACCCATCCCACACTGGTCTTTCCCTCTTTTCCCCACCACCCATTGGGTAGGACATGTACCTCCTGGCTTAAGGATAGTGTCTAACCTGCTGTTATAAGACTCTTGAATGGAGCTCTTGTTTCAAAATGTTGAACACTTGACCTCTCCGCCTGCCTCGTCTCCGCCTGGCTCTTGCACCTCATCTGTCTACCTCTGATGAAACGACTCCAGTGGGCTGCACCTCAAGTAACGATCAGTCAGAGAACAGGAAGGAGATAGAGACATTACAGACATGTTGTCATGACAACCTTTCCCTCAATGTCTGCCAAACAAAAGTGCTGATCATTGGCTTCAGGAAGGGGGCAGTTCACATGCTCCTGTCTACATCAATGCTGTTTATGCTGAGAGTTTAGAGCATCAAGTTCCGAGGTATGAATATCACCAACAGCCTGTCCTGGTCCAACCAAGATGATTTTGTGGCCAAGAACGCTCAGCAATGCCTCTACTTCTTCAGGGAACTAAAGAAATACAGCACTCAGCAATTTTTATAAATACACCATAAAAATCATTCTGTCTGAATGCACAACAGCTTGGTATGGCAACTGCTCTGCGTATAACAGCAGAAAAATGGCAGAGAATTGTGGTAACAACAACACACACAAAATGCTGGTGGAACACAGCAGGCCAGGCAGCATCTATAGGGAGAAGCGCTGTCGACATTTCGGGCCGAGATGGGTCCTGACGAAGGGTCTCAGCCCGAAACGTCGACAGCTTTTCTCCCTATAGATGCTGCCTGGCCTGCTGTGTTCCACCAGCATTTTGTGTGTGTTGTTGTTTGAATTTCCAGCATCTGCAGATCTCCTCGAATTTGCTCAGAGAATTGTGGTCACAGTTCAGAATATCACTGAAATGAACTTCCTATTTGTGGACTATGTTTACACTTCTTGCTGCCTTGGTAAAGCATCCAGCATAATCAGAGACCCCACCCATCCTGAGAATTCTCTCTGCTGCTCTCTCCCATTGGTCAAAGATACAAACGCCTGAAGGCACGTCCCAAAAGGCTCAAGGACAGCTCCTATCCCACTGTTAATCAGACTCTTGAACAGACCTCATAAAATGAGATGGACTCTTGTCCTCATAATCTACCTCATTATGATTGTTTACCTACACTACACACTTTCAGTAGCTTCTACACTTTACATTGCATTGTTATTGTTTTACCCTACACTAGCTCATTGCACTGTGCAATGATTTTGATCTGTATGAACAGTAGGCAAGACAAGCTTTTCACTGTAGCTTGGTACATGTGATAATGAGAAATCAATACCTGTACAGCAATTTCTCTGCAACATTACATTCTGCATTCCGTTTTCCTTTTCAATGATCTTAGATCTTAGATCCTTTTCCCTTCTTAGATTTGATAAAGGAATGTGGGTAACAGACACAGAACTAACTGCCCCTTGTGTTGGCTTATCCGTTCAATACCCGATCTATGACCTCACCACCAGTTTCCTGTGCCATCCCTGTGAGGCTTTAAATTCTTGGGCGCTGACAGATTGGGTGACCTGTCCCAGCCCAGCACATAGATGCAATCATAAGGAAGGCACACCAGCATCTTTACTTCCTCAGAAAGTTAAGGAGGCTCAGCTAGTCACTGAAAGCACGAGCAAATTTCTACAGATGTACTGTCAAAGTACCTTGAGCTGCTGCATCACAGTCAAGTATGACAGTTCAAATGAACAGGAACGCAAGAACCCACGGAGAGTAGCGGAGTCTGCCCAAAACATCACGGGCACATCCCTCCCCACCATCGATAGTATCTACATGAGCCACTGCCTCACGAAGGCAGCATCTATCATTAAAGATCCCCTCTGCGCCACGCCATCTTCTTGCAGCTACCACTGGGCAGAAGGTACAGAATCCTGAAGTCTCACACCACCAGGTTCAGGAACAGCTACTTCCCTTCAACCATTCAGTTCTTGACCAACAAGCACAAATCTAATTACTGCCACAATGCTGCAATACTGTGTCCATTTTGATCACTTTGCACTAAAATAAACATTTAAAAAATCTAATTGTGCCCTTTCATGTAGAAATGGTGTATAATTTACGTCTAGTTAATGTTTTTCATATGAATGCTGCTTACCTGATGCTATGTATCTGTGATGTTGCTGCAAGTAGGTTTTTCATTGCACATGTACTTGTGCAGATGACAATGAACTTGACTTTGACTTTGACTATCAATTTATCTTATATTCAAACTGTGATCATTCGAGTCAAGTATGATGATCTCCTGAGGGGTTATTCCCTTCACAGAGAATGCCTGTATGCGACTTTATTTAATGTTGGTAGACTAGTTCAGGGTCAGGGTCCAGTGGCATGGAGTGCAAGGTGACTGTGGTCATTCCCTGCTCCAGCCTTCCTCTGCCTTCACTGCCTTCTTCAGCCAGCTCCACCACTGAGGTTTTTGTTGGATTGCTCTTTGTCTGGAACCTCCCCTGTGACCTTACCATCATGGGTGACCCTACAAGGAGCCTAGCACCAAACAGCATCACTCCTGGGAGCTCAGGAACTCAGAAGCCTCTCCACTATGAAAGGTGACGATCCTTTGAGATGTTGAATATCCTCAGTGACTGAGCTTCAAGAATCTCTTACAAAAAGAATTCCAAAAGTTCCCCATCCTTGGAATGAGGCTATCTCTTCTCATCTCAGTCCTGATTGGACAGTTTCATATTTTGGATGGTGAGCACCAGGTCTAGACCGCCAGCCAGAGGAACTCTTCATCTACACTGTCAATCTCTATAAAAAGGATCATTCCTCAAGGGCCTTTTTGTCATCATAGCATGTGTGGTATGGAAACTGCATGGTGACAGACAGGCGTAGCTAAAACTGCCCAAAGCATCTGCAGCGGCAGCCTACCCACCATATACAATATATAGAAAGGAGTCACCATCAAGTTCATATACAAGTATATAGAAAGGAGCTGGAGAAAGGCCAGCAATATGAAAGATCTGCTCATGGACTCATGGACTGTTTGTCTCACTCCCATCAGGGAAGAGGCTACACAGAATCCAGAACCATTAGACTCACAACCAATAACTTCCCCCAAGCCATCAGTCTAATCAACACCTCCACCCATTAACTCACCCCAACACCACTACATACATGTCACCCAGCGTCACTTTATGTACATACAGTCAGACTATGTCTAGAACAGTTACTTGCACATCGTGTTTTATACGATTGCTTTTATATTTATTGTGTTTCTTTCATTTTGTTCTTGATGCCTATTGTGTCTTGTTTATGCTGTATTGGATCCGGAGTAACAACCATTTCGTTCTCCTTTATATTAGTGTACTGAGGAGTGACAATAAACAGTCTTAAATCCTGAATGTTATGTTCAGCAGTTTTTAAATGGCAAACACTTGATATAAGAGCATTTACAGATGAATTGACAGTGACGTAGTTGAGATTTGAAACAATGCTTTTGGTTATCAACATAAAACACAGTCGGTATTAAAACATCATGCCAATGGATAGTTAAAAATAAGCTATTAATACGTAAAATTACATCAATAGAGTTATAGGTCAGGAAACATAATCTTCAAGTGTTTAATTAATTTGCTTATAGAACATGTCACTACTGCAAATCCAGAATTTAGAATCAGAATTAGAGACAGGTTTAATATCACTGACATGTGTCATGAAATTTGTTGTCTTGTGGCAGCAGTATATAGTAATATACAATGATTTTACAAAACTGTAAAATACAATTATATATATATATATATAAAATTAAATTAAGTGAGTAGTGAAGAAAACAGCAAAAACATAGCGAAGAAGTGTTCACGGGTTCACTATCCATTCAAAAATCTGATGGCAGTGTGGAAGAAGCTATTCCTGAAATATTGAGTGTGAGTGTGTCTTCGGACACTTGACCTTCTCCTTGATGGTGGCAATGAGAAGAGGGCATGCCCTGAGTGATGGTGAGGGTCCTTAATGGTGGATGCTGCATTCTTGAGAAAGTGCCTTTTGAAGGTGTCCTCGATGCTGTGGAAGTTAGTGCCCATGATGGAATTGACTGAGTTTACAACCGTCTGCAGCTTTTTCTGATCCTGGACAGCGACCCTTCTATACCAGATGGTGATGCAACCTGTTGGAATGCTCTCCACAGTACATCTGTAGAAATTTGTGAGTCTTTGGTGGCATACCAAGTCTCCTCAAACTCTTAATGAAATATCACTGCCATTGTGTAGTCTTTGTAATTGCATCAATATGTTGGGCACAGGATAGATTTTCAGAGATGTTGACTCCCAGGAATCTTTCCACTGCTGACTCCTCGATGAGGATTGGTGTGTGTTCCCCAACTTCCCCTTCCTGAAGTTCACAATCAATTCCTCGGTCTTACTGACACTGAGCGAAAGGTTGTTATGGCGACTCCATTCAAGAAATTGATCTATCTCGCACCTGTATGCCTTCTCATCACTATCTGAAATTCTTCCAACCATAGTTCAGGTCAAGTCAAGTCACTTTTATTGTCATTTCGACCATAACTGTTGGTACAGTACATAGTAAAAATGAGACGTTTTTTCAGGACCATGGTGTTACATGACACAGTACAAAAACTAGACTGAACTATGTAAAAAACAACATAGAGAAAACTACACTAGACTACAGACCTACCCAGGACTACATAAAGTGCACAAAACAGTGCAGGCATTACAATAAATAATAAACAAGACAATAGGGCAGTAAGGTGTCATCCAGGCTTTGGGTCTTGAGGAGTCTGATAGCTTGGGGGAAGAAACTGTTACATAGTCTGGCCGTGAGAGCCCAAATGCTTCGTTGCCTTTTCCCAGATGGCAGGAGGGAGAGAAGTTTGTATGAGGGGTGCGTGGGGTACTTCATAATGCTGTTTGCTTTGCGGATGCAGCGTGTAGTGTAAATGTCCATAATGGGGGGGAAGAGAGACCCCGATCATCTTCTCAGCTGACCTCACTATCCGCTGCAGGGACTTGCGATACGAGGTGGTGCAATTTCTGAACCAGGCAGTGATGCAGCTGCTCAGGATGCTCTGAATACAACCCCTGTAGAGTGTGATGAGGATGGGGGGGGGGGGGGTGGGGAGATGGATTTTCCTCAGCCTTCGCAGAAAGTAGAGACGCTGCTGGGCTTTCTTTGCTATGGAGCTGGTGTTGAGGGACCAGGTGAGATTCTCCACCAGGTGAACACCAAGAAATTGGTGCTCTGAGCCCTCCTGAAGTCAACAACCATCTCTTTTGTTTTGTTCACATTCAGAGACAGGTTGTGGGCTCTGCACCAGTCCGTTAGCCGCTGCACCTCCTCTCTGTAAGCTGACTCGTCGTTCTTGCTGATGAGACCCACCACGGTTGTGTCATCGGCGAACTTGATGATATGGTTCGAGCTGTGTGTTGCAGCCCAGTCATAGGTCAGCAGAGTGATCAGCAGTGGACTGAGCACACAGCCCTGGGGGACCCCCGTGCTCAGTCTGATGGTGTTGGAGATGCTGCTCCCGATCCTGACTGACAGGTCTTCCAGTCAGGAAGTCAAGGATCCAGTTGCAGAGGGAGGTGTTCAGGCCCAGTAGGCTCAGCTTTCCAATCAATTTCTGAGGGATGATTGTGTTGAATGCTGAACTGAAGTCTATGAACAGCATTCGAACGTATGTGTCTTTTTTGTCCAGGTGGATTAAGGCCAGGTGGAGGGTGATGGCACCTGGTGTTATCAGCAAATTTACAGATTCTGTTTGAGGTGTGCTTAGCCACACAGTTGTGGGTGTAGAAAGAGTACAGCAGTGGGCTAAGTATGCAACCTTGAGGTGCGCCAATTTTGATTGTCATCAAGGAGATGTTATTCCTGATCCACACTGTCTGTTGTCTCCCAGTGAGCAAGTCAAGGATCCAGTTGCAGGGGGAGGTACAGAAGCCCAAGTTTTGATTAGAGCTGAGGGTATCATTGTATTGATGCTGACCTGTAATTCACCAACAGCAGTCTGAGGTCGGTATTGCTTTATCCAAGTGATCCAAGGCCAGTGAGGTTGCATCTGCTGTAGATCAATTGTGGCAAAAGGCAAATTGTAGCAGCTAAAGGACCTTGCTTAGGCAGGAGTTCATTCTAGCCATAATCAACCTCTCAAAGCGTTTCATCACAGTAAATGTGAGTGTCACTGGGTGACAGTCATTAAGGCAGCTCCGTTTGCTCTTAGACCATAGATATAGAAGCAGAATTAGGCCATTTGGCCCATCAAGCCTTCTTCTTGGGCACTGATATGATTTTTGCCATTTGGAATAAGGTAGGAACCTCTGAAAGCAGCAGGGAGGGATTGTAGATGTCATTGAACACTCCCACATTTACAGTGCCTTATCAGGTACACCATTAGGGCCTGACACCTTGCAAGGGTTCAGCCTCTGAAAGGTGTTCTAACATCAGTCTCTGAGAGAGAGATCACAAAGACAACACAAGCTGCAGGGATTTGCAGAGGTGTAGTTTTACTCAAAGCTTGCATAAATGATATTGAGCTCATCTGAAAGTGAAGCGTCATAGCCATTCACGATATTAGGTTTCGCCTTGTAGGTAGTAATGGCCTACAACCCTGTAAGAACTGATGTGCATCCTATTCCATCTCTAACTTCAATCAGAATTGTAATTTTGTTCTTAAAATAGCCTTCTGTGAGTAGTACCTGGACATTGTATAGTTCTGGATTACTGGTCTTGAATGGAACAGAGTAAGAACCTCCTGGTTCATCCATGGCTTTTGGTTTGGGTATGTCCAGTATGTTCTCAAAGGTACACACTCATCCACACAGGTCTCGATGAAATTGGTGACAACTGTGGCATATTCGTTCAGATAAAGGTACACTGGGAGTACAAGTACAGCTAAGTGATCCGACTTCCCAAAGTGCGGGTGTTGATGGCACGGTAAACATTCTTGATGGTGGTATAACAGTGGTAAAGTGTGTTGATTCCTGTGGTTCCACAGGTGATATGTTGGTGGTTGTTGCTCAGAGCTGGCCTGGTTGAAATCCCCCACAATGATAGACATTAGAGTGTACTGCTTTGTAACTGCTCAGCTCTTCCAGACCCTGCCTGAGGAGAAATGCACACCGCTACCAGGATGGTGGCAGAAAACTCCCTCAACAGGTAAAATAGAGAACACCTGACCACTAGATGTTCGAGGTTGGGGGAGCAGGATTGAGACAGAACCGACATGTCTGTACACCATGATGAGTTCATCATAACGCAGGGAAAAGATACCAGCTGTCTATTCTAACTATCCCTCTTATAATTTTATAAGCTTCTATCAGCTTTCCCCTCAGCTTCCACTGCTGTAAAGAGACAACCCAAGTTTATCCAACCTCTCCTTATACCACATGCCTTCCAATCCAGACAGCACCCTTCACATCCTTCCTGTAATGCGGTGACCAGAACTGAATGCAAAGCTCCAGACGTGGCCAAATCAGAGTTGTATTAAGCTGCAGCTTCTGGATTACTGAACTCAGTGCTTGACTAGTAAAGACAAGCATGCCATATGCCTTCTTTACCACCTTACCAATCTGTACAATTGGGGAAATTTGAGAATTTGGGAAATTCTGGACTGTCTTACGCAGAGAGGTTAGAGAGACTGGGCTTGTACACGCTGGAATTAAGGAGATTGAGAGGGGATCTGATTTAAACATATAAGATTATTAAGGGATTGGACAAGATAGAGGCAGGAAATATGTTCCAGAAGCTGGGAGAGTCCAGTACCAGAGGGCATGGTTTGAGAATAAGGGGTAGGTCATTTAGGACAGAGTTAAGGAAAAACTTCTTCTCCCAGAGACTTGTGGGGCTCTGGAATGCACTGCCTCAGAAGGTAGCGGAGGCCAATTCTCTGGATGTTTTCAAGAAGGAGCTAGATAGGTATCTTATGGATAGGGGAATCAAGGGATATGGGGACAAGGCAGGAACTGGGTATCGATAGGAATTGATCAGCCATGATCCCAAAATGGCGGTGCAGACTCGAAGGGCCGAATGGTCTACTTCTGCACCTATTGTCTATTGTCTATTGTCTATAAATCTGAAAGGAGCTGTACAGTGGAGAGATAGATCAGCTGGTTGAGTGGTGTGGAAACGCCAATGCCTAAAAATGGGTAAGCCCTCAAAAAGGTGGTAGATACAGCCCAGTCCATCACAGGCAAAACCCTCACCAGCACTGAGTACACCTACAAGGAGCGGTGCCACAAATAAGAAGCATCCATTATCCAGAAGCCCTACTATAGAGGTCATGCTGTCTTCTTACTGCTGCTATTGGAAAGGAGGTACAGCACCAGGTTAAAGAACAGTTACTACCCTACAACCATCAGGCTCCTGAACCAGTGTGGATAACTTCAATCACCACAACACTGAACACAATGTATGGGCTCGTTTTCAAGGGCTCTACAACTCATGTTCTCAGTGTTATGTTTGTATGTACACATGTATTTGTTTATTGTGAAACACTCTGCCTCCCTCGGCTGCGCAAATCTAGGGAAGACAATCTCCGGCCCCGCCAAACATGGGAGACTAAAGCGCAAGACCATCAGATCCCCCTGTCTATGTGAATGCTGTGTGATTCGTTACCCTGTTACAAATAAGTGCCATGAAATAACAGACAGTGCAAAGCATACAATTAAACGATTAGCTTTATAATTCTTAATTTGACTAAAGTGTGTAAAGAAAAAGCAAAAAAAGAAAAGGGCCCATTTTAATGAAACAATCTAATGTGCACAAGTTGGAGCTCACAGTTTCCTTTCACTAATCCTCCTTCGACCTCCCAGGGCTTTGTTGAATTATGGCCCCATTCTGGGTCGAGTCCTACGACCTCTTCTCTCCTGTGTTTCTCCCTTTATCTCCCGCTGAACCAAAACTCAGCTCACCCCAGTGTCAGGCACACAACATGAAAACACACTCCCTTCATTGGACGGCTCACATTCCAAAGCACCCGTTATCCCTAACCATAACCCAAACGCTGCTTTGACAGAAAGACCACTACGTCAGCAGTGAAACCTTTCCCAGGGTGTTACAATTGTGTTTGCAGAGTCTGTCTTCTTTCACATGCTGGTTGTTTGTCAGTCTTTGTGTGCAGTTTTTCACTGATTCTATTGTGTTCCTTTGTTCAATTATGAATGCCTGCAAGAAAATTAACCTCAGAGTAGTACATGGTGACATTTAGGTACTTTGATAGTAAATTTACTTTGAACTTATAATGTTCAGGTCCTGTATCACAGGAAGGGATGCTGCTGTGGCTATGGTGGCAGGTGACATGAGGGGAGTAGAAAATGCATCCAGGGAGAGAAAATAGGAGAAGCCAAATAAATCTGTGAAATAAATGCAGAGAAGGAAGTTTGCAGATGATATGGAAATTTGTGACATTGCTGATAGTAAATTGTTAATAATAACAACTATGAACAATTGCATTGTAAAAATGTTATACCAGTTTTTACAATGTAAATACATGCTGATATTTATGTATTTGTTGTTGGTGTTATTGTTGAGTGCCATTTAGTCAGCAAGGACTCCTGGAGACCCTATGGATAGTGCAGTTGTCCATAGGATTTTCATGGCAAGATACGGATGTATTTTGCCAGGCCTTGCTTCCACACAGGTACTGTTGCTGCCCAGGTTGGGACCCGGCTGGATTCAAACTCAGGACCATCTGCCTTGAAGTCCACTGCTGATGCCATTATATCAATGGCCGGCTCAAATTTATATACTTACATATTGACACTCATTTTATTCCATATCCACATTTTAAAATCTTAAATTTATTGTTATATAATTCTTTATTTATTAAAAATGTTGAATATTGTTTTTGTTACATGTTGGGCTCTGACCAACACAGCGCAGCAAATTCCTTATACATACAAATATATAAGGTGAATAAAGTTGACCCTTGATCCTAATCTTGGGCTACTGAACGACGCTGCTCAGCTGGTAAATGGGGCAGGGTAAGACCAGATGGAATTTAATCCAGATGAGTGTGCGGCGAAGCATTCTGAAGGGTCCGAGAAGGGTAGGACATCTGCTGAGATTGGTAGTGTGCCAGGCTATATTGAGGAACAAAGGGAACTTGGTGTAGAAGTTTAAAGGCTTCTGAAGGTGGCAGCACAGGTAGATAGATTGGTGAAGATAGCATACAGGATGCTTGCCTTCTTTAGCTGGCATATAGAGTATAAGTGCAGGGACTTCTTGGTACAACTTTTTATAATTTTGATTAGCCTACAGCTGGGATATTGTGTACAGTTCTTGTTATTACACTGCAGGATGGAAGTGACTGTGCTGGAGAGGGTGCAGTGGAGATTTCCCGGAATGTTGCCTGGGACAGAAAGTTTCAGTTATGAGAAGAGACTGGAAAGATTGGCTCTGTTTTCCTTGAAGGGGAAACCTGACAGAGGTATACAAAATCATGAAAGAGGTTGAAAGGGCAGATATCCGGAAATTTATCCCCGTGGCAGAGGCACCTAAGATCAAAGAGCATCACCAACATCAGCCTAACATCAAAGACATATATACAGAAAGGTGCCAGAAAAAGGCCAGCAATATCATAGAGGATCCCAGCCACCCAGCTTCTGGACTGGTCCCACTCCCATCAAGGAAGTGTCTATGTAGCATCCACCAGACTCAAAATCAGCTACTTCCCCAAGCCATTAGACTGATCACACCTCTACCATTAACCCACTACATCCCCGCTCCCAACCACCACCACTACTACATCACCTAGTGTCAATTTATGTACACAAGATTAGTCTATGTATGTCACAGTTACTTACATATTTTTTTAAAGGATTGTTTTTATATTTATGCTTACTGTGTTTTTGACACTGCATTGGACCCGGAGTAACAATCATTTTGTTCTCCTTTACACTTATGTACCGAAGAATGACAATAAACCAGCTCGAATATTGAATCTCGAGTAAGTTTAAGCTGAGGAAAAAGAGATCTAGTGGGAACATGAGATCTAGAGGGTGGTTGGAATCGAACTCACTACCTAAAACAGAAACTTGCAACATTTAAGAAGCAAGTGGATGAGCACTTGAATTACCAAGGCATGGTAAGCTATGGTCAAAGTGTTGGTAGATGGGATTAGTGTAAATAAATAGGTGGTTGTCAGCACAACACCATGGGCTGAAAGGCCTGTACTGTGCAGTACCTTTCTATGTTCAATGTTCTATGACTGTGAAACTGTAAGATGTATGGACGTTTTCTCCTCACTGGTACATGGGTTCCTTCCACACCAGTAGCCTTGGCTTCCGACCCAGCTGAGCTTTTCCGTGGTGCACTGGTCATTCTTCTTGATGTAGACATCCGTTTCCTTTAACCAGCTCCCTGCACACTCTCAGGGAGTCTGCATCCATCTGTCACACTCTGTTCGATTGACACTTAACTGAAACACTGGTAGCTGAAAGGGGAAGGTACCAGTACATGAGGCTTTGATCCCCAAACCCCCACTCACACCAGACCATGGGGAACAGTGTCAATGAATCCTCTAGACTCAGGTTAAACTGCATCAGAATCAGGTTGATTATCATTTACTTATATAACATGAAATTTGCATTGCAGCAGCAGCACAGAGCAAATAACAATATATTGTAAAATAAAAGTACAGTACTGAAAATAGAGGAATAATGAGGTAATGTTCATGGGTTAATGGACCGTTCAGAAATCTGATGGTGGAGAGGAAGAAGCTGTTTCTGAATCATTGAATGTGGGTCTCCAGGCTCTTATGGAGCACGTAAATAAGCTGCTGCAGGAACTCAGCATGTCAGGTAGCATCAATGGACAGTCAAATTTTAGATCTGCGTTGATAGACAGAGGGGGGATAACCAGTATAAGGATGTGAGGAGCTTTCCAGCTCTTGCTGCATCCCTTCACTCCACCTCTTTGCACTGGCTTCCCTTTATCCTTCATTCCAGATGACGGATGGGGACCTGAAACGTTGACTATCTATTTCCCTCCATAGACGCTGCCTGATGTGCAAAGTATTTACAGTATTGCTTGTTAACATTTTATATTTCTAGTACACACTGTATTTTGCTTTCTACGTATTTATCCAAATCTCTTGTTAAAATTGTGGTTTCCTGACATAGAACATAAAGATAAAGATTAGCTTTGTCACATTCACATTGAAACATCGCAACATACAGTGATAGGCAACAACTAACACAGTCTGAGGATCGAGCTGTGAGAAGCCTGCGAGTGTCGCCATGCTGCTGGCACCAAAATAGTAGGCTCACAAGTTACTAACCCTGGCTCATACAGTATGTCTTTGGAATGTGAGAGAAAACCGGAGCACCCAATCGAAATCCACACGGTCACGGGAAGAATGTACAAACTCCTCACAGACAGGATTGAACCTGGGTCAGTAGCATGGTAAAGAATTATCCCCTGTATACTGGACAGAACAGTACAGGCTCTTTAACCCAGGATGTTGTGCCAATCTTTCAACCTATCCCAAGAGCAATCCAACTCTTCCCTCCCACATAGCTTTCCATTTTCTATTATCCATGTGCCTGTCTAAGAGTCTCTTAAATTTCCCTAATGTATCTGGCTCCACCACCACACCTGGCAGCACATTCTATACACCAACCTCTGAAATCCCCCCAGTACTTCCTCCTTTCACCTCAAAACTATGCCCCTCAAATCAGCCATTTATGCTCTGGGGCAAAGTCTCTGGCTGTTCTCTCAATCTATGCCTCTTATCATCTTGTACACCTCTATCAAGTCAGCTCTCACACTCCTTAATGCCAGCGATAAAAGCCCAGCTCACTCACCCTGTCCTCATAAGACATGCTCTCTAATCCAGGCAGCATCCTGGTAAACCTCCTCTGTACCTTCTCTAAAGCTTCCACGTCCTTCCTACAATGAAGCAACTGAACTGTATTGAACACAATGTTCTAAGTGTGGTCTAATTGGAATTTTATTAAGCTACAATGTTAAGGAATTGGAAAGAAAGGAACTGAGGCTTTCATAGAAAGGTCAGGCAAGTAGAATAGCTGTATCTCTGCTGCAGAGGGCTGGAATGGGCTCAGAGGGCTGAATGGCCTCCTTCTTACTATCCTATGATTTCAAAGACAGAAATTTTTGATCATAATAATATGCACAGAATTTTACTTCCTCATCTCCCCTCTGGTTCCTTTGGCAATTACCTTAAATCTGTGCCCTTGGGACACTGAGCTTCCTGCCTGTGGAAACGGTTTCTCTTTATTTACTTTGTTAAAACACTTCCTGATTTTAAACACCTTTTCAAATCCCTTTTTAATCTGCTACTCAGCAAAGATTGGAGTAAAGCTCTGCTGCTTGCTGGATGCTGTTTCAGAGAAGCATCAGAAGAAAGAAGCCGAATAGGGGAGGAGGTAGTCTCACAAGGACAGGTTGGATTGGTTGGGAATCAGCAAAAATAAAGTTGCAGATTATATTATCAGCTAGGAATCTAGGCCTCTACTCACCATTCGAAGGCCAGTGATGTAGGACATCTGGAGCCTAGGCCTCCGCTTCATGCTCAAAGACCAGTGATGTGAACATGGGGATGGAGGACATCTGGAATCTAGGCCCCTGCTCTACGCTGGAAGGTCTGTGACATGGATGAGCGATGAAGGTCATGTTCATGGAAGTGATATCAGGAATGAAAGGGTTTACATATGAGGAGCATTTAATGGCTCCATGCCTGTACTTGCTGGAGTTTAGAATAGCATAGTGGTGTGGGGATCTCACTGAAACCTACTGAATATTGAAAGGCCTAGATGTATACTTCTAAATTAAAATAGCACAAAATGAGCAAAAAAAGAAAGTAAGTAGTGAGGTCCATTCAGAAAGCTGTTAGCGGAGGCGAAGAAGTTGTCCCTAAAAAATTGAGTGTGTATTGTCAGGCTCCTGTACCTCCTCCTTAATGGTAGCAATGAGAAAAGGGCATGTCCCGGGAGATGGGGGTCCTTAATCGTGGACACAGCCTTTTTGAGGCATCACCTTTTGAAAATGTCCTTGATGCTAGACAGGCTGGTACTCATGATGGAGTTGGCTGAGTTTGCAACAGTCTGCAGCTTTTCCAGTCCTCTCCATGCTAGAACAGTTTGAAAACTTTCCATGGTACATCTGTAGAAATTTTCTCAATTCTTTGATGACATACCAAGTCTCCTCAAACTCCTATGAAATATAACTTCTTTGTAATTGCATCAATATGTTGGGCCCAAAATAGACATTGACATGCAGGAACTTGAAACTGCTCACCTTTTCCACTGCTGATCCCTTGATGAGGACTTATGTGTCTCCCTTAACTTCCCTTAAATGAAGTCCACCATCAATTTCTTTGTCTTACTGACGTCGAGTACAATATTACTGTTACAACACCACCCAATCAGCTAATCCACCTTGCTGTGCACACCTCCTCATCACCATCTGAAATTCTGGCAATAATAGTTGTGGCATCGGCAAATTTATAGATGGCTTTTGAGCTGTGTCTAGCCACATAACCATGGGTGTAGAGGGAGTAGAGCAGTGGGTAAGCACACATCCTTGAGGTGTGCCAGTGTTGACTGTCAGCAAGAAGGAGATGGTATTTCTAGTCCACGTTGACTGAGGTCTCCTGATAGGAAGTCAAAGATCCAAATGCAGAAGGAAGAACAGAGGCCTAGGTTTTGGAGCTTGTTGACTAAATTAAGGATATAATGTTGTTGAAGGCTGAGCTGTAGTCAATAAACAACAGCCTGATGTAGGTTTTGCTACTGTCCAGGTGATCCAGTGCTGAGTGAGAAAGCAAGTGAGATTGTATGTGCTGTAGACATGCTGTGGTGAAAGGCAAATTGCAGTGGGTTCAAGTTCTTGCTTAAGCAGGAATTAATTAGAAAACAAGTGATCAAAATGCTGATCAAAGAGTCAAAGAGTACTAGAGCAAAGGGACAGGCCCTTCAGCCCATCTACTTCATACAAATCTGTTATTTACTTAGTCCCATTGATCTGCACCTGAACAATTGCTCACTGAGGTCTCACCTGTGGCTCTAAGTGGCTTTATGCATGCGGCAGCAGTCTTACCCAAGTAGACCACTTCAACAGGTGGGCTAAACCAGGTATGAGTAGCCACCAGGCTTCATACCCCAGTGAGATAGGGACATGCCTGTCCTAGCATGCAAAGTCAGCTCGGGCAGATTGGGACGTTGAGATCAACAGTGAGATCCAACAGCCAGGAACTGGTTCTACAGCACTTCATGGAGAGTAAAGGGCATGACAAGGTACAAAAGAAGTCATGGTCATTCATTTTAAACAAGGAAGACCCCAGTTGTGATGACTACTTCTATCACTGGGCCTGGACTTCCGAGGTTGAGAGAGTGGAACTACCCCAGTCCAAAGGATTTTCCACTTTAAAAACTCTCCCACACAGGTTTCTGTCATTGTCAGACATGACGGACAGACAATCTACCACCCCTATGCTCCAGGTGAAATTAATTAAAGCTTTCTACTGGCATAAACACGTCATGAATGTTGCTGATGTACTGCATTTATACTAATTGTGCTGGACAGTTTCTAACTGTCTGTAGTTTCTTGTCTCTGCTTTCTCACAGGTATATTGCTCATCCCATACAGTCTTTCTTTCACCTCTGCCTGATGCTAGGGTATTGCAACGTAACCTTCACTTCAAACCCTTCTTGCAACCTAAACACACTGCCGTTTGCAAATTAGAGACCACGTTTGTTCAGTTTTACCCTCAAGATAAACTTATCTCAAAAACAGGAAGCTGCCTTGCCCATTTTTAGAAGGCCACCTGCTCCTACTGTTCCACGTGGCATCGCCCAGGGGGCAAGGTACCTTCCAGACATCAGCAGCCTTGAATAGACAACTTGGGGTCTCTTTCCCAATCAGCAGAGGCTGACAGTCTCTTCTATCAGATCTGAAAGAAGATTTTGTAACCATGGAGAGAGAGCAGTGCTGGGTGCTGGAAGGGGAAGGGAGGTTGGTGTTGACAAAACTAGTCACACATAGATCTGAGAGGGAACTTAGGGTAAATGTCAGAATCACTGACATATACTCAGTGGCCATTTTATTAGGTACACCTGCTTGTTAGTACAAGTATCTAATCGGCCAATCACGTGGTAGCAATGCAATGCAGTAAAGCATGCAGACATGGTCAAGAGGTTCAGTTGTTGTTAAGACCAAACATCAGAATGGGGAAGAAATGTGATCCAAGTGATTTTGAGCATGGACTTTGGTGACTTTGGTGATTTGAGCATCTCAGAAACTGCTGATCTTCTGGGATTTTCATGCACAACAGTCTCCAGAGTTTATAGAGAAAGGTGCCTAAAGCAATAATATGCCCAGTGAGCTGTGGTTAGGGAGAGAGATCCGAGAAGAATGACTAGACTGGCTCAAGCTGACAGGAAGACAACAGTAACTTAAATAACCACATGTTACAGCAGTGGCGTGCAGAGAAGCATCTCTGAATGCACATCACGTTGAACTGTGAGTAAGATGGGCTACAGCAGCAGAAGACCACGAGCATACACTCACTGGACACTTTATCAGGTACAGAAGGTCCTAAGGATGTGCTGGGGGTAGCCCACAAGTGTTGCCATGCATCTGGAACTAACATAGCATGATCATTACTCACTTACCCTAATCCGTATTTTTTAGGAATGTGGGAGGAAACCAGAGCATCTGGAGGAAACCCATGTGGTCACAGAGAGAACACAGAAACTCCTGACAGGTAGTGCCAGAAATTGAACCCTGAGTTTACAGCTGGCGTGGTGTAAAGCATTGCGCTAACCACCAACCTGCTCTGCCACCCCACTGAGCACTGGCTTGTACTCAATGTCCTTACATATCATAGAAAAATGCAAAACTGAAACATGCCCTTCAGCCCACTATGTTGTGCTAAACTAATTAAGATGATGATTCCCAAATTAAATCAATTCCTTCTGCCTGCACACAGTCTATACCCCTCCATTCTCTGCTTATTCACATTGCTGTCTAAAAGCACCTTAAATGCCTCTTTCATATCTGCCTCCACCACCACTGCTGGCAGTGCATTCCAAATGGCATAGTGTAGCGGGCAGCACGGGGCTAGCCTAGTAGTTAGCATGCTCTATCACAGCGCCAGCAACCTGGGTTTAATTCCCACCATTGTCTGTAAAGTGCTTATACGATCATCTCCATGAATACATGAGTTTCCTCCAGGTGCTCTGGTTTCCTCCCACAATCCAAAGATGTATGGATTAGTAGGTTAATTGGTCACATGGGTGTGATAAGACTATAAGACATAGGAACAGAATTAGGCCATTCAGCCCATTGGGTCTGCTCTGCCATTCCATCTTGGCTGATCCCGGATCCCACTCATACGGCTGCCTTCTGGCCATATCCTTTGATGCCCTGACTGATCATGAAACTAGCAACTTCCACTTTAAATATACCCACGGATGGGCCTCCACCACAGCCTGTGGCACAACAACCCACAGATTCACTGCTCTCGAGCTAAAAAAATTTAGCCAATTGGCAGCACAAGCACGTTGTACTGCTAGGGTCTATTACTGTGCTGTATCTCTAAACAAAAAGAAAAAATATTGCCCTGTAGATCTGCTGTGAACTTTCCCCCTCTTGCCTTAAATGTATGCTTTCTAGTTTTGACATTTCCAGTCTGTGATAAAGTGTACTGGCTGTCTCCTTTATCGTGTGAGTGGGGCAGTGTTAGAATGGTCCTGCTTAGGCCAGAACTGGCTTGGGCAAGCACAGATGCAGACTGTAAGTAAGTTTGTAGCAAGTTTTTTTTTTCTGTTAATACATAGCAAGTGCTCTGAAGAGAGACTATAAGAGGTTAGACAGAAAGCTGAAAAGCGGGACC
Organism: Hemitrygon akajei; assembly: GCF_048418815.1. Taxonomy (NCBI): domain Eukaryota; kingdom Metazoa; phylum Chordata; class Chondrichthyes; order Myliobatiformes; family Dasyatidae; genus Hemitrygon; species Hemitrygon akajei. The sequence goes on along the minus strand of NC_133139.1, from coordinate 60,045,566 downwards.
TCCAGGGTAGTAATCTCTGGATTGCTGCCTGTCCTATGTGCTGGTCCAAAGTTAATCGGAAGGGAACTCTAGCAGGGATGACAGCAGAACAGCAGTTGCTGGAGGCTCTGGAAGAAATTCAGAAGGCTCCGGAGAAATACGAATGAATAAGTTTTCTAAAGAGATATGAGGCAACAGTGGCCGACAAGGGAAGCCAAAGGCAGTATAAAAATAAAAGGGAGACCATATACTATAGCAAAAATTAGTGAGAAGATAGAAGATTGGGACATTTTTAAAAACCAACAGAAGGCAACTACAAAGCCAGACAGTGAGAAAGATAAAATACGAAGGTAAGCGAACCAATAATATAAAGAGAATAGCAAATGCTATATCAGATATATAAAGAGTAAAAGAGAGAGGAGAGTGGATATTGACTATTGGAATATGATGCTGGAGAGGTAATAATGAGGATAAAGAAATGGTGGATAAACATAATAAATATTTTGCGTCAGTCTTCACTGTGGAAGATACTAGCAGAATGCCAGGAATACGAGAGTGTCCGGGGCAGAAGTGAGTGTTGTTATTATTACTGAGGAGAAGGTGCTTGGGATGCTGAAAACTCTAAAAGTAGATAAATCATCTGGACTAGATGAACTAGATTAATCCAGAGGAATGGAAAATAACAAATGTCACTCCATTATTTTAGAAGGGAGGGAAGCAGAAGAAAGGAAATTATATGTAGGCCAGTTAGCCTGACTTCAGAAGTTGGAAAGATGTAGGAGTCTATTGATGAATTCTTTAAGGAAATAACAGGCAGGATAGACAAAGATGAGTCTGTGGATGTTGTTTATTTGGATTTTCAGAAGGCCTTTGAGATGTTGCTGCACAAGGCAGTTTAACAAGCCCATAGAATTACTAGGAATGTACCAGCATGGATAAACAATTGGCTGTCTGGCAGTAGGCAAAGAGTGGGAATAAAGGGGACCTTTTTTGGTTAGCTGTTGGTGGCTAATGGTGTGTCACAGGGTTCGGAGTTGGGATGTCTTCTTTTGACCTTGTATGCGAGTGATTTGGATGAAGGAATTGATGCTTTTGTGACAAAGTCTGTAGGTGATATGAAGATTGGTTGTAGTGTTGAGGAAGCAGGATGTCTGCAGAAGGACTTAGACAAATTTGGGGAATGGGCAAAGAAGAGGCAGATGGAATATAGCATAGGAAAGTGTATGGCCATGCACTTCAGCAGAAGGAATAAAGGTATGATCTATTTTCTAACTGCAGAGAATATGCAACGTCAGAGGTACAATGGGACTTGAGAGTCCTGGTGCAGGATTCACTAAGGTTAACTTGGAGGTTGAATCCGTTGTAAGGAAGGCAAATGCAATGTTAACATTAATTTCAAGAGAACTAGAATACAAAAGCAAAGATGTAATCCTGAGGCTTTATAAAGCATTGGTCAGACTACAATCGGAGTATTGTGAGCAGTTTTCGGCTCCTTATGTAAGAAAAGATGCATTGGCATTGGAGAGGGTCCAGAGGAGTTCCATAAGAATGATCCCTGGAATGAAAGGGTTAACATATGAGGAGCGCTTGATGGTTATGGGTCTGTAGTCACTGGAATTCAGACAAATGAGGGGGAGATCTCATTGTAACTTATAAAATATTGGAAGTATATAAAGTGGATGTGGAGAGGATGGTTCTTATAGTGGTGGAGTCTTGGACCAGAGGGCACAGCCTCAGAATTGAGGAATGTCTATTTAGGACAGAGAAAAGGAAAAATATCATTTATCCAGAGGATGATAAATCAATGGAATTCATTGCCACAGATTGTATGCAGGCCAAGTCATTGGGTATCTTTAAGGCAGAGGTTAAAGGTTCTTCATTAATCAGGGCATCAAAGGTTATGGGTAGAAGGCGGGAGAATGGGTTGAGAGGGATTATAAATCAACCATAATGGACTGGTGGAGCAGACTCAATAGGCCAAATGACCTAACTCTGCTTGTATGTCTTATGGGCTAATTTATGCCTCTTATAATTTTATAAACTTGTATCAGGTGTCCCTTGTGCCTTCACCACTGAAGTAAAACTCAATCCTAAATTTCAGATGTTAGATGGGACTACAGAACTACACTGGTAACATTTATTGTGATGTCCTCATTAGTTAACCCCTTGTCCGGTTCTGAATTGCTTTAAACTCCCCAGTCAATACAATAGCTATTCAAACATTTGTAAATATCTGCAAAGTCATTCCAGACTGAATTCATTCATTTCCCCAAATTCACTTTGTGTTCCCAGAACAGCTAATATCCTTTTAAACTTTGCCCCTAGAACCGGAATGTTATAATGTTAAACCTGCCTTTGGGTGCTAGTTTAATTAGTGAGGGGCCTGCTCAAGGCCATTAATGTTTCCATGCTATTGTTTCAGGTTCGAGACAAAGAACAGATCAAAAGAGAAAAATGAGCTGATGGGAGAGAGGAGGAATACTTGGAAGTTTTCAAAAGGAAATGGTCTCTTATTGTACAGGAGCACATAAACTATATCCTGATATTAGAGCCAGTCTTTACATGGTTGCTTTCTATCTTCCTGCCCGAGTGTGTCAGACCTGAGGAAATGAGTCTCATTGTGTAGTGCCAAGATTTGATCTGTAAAATTTAGTTAACTCACATTCTGATAGATTTGTAAAATATTATCTTTTTTATGATAAAAATTAGTGCTGCACTAATCATTATGTTACCATGCCACTCCATACTACATTATGACTTCTGTAGTGTGGTTTAAGTTGTTAGACATGATAGATATGTTCTGTAAACTTGCTACAGTATAGCCCAACAACACACACAAAATGCTGGTGGAACACAGCAGGCCAGGCAGCATCTATAGGGAGAAGCGCTGTCGACATTTCAGGCCGAGACCCTTCGTCAGGACTAACTGAAAGGAAAGATAGTAAGAGATTTGAAAGTAGTGGGGGGAGGGGGAAACGCAAAATGATAGAAGACCAGAGGGGGTGGGATGAAGCTAAGAGCTGGAAAGGTGATTGGCGAAAGTGATACAGAGCTGGAGAAGAGAAAGGATCATGGGACGGGAGGCCTCAGGAGAAAGAAAGGAGGGGGGGAGCACGAGAGGGAGATGGAGAACAGGCAAACAACTAAATATGTCAGGGATGGGGTAAGAAGGGGAGGAGGGGCATTAACGGAAGTTAGAGAAGTCAATGTTCACATTTTATTTATTTATTGAAATGCAGCGCAGAATTGACCCTTCTGACCCTTTGTGCCATGCCGCCCAGCAATCCCATGATTTAATCCCAGCCTAATTATGGGACAATTTACAATGACCAATTAGCCTACTAAATGATATGTCTTTGGATTCTGGGAAGAAACTGGAGCATCCGGAAGAAGCCCGTGCGGTCACAGGGAGGATGAACACACTCCTTACGGGCAGCAGTGGGAATGGAATACCTTTGCCCGCGTAAAAGAAAATCTGTGTAAATGATTTAACGATATCGTTATAATTAATACAGAGCCTATCTTCCACTAATATTACTACATAATACACACACCTTACATTTATTTAATATACTAACTGTAATGAAAACATCACATATACAACGACTTCCTGCTCTTCACTGAGTAGGGAAAATGACTGTGAAAATAATTCATCTACTTAATCTTTTTGATCAATTTCTCACACTTAAACATTAAAAAAATTCAGAAGAGCCTTAAGGTATCCCAATCAGGGACATTGAAAATATAGTTCATGCAATATGTGTGCGGTCGAAAGGTGCTGTAGTGTTCCAAAGGCTAGATCCCAGAATGTGTCTCTTGAGAACAATGTGCTTCATATGGAAGGAGTCCTGACTGACCACTGAGCATCGTTCAGGTAAGCCCAGCCAGGATCTCAGATAAGGTCACTGATACCGCACTCACGGCTTCCCTCTGTAAGGATGCTGGAGTCCCAGCACAGGTAAGACGATGGTCTGTTGCCTGACATTTACTAAAAGTTAGAAGCTGGATGAGACACTCATAGGCAATATAAATGAGTAAAGAATGGATATAATTTAAATGCACTACTTAATGAGTCAAATGGCCTAATTTTGCTCTTATATCTTATGGTCTTATTAGTCAGGGCATGAAGGGATTATGGGAAGAAGGCAAGTGACTGGGGCTGAGAGGGAAATGGATCAGCAAACATGAAATGGCAGAGCAGAATCAATGGGCCGAATGGCCTATTCTGTTCCTATATCTTATGGTCTTATGAGCAACACCAGTATATCTTCCCTGCCAGAGCCCTCCAGTTCTTCTGTATTGATATTGATTCACTCATGCAATGCTTGAAGAGCCAGAGAACAAAGAAACAGACTCCCGCCACCCAGTGTCCACATCAACCATGAAGTACGTCCTCGACTTAATCCCATTCACCAGAACTTGGTCCATATCCAAAAGCAGTTGTTGATTGTGAATGGTTTTCATGCAACATCATGCTCAAGTTTATTGTCATTAAACAGTACACATGTATAACGCCAAACTAAACAACATTCCTCCAATGCACAACACAGTACATATAACTCATACACACCACATAAAGTAATATTACCATAAATAAACAAACAACTATTAAAATATATTCCAGAATGTTGATACTCAGCATCAGGTTGACACAAATGACACAAATCAAAAACTAAAATATATAATGCTACAGGTGCTTCGTAAGTTATGAGAGCTGAGTTGGGGCAGGGAGTTCAGTAATCTTACAGCCTGGGGGAGAAAGCTGTTTCCCATCCTAACAGACCTTGTCCTAATGCTATGGTACTCTCTGCCTGATGGTAGGGTTCAAAGAGATGGTGGGACTTTGCTGCAATCCTTAACATTCGTGGTCTGGGAGGAAGATTCTTGGTGTTCACGTGTCAGTTCTTCTGTTAGAAGCAAAGATACATGTTGCACAGAGTGACTGAGGAGAACCCAAGTGCAGGACAGAAGCATGGAAGCTGAGTTGGGGATGCTGGCGCAGACGTGAACATTGAAAAGCAAACAGGAGGAATCATGACACGGTGCTCTAATATGGAGTCTTGACACGGAGACGGGGTTTTCATGGAATAACTTGAAACTGGAGCTGAACTTAGAACTAACGGTTCTAATTGGTCAGGAAACAAAGTTATCACCCAGGAATAGACTAACGAACTGGCAACCAGTGGTTGTGACTCCAGGGTTCTTATACTGCAGTTCTTGTTGGAGACCAGGTGTGCTATCATCAAGCAAATTAGCAGTAAATGGGAAATTAATGTTTGGAATCAAGGCATAATTGAAGGAGATTGGGGCAAGGTAGGGGATTAACAATCAGGACCATGGCAATTCATGGACCAAGCCAGCGCTCACTGTGATACTTCATGTGGTACTATTGAAAGAACTGGAGGGTCGTGAGGTTGTGGAGTTGAGTATGTGCTTTAGATTATTCAAATGTGTTTTCTCTTGGTTCCTCAGTTCAGTTGTCCAAGAATTCTGATTGCTCATCCTGTAGCTTAACCAGTATCCTACTCAAGCCTTGTGCTTAATGTTTAATTGTGACTAGACTTATGTCTTTCATTTCATTCAAAACTTGAGTTGATTATCGACTACCTGAAGAAGTCAGAGATCCAAGTGCCAGACCTTATTATGTGATCGGAGGAGAAGAGGATCAGTAATGTAAAATTTCTTGGTGTATTCATATTAGACAATGTGTCTTAGGACCACCACGTGTGCCATCACAAAGAAGGCATGGCAGTGCCTCTACCTTCTTAGAAGTTTCCACAGATTTAGCATGTCACCTTCTGATAAACTTCTATTGATGAACAGTGGAGAATACCCTAACTAGCTGCATCACACCAGTGCCCAGGAACAGAAAAGTCTACAGAAATGGTGAATACAGCCAGTCCATCACAGGAAAAGCTCTCCCCACCAATGAGTGTATTTACAAGCAGCACTGTCCCAAGAAAGCAGCATCTATCATCAAGGATTCCACCATCCAGGCCATGCTTGCTTCTCAGTATGACCATTGGGTAGCCAATACAGGAACCTTAGTTCCCACAACTCCAGATTCAGCAACAATTATCATGCTTCAACCAACAGGCTCCTGAACCAGTGTGGATAGCTTAGACCATAGACAATGAGACATAGAAGCAGAGCTAGGCTATTTGGCCCATTGAATCCGTTCTGCCATTCCAGATTGGCTGACTTATTATCCCTCTGAACTCTATCCTTCTGCCCACTCCTCATAACCTTTGACAGCCTGACTAATCAAGAACCTATCAATCTCTGCTTTAAATATACCCAATGACTTGGCTGCCATAGCTGTCTGAGGCAATGAATTCCATAGATTCTCCACCCTCTCTCTAAATAAAATCCTCTTCATCTCTGTTCTAATTGGAGTCCCTTCATTCTGAGGCTGTGTCCCCTGGTAGTAGATTTACACACTTTAGTAAACATCTTCTCCACATCCACTCTATTTAGGCCTTTCAATATTTGATAGGTTTCAAATGAGAACTCCGATCATTCTTCTAAACTGCAGTGAGTACAGACACAGAGCCATCAAATGCTCTTCATATGTTAACAATTTCATTCCAGGCCTCATTCTTATGAAACTCCTCTGGATCCTTCCAATGCCAATACATCTTCTCTTAGCTAACAGCCTATGCTCACAATACTCCAAGTGTGATCTGACCAATGTTTTATAAAACCCCAGAATTACATCCTTGCTTTTGTATACTAGTCCTCTTGAAATTAATGTTAACATTGCATTTGCCTTCCTTACAATGAACTCAACCTGCAAGTTAACCTTAGTGAATCCTGCAAAAGGACTCTCAAGTCCTCTTGCACCTCTGACTTTGCATATTCTCTACAATTAGAAAATAGTTCATACCTTTATTCCTTCTGCCAAAGTGCATGGCCATACACTTCCCTATGCTATATTCCATCTGCCTCTTCTTTGCCCATTCCCCAAATTTGTCTAAGTGCTTCTGCAGATACCCTGCTTCCTCAACACTACAACCAATCTTCATATCACCTACAGACTGCCACAAAGGCATCAATTCCTTCATCCAAATTACTCACTTATGAGGTCAAAAGAAGAGGTCCTAACTCTAAACCCTGTGGCAAACCACTAACCACTGGCAGCTAACCAGATAAGGTCCCCTTTATTCCCACACTTTGCCTACTGCCAGACAGCTAATCATTTATCCATGCTAATACATTCCTAGTAATTCTATGGGCTTGTTAAGCTGCCTCATGTGCAGCAACATCTCAAAGGCCTTCTGAAAATCCAAATAAACAACATCCATGGACTCGCCTTTGTCTATCCTGCCTGTTATTTCCTTAAAGAGTTCCTCAATAGACTCCAACATATTTCCAACCTCTTAAGTTAGGCTAACTGGCATATATTTTCCTTTCTTCTGCTTCCCTCCCTTCTAAAAGAATGGAATGACATTTGTTATTTTCTAGTCTGCTGGAATCTAGTCTATCTGGTCTATCTGATTTATCTACTTTTAAAGATTTCAGCAACCCAAGCACCTTCTCCTCAGTAATAGTAACAACACTCACTTCTGACCCTTGACAGTCTTGTATTCCTGGCATTCTGCTGGTGTCTTCCGCAGTGAAGATTGACGCAAAATACTTAAGTTAATCTGTCATTGCTTTGTCCTTATTACGATCTCTTCAGCATCATTTTCCAGCGGTCCGATATCCACTCTCATCTGCCTTTTACTCTTTATATATCTTTGAAACAATATTTTTGGTATCCTCTTTTTAAATTATTGGCTAGTCTACTATATTTCATCATTTCTCTCTTTATATCATTTTTAGTTGCCTTCTGTTTGTTTTAAAGCATCCCAATCCTCTAAATGCCCTCAAATTTTTGCTATATTATATGGCCTCTCTTTGACATTTATGTTGCTTTTGACTTCCTTTCTCAGCCATGGTTATGTCATCCTCCTTTCTTCATCATTGTGATGTATCTATCCTTTCAAATTGCCCCCAGAAGCTCCAGCCTTTGCTGTTCTGCTAATGCACACTTCCAACCAACTTTGGCCAGCTCCTCTCTCATGCTTCTGTAATTCCCTTTCCTTCACTGTACATCATACATCTGGCTTTAGCTTATTCTACTCAAACTGCAGGGTAAATTCTGTCATATTATAACTACTGCCTCCGAAGGGTTATTTTACCTTAAGCTCCCTAATTAAATCTGGTTGTTACACAATACCCAATCCAGAACTGTTTTTCCCCTAGTGGACTCAATCTGAAGCTGCTTTGCAAAGCCATCTCATTAGTATTCTACAAATGTTCTCTCTTGGTACCCAGCACCAACCTAATCTTCCCTACCTACTTGCATATTAAAATCCCCCATGACTATCGAAACATTGCCATATTTATATGACAGTTCTATCTCCCTTTCACTTATGTCAACTCTGAACTGATTCCACAACCTATAGAATTAGAATCACTTTCAAGGTCTCTACAACTTGTATTATTTTTATTTGTACAGTTTGTCTTCTTTTGCACATTGGTTGTTTGTCAGTCTTTATATACAGTTTTATTTTTACAAAATCTTCTGTATTTCTTTACTTTCCTGTAAATGTCTGCAAGAAAATGAATCTCAAGGTGGTATATGATGACATATACCTACTTCGATAATAAACTTACTTTAAGTTTGATGATGATTTACATAACACCTTTTCCAATATTGGCAATACTGTCCCGCCAATGAGGTCATGATAATTAATTGTTACACACCCCAGTGGTTTGATCTACCACAGGATTCCTATATGCTTGAAGAGGAGAATCAAGGGGAGAGATAATGTAGGAAGTAGTTAACTGAATTTTTTTTTCAGGGCAGAGTTGGCTTTGGGCCAAGAGGGACTTGAAAATTTTGGTCCTTCTGCAAGTCACAACTTCCTGTTCTCGGTGGTCAACCAGGAGTGTTTCAATGCTGATGTATTCCCCACAGGCAAGTGGGTGTCCACGTGTTCAGATTAGGCTGTTGGTACACCAAGATAGGATTAGATACAGGCAATTTACAAGGCAGAAGGACCCATCTTTCCCATATGTTAAACAGTCAGGTAATTTCCAGAGTGCATGTCATGAAATGTGAAGGAGGCTTGACCCAAAATCAGACCAGGTTGGCAGTGAGCAATAACTTTAATAATAAACTGTAAAATAGTAAGTCATGGGTGGACAGGAAACAAGAAAGAACAGGTACAGCACACCGCAGTCAACAAGTTAACTGAAGGCAGGTGATTCCTGATAGCTGGGGGGTGCCTGCCTGTACAGCCCTGACAGTTCAGTAGCCTTCTCACAAAATAAGATTATAAAAATTAGCTTTATTTGTCACATGTACATCAAGACACTGGAACACACAATGAAATGTGAAGTTTGCATCAGCAACCAACGCAGTCCAAGGATGTGCTGGAGGCAGCCTACAAGTGTCGCTACACTTCCAGTGCCAACATAGTAAGCCCGCAACTTACTAACCCTGACCTGTCTGTCTTTGTAATGTGGGAGGAGACCCACAAAGTCACAAGGAGAACATAGAAACACCTTACGAACAGCTGCAGGAATTGAACCTGGGTCGCCGGTGCTGTAAAGCAATTGCGTGGATTGGTATATACTGCTGTACTGTAATGGAGTATGATCGATGATGAGAGGAGGGTGACAATGTGGCAAACACAGGAGCAGGAAGTGTGAGAGGATTTACAGAACTCAGGGCCGTGGCAGAAAATTCAGTTCTTTACACTCCTGTTGCATGGTATATATTTAGAAAACATTACATAAGGTTTTAGACTGTGATATAAAGAAACAAGTATTCTTAGAAAAATTACTTCATCGCCACAAGAGGAACAGCCAAGTTTGTGAATTACACTAAAGCTGCAAAAAAAAAGAAATAGGAAGTCGAATTTCAGAGAAAGTTGGTCATCTTCTCTGCCTTCCGCTCGTCACACATTTGACTTTTCCTGCAGCTGAAACCTCACTGACCTCCTCCACTTGATCTCATCCACCTTATGGATTTGGTCAGGGAGACCTCCACACTGCCCAGCCCACCTTCTCACTAGAAACAATTACCAAGCCATAATCAGATTGGTATTTGAGCACCATGTTGTAGATTCATTTATCACATGTACATTGAAACATAGAGTGAATTACGCTGTTTACATTAACATCTAGCACTTAAAAATGTGCTGGAGGCAATCGCCAATGTCGCCACACATTCCGGCATCAATGTTGTGTGGCTACAATGCTCGGCAGAATAACACAGAACACAACAAACAACAAAATAATAACAATAAACAAGCCTCTTTCCTCCTTGCCCCCACCCTCCAACACAGTCCTCCAACCCCAGGATAGGTTTTACACACAACCACTCACACACACGCACACACACACACACACACACACACACACACACACACACACACACACACACACACACACACACACACACACACACACACACACACACACACACACACACACACACACAATCTTTACCGCCTTGTGACACTTTAAAATGATTTATTTGAGCTGGAATATGGAGCATAAGTAAAATGGATGCTGCCTGACCTGCTGAATTCCTCCACCATTTTGTGTGTGTTACTATGGATGGTCTCAGTCTTTTCCCCTGGATGGCGGATTCTAAGACTCGGGGGGGGCACAACTTTAATGTGAGGGGGGAAAGATGTTAAGGGAAAAAGGCAACTTTTTGATGCAGAGGGTGGTGGGTTTATGATTTGATTCGATTTATTAATCACATGTTAATTGAAACATGCAGTGAAAAGTGTCACTTCCATCAACAACTAACACAGATCAGACGCATTTAAGTCTGGTGACCAAGAGGCCCGGGTATGATCTCTGGAAAACCATCTCACGGTGAAGTGGTAATTCTGGACTAAACTTGAATCATCGAAGGACGCACAGCAGTTATGACAGGACTTGAATACTATCATCTCTATAGAGTTAAATCAAGTGACATAGACAACAACAGGGCTTCACTTCCAGATGAGTTCCATGCCTTCTATGTTCACATTGACCATTAAAACATGGGGACAAACCATCACAAACTCCCACAGTCCCCAGTGGTCTTGTGATTTCAGTCTCTGAGGCTGATGTGTGAGCAGCCTTCAGCAGGGTGTACCTACAAAAATCATCCAACCCAGACAGGCTATCTGGCCAACTTCTAATGACCTGTGCTGGTCAACTGGCTGGAGTGTTCACTGAGATCATTAACCTCTCACTTCGGCAGTCTGAGGTACCCATCTGCTTCGAGCAGACTTCACTTATACTGGTGTCTAACAAGAGAGTGTTAACCGGCCTCAATGACTATTGTCCAGTAGCACTTACATCCACAGTGATGAAGTGTTGTGAGAGGTTGGTGATGAAACACATCAACTTCTGCCTGAGAGATGATTTGGATCCACTCCAGTTTGCGTACTGGAGCAACAGGTCCACAGCAGATGCCATCTCATTCAGTCTTCACAGAACCCTGGAACATTTGAACAGCAAAGGTGCTTACATCAGCATTCTCTTTATCAACTACGGCTTGACATTCAATACCATCATCCCCTCAAAAATAATTAATAAGCTCCAAGACCTTGGCCTCAATACCTCCTCGTCAACTAAATCCTCGATTTCTTCACTTGCAGACCCTAGTCATTTCGGATTGGCAGCAACATGTCCTCCACGATCTCTGTCAGCACAGGTACACCACAAGACTGAGTGATTAGCCTTTTGTTCTATTCGGTTTACACTTGTGACTGTGTGGCTAAGCACAGCTCCAATGCCATATTCAAATTTGCTGTTCACACCACTGTCATAGGCCAAATCAAAGGCAATGATGAATCAGCATGTAGGAGGGAGATTGAAAACCTAGCTGAGTGTTGCCATAACAGCAACCTCTTACTCATGGAGGTCCATGAGCCAGTCCTCATTGGAGGATCAGAGGTGGAGAGAATCAGCAACTTCAAAGTCCTCGGTGTTAGTATTTCAGAGGACTTGTCCTGGGCCTACCTTGTAAAGCATAGCAGTGCCTCTACTTCCTTAGGAGTTTGCAAAGATTCAGCATGACATCTAAAACTTTACCAAACTTCTATAGATATAGAGTAGAGAGTATATTGACTGATTACATCACAGCCTGGTATGGAAGCACCAACACCCTTCAACAGAAAATCTTATAAAAAGTAATGGATATGGCCCAGTCCATCACGGGTAATGTCCTCCCCATCACTGAACACATCTACACAAAATATTATCATGGGAAAGCAATATCCATCATCAGGGAGCTCCACCACCCAGGACAAGCTCTCTTCTCACTGCTGCCATCAGGAAGAAGGTACAGGAGCCTCGGAACTCACGTCACCAGTTCAGGACGGGTTCATTACCCTGCACCTGTCAGGCTCTTGAACCAAAGGGAATAATTTCCCTCGATTTCACTTGCCCCATCATTGAAATGTTCCCACAACCTACGGACTTTTCATCTCATGTTCTCAATACTTATTTCTTATTTATTTATTGTTATTATTTCTTTCTTTTGGTATTTGAACAGTTGCCTTTTGTACATTAGTTGAACCCTATTGTTGGGGTGGTGTTTTATTGATTCTATTATGGTTATTATTTTATTATGGATCTATTGAGTATGCCCACAAGAAAATGAATCTCAGGGTTGCATATGGTGAAATATTATGTACTTTGATAATAAAATTACTTTAAACTTTGAAGATGAGGACATGCTTGGGACAGGAGGTCACCGACCCTCATTCTCGAATCCCAGCACCTATGGCCCTTTACCTCTGGACCTGCTGACCTCATTCTTAGTGTCTGTCGACCTGACTTCCATCCTTAAGGATTACTGGAGTCCCGCATCCCACATCTGGACTTGTCCCACACGGACCTCTGACCACTGGTGTTCTGCCTGAGTCTGTGGTGGAGACAGATACACTAGTGAAACTTAAGAGACTACTAGACAGGTATATGGAGGAATTTAAGGTGAGGGGTTATATAGCAGGCAGGGTTTAAGGGCCGGCACAACATTGTGGGCCGAAGGACCTGTACTGTGCTGTACTGTTCTCTTTTAGCTCACTGACCTTGGTCCATGACAATGGAATTTGCTGGTCTTTGTCCTCAGCGCCAGCAGACCCAAATTCTCTCAGGGTTTCTGGAGTAGGAACAAACCGTCAGAGGAAGCTGCAGAGGTGGGTACAATTACAATGTTTATGATATTCAGGAAGGTGCATGGATAGGAACGTTTAGAGGGACATGGACCAAGCACAGGTTAGCTCAGAGCTACATCTCGGATAGTATGAACCAAGTGGGCTGAAGGGCCAATTTTCATGCTAACTGAATTGTATGCATTGTAGAGTTTTCTCCAAGATTAGGTCATAGGTCACATCTGGAATTTCCATTTGGCGGATGATTTCCATCCACGCCGCTCTGACATATTGGGAAATCATGTACTTGGCAGGTTACAGCCTTTGCCTTCTGCCGGGTGAGTTTAAAGAGATCACCAGCTCTGACAGTGGATGACCAGGACGTCTACATGTCTTGTCGAGCTCTTAGCGCTCCACAAATGCCTGCTGGCCGCCCTCTTGATTGTTGGACCATTAATAGGTCTCCTCCGCTCAATCTGCCAGGGCCAGACTTCACACACTGGGACAGGCAGATCCCCTACCTCACTGAGGGTCGAAGACCCATCAGCTACCCTCACCTGGTTTGGCCCGTCTGCCGAGATGGTTACTGGGGTGTGGCTGCTGCACGTGTTATAGCTACTTGGAGCCACAGGTGAGAGCTGAGCGCCCAGTGGAGACCAAAGGTGGACGAGCTGCCCTGAAAAGGGCAGGACAGGCCCCCCCACCAGAGGTGCTACCCCTCCCTGGACACCACATACACCCCTAGGTAAGTCTGAGAGCTCATATTGAACAGAATGCTCCTGCTCTCGATTCTCCAATCATTTCACTAATGAAATGCATTTGACATAAAACATAGAACAGGAATGGGCTCTTTGGCCCATGATGTTGTGTCGAACTAATTAAAATATTCATTAAAGCCTAACTAAATGAATCCCTTCTTTCTCTGCATATTCATGTGCCTACAATCCTCTTAAATGCCTCCTTCATATTTGGGTCCACCACCACCCCGGCAGTGCATTCCAGACACCCACGACTTTGTGCACAAAAAGTCTTGTCTTGAACACCTCCTCTCACCTTGAATGCTTGCCTTCTTGTATTAAATACTGGTAAAAAGATATTGTCTGTTCACTCGATGTATGACTCTCATAATTTTATAAACTTCTGGGTCTCCTCTCAGCCTCCGTTGATCCGAAGAGAACAACCCAGGTTTCTCCACCCTCTCCTCATAATGCATGCTCTCTAATCCTGATGAACCCTTCCTGCACCCTCTCCAAAGCCTTCACATTTTTCCTGTAACGGGGTGACCTGAATTGAATGCAAGTGAATTCACCATCTGACAATCAGCAATGTTTAAACGGTGTCCTGACAGAGAGCCTCAGCTGAAACATTGACTGTGTACTTCCCTCCACGGGTGCTGCCCAACCTGGTGAGTTCCTCCAGCATTTTGTGTGTGATGCTCAACATTTCCAGCATCTGCAGATTTTCTCTTGAGTTCATAGTTAACTTGTATTAGAGAGAGAAGCTCAAAGCTATCAGTAACATAAGTGAACTTGTCTTTTTTTTAATTCTAACACACCAAAGCATTTATTGCAACAGGAGTTCTGCTATCAATGTAAAAATATTACATAATCAGAAACAGACATTAACTATTGAAAATAAAAACAAAGCAGGAAACACCCAGCAGTCTATCTGCATCCATGGAAAGAGAAACAGACAATGTTTGAGGAAGCTGACCTTTCTTCAGATGTTCTGATCAAGAAAACTCATCAGAAGTTGCTTATGAACTCGGATGAAAAGTCACTGACCTGAAACATCAACTCTCCTGCCCTGCTGAGTGTTTCTAGCCTTTCGGTTTTTATTTTAGTTTTCCAGTATCTGTGGTTATTTGTTTTTTCTAAAAAGAGCAAAGATACCCCCAAACTCACTTTTGAAATTGTTCCATTAATTGAAATTTCCTTTTCTTGATTTTAGAGGAAATACACTCAAGGTTCAAGTTTATCATCACATTTGTATCGAAATATACAATGAAAGTCATCATTTGCCTTAATAATCAACACACCTGGGAGCATGGTGCTGGGGTTGACTTGCAAATGTCATCACACATTCCAATGCCAACATATAGTATGCCCACAATGCTCGGCAGAACAACACAAACATAACAAGCAACAAAACAACAACAAAAACAAGCCCATTCCTCCCTTCCACACACACATATATGCAATCCTTTAAACCCTGGAGAGGCCTCCAGCCTCCAGCGGACACAGACTCAGTCTTGCAGGCACTGGGCTTTGATGTCCCCTGCTGACTCACAGAGATTTATAGACTTGGCTTTGGCCAATGGGCCCGACATCCAGGCCTCCAATTTGACCCTTGGGCCTCAATCCTCGGCATCGATCCCAGCACAGATTGGTTACTGTACACTAGGCCTCAAACACTGGACTCCCTAATGACGGGACCCTGAACACTAGGGCTCAAACTCCAGTCTGAATGATTCATGATACACTCTGTCACTTGTTGGATGAAATGATAAAAGCTGGTCTAATTCTGCTTGTTTTAAACAGTGAGTAGATGTCTGTTACTTATATTTTATTCATATGTACAAAGGAGGTGATGCAGCCCTTTGTTGCAATCTCCAGTAAGTGGTTTTAGAACCAAGAGCAAACCTGTTAAGTTGGCTTGCATTTCTGGAGGCTGCTCCATAGGCCTTAAGGCCTTGAATTACCTGGACACCTATGTCAGGCTGTGCTTTATTGATTAGAACTCAGCGTTCAACACCATCTTACCCTCAGTCCTATCAACAAGCTCCAAAACCTATGCTCCTGTACCTCCGTCTGCAAATGGTTCTTTGACTTCCTCACCAGGAGACTACAGTCAGTGCAGATCAGAAGAAGCATCTCATCCTCGCTGACAATCAACACTGGTGTACTTTAGGAATGCATGCTTTACCCACTGCTCTACTCTCTCTACTCCCATGACCGTGTGCCTAGGTACCATTCAAGCGTCATCTATAAATTTGCCAATGACACAACAATTGTTAGCAGAATTTCAGATGGTGACAAGGAGGCATATAGATCAGCTGGTTGTGTGGTGTCACAATGACAACTTTGCACTCAATATCAGTGAAAACATGGAATTGACTGTGGACTTCAGGAGGAAGAAGTCGAGGGAAGTAAATCCGAAAGGCTTCTACAGTTATATTAAAAGCAAGAGGATAGTGAGGGATAAAATTGGTCCCTTAGAGAATCAGGGTGGTCAGCTATGTGTGGAGCCGAGGGAGATGGGAGAGATTTTGAACGATTTCTTCTCTTCGGTATTCACTAAGGAGAAGGATATTGAATGGTGTAAGGTGTGGGAAACAAGTAAGGAAGTTATGGAACCTATGACAATTAAAGAGGTGGAAGTACTGGCACTTTTAAGAAATTTAAAAGTGGATAAATCTCCGGGTCCTGACCGGATATTCCCCAGGACCTTGAGGGAAGTTTGTGTAGAGATAGCAGGAGCTCTGACGGAGATCTTTCAGATGTCATTAGAAACGGGGATTGTGCCGGAGGATTGGCGTATTGCTCATGTGGTTCCATTGTTTAAAAAGGGTTCTAGAAGTAAGCCTGGCAATTATAGACCTGTCAGTTTGACATCAGTGGTGGGTAAATTAATGGAAAGTATTCTTAGAGATAGTATTTATAATTATCTGGATAGACAGGATCTGATTAGGAGTAGCCAGCATGGATTTGTGCGTGGAAGGTCATGTTTGACAAACCTTATTGAATTTTTTGAAGTAGTTACGAGGAATGTTGACAAGGGTAAGGCAGTGGATGTAGTCTATATGGACTTCAGCAAGGCCTTTGACGAAGTTCCACATGGAAGGTTAGTTAAGAAGGTTCAGTCGTTAGGTATTAATGCTGGAGTAATAAAATGGATTCAACAGTGGCTAGATGGGAGATGCCAGAGAGTAGTGGTGGATAATTGTTTATCGGGATGGAGGCCGGTGACTAGCGGGGTGCCTCAGGGATCTGTTTTGGGCCCAATGTTGTTTGTAATATACATAAATGATCTGGATGATGGGGTGGTAAATTGGATTAGTAAGTATGCTGATGATACTAAGGTAGGAGGTGTTGTGGATAATGAGGTGGGTTTTCAAAGCTTGCAGGGAGATTTATGCCGGTTAGAAGAATGGGCTGAACGTTGGCAGATGGAGTTTAATGCTGAGAAGTGTGAGGTTCTACATTTTGGCAGGAATAATCCAAATAGAACATACAGGGTAAATGGTAGGGCATTGAGGAATGCAGTGGAAGAGAGAGATCTAGGAATAACAGTGCATAGTTCCCTGAAGGTGGAGTCTCATGTAGATAGGGTGGTGAAGAAGGCTTTTGGAATGCTGGCCTTTATAAATCAGAGCATTGAGTACAGAAGTTGGGATGTAATGTTAAAATTGTACAAGGCATTGGTAAGGCCAAATTTGGAATATTGTGTACAGTTCTGGTCACCGAATTATAGGAAAGATATCAATAAATTAGAGAGAGTGCAGAGACGATTTACTAGGATGTTACCTGGGTTTCAGCACTTAAGTTACAGAGAAAGGTTGAACAAGTTAGGTCTCTATTCATTGGAGCGTAGAAGGTTGAGGGGGGATTTGATCGAGGTATTTAAAATGTTGAGAGGGATAGATAGAGTTGACGTGAATAGGCTGTTTCCATTGAGAGTAGAGGAGATTCAAACGAGAGGACATGATTTGAGAGTTAGGGGGCAAAAGTTTAAGGGAAACACGAGGGGGTATTTCTTTACTCAGAGAGTGATAGTTGTGTGGAATGAGCTTCCTGTAGAAGTAGTAGAGGCCAGTTCAGTTGTGTCATTTAAGGTAAAATTGGATAGGTATATGGACAGGAAAGGAGTGGAGGGTTATGGGCTGAGTGCGGGTAGGTGGGACTAGGTGAGATTAAGAGTTCGGCACGGACTAGGAGGGCCGGAATGGCCTGTTTTCCATGCTGTGATTGTTATATGGTTATATCAGTCCTCACTGAGGGATCTCAGTGGAAAGATTGGGCAGTTTCAAGTTGTTGGGTGTCAGATTCTCTGAAGGTCTGTCCTGCGCCATTACAAAGAAAGCATGACAGCTGCTATATTTCTTCAGGGTAAGAGAAAACTTGGTAAGACATGAAAGACTTGCAAATTTCTACAGATGTACCACGGAGAGAATTCTGACAGCATTATCATCTCATATGGAGCGTCCACCAGACAGGATTGGTAAAAACTGCAGAAAGTTGCAAACTCAGCCAGCTCCACAATGGGCACTGGCCTCCCCAGCATCAAGAACATCTTCTAAAGGCAATGCCTCAAAAAGGTGGCATCCATCATTAAGGACTCCCTTCACCCAGGTCATGCCCCCTTTGCATCGCTCCATCAGGGAGGAGTTACAGGAGCCTGAAGACACACACACAACGTTTTAGAAACAGCTTTATCCCCGTCACCATCAGATTTCTGAATGGACTATTATCTCATAGACACTACGTCACTATTTTGTTCTTCCTTTCTTGCTCTCTTTTTGCATTACTTATTTAACTTAATTTCTACATATGTATATATATTTATAGTTATTTTTATTATGTATTGCAGTGTACTGCTGTTGCAAGCCAGCATACCTCATAACATATTAAACCTGATTCTGATACTTGGTTGGTCACAGCTCATCGAGCTACTGTCCTGCAATCTCAGCAACCTGGGGTTGAGCCCAGTCTCCATTGCTTCCTCTGTGGAATTTTCACTTATGGCCATGGGAGTTTTCTCTGAATCCTCTGGCTCCTTCCCCTTGCCAAAGATATGCAGGTCGGTTGGTTAAGTGCTGCCACAAATTGCCCCTCGTGTGGAGTTGAGGCATAGAATCTGGGGTCGATGGGAATGAGCTAATAACTCATCTCCTTCTACCTTAGGCCACAAACTTATCAATCACCCCTGCTGTGGACACTTTCTGGAGGCCCAAGATCCGTATGCTCCATAACCAGTGGACTAAGTGTGTACATGTAGGACGGGACTATGTTGAAAAATAAATGTGCTAAGTTTTCTAAAATTGACTCTTTCTACCTTAGGCCACGAACTTATCAATCACCCCTCATAGCTAGCATGACCTATTGATGAAACAAAACAAAAATATATTTACAAGTGAATGTTTTAGGGATGCTTTTTGCTTGCTTTTATCATCCAAAACTCCAATTCCTCTTCATACTGATGTGCAGCATGGAAGGATTGCACAAGGAGTGTGTTAACATGCAACAACTATTTTTACAAAATTACAGATACATTAAAATACAACCATCTGTCACATTTCAAACATCAAAAGGAATAAAGAGAGAATTGCCATGTTGTGTTGGCTCATTCGATGCTAGAATCAGAAATTTATAACCCTTTGCCTTTCCAGCAAAATATTGCAGCTCTGTACAACCTTGGTTGGACCATACTTGGAGTTCTGTCCTCAGTCCTGGTCGCCTCATTAAAAGAAGGATGTAGAAAATTTAGAGAGGGTGCAGAGCAGATTTACCAGAATGCTGCCTGGATTAGAGAGTATGTTTTATGAGGATAGGCTGAGCGAGATCAAGGAGGATGAGAGGTGACTTGATAGAGGTGTACAAGATGTTAAGAAGCATAGAACAAGTGCACAGCTGAAGACTTATTCTTAGGGATGAAATGAATAATACAAGGGAGCATAACTTTTAAGGTGATTGGAGGAAGGTATAGGGGGGATGTCAGAGGTAGCTTCTTTACACAGAGAGTGGCAAGTGCATGGATGCCCTGCCTGGAGTGGTAGTAGAGGCAGATATATTAGTGACATATAAGACACTTGTAGATAAGCACATAGATGATAGAAGATAAATGGAGGGCTATGTAGGACCCTCATTCTTTTAAACTCCAGCAAGTACAGGCCCAGAGCCATCAAACAGTCCTCATACATTCACTCTTCCATTCCCGGGATCCTGGGAGTGCAAAGGACATTTACAAGGATGTTACTGGCACTTGAGGGACTGAGTTATGGAAAATGTTTGAGCAGCTTCGACCTAGGAGAATAAGGGGGTGATTTTATAGACGTGTATAAATAGTTATGAATAATGTGCTCAGTCTTTTTCCCAGGGTTGGAGAATCAAGAACTAAAGGGCATAAGTTTAAGTTGAGAGATTAAGTTGAGGGGCAACCTTTACACCCAGAGGGTGGTCAGTACATGGAACGAGCTGCCAGAGGAAGTTGTTGAGGCAGGTACATTAACAACAATTAAAAGACTACTGGACAGGTACATGGATAGGAAAGCTTTAGTGGGATACAAGTCTAATGCAGGAAAATGGGACCAACAAAGATGGGCGTCTTGGTAGGGCATCTTTAACTGTGATGCAAGTTTGTCCATTTCCATTCTTCTAGGCAGTGAGTTCCAAACCTCCTTTCCTTTCTTCCCGTCCTTCCACTTTGTACCCAGGCAACAAGCCCACCATATTTTGAGAAAAAGCAAACAAGTCATCAAGAATAGCACAGGTCCTTTGGCATCCTAGGCTACACTGGCCATCAAGCACCCCCTTCCACTAATACAATTTCATTCTCCCAATATTCCTATCAATTCTCTCAGCCTCCATCCCTTACCCAAACACATAGGGGCAATTCACAGTGGCCAATTGACCTGCCAGCCTGTGCGCCTTTGGGATGTGGAAGGAAACTCTAGCACCCAGGGGGAGTCCGTATGGCCACAGGGAGAAGTTGCAAATTCCACACAGACAGCACCAGAGATTGGGATTGAACCTGCATTCCCCAGGTGGTGAGGTATCACCTCTATTAGCTGCACCTCTGTGCTGCCCATTGGACATTCCGAATTACCTCCTCTGGGCCCCTCAAGATTTTAGGCACCTCAGTTAACTACTTCAGGTATGAGTACATTTGTACTCTTTGTACATTTGGAGCTCAGTTTGCAAATATTAAAGACCCTATGTCTTTGAGATATTACTCATTTTCAGTTACAACTAAAGGTCATCAGTTTAGGGTGAAAGGTGCAATATTCAAGGGAGCTACTTGACTCGGAGGGTGGTGTGAGTGTGGAATGGGCTGCCAGTGGAGGTGATGGATGAAGGATCAATTGTAACAATTAAGAGAAGTTTGGGTAAGTACATACATAGATAGTATGGGTATAGAAATTACGGTCCAGGTGTGAGTCAATGGACTAGGCAGAATAACAGTTCAACATAGACTAGATGGGCTGAAGGGCCTGCTTATGAGCTGTAGTGCTTATGACTCATGGAGGCAAATGGTTATAGAGACATAAAGTCGTGCATCAATAACTGTGGCAATCTTCCAGAGGACCAATTTTGTCTCTTAATATCCTTTGGCTCTTAATATATTTGTAGAAACCTTTGGCATTCTCCTTGACCTAGTCTGCAAAGGCAACCTCATGCTTTCTTTTAGCCTTCCTGATTCGCCTCTTTAAGTGTTCTCTTGCATCTTTTATACTCCTCAAGTACCGAATTTCCCCAAAATGGCAACTGGTTTTTCAATTTCCAAAGATGCTTCCTGACCTGCTGAGTTCCTCCAGCATTTCATTTGTTCTTTGATGCCTATACATGCTACGCAGTTCCTTCTTCTTAACCAGGGCCTCAATATCTCTTGAAAACTAAAGTTCCCTAAACCTGCTGGCCTTGTCAGGAACATACAAACTCTGTACTCTTAAAATTGCAGTTTTGAACGCCTCCCACTTACCAAGCAGAGCTTTGCCCGAAAACAACCTACACCAATCTACATTGCTAGATCCCTTCTGAGACCATCAAACTAGTGTGGATAACTCTCTCAAAATGAATTCTAAACTCCTTCCTCCCATGGGAGAGTTAACTCAATGAGGAGAACAGCTTTGGTGGCTGTGGACCACAATATTATGTTTGTGCAGAGAGATGTAGTGGTGATTTTTTGTGGGGAACTGCAGCTGATGTTACTTCAGTGAGGGCAACACTTCCCTGTGACTACCCAACTCACTGTAAACAACAAAGAAACATTAATACAACTAGTTATGATGCAGGCTGTGTTAGCAATGGAGAGGTTGCGAGTTCCTCAGGTCCCAAGGGGCAATGCCATCCAGTGCTTAGCTCCTGGTAGGGTCACTATGGCAGTAAGGCCAAGGGGAAGATTCCAGACAAAGTGCAATCCAACCAAGACCTCAACAGTGGAGCTGGCGGAAGATGATGACACATCACAGGAGCAGAGAAGGTGGAAGAAGACTGCAGTAGTGAAGAGTCTCCAGTCATCTTGTACTCCATGCCACTGGACCGTGATCCTGATCTGTCAAGGACCGTGTGGTGGCTGCCCTTGCATTAGTCTCCTCACATTAAAGAAAGTCACGACAGGTGCTGTTCATTAAGGGGAAAAGGTCCTGGGGTGAACATCATCCAGTGATGACACTACCACTAGCAAACTGAGCACAATCAAAACCTGCAATGGTGTGATAAGGGATTTTAAAAAACCTGCAGGTGCTGGTCATTTTGAAATAAGAACAGAAGATGATAGTATGTCATGTTGTAATGGGAGAAAGGGAAACAGTTAATGTTAACACTGTAAGTGTTTCCAGCATTTTCATTTGGTGTTTCCGAAAATTATACAAAAATAAATTATCCCAATTTCTTCTGTGGCCATCCTGTTTCATGGAAATAAAAATACTGCATTTGATGGGGTTTAAATATAGACTTTAATCTCAAACGTGGAGAAAATTGCGTTACAGAAATGGCCTTTCACTTTCTCAATTTCTGTGTTGATTAAGGTCTTTTCACAGAACAATAAAAATCTATAAATATTGGGACTTGGAAACCTGGGCCAGAGAAAGCCACGATCTCATGCACTTAATGAGCTTTTTAGAGAGAGAAAGAGAAAGAGAAAAAGTCTTTGGGCGGCAAAGCTATTCCTATGTAATCGTTTCCTCTAATGTTCAATAGAAGGCCAACTAGGCAGGGTTGGCTGGGTCTGAGTTGCGGCTTCCTTATCAGGGTTTCGCAGACTGCTTTGAGCGCTTATCCGGGGCTGCACCTTGCGACACTGCATCCTCTCCGACTTAAAAAGGAAATCTGTACCGACCAGGCACTCGGAAAAAAAAACTTTAAAAGCACAACGGCCACAAATGGAGGCTATAGAAAATGGCTCTGTCCAGATCTTCCCAGCACACGGCGGGTAAGCGCAGAATCACCTTCATACCCGGCAAATAGGGCAATTGATGGGGATCCAAGCACAGCGTAGCGGAGCGTCCTTTAGTTGCAGTCGGGGGCAATCGACCAGGAAGTAACCCACAAACCCGGCTTAAAATAAATGAAACTTTTTGGGGAAAAAAGGAAAATAGATCAGAGCGTGTATATATTTTTTCGCAGCAAGATAGGAATCAAGATGAACAAAATTGGTCATTACCAATACCTTTTACCTTTTATCTACGTATTCCAGTGTAATAAATTAGAGTAATATATCTTTGTTAGATAATTTGTTGACGTGTTTTTTTTTTGGTTGCAAATTACTGTTGGGAGCTTTGAACCGTTATTCGAATATAACTCAAGTATAGTTGCAATGTGGACAACGTGGTCACCGCTCCGGACACACAAACCTTTAATTAAGGGATTTATTTTCCAATCCGTTCAGTTTTCGTTTTGTTTATGGGAGCGTTTGTTTTACTAGGCAATTTATGTCGGTTACAGAACGTAACAAGCTGTTACTTTAAGGAAGATAAAAATGTACAAACACAAAGGTCTCGGCCCGAAATGTCGACTGTTTATTCCCCCCCCCCCCCACCCCCCCATAGATGCTGCCTGGCCTGCTGAGTTCCTCCAGCATTTTGTGTGTGCGTGTTGTTCTTCAACCCGTGCTTAAATCAGAAATCCGAAACTCTGAGGTTTAGGCGGTCCGGAGTCTTTATTGTTTGAAATGAAATCCCATTAGGATGCGTCTCAACCAAATTGGATCAATTTCTCGGGTTTAACAGCAATGGTAATTTAGAAAATCCGCCAGCTAAACGATTCTACGGTAGTTATAATAACATTTAAGAACGGAATTACAGAAATAAGTGTTAAGAGACAACATAACAGTCTTGCTTTCGGATTGATCATGTTTGCTTTGAGAACATTTTTTTAAACGGGCGAACATTCAAACGCTTAAAGTTTACAAAGTCTGGGAAACAGTATCGCCACGACTTCAATTATTTTTAAACGGTGGTGGTAATAGCATTTATAATATAGAGCCGAGTGCCTGGTGCTAAAGAGGAATTCAAAAGCATTTGAACGAAATGAAATGGAATTTTGCAAAAGGGACTTAAGACCGTATTTCATGTGTAGATAGTTTTCATGTGAACCAATGCGTTCTGGCTGGAAATTACAGATCTTGCGGCCTCTACCCCGGGTGCGTAAGTACCAGTTGCTATATAGATGCTGCCTGACCTGCTGAGTTCCTCCAGCATTTTGTATTATGTGTTACCAGTTACTGCACCTGTTTGGCGTGGGAAATACTAAGGCGCCGAGGGCATATTTTACAGCGCGACTTTTACCCAACAAATAATGAAGAACCATTTGACAGAGTGACTTGCAGAATGGAACAGCGGACTGAATACGGCCCTTGAAGTGGTTTAGAAAGAATGTTTTTCATTGTACTGTAGATACAATGTCGCTGTCTTTAAAATATATTATCTTAATTTGAAATTTATAATTTTATATATTATATAATTTTAACATTTATTATTTTAATTTGGTCCCAAACTGCCAGGAACTTCCTCGGATGTGACCATAAACTGTGTAGAGTAGTTGGTACATAATAGATATCTCGCCATAAGACAGCAGACAGCCTGATAGAGGAACTAGGAGGATCGAGCAGCGTTCGTGGAAGGAAAGGAATTGTCCAACTTTCGCGTCGAAACCCTGCATCTGCCCTTCAGCAAACTGTGTGTTGCTCCAGACTCCAGCATCTGCTGACTCGTATGTTTCCTCTCTAACCTTACAGACCACGTTCTACATAGGATACCGATTCCCCCGGTATCGGGAGGGGGTGAGGACCGCATTGTAAAGTCCCTTTATGAATTTGGCAGAAGATATAATCCAAAATTTCAGGAGCATCAGACACATTTGCAAAGCAGTCACAAGTTGAGTGCGCCCGTACTGAACAGGGCTCACACCATCGCAAAATAGATACAGAAACTGCTCATAAAGGACATTACTTCACGATTTGTTGAAACCTAAAATAAGATCTAGAGATGCTGGGAATACGAAATTTCACAAAACTCGGAAAATGCCTGAAACACTTTGTGAATTTAGAAGCCACTGATATTTCAGGGCTGAGATCCTTCATTACCAGAAAATCATCAATAGTTCACTAAGGAAGGGTCTTTGACGTTAACACTCTTTGTCTCTCCACAGATGCCGTCTGTCCTGCTAAATGTTTCTAGAACTTTGTGTTTTAATTTCAGTATTTACAATTTAAAAGTATGTGTGCTTCACGTCTAGCAATAACACTCAATTCCTACCATCAGGGAGGAGGTACGGGAGCATGAAGGCACACATTCAACATTTGAAGAACAGCTTCTTCCCCTTCACTATCAGATTTCTGCATGGTCTGTGAACACCACCTCACTCTTTTTCATTACTTATATACTTTTACATATGTCTCATTGTAACTTTTTTTCTGCAACACTGGGTCAAAGATACTGGCAGTTATCTTTATCTGTGCCGCATATGTCAGTGATAATAAACCTGATTCCGATTCTGGATTACTGATAGTGATGTGCAGAGCTGAGACATTGTTAGCTCATACAGTGTTTAATGGTCAAGGCAGACTCACCACAGTTCAGTTTCTGTCTCCACAGATGCTGCCCGACCTGCTGAGTACTTTTAGCATTTCCTCTCATTATTTCAGATTATATTATACAACCATAAAAAGTTAGTAGGCTATTCAGTCCCTTGAATCTATTCTACCATTCCACAGTTATCTAAATAGCTTTAAATATAGTGAGCTTGCCTCCAGTGTGGCAAAAGATTCCTCATTCATGTCATAGCAGATGGTTGGGTGCACAGTGTGAGGTGGTGCCACACTGTATGAGTGTAGTACTGCCTGGGGTACCATATATTGAACAAAGCCTTGTCTGTCCTTTCAGGTAGCAGTGAAAGGCCTTACAATTTCATCCACATGGGAGACAGCACTGGTTCCTTGAACAGGAATTTCAAGCTGGTATCTTTTTTCCTGGTTTGAAATATCCACTGCTAGCAGGCATGCATTTGAGGTCAGAGGGGTCAAGCTCAAGGGTAGGTTTATTTTACACAGAGAGCGGGTGGGTGCCTGGTATGTACAGACTTTTCAACCACAATGTTGTGCCCAGTTCAATTAGAAATTAAATGTCTAACTAGACTCATTCCCTGTGTTCATCTCCCCATTCCCCTCCATGGTATGTACATTCTTGTGTCTTTCCAAGAGCCTCTTCAACACCCCTAAAATATTTTCCCTCCGCCACCAGCTCTCGCAGTCACTACTCTCAGTGTAAAGAATTGCCCCACACATCTCCCTTTCACCTAAAATGCATGCCCTGTAGTATTAGACAATTCAACCCTGGAAGAATGCTATGCCATTCATAATTAAAAAATACATAATGTATGAATTTCTTTCAGGTTTTCCCTCAGCCTCCTCTGCTTCAGGAAAAAAAACAACCTAGGTTATTCCAAGTTCTCCTTATAGCACATGCCCTAAGTTCCTGGCAAGCATCTTCTGTACCCTTTCCACAGTCCCACATCCTTCCTGTAATGGAGTGACCAGAACTCAATGTAATACTCCAACTGCGGCCTAAC
The DNA here is from genome assembly GCF_048418815.1 of Hemitrygon akajei. Classification (NCBI taxonomy): domain Eukaryota; kingdom Metazoa; phylum Chordata; class Chondrichthyes; order Myliobatiformes; family Dasyatidae; genus Hemitrygon; species Hemitrygon akajei. The sequence continues at coordinate 60,018,649 of NC_133139.1, read as the reverse complement.
TAGAGCTTCATAACACTGCAACATCACTTCCTCATTCTTAAATAAAGGCAAGCATGCCATCTGCATTCTTTACCACCCCATCAGCCTGTGCGGTCACTTTCAGGGAGCTATGGACCGGACCCCAAGAACCCCCTGTATACCAAGGACCGTATTCCTCTTACCGATTATGCCATCACTGAGCACATTTGCACGGAGCACTGTCATAAGAGCATCTATCATCAAGGACCCCTACCAACCAGGCCATGCTCTTTTCTCACTAATCCCACTGGGAGGAGGTCCCACTCCACCAGGTTCTGGAACAATTATTACCCTATGACAATCAGGTTCCTGAACTAGTGTGGATAATTTATTTTGCACATTGGATGTTTGTCAGTCTTGGTTTAGAAACATAGAAAACCTACAGCACAATTTAGGCCCTTCAGCCCACAATGCTGTGTCAAACATGTACTTACTTTACAAATTACCTAGGGTTACCCATAGCCCTCTATTTTTCTGAGCTCCATGTACCTATCCAGGAATCTCTTAAAAGACCTATCATATCTGCCTCCACCACCGTTGCCGGCAGCCCATTCCATGCACTCACCACTCTGCATAAAAAACTTACCCTGACATCTCCTCTGTACCTACTTCTGAGCACCTTAAAACTGTGCCCTCTCATGTTAGCCATTTCAGCTCTGGGAAAAGGCCTCTCATTATCTTATATACCTCTATCAGGTTACCTGTCATTCTCTGCCACCCCAAGGAGAAAAGGCTGAGTTCACTCAACCTATTCTCATAAGGCATGCTCCCCAATCCAGGCAAAATCCTTGTAAATCTCCTCTGCACCCTTTCTATAGTTTCCACATCCTTCCTGTAGTGAGGTGACTAGAACTGAGCACAGTACTCCAAGTGGGGTCTGACCAGGGCCCTATATAGCTGCAACATTATCTCTCAGCCCTTAAACTCAATCCCATGCTTGGTGAAGGCTAATACACCGTATGCTTTCTTAACCACACTGTCAACCTGAACAGCAGTTTTGAGTATCCTATGGACTCAGATCCCAAGATCCCTCTGATCCTCCACATTGCCAAGAGCCTTACCATTAATACTTTATTCTGCCATCATATTTGACCTACCAAATTCAACCACCTCGCAGTTATCTGGGTTGAACTCTATCTGCCACTTCTCAGCCCAGTTTTGCATCCTATCGATGTCCCACTGTAACCTCTGACAGCCCTCCACTCCATCCACAACACCCCTAACCATTGTGTCATTAACAAATTTACTAGCCCATCCCCCTACTTCCTCATCCAGGTCACTTATAAAAATCATGAAGAGAAAGGGTCCAAGAACAGATTCCTGAGGCGCACCATTGGTCACTGACCAGTGCATGCAGAATATGGCCTGCCTACAACTACTGTGGGTAAGCCAGTTCTGGATCCACAATGCAAGGTCCCCTTCCTTACTTTCTCAATAAGCCTTGCATGGGGTACCTTATCAAGTGCCTTGCTGAAAACCATATACACTACATCTACTGCTCTACCTTCATCAATGAGTTTAGTCACATCCTCATATATGTATAGCTTTTACATAAAATTTGATTGCATTTCTTTATTTTCCTATAAATTGCTGAAGGAAAATTAATCTGAAGGTGGTATATGATGACATATACTGCACATACTTTGATAATAAATATATTTTTACTTTGACTTTGGTTGTACAGTGATTTTGGTGGCTCAATGCACCAAAAATTGTTGTGTAAAGATAAGACTGTGTGCTTGCTTTACCTAAAATGAAATCACAAATAACATGTGAGGTTAGCTTGAATAAAGGAAGACATAGGTTAATCCTTCACTTAGGGAAAAACATTCAAAGTGAATGAGATAAGCTTTCAACAGGGAAAGGCAGGGAGATTGAGACTGCCCTTTAGCATTACACATTTTGACACTGGAAAAGGTACCAACTATCAACTTTCTTTGCCATTCTGGTGTTCATATCATCGTTGCTATTCATGGATCTTGTTGTAAACAAATCAGCAACCATATTTTCTGCACTACAATTAAGAAGTCTATGCTCCAGGGACCTGTACAGGGATTTAAATTTGTCAGCATTGAGAGAGGCACATATGCACACCTGTTAATAACAACTGTTTGAGATGATCATTCAGAGGGTATAGGGTGACCTGTTCCCCCTCCACACCACTCACACACTATCAATAGGTTTTGAAGTAATTTTTAGTGCAAGTTTTCATGAAAAGCTTGTTCTTTCTTTTCCTTCCATAGTACAGATTTCAATTTTATTTTCACTGATGTAGATGAGTTGAAGTTTGTTTTGTTGCAACAGTACAGTAAAAAGTCATTAAATTAATATAAATTACAAAATAAATAAATAATGCAAAAAAAGGAATAGTGAGGTAGTTTTCATGGGTTCAAGGACCTTTCATAAATCTGATGAATGGAAGTGAAGAAGTAGCTTTTGAATCATTGTGTAGATTTTCAGGCTCCTGTACCTTTTCTCTGATGGTAGTAATGAGAAGGGGACATATCCTGGATGTTGAGGGTCCTTAGTGGTGGATTCTACTTTCCTGAGGCACCTCCTCTTGAAGATGTGCTTGACAGTGGGGAGGGTTGTGCCTGTGATGGAGCTGGCTGAGTCTACAACCTTTTCAACATTATATTCTGCATTTTGTGATAGTTTTATGACTGTAGTGGAACTATATAAGTGGATGGCATGCAAATCAGGATCTCTTCACTGTATCTCAGTACAAGTGACATGAATAAACTGATACCCAGAATGATGTAACATTAGAGAATGCAACGACGAAGGAAATGGAGGGCTATGGTCTAGGTGTGGATTGATGGGACTTAGCAGAATGACTGTTCAGCCTGAACTAGATGGGAAGAAGGGCCTGTTTCTGTACCGTACAACTCTATGACCCTATGGGTCATGGACACGGCTGTCACACCAAGAACTGGATAGTTGAGTGAGTAACTGCTGTTTGGTAGCTGGTCTAAGTGTGCCTGAACTTTTTGTTTACCGCTAGATACAGTGGTGCATGGGGGTTAAGGATGTACAAAATGCACTAATCCACAAAACAAAACTGATTTCCTCCCCCCACCCCACGCCATCCCTTGAAATTTTCCTTGCTGCTGATGGTAACTCTGATCTCACTAGCTGGTACTGTTAAATATGCAGAATAAAGCTTAAGATCTTGGGATCTTGTGCTACCTATCGCCTCCCAGCTTCTCACTTCAACCCCCCATCCTCCACCAACCCACCTTCTCCCTCACCTGATCTCGCCTCTCTCTAGCCAGCCTGTACACCTCCCCTTCTCCCCAAATTTTTAATCTTGCTTCAGCCCCTTTCCTTTCAAGTTCCGATTAAGGTCCTTAGCCCGAAACGTCAACTGTTTATTTCCCTATATAGATGCTGCCTGAGCTGTTGAGATCCTCCAGCATTTTGTATGTGTTGAACTATGCATACTTAGCAGGTCAGGCAGCATCCAGGGAGTAAGAACATTTCAGTTCCAAGCCTTAATTTCCTGATGAAAGTTCAACAAGCCAGAATGTCAACTCCACAGATGCTACCTGACCTGTTGAGTGTTTCTAGCAGTTTCTGGTTTGGTTTTGAACTGGGAAACCAGTTGACATGAAGAATGAAATCTCATACCTTCTAGTTACCTGGTGATAGCGTTCTAAATTTACAATTCAACAACTGTGTTTTCAGTACATGCACTCAGTGGTTACTTTATTTAGATACCTCCTGTTCCTAATAAAGTGGCTACTGAGTGTACGTTTGTGATCTTCTGCTGTTGTAGCCCATCCACTTCAAGGTTTGATGTGTTGTGTTTTCAGCGATGCTCTTCTGCACACCACTGTTGTAAGGCCTGGTTATTTGTGCTTTATTGTTGCCTGCCTTGAACCAGTCTGGCCTTCTCCAATTTCTCTAATTAACAAGGTGTTTTCACCCACAGAACTTTTTTTTTTAATTTTCACGACATTCTCTGTAAACTCTAGGGATGCTGTGCATGAAAATTCCAGATCAGCAATTCCTGATATACTCAAACCTCCCCGTCTGGCACCAACAATTCTTTCATGATCAAAGTCACTTCTTCCCCAATTTGATGTTTTTTTTTCTGAACCACAACTAAACCATGTGTACATGATTTTATGCATTGAGTTGCTGATTAGATATTTACATTAATGAGCAGGTGCATATGTGTACTTAATAACTTGGCCACTGAGTGTATGTAAGCTAACCAATCCTCCTTCATGTAGCCAAGATTTCCTAAAGTGCAGTATTACTATCTGATGTGCACTTTGAATAGAATTATCTTGTCATCAGTGTTAAGATATCAGCCCCAATATCAGATTGAAGCATTTACTGTGGAACAGTGGTTTCACAGAGTTGTGGTGAAAAGCCACCAAGTTGCCAACCACACTGTCATCTGAAAGACAATCAGTAGCACCAGCACACACATCAGCTTCTTGCAATCAGCTTATACTTTAAAGGAAAAACTTCGCAAATTTGTAGGCGCTATCCAGGCTCAAGCACGAACCTCCATTTTAAGATTTTAAATGATACCTTCAATCACAGGAAACAAAGAAAGCTCATTAAATGCTTTGTGGAAGCTGAAAATCTGGCCCATTGTGCTAAACAGTCACAATGTACTGCTCATACATGTCCTGATGAAGGATCTCAGCCTGAAATGTTGACTGTTTATTCCTCTCCATCGATGCTGCCTGACCTGCTAGGTTCCTCCAGCATTTTGTATGTGTTACTCACTTCCAAGACGTCACTCTCATGAAATTATGATTTTGGATTCTCAGATTCCTCTATACACCACACTGTATTAAATGCACCTGCCATTTTCAGCCCATTTTTTCAGCTGGGGCAGATTCCTTTGCAAGTTTTGATATCCTTCCTGACTGTTCACTAGACCCCAAACTTTGGTGCTATCTGCAAACCTGTTGATCCAGTTCACCACGAAATCATCCAGATTGCTGATATAGTTGACAAACAACAATGGACCCAGTACCAAACCCAGCAGCACACCGCCAGTCACAGGCCACCAGTCCATCTACTACCACTCTCTGGCTTCTCCTGTGAGACCCATATGGACAACTAGACAGACAAAACAGATGTTGGAAAATAAAACATGCAACTCGGTACTCAGTAGGAACTCAGTAGGTCTAACAGTATCTATGGAGGGAAAAGAACAGTCAACATTTCAGGTCAAGGCCCTTCATCAAAACTGGGAAAAAAGGGCAGGAGACAGAATAAAAGGGTGACTGAACTGGCAAGTGATAGGTAAATCCTGGTGAGAGGTGAAAGTTAGGAAGATCCTAAAGGTGCTGGACTAGAGAGCATCAACTATTGTTCAAAACTATTTTGTATAAGGACAGAAGGTATTAAATGCTCAACACACCAGTCAGCCATTAAGAGGAGATCCAGTTAAGTTTTCAGGTTTATAACTTACCATCAGAACTGGGAAGTGCTAACATACATACAGTGATCACTTTATTAGGTACTTGTGTTTGTGATTTTCTGCTGCTCCTGCCCACATCAAGGTTCTATGTATTGTGTGTTCAGAGATGTTCTACTGCACACCTCTGTTGTAAAATGTGGTTATTTGAGTTATTGTCAGCTTGAACCAGCCTAGCCATTCTCCTCTGACCTCTCTCATTATCAAGGCATTTTCATCCAAAGAACTGCTGCTCACTGAAGTTTTTTGTTGTTGTTTTCACACCACCCACTTCAAACCCTAGAGATTTTTGTGCATGAACATCCCAGGAGATCAGCAGTTTCTGAGATACTCAAACCACCCTGTCTGGCACCAACAATCATTCTAAGGTCAAAGTCACTTAGACCACATTTCTTCCATTTCTCCGCCATTCTAATGTTTGGTCTGAATTAACAATTAAACCTCTAGACCATATCTGCATGCTTTTATGCATTGTGTTACTGCCACGTGATTGGTTGATTAGATATTTGCATTAATGAGCAGGTGTACAGGTGTATCTAATAAAGTGGCCACTGAGTGTATGTTAAGATGCAGTGAAATGGGGGCAGGATGGAGTGGGTGAGAGGATGAGTCAGGATAATAGTGAGTCAGGCGAGAAGCACAAGTTTGGACACTTGACAGAGATTTAAATATGGGAAGCAGGAACATTCAACTTCCAGAGAAAACTGTGGAAATGTTCTCTGGAAATTGTAATCATCTGAAACTGATGACTGCAGTGTTCAGTTCAAAAGGTTGTAAAACACATTAAAGTTATTGTCAAGAGTTTGGTGATGTTCTGCAGCCACAATAGGTGCTGAATAAATATTCCGAAGATAAATATTAAATGTTTTATCTGAAATGAAATCAGGAAACATTTTTGGAATTGGAATTGCTTTATCATTGTCATGTGTACTGAGATTATTTTGGATTATTTCCATGCAGATCATTTCAAAACAAGATCATTGTGGTAGTACAAATGGTAACATAATAACACAGTGCAGAAAGTAGGGTAACACATACAAAATGCTTGAAGAACTCAGCACATCAGGCAACATCTATGGAGGGGAATAAACAGCTGACATTTTAGCCCAAGACCTTTCATCAGAATCACACTTAATGTCACTGGCATATGTTGTAAGATCTGTTAACTTTGCGACAGTGGTACATGATAAACATAGGGAAAAACAATTACAGTAATTTAAATTAAGATAAGTAGAGCAAAAGCAGAATTTTTTAAAAAAGTAATGAGGTAATGTCCAAGGGTTCAATGTCCATTTAGAAATCAGATGGCAGAGGGGGAGAAGCTGTTCCCAAATCACTGAGTGTGTGCCTTCAGGCTCCTGTGCCTCTTTCCTGATGGTAACAATGACAAGAGGGCATGTACTGGGAGGTGGATCCTTGATGATGGAATCTGCTTTTCTGAGGCACCAATCCTTGAAGATGTCTCAAGACTGGACCCTAAGATGAAGCTGTCTAATTCAATACTCTCGGTAGCTTACTTTGATCCTGGAAAGGAAGGGGGAAGAAGCCAGAATAAGAAGGTAGGAGGAGGGGAAGGAGTACAAGCCAGAAGGTGATAAATAAAGCCAGGTGAGTGGAAAAGTGGGTGTGTGAGCGGAAAGGGAATGAAGTGAGAGGCTGGAAGGTGATATGCAGAAGAGGTAAAGGGCTGAAGAAGATGGAATCTGATAGAAGAGGAGAAAGGATAGGAGCAGGGGCATTAGAAGGAACTGATAGGCAGTTGAGGAAAAGAGATGGGTTAAGAGGGGAGCCAGAATGGGGAATAGATAAAGAGAGAAGGGGGAGGGGAGAAATTACCAGAAGTTAGAGAATTCAAAGTGCACGCTGTCAGGTTAGTGGCTACCATACAGAATATGAGGTGTTGCTCCACCAGCCTGAGAATGGCACCATTGTTGCAATAGAGGAGTTGTTGGAATTGGAATGAGAAGTCAAATTAAAATAATTCGCCACCCGGAAGTCCCGCTTTTTGTGGCAGATGGAGTGAATCTGCTCATTGAAGTGGTCCCTCAATTACACTGGACCACAAAGATTTTTTTTCCTGAAATTTCCCTATCACAAACCGTGCTTTTGAGTTCACCTATATTTGTTATTTCAATTCATAATTCAAGTCAGATATAATAACTGGTGCCAAGATTTAGGGAGACATTTTTATTGGTTTACAATTCAAACAGGTCATCAATGTCAGGCAATTCATAGAACTTCTATTGGGACCATAGAAAGTCGCATGTTGTTGGAACTTTTGTTGGCAACTACAGGGCACCAAACTTCATGCAGCTGGTTGACAACATGCTTCAAGCATACAAAACCATGAAGTGCAACATGTCACTAAAGATTAATTTTTTGCTTTGCCATTTAGACTTCTTCTTGACGATCTTGGCACTGTCAGTGTCGAGCACGATGAAAGGTTTCACCATGACATTGTAGTCATGGAGAACCGATATCAGGACAACTGGAATCCATCAATGCCATCTGATTATTGTTGGACACTTAAGTCAGAAACCTTAGACACTGAGTATAAATGAAAATCATCAACAAAACATTTTTAACTTTGTTGAATTGCTGTAAAGCTGTTATGCATTTAAATGCATTATATTCAATAAAAGTTATTTTTTTGTTTCTCCAAATTCCTATGTGATACAAATAGTCTGAAATTATATTTATGTTTGGCTTTAAACAGTCAATAGTCAATAAACAAAAATAATTTCTGAGGAAGCAACACCTTAAAAAAATTGTTGTCCAGTGTGGTGCAGAATATAGAATATAGAATTAGAGAGAAAGTGCAGTGCAGACAGACACCATGGAGTACACTATTATTAAAGTTTAAGGTCACGTTTATTGTCATAAGCACAAGTTACATGTGTGCTCAGGTTCAATGAAAAACTTACTTGCAGCAGCATCACAGGCACATAGCATCGGATGAGCAGCATTACACAATTTTTATAAGAAAACATAATTCAAACAAAGAAAACATTTCAAAGTGATCAAAGTGGTTATAGTGTTGCTAAACTGTAGTGATTAGGGTTGTGTTGGTTGGTTCAAAACCACTGAATCCTGCTCAATATTAGCTGTGAGAAGATGGTGGAGATCTTTTATAATTGATGCTGCCTCCTGTAGATACTACTAATGGTGGGGAGGGATGTGCCCATGACGTATTTAACTGAGTCCACTACACTGAAACTGATTATGTTCCTGTACTTTCGAATTGGCATACGAGACATGATATAACCAGCCAGGATAATTTCACACAATGAATAAACAAAGATGGTGTTTCTTACCCCCTCAAACTTATACGAGGTTTGGAAATCAAAGTGTCCAGCATTTTGTAGGTTAATCAAAGTATGTAGTGTTGAGGATGGAAATGGAGTTGAACCACACTCAGTGACTCCTTTGTTGGGTACAGGAGTAGAAACCAGTGTGGTTTTCACTGCTGTAACCCATCCACTTCAAGGTTTGACATGTGCTTTCAGAGATGGTTTCCTGCACACCACTGTGGTAATGCACGGATGCTGTCACCTTCCTGTCAGCTTGAGCCATTCTGGCCATTCTCCACTGACCTCTCTCATTCACAAGGCATTTTTGCTCACAGAGTTGCTGCTCACTGGATTTTTTTTTTTCATTTTTCACACCATTTTCTGTAAACTCTAGGGACTGTTGTGTGAAAATCCCAGGAGATCAGCATTTTCTGAGATACTCAAACCACCCCGTGTGGCACCACCAATCATTCCACAGTCAAAGTCACTTAGATCACATTTCATCCTCATTCTGATATATGGTCTGAACAACTGAACCTCTTTGCCATGTCTATGTATTGACATGGTTTTATGTATTGCTCTTAATCCTGCAGCCACTTGATTGGCTGAATAGATATTTGCATTAACAGGTATGTATACAGGTGTACATAATAAAGTAGCCACTGTGTGTATGTCAACCCTGATTTACTTAATAGAACAGGTTAGAAGGGCTGAATAGCCAACTCTTGTTGCATTAATTTGCCAGACTGCAGATCTTATCACTGCAATGAAATGAACATAGTTTTGAGCTCTAAGCAATTATATTACCACATTATCATTTATGTGCCTCTTTCTTTGCTGCAGGTAAGCTACAGTGGATTTTCAGAGCATTAGTCTGCCCATGTAGTACACTTCAGACTGATGAAAGGTACCCAGGCTGACGGCGGAAGATGATGGAGAAGGCCGAGAATCAGTCTCCTCCCACCACTGGAGATTCTCACAGCCCTATGAAGGTCGAGCCAGGGCAAATTATTGACTCCCCCACTAACGAGGGAGACAACGTGGATGTCACAACCCCACCTTTGGGATCTACCATTGGGGATGTCACTCAATCAAACAAACAGGACGCACCAGAACCGGTTTCCATGGAAACCCCTCTGAGCTCTTCAGAAGGCCTCCCGTTGGAGGTGCCAGTGATCAGCTTGGGACACAGCAAGATCCACACTGTTAACGACGGCCACCAGATCAATGGAGGGGTTAGGACCATACAGACCACCGAGCTGACTGCCCTGTGCCCCATCCTACCTCTCATCTCAGGCTCGGACAGCAGGATGGTGCATCTTTCACACCACTCCATGTCACCACTCCCAATGCAGAGTCCACTCATTGGCTCACAGTATTGTGCACATCCCTTGATCAACAGGTCTGTCACTGTGTGTGTGTGTGTGTGTGTGTGTGTGTGTGTGTGTGTGTGTGTGTGTGTGTGTGTGTGTGTGTGTGTGTGTGTGTGTGTGTGTGTGTGTGTGTGTGTGTGTGTGTGTGTGTGTGTGTGTGTGAGTGCATGCTTGCTCGTGCGTCTTGGATTTTCTTTAGCCCTGCTCAGCTTACTGAACAGAAAATGGGTTGAGAGGGACTTGGGAGTCCTTGTGCAAGATTCCCTAAAGGTTAACTTGCTGGTTGGGCTGTTGGTAAGGAAGATAAATTCAATGTTGGCATTCATTTCAAGAAGATTATAATTTCAAAGCAAGGATGTAATGCTGTGGCTTTATAAAAAACAAGAGAGACAACAAGAAAGAAAGAGAGAGAGAGAGAGAACAAGAGAGAAAACACAAGTAAATGAATGTAGCAGCGGTGAGGTGAGGTTTCCCCTCCATAGATACTGGCTTTGCTCAGCATTTTCTACTCACACTCAGAACACCAAGTCTGCAGTCTCCTCTGAACCCTCTCCAATATCAACACATCCTTTCTTAAATAAGGGGCCCAACACTGCTCTCAATACTCCAAGTGAGACTAACTGGGTTTTATCACAAACAAGAAAAAATCTGCAGATGCTGGAAATCTGAGCAACACACACAAAATACTGGAAGAGCTCAGCAGGCCAGGCAGCATCTAGGAAAAGAGTGCCGAAACGTCGACTGTACTCTTACTCTAGATGCTGCCTGGCCTGCCGAGTTCCTCCTGTGTGTGTAACAGGGCTTTATAGTTGGCTTGTTAAGCTATGATAAAACTCAGTGCAGCAATCACAAGCACAGGGTGTCATGGTATCGGTTAAATTTTTAACTCTTAGCACCAGGTCACATGTCTCTTGACTCCAATTTCATGAGAGATGACTTGATAGAGATGTAGAAGATGGTAAACGGTATAAAACGACTGAATAGCCAGAGACTTTTACCCAGGATGGAAATGGCTAATATGATGGGGAGTGATTTTAAGGTATTTGGAGGAGAGTATAGGGGTTGTGTTAGAGGGTGTGATTTTAACACATAGTGACGGGAACGTGGAATATGTCATTTGCATCAACAGCCTACACAATCCAAGGCGGTCACAGGGCAGCCTCAAATGTCGCTATGCTTCCACTGCCAACATAGAATAACCACAACTTATTAACTTGTACGTGTTTAGAATGTGGGATAAAACAGGAGCACCAGAGGAAACACATGCAATCATCGGGAGAATGTACAAACTCCTACAGAGAGTGGCAGGAATTGAACCATGATCTTACAGCTGGTGCTTGTAAAACATTACGCTAACCACTACATACAGTGCCATATCATCTGTAGGTGGAGATGGGAGCTGTCGTGAGGTGTCACACAGACCAAGGACATAGTGGGCATTAGAATCTCACTGTCCTGCATCACTACTCACCCTTTTTCAAAGTTCCCAGAAGCATTGATTTCCTCCAGTGACCATGAAGTTCTGGGCTGTTGTTTTCTGTAGTGTCATGCTTGGTGAAGTTTTGTCTATTTTAGACTTTAGGGGAACTTTATCTAAACTGCGTTGATTGGTGGCCTTAACCGAAAAATCACTAATGACAAGAAGAAGGCCATTCAGTCTATTATGTCTGTGACAGCCAAAAGAAACACCCAGCCTCTCCCACCTTACAGCACTGGGTCACCCTGCAGCTCACGGCTTGTCAAGCACGCAACCATGTAGTTCTGATTTCTGATTTGTTTTTTTTGCCCCCTGGCCTTCAACCTGTCTCTAGGTAATAGCATTATTCCTGCACCTCCCCTCTAATCTTCTTTCAAATACTTTTGCAGGTGGCACCGTAGCATAGTGGTTAACATAATAATTTACAGTGCAGGCGTTTGGGGTTCATTTCCCACCCCGCTGTCTATAAAGAGTTTGTTCCTGCTCCCCACCACCATGTGGGCTTCTTCCATGTACTCCAGTTTCCTTCCACATTCCAAGGACCTGTGGGTTGCAATTTATAAGTCGTAGCCATGCTTTGTTGGTGCTGGAAGCACGGTGACACGGTTTGGAAAGGTACAGGGATGGGAGGGATATGGGTCTGTGTGCAGGTATGATCTCTGTGGAAATGGGCAGAAGACCAGGCCAGTACTGACTGGATAGGTTGAAGGGCCTGATTCTGTACTGTAGTGGTCTATGACTCTTGACACTAACCCAAAGACACAAGCCTAAGTTGTCCAATGGGAGGGAAGGTATTAATGTGGTCATGTGGTCTTAAGGTCAGTAAATGGACGAGCTGCCAGAGGAAGTGGTTGAAGCATATCAAAGTAACAGTTTGAAGTAAATTGATTATGAAAGTAAGTGTATGTCACCATATACTGCTCTGAGATTCATTTTCTTGCAGGCATTCACAGTAGAACAAAGAAATACAATAACATCAATGAAAAACTAGACACGAAAGCTGCCAAGCAACCAATGTCCCAAAGATGACTAACTGCGCAAATATAAAGATAATGAGTAAATAAAATATACTGAGAACATGAGATGTAGAGTCCTGGAAAGTGAATCCTTAGGTTGTGGAATCAGTTCAAGATTGAGAGTGTTCTCATTGGTTCAGGAGCCTGATGGTTGAAGGGTGTTAACCTGGTGCTGTGGCACCTAGAGCTCCAGAACCCCCTTCCTGATGGCAAGATGAGAGCATGGCCTGGATGGTGGTGGGGGGGGGGTGTCCTTTATAAGCTATTTGGACAAGGAAAGGTTTAGAGCAGGGGTTCCCAATCGAGGGTCCATGGACCCCTTGCTTAATGGTATTGGTCCATGGCATAAAAAAGGTTGGGAACCCCTGAAGTTTAGAGGAATATGGGCCAAATGTGGGCAAATAACATCAGATGGGAAACTTGGTTGGCATGGACCAGTTGGGCCGAAGAGCCTGTTTTCATGCAGGAAGGCTCTATCAGGCTGCTCTCAAAAAGGCTGATTACAATGGTAAGGGAGAAATGGAGACTGTGGGCAGCCTGCGAATGACACCACACTTTCCAGCACCAGCAGAGCAGGCCCATCACGTTCAACAGAACAGAAACAAAACAGGCCCACCCATGTACACATCCACTCACCCTCCCTGTCCTCCAATCCCTGGACAGGCCACCTCCGGGCCTCCAGCTTCCATTGGACCTTCAGATTCCCCGGGAGACTTGCAGGCACGCAGACTCAGGGCTTTGACCACTGGGCTTCAACTTCAGGGGGAGATGGCAGAGAAAGGACAATGGAGGAACACAAAGATAGGAAGACTGTAAAAACCGAAGGGCAGACTGAGAAAAGGGAGCTAGAAAGAAAAAGAAAAATGAAAAAGAGAATGGACTGAGAAAGGAATAAAACTGAAATGGCATAGGAAAAACACAATTTAAAACTTATTTGTATCACTGCTTAACCCCGGTTTAACCTCAAAAGGAACATGCCACATCTTTTCCCATCAGAATACTGGATATCATTTTAATTTGAAATGTGTGTGGGATTAGGAAGACTGAGAAGATTTTATTTGTAATGGTATTAATTGTTTCAAATATGTGCTGTGTTATGGACTGTTTTATTAACTGCAGGGGTTCAAACAAATGTAATCTGATGTCATAGAAACATAGAAAATAGGTGCAGGAAAATAGATGGAGGAAATCACTGTCAATCCAGTCCTGTGGAATTTTGGCATTGTGCTTTCACTGACAGCCTGCGTGGACTAAGGACACTGTGACAGACATCACAGCCAACTCTGGGGATTGCCCCACACAGCCTCTAAAGGAATCAACTTAGGGCAGGGCCTTGTTTATGGATGTCTGCATGTTCGAGGTAGCTTATCGAACTGGTACCTCATTCAATTGAGGGAGTAATGACAAATATCCATTTGAGTGCAGCAGAAGAGGAAAGGGTGATGGCCTTTTAATGTGTCAAGTCACTTGGAAAAGGAATGGGCCAGCTGAGGAGGTGGTGAGGCTTTCAAAAAGGAATTAGATAAACCTTCACAAATATGGAGATCAAGGGTTATAGCTTCAAGATAGCAGAGCACATCCTATCAGAAAGACCAACACTCACAAAATGCCTGGAGGAACTCAGCAGATCAGGCAGCATCTATGGAGAGGAATAAACAGTGAAGGTTTTGGCTGAGATGAAGGAATGTTATAGGTGAAGAGAGTGGACCACTGGAGCCCACCTATCACTTCCCAGCTTTTCACTTCATCCTCTCCCTCCTCCACCCAACCACCTTCCCTTCACCTGGTCTCACCTTTCAACTGCCAGTTTGTACTTCTCCTCCTCCCCCCCCCCACCTCTTTGGAAGTGATAGAAGGAGCTCTGGGGGATGAATGGCCTCTCCTGCGTACAGCAGCTTTACACATCATTCCCAGTGAGGATCATGTCTAGAAACCCCAGGTAATGTTTTCAGCCCCCACACCTACTGGACAACAGGAATTGAAGATCCTGTAACAACACACACAAAATGTTGGAGGAACTCAACAGGTTAGGCGCCATCTGTGGAGGGGAAAAAAAGTTAATGTTTCAAGCTGAAACCCTTCATCAGGACTGGAAAGGAAGGGGGCAGGAGTCAGAATAATTTGGGGGGAGGAGAGGGAATACAAACGGGAAGAGGACAGGAGGAGGAGTATAGGAAACTGATACAGGACTTTGTGATATGGTGCAACTCAAACTACCTGCGTCTCAATATCACCAAGACCAAGGAGATGGTGGTGGACTTTAGGAGATCTAGGCCTCATATGGAGCCAGTGATTATTAATGGAGAATGTGTGGAGCAGGTTAAGACCTACAAGTATCTGGGAGTACAGTTAGACGAGAAGCTAGACTGGACTGCCAACACAGATGCCTTGTGCAGGAAGGCACAGAGTCGACTGTACTTCCTTAGAAGGTTGGCGTCATTCAATGTCTGTAGTGAGATGCTGAAGATGTTCTATAGGTCAGTTGTGGAGAGCGCCCTCTTCTTTGTGGTGGCGTGTTGGGGAGGAAGCATTAAGAAGAGGGACGCCTCACGTCTTAATAAGCTGGTAAGGAAGGCGGGCTCTGTCGTGGGCAAAGTACTGGAGAGTTTAACATCGGTAGCTGAGCGAAGGGCGCTGAGTAGGCTACGGTCAATCATGGAAAACTCTGAACATCCTCTACATAGCACCATCCAGAGACAGAGAAGCAGTTTCAACGACAGGTTACTATCGATGCAATGCTCCTCAGACAGGATGAAGAGGTCAATACTCCCCAATGCCATTAGGCTTTACAATTCTACCGCCAGGACTTAAGAACTTTTTAAAAGCTATTATTAATGCTTTTTGAGATAGTGATTTAGATGCATATCATATTTTTTACTGAGTTAAGTATTGTATGTAATTAGTTTTGCTACAACAAGTGTATGGGACATTGGAAAAAAGTTGAATTTCCCCATGGGGATGAATAAAGTATCTATCTATCTATCTATCTATCTATCTGAGAGTAGCGAAGATTACAGAGAGGGAGCAGTAAGAGAGGGTCTCCCTGAACTCCCATCAAAGGGACGATTTGAACTTCTTTTGGACAGACAGATCTATGTTTATGATCGCTGATCTACTGTGGTCTCTTTGAAGAAGCTGTTCCTAAAATGTTGAGTGGATGTCTTCAGGCTCCAGTTCCTCTTCCCTACTGGTAGTAATGAGAAAGAAGGCACCTTGTAGGTGTTGCAGATTCATGCTTACTGATGGATGACACCTTTTTGAGGCATTGCCTTTTGAAGATGTCCTCGATGATGGGAAAGGATGTACCCAAGACAGACCTGGCTGTGTCTACAGCCCTCTGCAGCTTTTTCCCAATCCTGTGTATTAAGACAGTGATGCAACCAGTTAGAATGCTCTGTAAGGTACAACAGTAGAAATTTGCTATTCTTTGGTGACATACCAAATCTCCTTAAATCAAGTTAAATACTCTTCATATGACTACTATTGTTTGACTCTTTGGTGGCTTAGTAACAACAGGGGTAACTAACTGTTGGTACAGCCAGTGTTGCCTTTGCTCCAGAGATGAATAAAGGGAGGTTATTAGTTTGTAGGTCCATTGTTTTGTGATCAGCAACACTGATAACTTGTTCTGCTCCTATTCTAGTGCCTATATTGGAACTACAAGCACGTTCAGTATATTTCCAAGCAGCAGAGTCAAAAGGAGATCATCAAGCCATTACGAAATGGAGATGCATGAAGGTTGGTGGATCCCATCTTGGGTATTGGCCCTACATCCATGACATGCACATTTGGAATCAACACCTCTCCTGCAGAGCTCTTCCTTCTTTCATGATCTTACTAATGGGAATAAAAGGAGGAAATTGCTGGAAATACTAAGCAGGTTGGGCAGAATTGATAGACAGGTCAATAGGCTTTCATCAGAAGAGTTTAGAATTGAATAAATTACATGATGCAAACACAGGAAGGGGAGGACAAATGGAAAGATTGGTGTACAGTAGAGACATAATAGGGGCAGTAGGAGAGTCTAGGACCAGATGGCACAGCTTCAGAATTGAAGGATGTCCCTTTAGAAAAGAGGTGAGGAGAAGTTTCTTTAGCAAGAGGGTGGTGGATATGTGGAACTTATTGCCACAAACAGCGGTGGAGCCCAAGACCTAGGGTAAAACAGTGGATGTTGTCTATATGGACTTCAGTAAGGTCTTTGACAAGGTTCCACATGAAAGGTTAGTTAGGAAGGTTCAATTGTTAGGTATTAATATTGAAGTAGTAAAATGGATTCAACAGTGGCTGGATGGGAGATGCCAGAGAGTAGTGGTGGATAACTGTTTGTCAGGTTGGAGGGCGGTGACTAGTGGTGTGCCTCAGGGATCTGTACTGGGTCCAATGTTGTTTTTCATATACATTAATGTTCTGGATGATAGGGTGGTAAATTGGATTAGTAAGTATGCAGATGATACTAAGATAGGTGGGGTTGTGGATAATGAAGTAAGTTTTCAAAGCTTGCAGAGAGATTTAGGCCAGTTAGAAGAGTGGGCTGAAAGATGGCAGATGGAGTTTAATGCTGATAAGTGTGAGGTGCTACATTTTGGTAAGAATAATCCAAATAGGACATACATCATAAATGGTAGGGCATTGAAGAATGCAGTAGAACAGAGTAATCTAGGAATAATGGTGCATAGTTCCCTGAAGGTAGAATCTCATGTGGATAGGGTGGTGAAGAAAGCTTTTGGTATGCTGGCCTTTATAAATCAGAGCATTGAGTATAGGAGTTGGGATGTAATGTTAAAATTGTACAAGGCATTAGTGAGGCCAAATTTGGAGTATTGAGTACAGTTCTGGTCACTGAATTATAGGAAAGATATCAACAAAATAGAGAGAGTACAGAGAAGATTTACTAGAATGTTACCTGGGTTTCAGCACCTAAGTTACAGAGAAAGGTTGAATAAATTAGGCTTTTATTCTTTGGAGCATAAAAGGTTGAGGGGGGACTTGATAGAGGTATTTAAAATTATGAGGGGGATAGATAGAGTTGACATGGATAGGCTTTTTCCATTGAGAGTAGAGGAGATTCAAACAAGAGGACATGAGTTGAGAGTTAAGGGGCAAAAGTTTAGAGAGTGGTAGTTGTGTGGAACGAGCTTCCAGTAGAAGTGGTAGAGGCAGGTTCGAAATCGTCATTTAGAAAAAAATTGGGTAGGTATATGGACATGAAAGGAATGGAGGGTTATGGGCTGAGTGCAGGTTGGTGGGACTAGGTGAGAGTAAGCATTCGGCACGGACTAGAAGGGCCGAGATGACCTGTTTCCGTGCTGTAATTGTTATATGGTTATATTTAAAGCAGAAGTTGATAGGATCTTGATTAGTCAGGGCGTCAAACATTATGGAGAGAAGGTAGGAGAATGGGGTTGAGAGGGAAAATAAACCAGCTATGATCAAATGGCAGAACAGAGACGATGGGCCAAATGGTCTAACTCTACTCCTATGTCTTATGGTTTTATGAATAAACAATAAGGGGCTTAGTAAGAGGGGGGATGTTCTGCAACTTGATTTATCTTCATTGTAGGGGGCACCATTTTCCCCTGGGCAGCCATGGCCAAAGCCAGTGTGGTGGAAAGGAACGAGGTCATTGGTGCTGTGATAGCGCTCTGCTAACCACTACACTACACTGCCACCTCTATCATTATTTTTAGAAAACTCTCTAGGGTCGGGGAAAACAGTCCCAGCCTTCCCAGTCTCTTCTTCTACGCCAAATCCTCCAGTCCTGGTAACATCCTTGTCAATCTTTTTTTTTGCACCTTCTTTAGTTTAATCTGTAAGATCAGGGATTGATCCAAGCCAGGATGCCACCAGTACAATCCTCGCTGATTTGATTTGATGCAAACAATGCATTTCACAATATGTTTTGATGTGCATGTATCATATAAAGCTAATTGTAATCTTAAAGATGAATCTTACATCTTAATCCTTCCTGTGGGCACCCGAACTGCACACAAAACAAACTCCAAATATGTCCTTAGTGACACCTTGTGCAACTATAGACCATGGATCTCCATGTGGGCCTTACTGTGTACGGTTTGGTATCTGGCAGGGTTGTGACAAGGACTTTGTCTGCCTTTATTTTCAGGTCCTCCTCAGAAGGTTGTCCGGAGAATGTTCACCAACAGCCGGGAGCGGTGGAGACAGCAAAACGTGAATGGGGCCTTCTCGGATCTTCGCAAACTCATCCCCACTCATCCTCCAGACAAGAAGCTCAGTAAGAATGAGATCTTGCGCCTGGCCATGAAATACATCAACTTCCTGGTGAAGCTTCTCAGTGACCAGACTAGACAGCAGCAGCCAGATGACAAGGGCTGGCCTGCAGCCAAGAGGAATGGGATGTGTGGTCCCTTGGCTGGGGGAGTCGCAGTGGTGGACGCTGCATCTCAGAACACAGGGGCAGCCTCACCTTCCGATGCCCTTGCTGCCCCACAGAAACAGATGGGCCTGGCGGATATGGCAGCAATGGCGGTACGAAGACAACTGTCGTCCATCACCAGCGCAACGTCACCATCGACTGGTTGCTATGGCAACTGCAGGAGTCCTAATACTGAAGAAGAGGATGACCAGGAGTGTTTGATAAAAACAGAGGCAGAGGCAGGCAAGGTGAAACTAGTCTCAGCCGTGGCTCAGAGATGATAACGGGTCGGCCTGATCAGGGCAGAGGAAGAGGCATTTCCATTAAACTTCCAAGCCAAGCTGGTGGCCTGTTCCTATTTGCACTGGGGTCAAAGATCACTCCGAATCACATCATTGACATCAAGAGGACAAATTCAAGGATGGATTTAATTAACTCCTAGAGCAGTTACCTTGTTGATGTACCTAGAGCCAATTCAGAGCCCGATGACTCTGTACTGATTGCCCTATCCATTACTCAGATGTGTGATGTTTCAAAGTGACCAATGATGAATAAGCTGTACATTTTGACAATTGCAAGTCTGCTTATTGAGGGTGACCTGAAGGACAAGTTGCCTGAAATCCCAGCACCTGTTGTACACCATCAACAATCAATATAAGTGTGACAAATGACAGTTATTCAAGGAGATGTGATTAAAGATTTGTCAGGGAACAACTTATGGATTCACTTTGGAATGATCTGCTCCCCTTCTCCGCTCTCTTGTTACCACTTTGTTGATGGTCACTGGGGGGGGGGGGGCAGGGAGAGAGAATTATGTGTGCTGAGGAAGTTCTCCTTTGATGGGCCATGTGAGTAGCAAGAATTAACTGGCTGATTAACTGAGAGAGCCATCACTATCTCGGCTGGTGCTGGTGGATATACCCACATTTGTACATCCCAATAAGAATTTTCTTTCAAACAACAGCAAGACCAGGACTTATTTTTGCTTCCCTAATTTAAGGATAATGAACCCTTCCAGAAAAGAAGGACTGCAGCTCGTAGAACCAAGGAAGCTGGTTAATCTCTGGGATTGTAGGAAATGACTTCACCCAGCTAAAAGCAGGTCTCAGTCACATGTGCAGGAACTTAATGAATTGGTCTTGGCAGTGGAGGAGTTTCATTCACTCACACTTCAAAATGGGCCTGAACTTTTCCTCTTTTCTACAATGATAAAAGGTGTTTGTTGTAGCAAACAATCTGCTGGAGGAACTCAGCAGGTCAATCAGCATCTGTTGGGGGGGGGTGGAGGAGGGGGGCACAATTGTCAATGTTTTGGGTTGAAACTGTCCCAATGTGGGGCTTAGACCTAAAATTTTGAAAGTTCCTTCCCTGTGCCCCACATATAGTGTTTGACCTACTGATTTCCTCTAGCAGATTGTGCCTTTTTCCAGATTCCAGTACCTACGGTCTCTTGTGCCTCCATATTACAAAATATTTTATAATATCAACTGGGCCATTTCCACTAAAAGTGTCACAAGAGATTCTGCAGTTGTTGGAAATCATAAACAACACACACAAAATGCTGGAAGAACTCTATCAGGTCAGGCAGCAACTATGGAGGGGGGTAAACAGCTGACATTTTGGGGATACCATTCATCAGTCTGGCATTTTGTGTGTGTTGCTCCAAGAGTACATGTTGAAAGGCAGGCATTATGCGTATGTTGCCCAACAGCAGTAGTTAGGGATGGACACATATTGATGTGGGGGTGTGAGGAAAGCAGAAAGATGGTGGAATAAAAGCATTGAGTAAGAACTTAGGACGCAATGAATATCTTGGAATGTGTACACATTGTATGGAGTTCCTAAGATGCAAATCATTATAAAAATCAAAAGTTGGAGCACTTGTCTGAAATTTTGTCTTTGAATTAAGAAAAATTCCTCAAAGTAAGAACTGAAAAAGGCAAGCCTTTTATATTCAAAGATTCAAGCATCAGAATCATGGACTTCTGTACTAACACCACATTGGTAAACACATTGGCATGGCCAATGCAAATTTCGGAGTCTTTTTCCATTCCTCATTCTGGCTCACCCCTTATCCCTTTTCTTCTCCATATTTACCCATCACCCCACTCGGGTGCCCCTCCTCCTTATCTTTCTCCAGTGGCTTACCCTCCTCTCCTATCTAATTCCTTCTTCTTCAGTTCTTTACCCTTCTCACCTATGACTTCCTAGCTTCCCACTTGCAACAAATACCAATAAATCCAACTAACCCTGGTTATAGAACATAGAACATAGAATAGTACAGCACAGTACAGGCCTTTTGGCCCATAATGTTGTGCTGACCCTTAAACCCTGCATCCCATATATCCCCCCACCTTAAATTCCTCCATATACATGTCTAGTAGTCTCTTAAATTTCACTAGTGTATCTGCCTCCACCTCACACACAGGCAGTGTATTCCACACACCAACCACTCTCTGAGTGAAAAACCTTCCTCTAATATTCCCCTTGAACTTCCCTCCCCTTACCTTAAAGCCATGTCCTCTTGCATTGAGCAGTGGTGCCCTGGGGAAGAAGTGCCGGCTGTTCACTCTATCTGTTCCTCTTAATATCTTGTATACCTCTATTATCATATCTCCTTCTCTCCAAAGAGTAAAGCCCTTGCTCCCTTAATCTCTGATCATAATCCATACTCTTTAAACCAGGCAGCATGCTGGTAAATCTACTCTGTACCCTTCTCAATGCTTCCACATCCTTCCTATAGTGAGGCGACCAGAACTGGACAAAGTGTTCCAAGTGTGGCCTAACCAGAGTTGTATAGAGCTGCATCATTACATCGCGACTCTTAAACTCTATCCCTCGACTTATGAAAGCTAACACCCCATAAGCTTTCTTAACTACCCTATCTACCTGTGAGGCAACTTTCAGGGATCTGTGGACATGTACGCCAGATCCCTCTGCTCCTCCACACTACCAAGTATCCTGTCAATTACTTTGTACTTTGCCTTGGAGTTTGAACCTTCCAAAGTGCACCACTTCACACTTCTCTGGGTTGAACTCCATCTGCCACTTCTCAGCCCATTCCTGCATCCTATCGATATCTCTCTGCAATCTTTGACAATCCTCTACACTATCCACAACGCCACCAACCTTTGTGTCGTCTGAAAACTTGCCAACCACCCTTCTAACCCCACATCCAGGACGTTAATAAAAATCACAAAAAGTGGGTGTCCCAGAACCGATCCTTGTGGGACACCACTAGTCACAACCCTCCAACCGAATGTACTCCCTCCACCACAACCCTCTGCTTTCTGCAGGCAAGCCAATTCTGAATCCACCTGGCCAAACTTCCCTGGATCCCATGCCTTCTGACTTTCTGAATAAGCCTACCATGTGGAACCTTATCAAATGCCTTACTAAAATTCATGTAGATCACATCCACTACACTACCGTCATCTATATGCCTGGTCACCTCTTCAAAGAACTCTTATCAGGCTTGTTAGACATGATCTGCCCTTCACAAAGCCATGCTGACTGTTCCTGATCAGACCATGATTCTCTAAATGCCCATAGATCCTATCTTTAAGAAACTTTTCCAACAGTTTTTCCACCACAGATGTAAGGCTCACTGTCTATAATTACCTGGTCTATACCTACGACCTTCTTTGAACAAGGGGACAACATTCGCCTCCTTCCAATCCTCTGATACCATTCCTATGCTGCCTTCTTCCACCTGACTAGATTTTCCACCTCACTTGTCACCCATGGTTCCTTCACCCTACCATTCTTTATCTTCCTCACCAGGACAAATTTATCCCTAACGTCCTGCAAGAGATCCCTAAACATCGACCACATGTCCATAGTACATTTCCCTGCAAAACCATTATCCCAATTCACACCCACAAGTTCTAGCCTTATAGCCTCATAATTTGCCCTTCCCCAATTAAAATTTTCCTGTCCTCTCTGATTCTATCCTTTTCCATGATAATGTTAAAGGCCGGGGAGCGGTGGTCACTGTCCCCCAGATGCTCACCCACTGAGAGATCTGTGACCTGACGCAGACGGGGTCAGGTGTGAATAACCTCTTCCAGGATCTACTACTCTCCTGGGTGTCATGGGGTTACTTTGCTGGGCACAGGTTGAATGGCAGTTCAGATTAGAGATTTCTCTACCTACTTTTATCATGAGATTGTAATGATAATACATGACAAATCTGAAAGTGGTATGAATCAGAGAATAGCTGAGCCATTTATAGATGACTAGAGTGTGTTTCCAGTGATGATCTCAGTGATCATCTCCACCTCTCTCTCGGCTACAACTACATTGGATTAGTATTGGTATTGTTCTTTTATTGTCATATGCACCGAGATACAGTGAAAAACTTGTCTTCAATACTGTTCATACAGATTGATTCATTACAATAGTGAGATGGGGTAGAACAGGGTAAAGCAATAACAGAGTACAGAATAAAGTGTAACGGCTACAGAGACAGTGAAGAGCTGGTAAACAATAAGATACACGATCATAATGAGATAGATTGTGAGATTGAGAATCCATTTTATTGTACCAGGGAACTGTTCAATAGTCCATTTATGCAGTCTTTCAATCTAATTCAAAACATTCAATCCATAGCACCCACCTCCACGCCCAGCTGGTTACAGCTCTTTATGGATACAAACTTCCAGTGGCTCAAGAGATGCTGGTGGACACCACATCTTAAGCTACCCAAATGAAAATATGATGCGTGGCTCCTCCAACCAGAGTGTGGCCTCATTGTGGCAGTAGAGGAGGCCGTGGCAGTTGTGTCAGAGTCGAGTTGAAATAGGGAGCTGAAGTGAAATCATGTGTTTTGTGGTGGACAGAGCGAAGGTACTCAGTAAAGCAGTCCCCAAATCTGCTTTAGGTCTCACTGATTTAGAGACGGCTGTACCAGGAATACTGAATACCATAGACGTCCCCAACAGACTCACAGGTGAAGTGTCACCTCATCTGGAAGGACTGTTTGGGGCCCTAAATTGTGGTGAGGGAAGAGGCACGGGTGAAGATGTAGCACTTGTCCTGCCACAGGGATAAGTGCCAGGAAAGCAGTTAGTGGGGAGGGATGAGTGGATAATTTGAATGGAAAGTCATCGGAATGAAGTTGATTCTCTCCCTCTCTCTGTCTCTGTTTATCTTTATTGATCTCTATCTATTTCTCTATATCTCCTCTGATGCCATGTGCCCCGCTGAGTGTCTACAGCATTGGTCTGGTTAAGCTCCCTAAAGTATTGGCACCAGGTGACACTGTGTGAGATAAAAGATAGCTGGACTTCACTCTTTGCATGGGTCAGGAATTGCGCCTGGGATAAGGGCATCTCACGGTCCTGAACCTTAAGGATGATAAAGTTGTCTGCACAATCTCCCAGACTGAGAGGTTTCATCCTAATTCCTGTTCCACTAAAAGCCTGTTTTGACCATTGTCTCTGCAAGAATATGTGGGCAGAAACAGAATGCAAAGGCCAGAAGATCATAAGACATAGGAACAGAATTAGGCCACTTGGCCCTTCAAGTCTGCTTTATCATTCCATCATGGCTGATTTATTATCCTTCTTAACCCCATTCTCTACCCTTCTATCTGTAACCTTTGACATCCTTACTAACTAAGAACCTAGCAACCTCTGCCTTAAACATACCCAATGACTTGTCCTCTACAGTCATCTGCGGCAAAGAATTCCACAGATTCACTGCCCTCTGGCTAAAGAAATTCCTTCTCATCTCTGTTCCAAAGGGATGTCCTTGTATTCTGAGGCTGTGCCCTCTGGTCCTATACTAGCCCACTCCTGGAAACATCCTCCCCGCATCCACGCTAACTAGGTTTTTCAATATTCAGTAGGTTTTACCCCTCATTCTTCCAAACTCCAGAGAATATACGCTTTCATATATTACTTGTTCCAGTGAAAGTCCAAAGTCATAGTGAAAGGTATTAGCAAAGTTGACAAGAAGAAGAGAGGAAAGGAACAACAACTTGAAATGATGAGCTGGCATTGGAGAAGGTCAAGAGAAAGTTCACGACAATGAGCCCGGGAATGAAAGGGTTAATGTATGAGGAGTGTTTGGGAAAGTGATGACAATCAATATGCACGTCAACACATGCCACATTTTGGAGGAACTTAGCAATTCAGGTAGAATCTATGGAGGGGAATAGAAGTTGGCATTTTGGGTCTAGTTAATAGGATGTTTCTAAAGAGCATTTTCATCACTAGGTGTAGTGTAGTGAGTAGTGTCTTAGGTCAGAAGCAAGAGTTAAAATGCCACTTTGGAGTCTTCAGTTCTCAAATACAGTTTTGTACTGTTGGAAATCACAGACACTGTCACACAGCATGGAATCAAGCCCTTCAGCCCATCAAATCTCTACTGGCCATCAAGCACCCATCCTCCACTTTAAACTTCAGTTTTATTTTTTATAGAATTCCTTATTCTTTAAAATTGTTAAATGTTGTTTTGCTTTTGTTGAATGTTGCACCCTGACCAACATATCGTAGTAAACTCCTAATACAGTGGATTCTGGTTAATTGGAATACATCGAGACCATTGCATTTTGACTCAACTAAGCAGCTGCCCCAATTAGCTATTTTTCAAGGAACTAGTTAAACTGTACAGAAAAGACAAATTAACATTTAACAGAGTATTAAATAATGTATTTAAATGAAATAGTGAATAAGTAGAACACTACCAATGCTACTACTGTATTATAAAACTGTGTATTAGTTCCTAATACAGAAGTTATGGATGGAAGAATTCATCCAGTGTACACTTCAATACTCTATTGATTTTAGTAAATGATCAAAATCAGTGGAAACATTTAGTGCAGACAAATCTTCATTTTCATTGCAACATTCAATATGATTATCAACATCTTAAAATTCTTCATAATTCCTAACTTGTTGAAGTAGTGAAATCAATATGTTTTCACTCCTGGCCATTTCTGGTATCTCCAAGAATGAGTGCTTAAACCCGCGGTGAGCAAAACAGTTCTAAATTGTCTTATTACTTGTTTCTCACCAACTGTCAGTTGGCTGGCCTAATCACAGGACAATTTATAATAACCAATTAACCTACCAACTGGTAGGTGTTTGGACTGTGGGAGGAAACTGGAGCACCTGTAGAAAACCCACGCAGTCAAAGGGAAAACTTACAAACTCCTGAAAGCAGCGGGAGGAATTGAACCTGGGTCATTGGTACTGTAAAGCATTGCGCTAACCAATTTTCTACCATGCAGCAAACAGAGAAACTTTTGAACAGAGAAACATACAACTGCCATTCTTTAAAAACTGTTCACTCTAAGCATGGTGAAGTGTCTAATAGCCACGCAAGTTCATGCAATTGAAACTGGTAACAGTCTCTTCTCCCAATTAAGCGGCATAGTGCCCCAAATAAATGAAGGAAATCCTGGCTATTTTCTTCATTGGTTTTTGTTCTTTAAAAATTATCCCAAGTAAGTGATTGCCCGATTCACTGATGGCCCAATTAACTGGAATCCATTCTATATGTAAATATATATGCAAAATAAAGTTGATCCTTCATCCTTGAAATCAGTCATCCCCGTTCAACATTTTCCACAGATTATTGGAGCTGGTTGTGTGGTGATTGGCTGCTGCATCTTTTATAAAATTCCTTATTCTTTATAATTGTTAAATGTGGTTGTGCTTTTGTTACATGGAGCTTAGAAAAATACAGGGCTATGCACTAGGGAAATTCTAGGCAGTTTCTAGAGTATGTTGCATAGTCAGCACAACATTGTGTGTCGAACGGCCTGTAATGTGCTGTAGATCTCTATGTTCTATGCATTTCTTACAAAACTCACTGACCACGCTGCAGAAGTCCTCCACTGGCCGTGAATCACACTGCTATTTTGGAAATGGTCTAATGTAAATGATCAGCTTTCTTTTAAATCATGAGGAAATAACACAAGGAGATGGTTGTCATCTAGTTGGTAACCACAGACTTCCGTTTGTGATGATTCTCACTAATGTGGTCTTTAGCTCAATCTCAGGCAGAGGCCAAATGTGCTGAGGATGGGAGATGTTTACCAGATGTAGAGACTCAGTCACTACATCAAAACAGTGCGAGAGAATGCTCATCATGGGTTGCAGTGAGGTATTGTACTTTGTGTGGATAAACAAGGGTTAGACTCACATGGTGAATGAGGTGTGGGTGGAACGAGTGGTATGGGGATATTGATCTATAACTCCTTGGAAGTAGCATCACAGGAAAATAGGGTCACAAAGAAAGCTTTTGGCACATTTACCTTCATAAATCAGGGCACTGAGCACAGGAGTTGGGAAGTTACGTTGAATTTGTATAAGACATTGGTGAGGCTGAATTAGACAATAGACAATAGACAATAAACAATAGGTGCAGAAGTAGACCATTCGGCCCTTCAAGCCTGCACCGCCATTTTGAGATCATGGCTGATCAATTACTATCAATACCCGGTTCCTGCCTTGTCCCCATATCCCTTGATTCCCCTATCCATAAGATACCTATCTAGCTCCTTCTTGAAAGCATCCAGAGAATTGGCCTCCACTAGCTTCCGAGGCAGTGCATTCCAGACCCATACAACTCTCTAGGAGAAGAAGTTTTTCCTTAACTCTGTCCTAAATGACCTACCCCTTATTCTCAAACCATGCCCTCTGGTACTGGACTCTCCCAGCATCTGGAACATATTTCCTGCCTCTATCTTGTCCAATCCCTTAATAATCTTATATGTTGCAATCAGATCCCCTCTCAATCTCCTTAATTCCAGCATGTACAAGCCCAGTCTCTCTAACCTCTCTGCGTAAGACAGTCCAGACATCCCAGGAATTAACCTCGTGAATCTACGCTGCACTTCCTCTACAGCCAGGATGTCCTTCCTTAACCCTGGAGACCAAAACTGTACACAATACTCCAGGTGTGGTCTCACCAGGGCTCTGTACAAATGCAAGAGGATTTCCTTGCTCTTGTACTCAATTCCCTTTGTAATAAAGGCCAACATTCCATTAGCCTTCTTCACTGCCTGCTGCACTTGCTCATTCACCTTCAGTGACTGATGAACAAAGACTCCGAGATCTCTTTGTATTTCTCCCTTACCCAACTCTACACCGTTCAGATAATAATCTGCCTTCCTGTTCTTACTCCCAAAGTGGATAACCTCACACTTATTCACATTAAACACCATATGCCAAGTATCTGCCCACTCACCCAGCCTATCCAAGTCACCCTGAATTCTCCTAACATCCTCATCATTGGGAGCATTGTGCATAGTTCTAGTTACATGCCAACAGAAAGGAGAGCAATAAACTTGAAAGAGTGCAGAAAAAATTACATAGATGTTGCTGAGACCTGAGGATAGGTTGAATAGGTTTGGATCTTATTCCCTGGAGTGCAGGGGAAAGAAGGGAGATCTTATGAGGGGTATAGATAGGGTGAATTCATATAGGCTTTTTCTCCTGAGGTTAGGTGAAAGTAGAACTAGAGGTCATAGCTTTAGGGTGAAAAATAAAGCATTTAAGGAGAACCTGAGAGGGAACTTCTTGGCTCAGAGGGTGGAGCAAGTGCACGTAAAGCTGCCAGTGGAAGTGGTAGATTAAGGTTCAGTTGTAATATTTAAGAGAAGTTTGGATAAATACATGGATGGGATGGTATGGAGAACTATGGTCCAGATGCTGGTAGACAGGTCTAAGCAGAAAATCAGGCTGGTACGAACTAGGTGGGGCAAAGGGCCTGTTCTGTGCAGTAGTGCACAATGATACTTTAAATTCAAAAAGATTCAAGGTCAGTAACATACCTAAAAGATGGAGTGGTCTTCGCAGAACTTACACTGGTGAAACGTAGGAGGCAAAGAGAGAGGTCAGAGTAGGAGTGAGACGGAGAATTTAAGTTACTGGTCAAGGAGTCACAGCACAGAGACAGGTCCTTTTGCCCATCTAGTCCATGCTAAACCATTTAAACTGCCTAGTCCCATTGATCTGCACTGGGACCATAGCCCTCCGTCCCCTGACCATGCATGTATCTATCCAGACTTCTCTTAAGTGCTGAGATTGAGCTTGCATGCACCGCTTGTGCTGGCAGCTCATTCAATATTCTCACAACCCTCTGAGAGAAGGAGGTTCTACTCATGTTCCCCTTAAACTTGTCACCTTTCAACCCCTAACCCATTGTAGTCCCACCCAATCTCTGTGGCAAAAGCCTGCTGGCATTTGCTCTATCTATACCCCTCATAATTCTGTATACCACTATCAAGTCTCCCCTCAATCTTCCATGCTCCAGGGAATAAAGTAGTAACTATTCAATTGTTCTTTATAACTCAGGTCCAGTCCCAGCAATATCCTTGTAAACTTTCTCTGTACTCTTTCAATCTTATTGACATCTTTCCTGTTGGTAGGTGACAAAAACTGCACACAATACTCTAAATTAGGCCTCACCAACGTCTTAGAAAGTTCAGCATAACATCCCACCTCCTGTATTACATACATAGATTTATGAAGGCCAATAGCTTTCTTTACGACCCTAACTACCTGTGCCACCACTTTCAATGAATCAGGGACCTGTATTCCCAGATGTCTTTGTTCTGTCACTCTCCTCAGTGCCTACTGTTCACTGTGTAAGATCGACCTTGGCTGATCCTACCAAAGTACAACACATTACACTCGTCAGCATTAAATTCCACCAGCCAGTTTTCAGCCCATTTTTCCAGCTGATGCAGATCCCTCTGTAAGCCATGATAACCTTCCTCATGGTCCACTACACCCCCAAATTTGCAAATTTACTGATCTAGTTACCCACATTATCATTCAGATTGTTGATATAGATGACAAACAACAGATCCAGCACCGATCCCTGTGGCACACCACTAGTCACAAGCCTCCAATCAAAGACGCAACCATCTTCTACCACTCTCTTGCTTCTCTTACAAAGCCAAAGTCTAATCCAATTTACTACCTCATCTTGAATGCTGAGCAACTAAACCTTCTTGACCTACCTCCCAAAAGGGACCTTGTCAAATGCCTTGTTAATGCCTGCATAGACAACATCCACTACCTTGCCTTCATCAACTTTCATGGTAACTTCCTCAAAAAACTCTATAAGATTGGTTAGACATGATCATGTCTGACTATCCCTAATCAATCCATTTCTATCAAAATACATGGAGTTCAGTAAAATAGAGGGCTATGGGTAACCCTCGGTAATTTCTAAGGTAAGGACATGTTCGGCATAGCTTTGTGGGCCAAAGGATTTGTGCTGTAGGATTTCTATGTTTCTATGTTTCCAATAACTTTCCAGTGAGCCTACTGATGTCAAGCTCACTGGCCTATAATTTACTGGTTTATTTGTAGAGCCTGTCTTAAACAGAAGAACAACATTAGCTATCCTCCAATGCTCTTGTGCCTCACCTGTCACTAAGGATGGTTTAAATATCGCTGCTAGGGCCCCTGAAATTTCTGCACTTGCCTCCCACAGGGTCCGAAAGAACATCATTGTTGGGCCCTGGGGATTTATCCACCCTAATTTTCTTGTAAACAGCAAACACCTCCTCTTCTGCAATCTGTATAGGGTCCATGCCCTTGCTGTAGCTTTGCCTCACTTCTGTAGATTCTGTGCCCATCTCATGAGGAAGCACACATGCAAAATAATCCATTTAAGATTTCAGTATCAGGTTTATTTTCACTGGCATGTGTCGTGAAAATGCCGATTGCTAACAGTTCAATGCTATACATAATATAGAAGGAGAAGAAAAATAAACAAAAAATCAATCAATCAATTATAGTATACATACACTGAATAGATTAAAAATCATGCAAAAACAAAAATAATATATATTAAAAAAGTGAGGTGGTGTTCATGGATTTAAAGTCCATTTAGGAATTAGATGGCAGAGGGGAAGAAGCACTTTCTGCATTACTGAACACATGCCTTCAGGCTTCTGTATCTCCTACCTGATGGTAACACTGTGAAAAGGGCATGCCCTGGGTGCTGGAGGTCCTTAATAATGGACGTTGCCTTTCTAAGACACCGCTCCCTAAAGATGTCCTGGGTACTTTGTAGGCTAGTACCCAAGATGGAGCTGACTAAATTTACAACCCTTTGCAGCTTCTTTCGGTCCTGTGCAGTAGCTTCCATCCCCCAACCCCCCCGCCCCCCCCCCATACCAGACAGTGATGCAGCCTGTCAGAATGCTCTCCACGGTACATCTATAGAAGTTTTTGAGTGTATTTGTTGACATAAATCTCTTCTTCCAAATCTCTTCAAACTCCTAATGAAGTATAGTCGCTGTCTTGCCTTTTTTATAACTGCATTGATATGTTACGACCAGGTTAGGTCCTCAGAGATCTTGATACCCAGGAACTTAAAACTGCTCACTCTCTCCACTTCTGATCCCTCTAAGATGATTGGTGTGTGTTCCTTCATCTTACCCTTCCGGTAGTCCACAATCAGCTTCCTTGTCTTACTGACGTTGACTGCCAGGTTGTTGCTGCGACACCACTCCACTAGTTGGCATATCTCACTCCTGTACTCATATCTCTTCTCCATCTGAGATTCTATCAACAATGGTTGTATCAACAGCAAACTTACAGATGGTATTTGAGCTGTGCCTAGCCACACAGTCGTGTGTATGTAGAGAGTAGAGCTACGGCTTAAGCACACAGCCCTGAGGTGCACCAGTGTTGATCGTAAGTGAGGAGGAGATATTATTGTCAATCTGCTCAGATTGTGATCTCCCAGTTAGGAATTCAAGCATCCAATTGCAGAAGGAGGTACAGAGGCCCAGGTTCTGTAACTTCTCAATCAGGATTGTGGGAAGGATGGTGTTAAATGCTGAGCTATAGTCGATGAATAGCATCCTGACACAGGTGTTTGTATTGTTCAAGTGGTCTAAAGCCATGTGAAGAGTCATTGAGATAGCGTCTGCCGGTAACCTATTGTGGCCTGTTGTGCCCTGGATTTCCTTCATCTCTCCCGGTTCCATGCATAGATTACTAGTCTGATCT
This sequence comes from Hemitrygon akajei, assembly GCF_048418815.1. Taxonomy (NCBI): domain Eukaryota; kingdom Metazoa; phylum Chordata; class Chondrichthyes; order Myliobatiformes; family Dasyatidae; genus Hemitrygon; species Hemitrygon akajei. Next base: position 59,986,646 of record NC_133139.1, on the reverse strand, counting down.
TCCAGTGGACTAATTTTGTCCTTTGCAATCCTTTTACTCTTAACATATCTGTAGAATCCCTTAGGATTCCCCTTCAACTTGTCTGCTAGAGTATCTTTATGCCTTCTTTTAGTCCTTCCTGATTTCTTTATGTAAATGTTCTCTTGCATTTCTTATACTTCATAAACACCTCATTTGTTCCTCTCTGTCTATACCTGCTATGTACCTCCTTTTTTCTCTTAACTAGGGCCTCAATATTTCTTGAAAATCAAGGTTCTCTAAACCTGTTATGTTTACCTTTTATTCTGATAGGAACATACAAACTTTGAGCTCTCAAAATTTCACTTTTGAAGTCCTCCCACTTACCAAGTACACCTTTGCCAGAAAACAGTCTGTCCCAATCCACATTTGCCAGGTCCTTTCTGATACCATCAAAATGGGCATTTCTCCAATTTAGAATCTTAATGCACGGATCAGACCTAACTTTTTCCATATTTACTTTGAAACTTAATGGCAGTATGATCACTAGATGCAAAGTGTACCTTTACACAAACTTCTGTCACCTGCCTAACGGGAGATCAAGTATCGCATACCCTCTTATTAGAACTTCTACATACTGGTGAAGGAAGCTTTCCTGAACACATCTGACAAACTCTTTCCCATCCAGCTCTTTTACAGTAAAGGACTGAGAAGGATAAGGGCAGTTTGAGAAGGATAAGGGCAGCTCGGAGGTGTCAGTGTTGCAGTTGAACAAAGGATTCTATGGAGCCATGAGGGAGGAGCTGGCCAAAGTTAACTGGACGGATATCCTAGCAGAAAAGACAGTGGAACAGCAATGGCAAGTATTCTTGGGAATAATGCACAAGGTGCAAAATCAGTTCATCCCCCGGAGAAGGAAGGATTCAAAGGGGGGAAAGGGGCCACAGTGGTTGACAAAGGAAGTCAGAGATTGCATAGCATTTAAAAAAAGGAAGTATGACAGAGCTAAGGTGAGTGGGAGGACAGATGATTGGGAAATTTTTAAGGAACGACAGAACTTAACTAAAAAGGCAATACGGGGAGAAAAAATGAGGTAAGCTAGCCAGGAATATAAAGGAGGATAGCAAAAGCTTTTTTAGGTATGTGAAGAGAAAGAAGATAGTTAAGAACAATGTTGGGCCCTTGAAGAATGAATTGGGTGAAATTGTTATGGGAAACAGAGAAATGGCAGAAGAATTTAATAAGTACTTTAGATCTGTCTTCACTAAGGAAGACACAAGCAATCTCCCAGATGTATGGATGGGCCAAGGACATAGGGTAACAGAGGAAATGAAACAGATTGACATTAGGAAGGAAACGGTGATGAGTAGACTGATGGGACTAAAGGCTGACAAATCCCCAGGTCCAGATGGTCTGCATCCTAGGGTACTAAAGGAGGTGGCCCTGGAAATTGCGGATGCATTGGTAATCATTTTCCAATGTTCCTTAGATTCAGGATCAGTTCCTGAGGATTGGAGAATGGCTAATGTTATCCCACTTTTTAAGAAAGGAGGGAGGGAGAAAACAGAGAACTATTGTCCTGTCAGCCTAACATCAGTAGTGGGGAAGATGCTAGAGTCCATTATTAAAGATGAAATAGTGGCATATCTAGATAGCAGTGATAGGATTGGGCCGAGCCAGCATGAATTTACCAAGGGTAAATCATGCTTGACTAATCTATTGGAGTTTTTCGAGGATGTAACCAGGAAGTTAGACAAGGGAGATCCAGTGGATGTAGTGTACCTCGATTTTCAGAAGGCATTTGATAAGGTCCCACATAGGAGATTGGTGGGTACAATCAAAGCTCATGGCATTGGGGGGAAGACATTGACATGGATAGAAAACTGGTTGGCAGATAGAAAGCAAAGGGTAGCGGCGAATGGGTGTTTCTCAGAATGGCAGGTGGTGACTAGTGGGGTGCCACAGGGCTCGGTATTGGGACCACAGCTGTTTACGATTTACGTCAACGATTTAGATGAAGGCATTGAGAATAACATCGGCAAGTTTGCTGATGATACTAAGCTGGGTGGCAGTGTGACATGTGATGAGGATGTTAGGAGAATTCAGGGTGACTTGGATAGGCTGGGTGAGTGGGCAGATACTTGGCAGATGACGTTTAATGTGAGTAAGTGTGAGGTTACCCACTTTGGGAGTAAGAACAGGAAGGCAGATTATTATCTGAACGGTGTAGAGTTAGGTAAGGGAGAAATACAAAGAGATCTAGGAGTCCTTGTTCATCAGTCACTGAAGGTGAATGAGCAAGTGCAGCAGGCAGTGAAGAAGGCTAATGGAATGTTGGCCTTTATTACAAAGGGAATTGAGTACAAGAGCAAGGAAATCCTCTTGCATTTGTACAGGGCCCTGGTGAGACCACACCTGGAGTATTGTGTACAGTTTTGGTCTCCAGGGTTAAGGAAGGACATCCTGGCTGTAGAGGAAGTGCAGCGTAGATTCACAAGGTTAATTCCTGGGATGTCTGGACTGTCTTACGCAGAGAGGTTAGAGAGACTGGGCTTGTACACGCTGGAATTAAGGAGATTGAGAAGGGATCTGATTGAAACATATAAGATTATTAAGGGATTGGACAAGATAGAGGCAGGAAATATATTCCAGATGCTGGGAGAGTCCAGTACCAGAGGGCATGGTTTGAGAATAAGGGGTAGGTCATTTAGGACAGAGTTAAGGAAAAAACTTCTTCTCTTAGAGAGTTGTATGGGTCTGGAATGCACTGCCTCGGAAGGCAGTGGAGGCCAATTCTCTGGATGCTTTCAAGGAGGAGCTAGATAGGTATCTTATGGATAGGGGAATCAAGGGATATGGGGACAAGGCAGGAACCGGGTATTGATAGTAGATGATCAGCCATAATCTCAAAATGGCGGTGCAGGCTTGAAGGGCCGAATGGTCTACTTCTGCACCTATTGTCTATTGTCTATTGTCTATTGACTCCCAGTCAATTTGTTTAAAATTTAAATCATCTGCTGTAACAACCTTATGGTTCTTGCAACAGCCTGTGATCTCTCTACATATTTGTTCCTCTAAATCCCTAGGACTTTGGGGTGATCTTTAATATAGCCCTATTATTCTCAGTTCACCCATAACGCCTTACAAGGTGATTTGTCCAATCTGTTGTGACTGAGTACTGCCGTGACAGTTTCCTTGACTAGTAATGCTACACCTCCTCCTTTAATCCCTCCCCAAGTCTCATCTCAAACAACAGAACCCCAGAATACTGAGCTGCCAGTCCTGCTCTCCTGCAACCAAGTGTTGCTAATGGTTACAATATCATAATTCCATGATCCATGCCCTGAGCTCATTAGCCTTTCCTACAACTTGCATTGAAATACACTCAGCTCAAAACATTAGTTGTACCATGCTCAACCTTTTGATTCCTGACTTTGTCGGAGTCTTAACAACATCTGTCTCCACAATCTGTCCAATATCTGGTCTGGCACCCTGGTTTCCATTCCCCTGCAGTTCTAGATTGACAGAGCAGTCTTGATGGGCTGAATGGCCTAATTCTGCTCCTATGTCTTACGACCATTAGTTTAGCACCCCCCCCCCCACCCCATACAACACCAGTAAACCTTCTCACTAAGATATTAGTCCCCCTCCAGTTCGGATGCAAACCACCTCATCTGTGCATGTCCCACCTTGATGATCAATGATCCAAAAATATGACACCCTCTTCTGCATCAACTTCCTCAGCCACACGTTAAACTGTATGATCTTCCTAATTCTGTTCACGTAGTGCAGGTAGCAATACTGAGATCACAACACTGAAGATGCTGCCCTTTAACTGAGCATTCAGTTTGCAGAACCTTGTTACTCTTCCCACTTAAATTATTAGTACCCACAAGGACCACGACCTCTGGCTGCTCACCCTCCCACTTAAGAATGCTGAGGACTCAATCCACAGTATTCCAGGTCCTGGCACCTGGGAGGCAGCATACCATCCGGGAATCTCCTTCTCATCCACAGCACCTCCTTTTTGTTCCCCTCACTAATGAATCCCCTATCACCACAGCTCACCTCTTCTCTCCCTCCCTTCCCTTCTGAGTCACAGAGCCAAACTCAGAGCCAGAGACCTGGCTGCTGTGACATTCCTCTGCTAGGTCATTCTCCCACCCTGACAGTATCCAACCCGTTGTTTAGGGGGATGGCTACAGGGATACTCTACACTGGCTGTTTAACCCCTTTCCCCTTCCTGACTGTCACCCAGTCTCCTGTGTCCTGCACAAAGTGTAACTACCTCTCTATACATCCTATCTATTGCCCCTTCTGCCTCTCCAATGATCTGGAGTTCATCCAGTTGCAGCTCCAGCTCTTTAATGTGGACAGTCAGAAGCTGCAGCTGGATGCACACCTTGCAGGTGTAATCATCAGGGACACTGGCTTCGCACATCCCATTCAACTCTCCTGACTGGCACCCCTACTGTAATAACTGTGCAGATAGAAAGAAGGAAAACAATAAATAAACTGAGGGAAATGTAGGTTTTTACCTTCTCTCACTCGAGCCTCTCCTCGCTGAAGCCTCTAAGAGCTAAAGCCTGAAAGTTCCTAGTCTGACATTGTCCACTCCAACAAAAGCCACTCTCCTTGCCCCTGCCTGGTGTTAATTTGGTGACTTGCAGATGAACAGAATCAACTCCTCACCTGCCATTGCTTAAACAGTAGATACAGGTGGGTTCAAAAGTGGGGAAACATAACGATAGACAATTTGTCGGCATGGACGAAAGGCACCTGGAGGAAACCCACATAGTCACAGAAAGAATGTACGAACTACAGGCAGACACATTCTATGCATTTCCTCCTTATTTTAGTAACCCCCTCCTGGTCTTGTCTAATAATCCTTCATCGAGGGACATTAAGATGCCATTCCTGCCTCTCTCAGTCTTAGCTGAAGGTACAGCCGGTAAAAATGACGTGACTATATCATAAATGTGTCAATGCTAGGACTTTTTAGGACGAGCAGTCAAACATTTGGCCTGTGATGTCGCAGTAAGTAAGTTTTTCACTGTAACTGTGCATATGACAAAAAACTCTGACTTTGTTAGCAGGAAGGATTTAAATGATTATTTATTTGTCTGCATAATATGGTTACTGCTGCGTATAATTTATAATTTTCTTGTGAATGATGCTTATCTGATGCTATGTGCCTGTGATGCTGCTACAAGTAAGTTTATCGTTGCACCTGTGCACACATGGACGTTTGCACGTGACAATAAACTCAGTTTTTGACCTGGCAGGAGGGTGGGGGAGAGAGAGAGAAAGAGGTGCCAAGATCTGTTGCACCATTAATATCAATAGTTGTTGCTTCATCACATCAATGTCCTCAGCCCCAGAGAAAACAGTCAAACAGAAAGTGGAGACTCGCAGGGGGAAAGGAAACCCTGGGTAGGCGGCTGAACCATTAGGAAGGGCACTGACTGCAGCAAGTAGTGTAGGAACCACCATGTTCATTCCCCGTACAGACGGGGGTGGATTTTTAATACTATTGGAGGGCAAGTGGCCTCTCAAGGGAGAGCAGCCTGGTTTGTGAGACCAGGATTGGCCCTGATGTACAGGAAGGGAGATGACTGTACTTCTACCATTTCCGGTAACTGGTAGTCTATCATATGGTTGCTTGTGGGATCCTGCTGTGTAAATTTGGCTGTCAACTACATTGCACAAGTTAGCAGATAAATTGCCCTGGATGTGTAGGTAAGCTGCAGAATCTGGGAAAGATGAGAAGAGTGAAAATAGAATTGGTATAATGAGACCGAACTTTGAGGCCTTTTTGAGGCCGAATTTTGAGATTGAGTTCAGGGCACTTGATCGTCAGGTCAAATAGCAAAGCCTGAAGGTCGCTCGGAAGTCAAGGCTTGATGGCTGGATCCCTGAACCTGTGAGTCCGCTGGGGACATTGAAGCCTAATGTCTGTGAATCTGGAGGCTGAAGAAGGCCTGGCCTGGTGTTGAAGGACTGGATAGGTGGATGGGAGGGAGGGGCAGGCTTGTTTTGCTGTTGTTGTTTTGTCACCTGTTAAAGAACATAGAACCAAGAAATTTACAGAACATTACAGGCCCTTTGGCCCACAATGTTGTGCCAGCCACGTAACCTACTCCAGGAGACTGCCTAGAATTTCCCTAGCACATAGCCCTCTATTTTTCTAAGCTCCATGTACCTACCTAAGAGGCTCTTAAAAGACCCTATTGTATCCACTTCCACCACCATCGCCAGCAGTGCATTCCATGCATCCACCACTCTCTGTGGAAAACTTAGTCCTGACATCCCCTCTGTACCTATTTCCAAACACTTTAAAACGATGTCCCCTCCTGTTAGCCATTTCAGCCCTGGGACAAGGCCTCTGGCTATCCACATGATCAATGCCCCTCACCATGTTATACACCTCTATCAGTTCACCTCTCATCCTCCATCGCTCTAAGGAGAAAAGGGCAAATTCACTCAACCTGTTCTCATAAGGTACACCCTCCAATCCAGGCACCACCCTTGTAAAGGATGTTGTGCTCTGTTTTGTGGTGCTCTGTATCGTTCTGGGCATTGTGGGCATGCTGTGTTGGTGCCGAATATGTATTGATACTTGCCAGCTGTACCCAGCATAGCAGGTTGTATGGGTTGTTTACACAAATGAGACATTTCACTCTATGTTTCAATGTACACGTGATAAATAAATCTGAATCTGAATATTTGATTCCTCCAGGAACCATCCTCTTCTCGATGAAAACGACTTTCTCCATAACTGTAAAGTTATAGACAATGTTCTGCATGTACAATTGTTAAGGACAATAAACAATAAGGTGTCCACAGCTGTCAGTGTTTTTGCTGAGAGCAGTGGCAAAGGAGGTTTCTGCTGCCCCCTTGAGGACACTGTGGTAATGTTCGAGTGTGCAGTGCTCCATGCATCTCCTGCCAGCACATACATTCAGCCATCTCGTCTGGCCAATAAACTGCAAGGAGGTTGAGCAAGCTTTAGCCGAAGGAAGTCATCAGCAATTAGAAATGAAATCATTTGGATGTCAATGTTGTTGTAAGTATTGCTTCTTCTCCTTTCAGACAAGACTAAAGAAATTGGTAAGGCCTAGAATTCCTCCCTGATTGATACAAACTACATAAATGTCACCATATACTACGTAAATATTCATTTTCTTGTAGGCACTTACAGGAAAATAAAGAAGTACAAGGGAATTAACAAAATCTACACGTAACATCTGACAACCAATGTGCAAAGAAGGTAAATTGTTCAAATAAAAAATCATATTGAGAACATGAGTTATAGAGAGTCCTTGAAAATGAGACCTTAGGTTATAGAATCAGTTCAGCATTGTGGTGAATGAAGTTTTCCCTGCTGGCTCAGGAGCCTAATGGTTGAAAGGTAATAACTGATAGCATGGGACCTAAGGCTCCAGTACCTCCTGTCCAGTGGTAGTAGTGAGGAGAGAGCATGGCCGGGATGGTGAGGCCCTTCGATGATGGATGCTGCCTTCTTGTGGCAGCACTCCATGTGAATGTTCTCAGTGCTGGAGACGACTTTGTCTGTGACGGGCTGGGCTGTATCCACCACTTTTCTCTGGAGTATCAGAGGCCAAGGGGTGACCTGACAGAGGCATATTGGGATGGGCAGTCAGGGTCTTTCCCATGGTGAAAGTGTTAAATACTTGAGGGTATAACTTTAAAGTGAGCGAGGGAAAGTTTAAAGGCTTTTGTTTGTTACGCAGAGAGTGGTAGATTCTGGAATGCAGCTCCAGGGGTAGTAGTGGAAGCAGATATAATAGAAACACTGAGGCAGATGCACAGAGTGATATGGACCATATGAAGACAGAGGGATGAGTTTAATTTGGCATCATGTTTGGCACAGATAATGGGCTGAAGGGTCTGTTACTGTCTGTGTTCCATAAAAGACATTATCAAAGGGGTGGCAAGGTAGTGTAATGCTTTACAGCACTAGCAGTAAAACTGGGGTTCAATCCTGCCATTGTCGGTAAGGCATTGCTGCGTTCTCCACGTGATCATGTGGTTTTCCTCTGGTTTCTCCCAAATTTCAAAGATGCACAGGTAAGTTTTTAAGTTGTGGGCGTGTTATGCTGGCGTCATTAGCTTGGCAACTCTTGCGGGCTGCCACCAAGCACATCCTCGGACCATGTTATTTGTTGACGCATTTCACTTTATGTTTCAGTGTACATGTGACAAATAAAGCTACATTAAAAATAATAAGCCTTTTGCAAAGTTCAAAGTAAATTTATTATCAAAGTACAAAACGTCACCATATACAACCCTGAGATTCATTTTCTTGTGGTCGTTCACAGTAAATAAGATGACAAACAAAAGGATCAATGAAAAACCACACACAAGATGGATAAACAACTGTGTGCTAATGACAACTAACTGTGCAAATACAAAAAGCAAAAAGAACAATGTAATTATAAACAAATATCGAGAACATTAGATGAAGAGTACTTGAACATGAGTCCATAGATTGTGGGAACAGTTCAGTGATGGGCTGAGTGAAGTTATTCCTTAATGGTTGAGGGGTAATAACTATTCCTGAACCTGGTGGTGTGGGTCTTGAGGCTCTTGTATCTCCTTCCTGATGGCAGCAGCAAGAAGAAAGCATAGCCTGGACAGTAAGTGTCCTTTCCTGCATCAGCACTCTTATTGATGAGCTCATTGGTGCGGACGGCCTTACCTGTGATGGACTGGGCTGTATCCATTTAAATAACATAGGCAGGCCTCTCATTCAGAAATCACTTCAGGTATGCCCTATATTACCTACCTTTGCAGCTTCAAACAGTTTTCCTTCTGTGTCTCCACCATACACATGACCACCATGTCATTCGTTCTTCAACCAACCTTCTTCTGCTCCATCTTTTTAATACCCACACCAACACCAATTCAAAAGTCACTTAAAACATCAAACCCACCAATATTGAACAAAACACAGTTGGATCCGTTTCGGAACTTTTCTTTATGACTGGAACATCCCTTTAACAATGGCTGATTTCCCAAGGAGCAACAGGCACCCACGGCAACCTGGAGTTTTTTCAGCCAATGAGATGAAGGAGGCCTTTCTGACAACACAAGTTGTATTTAGACCATTCCTTCAGCCGATCAACATCTACTTAACAAATGGATGTGTTTGCCATGTGCATCATTGTGTGTGTGTGTGTGTGTGTGTGTTTGTGTACACAGTATGTGTGTGCCTTCAAATCCCATGAGAGTGTGCCATGTGCATGTGCATGGTATGCAGACTATCACCAGGTAAACAATTTTTACCATAGTCAGTGGGACAATATTCCATCCACAGACCCTTACCCCCTTGCTGTGCATCTAAGCACACTGCTGGGAATGCCCCCTCAGCTATAGTTGTAGTCAGGGAGTGGAGTGCGGAGAATGCGGTGAAGCCAGCAGTCCCATCTCTCCCTAAGCGCCGATGTGGCTTCGTCTGGAGGTTCGACTGCAGAATCCCCCTCCACCTGCCCCCCATGAGGCTGAGTATGGCAGCATTGGAAGGAGCCAGAACTGTGTGGGCAAGCTGAGCAGTGATGTGCGAGAGCCTCCCCCTACACCGCGGGCTCCCGTGGGTTTGTAATGTACGTGCTGCTGCTGTGGAAAGCTGAGTTTAGTGGCAGTGCTGGACAAAGAAGTGGCATGAATAGTAATTGTAGACACCACCCACCCTGCAAGCCGCCTTTTCCTAAAGCTCCCTTCTGGAAAGTGCTATAGGGCTATTAAAACAAAAAAAAAGCCATCTTATAAGTTTCTTCCCTGAGGCAGTTAATCTGATCAATCGTTCTAGTTAGCGCCCCCCCACCCATGCTTCTCTGTCTGCGCCATAAACACTGTAGATGTACAAACACCAGAGTATTTGATGGCTCTGGTCCCGTACTTGCTGTATTTTAGAAACGTGTTGGGGGAATCTCATTAAAACCTATCAAATATTGAAAAGCCTGGATAGAATGGACATGGAGGGAATATTTCCTGTAGTGGAGGAGTCTACGACCAGGGAGCACAGCCTCAGAATAGAAGGACGTCTCTTTAGAACAGAGATAAGGAGGAATTTCTTCAGCCAGATGATGGTGAATCTGTAGAATTCTTGTGCTGTAATAGTGTTGTGCTAACCACTGCATTACCGTATTTATTTGGAATTCATTGACACAGACTGTGGGGTCTAAGTTACTGGGTATATTTAAAGTGGAGGCACCATCAAGGACACACATACAGAAATGAGCCAGGAACATCATGAAGGATCCCACACACCCTGCTCACGGTCTGTTTGTCCCACTCCCACCAGGGAGGAGGCTACATAGCATCCACGCCAGGACAACCAGACTCAAAGACAGTTACTTTCCCCAAGCAGTAAGGCTGATCAACACCTCAGCCTACCAACCCACCCCACCACCACTACTTAATCTTGTCCTGGCTGTCATCTTATGTACAGACCCCTCTGCCAAGTGTCTCTTTATGGTCATACAATCAATCTATCTTATGTATTTATATTTACTGTGTTGTTTTAATTATTCTGTTCTTTATCTTATTGTTTGTGTTTTTTTTGTGCTGGATTGGATCTGGAGTAACAATTATTTCATTCTCCTTTACACTTGTGTACTAGAAATGAGATTAAACAACCTTAAATAGGTTCTTGATTAGTAAGGGTGTAAAGGTTACAGGGAGAAGGCAGGATGAGAGAGATAATAAATCAGCTGTGATAGAATTGCAAAGTAGACTTGATGGGCTGAATGGCCTAATTCTGCTCCTGTAGTGGTGCTTCCAGACAGTAGTGGAATTGAACCCGGATTGTACATGTTGGAATCGTGTTGCGTTAACCACTACACTGTTGTCTTTGTGGCCTTCGTACTTAGTTTGGAAAGTTTAGAACCAACAGCAGAGAGAAGATCACAACTGGGGCCCGGACAGTGGTAAACCATTCCAATGACACAAGTGTTTGCAAAGCACCAACACACACTTTAATACAGTCAAGAACATCTTTTTTATTCAATCAGTTAAACAAGTGTTGCTCTATAAAATTGTTTTATTATGGAGAAAGAAATTGTAATTAAACATGCATTAGACCATAGATAAAGGCGTGCACAGGGGTTTCTGGGAGTGCAAGGTTTAGCAGTTTGCTCTATTATGGAAATGTTGGTTATGAGTACAATTTGTTTAGAAGCCCCAATATCTTTTTTTTAATATTTTTGTGTTTTTGCTCTCCTCTCTCTTCCTCCATGGGTATCCATGACCAATAGGCAATTGTAAATGGGGAGGGTGGGTTGTCTTGCAATAGATTTTCCTCTCCTCCCTGACTCTCAATCCAACTTCCCTAGTGGTCCACAGATCTTCTGTGGCAGCAGTTGGTACCACCCACTCACCAACCCGTCACCTGTACACACTACCCACCACATGACAAGTGAAGGAGAGGTAGCGAGGCAGGGAAGATTAGTGAAGGGGTGAGTGAGCTGGGAAACTTTACTAAAGGGGGGGATGAGGTGGGGAAGGTTAGTGAAGTGTGAGGTAAGGCAGGGAAAGTTAGCGAAGCAAACACCAAACTTCCATTGAGATAACTCGGATAAGGTTTGCATCCCAATCCACTTGCTCTCTGTCACTGCAGTAATCCCAACATTTCCTCCACCCCTGCCCTGACAGCTCCTATAAAATTGGGCCAGGTCTGGTCCTACCCAACCATGAGGCAGATAGACATCCCAACTCCAAAGCCTGACTAATGTCCGGCACCATCCAGTGGGTCTAGCGATGTTTAGAGTGCCATGGTGTGAAAGGGGATGGTCTGCCTTCTGCACTCTGGGTTACAAAACCTTTTATAACGCACACCTGGAAGAAGGTAGCAGTTCACTGGCTGCGCTGTGTGATGTGAGGAGTATTCATGGAGAAGGAGATCAGTCAGTTCTCCGGAGTTGACTAAACTAACCCTTCAAGGGGAGGTCTCTCTATGTTAACTGAGCTCAGAAGACAGGGTGGAAAAAAGTCCCTGTAGTTGCCAATGTAACCTGCCTATGGCAGAAATGACCAGGGAGTGGTTACATTTAACCCCCGAACCCCATCCCTTGATCTTCTCCCCAACTGTGATGACCAAAACCAATCCCTGGTCTCCCAGCTCCCACTGTCACTCCACAGGTGAGGCACAATGGGTGGACTGCAGCAGCTGGCACTCTGGCTAATGTGACTGGAAGCCTCAGCTGAAGGTGTTAGCCCTTTGACCACAAAAAGATCCCCCATCCTACAAACACAATTCCCCCTCAGCTCAGACTGTCAGCCTCTGGACACGGCACGCATTGTGAACAAAACAAAAGTCAGTGCGCTTATTCCAGTCTCTAACTAATGCCAAGGTGCTGAAATCCACCAATAATTGCATAGTCATTGTTCAGATTAAGGCTTAATTGCACAAATAGGTTCAACTTCAACAAACATTCTAGACTCTCTCCCACTTAACTCCAAATGTGCTTTTAGTTGTCACCTGCCACACCTTTCTAGGATTTACAATCATACAAATAAAAACACCTTGTTGGTTGTTGGCACTGAGCTAGTGTGAGAGCTGAAACTTGTCCCCATCCCAACTGACATTGTATAAAAGGGGTGGGCACACAATGCTCTTGCCCCGTTTAGCCCCACTGATCAAAGACAATTTTCTTTGCCAGACTGACTGAGTACCTTTCTGGTCACAGATTAATATTCACAAATCATCCAGTTTTGTCCAGTATGATTTTGAACGTGTGAGTTGGAAGACAGTTTGGCTTCCTCCTCCAAGAGTTAACCCTTCCGTTGTGCCATTACACCTTTGGAGCTGCTGTGCAGGATGAAGGAGTCCTACACACTTCACGACTCTAGGACAATCAATAGGGTGTTCCAGCCAATCATCGCCGTAATGCAGGGATGGAGCAGTCAGTTTATGCACCATAACTCCTTTCCCTCATTAGTCGGGGGATTAAGTTCAAGAGCTGCAAAATAATGTTGCAGCTCTATAAAACCCTGGCTTGCACATTTGGAATATTGTGATCAGTTCTGGTTGCCTCATTATAGGAAGGATCTGGAAGCTTTAGAGGGGACACAGAGGAGATTTACCAGAATGCTGTCCTTTTAACCTACTCTATTATCAATCTAATGAGCTGGCAAGTGATAGGTGAAGCCAGGTGAGAGGGAAAGTGGATGGCACCACAAGGGGTGAATGAAGTAAGAAGCTCGGAGGTGATAGTTGGAAGAGGTAAAGGGCTGAAGGAGAAGGAATTCAATAGGAGGGGAGAGTGGAACCATGGGAGGAAGAGAAGGTGGAGAGGCATCAGAAGGACGTGATGCACAGGTGAGGAGAAGAGTAGTGTTGGAGATGAGACAGAATGGGGAATAGAAAAAGAGAGAAAGGGGAAGAGAGAGAAATTAATAGAAGTTAGAGAAATCAATGTTCATGCTATCAGGTTGAAAGCTATCCAACAGAATATGAGGTGTTTTCCTCCAACCTGAAAGAGGCCTCACGGTGGCAGTAGAGGAGGCCATGGACAGAATGGAGATGGGAAGTAAAGTTGTATTCAGAAACGTTTCTCTCTCATTCTCCTGATGGGCCCCAAAAGGAGGTGGGAATATCCAGCAAGCCTGAAAATGGACTGGAAGACTATGATGTTGGGGAAGGAATTTAAGAAATGAAGCCACACTCACAAGAGACAATTATCAGGGGCATAATTTTAAATTGGCGGGGTATATCGGAGGGAAATTTTTACACAGAGATAGTGGGTGTAGGGAATACCCTGCCGGGGTGGTAGTAGATGCAGATACATTAAAGGCATTTAAGAAACTCTTAGGCACATGAACAATAGAGAAATGGAGGGTTATGTGGGACAGGTTTGGATTGATTTTAGAGTAGGTTGATAGGTCACCACAAGATTGTGGTTAGGGTGAACCTGCTCCTCACAGTGAGATGATTAAGCAGACCCTATCTCCCTCTCCCAATTCAATAACCCCCTACAGTGCCAGCCAGATACTTTTAACACCTCACCCAACACCCCAGTGTCTGTCGGTGGGTGGGAATGGGAGGAGGCAGTGGGAGTGGTGGGGAGGTCAATGGGCTCTTTACACAGTCAAACTAATCCTCTCCTATGATATTCCTTCTTCTTCAGCCTTTTACTTCCTTTACCTATCACCTCCCAGCTTGTTAGATTGGTCTTAGAGAAGGTTAAAAGATCAGTACGGTGTTGGGCCTACACTATCTATCCTTTGCCTCTAACTCCCCCTATCCTTTTTCATCCTTAAGCATGGTAATAAGCATGGTTGTGAGGAATACTTTTCCCCTTGCTTGGAATTTCGTTATTGAATGTTACAATTTTGATTAGCTGATGCTGGATAAGCTGAAGGCATTGGCATGGATACCATGTGAGGCTAAGACAATGAGATAACATGATTACTGCAGTTTGCCACATCACAGAAACCCATAGATTAACATATATGATACTGTACTCCATTGCCATGGAAAGCGATTAAACAGGGAAACACCAAACTTCATTAGTACTACACTGTATATCTCAGCCTAGAGAGAGAGACATTTTCCAAAGAAATAATAAAAGATAAACAATAGTGAATTTCTTCTTTTTCCTACAGTGAGAGTCCATAACAATTAATTGTTTTGTTACCTATATACTGCAATCATAGAATGAGTGTACTTTATATCGTAAAAAGCACCATTTATTTATAATTATCTGTTTTTTTTAATTCTCTCCTTCAGCCCTCCCCAAGGGGTACAGATTCATTCATAATAAAAAAATAAAAACAGGAAAGAAAACAAGGAGAAATACATTAGCTCCCCACACTTATAAAGGCTGGGAAAGAATCGCCCCTTTTCTGTTTAGAGTCCCAAGGAGCAAGGACTTTAAAAAAAGGCAGATCTTTCTAAAAAAAATAGAAAAACAAATTCTCTTTTTTTCAACAATCTCTAACATACAAAGATATTCAACTATCCAATGCATTGCACTTGGTTTCAATCAAGAACTGTTATTCTTTTTTTTTCCTTTGACAAAATACTTGTCAAATCTCCATCACAAATAACAAGTAAGGTGGCCTTAATAAGTTTTCCTTTTTTAGATTGCTTTTTTATTAAATTGTAAATGAAAAAAAAGGTTTGCGCAATCACCCTAGTGCTGAAGCAGTGGGTTTTGTTGTTTACTGAATGAAATAGGGGCGTACAGACGGAACCAAGATGGGAAACTAATGGACAACTGATGTTATCCCAAAGCTGACATGATTTGCGGGCACATTTCCTTATAAAATGAAATAATTTCTATCGATACATTAGAGACAGCACACCCCGGTTCACTGAGTCTACTTCTAATGTGATGTTTGAGGGTACATTAACTGACAGGGCAATTGTCAGCTGGGTACCAACGAGGGTCTCGCAGAGGAGAATCCCCATAGAATATGATGCCATTGGGACCTAATAATCTTGGGATAACAGAATTCCTGTGGACGCCTACTGAATGAGTTTCCTGTAATATAGGTTTCTCCAGCAGTTTTCCCACCTGGTTTATTTATCAGTCCCTCTTTGTGCATTTACTGAGTCAAGAACAGTTTTCTGTCACCAGGCATTGTTCCTCTTTAAGCAGCTGTGATTTTTTTTCTTCTTTTTTTTTCAATTTTTTTGTGTGTGAGAGATTGCTATGGAGAAAGTGGCTGATACAGTGTGAGGGAAAGACTGTAATAACCACTGAGATGTCTGTCGATGTAACAGCTTTGCACACTCAACCAACCAACCCTCAGGAGATTATCTACCTAACTCAAGACTGAAGTGTTGATCTTGTTCATGGTAGGGAATAAAATATCGGGGGAATTAAGAAAAGGGTTGACGTTTATTTTAAAACTTTAGAATGGATGATTTAAATAAGTAAGGCTGTTGGATTGTCAAGCAGTCTTGCATTAAGTCAAGACTGATTCCTGTCCTGGTTGGTGATATGGACATGTAGGTGCACCATCCAGATATGGAGAAGGAGGATGCACTGGGAAAGACTCTAGCCTGGTCCGGAATTTGCTACACTCAACCTCAAGAAACAGTCACAGCCATTTTGGTTTCCTTCCTGAAACATCAAACTTCCACCATCAGAGGTCAAGGTGAATCTCCTGCGGCACACAGGAAGAGGAAATAAACATTCTGCAGTGATCTGGGAGATCAGTAGTCCTTTCTGTGCCCAGTCTCACCACAAAGGTGGTTCTAGTCCTGCTGGGGTCTCCACAGAGCAGCAAGAGTGGAGGGGAAACCCATGGAAATTAAAACACAGTCAAGGTGGACTACACTTCAAAGAGTCTGCATTTGACGCAGAGTATTTTGGGACCTACCCAAGAGGAGTTGGAAGTTGCTACATAATCATTATGGAAAGAAATAATGGGATTTACGAGATTTGTTAATGGCCTCTCTTCCCACTTCTGGGTTACTAGGGTTACTATTGGTTGGACATAAAACAGTTTATTGAAAAAAAGCTAAAAAGCATCTTCCAAATTTTCCCTTTAAAGACATCAATATAATTGGATGACTGCTCCCTATCAACCTGACCCTGGACAATTACTGTTTAAACAGTAGATATACCCATTTCCTAGACCCGTGTTCTCCTCTTTCCCCAGTCAAATATCATTTGTTAACCATGAACTTTCCTGTGGAACAGTGTAGTCCAGCCCCCTGCAATTCTTGTAAACTAAAATGCCTCATACTAGGGAATGGGCATATAGAATTAACTTATTAGTCCTAAGGACAGTTTTAAGGGAATGATGGGAAATGGAAACAAGGAAGAGGCATGTGGTCACATGCTACAGAAACACACCTGATCCACTGCCTCTTCAGATGGAGTGGACTCTTCCTTTGAGATTCCTTGCTGGCTGGGCCACTTCACCTGACTGAATGGAGAGGGTAACCATGGGTGGAGTGAGCTGGCATCATTGGCTAAGCTTTAGCCAGCTTCTCAGTCGATATTACAGTCTTTTAACTGAGTTGTACAGAGAGACATTATCCCTTTTGTCTGTCTTTACATATAGTATCCCAAAGGTTTCACAAACAGAATCCAAACTGTAATCTCTTCAAAACTTCCCTGGCGGGGGGTGCGGGGGGGTGTTGGAGAGTGGGAATGAGAATCACTATTAGCTAGGGGTGAGAGTATGATAGATTTGCCTTTCCCAGAGTGGAACTTTGCAGTTGGGAGACTGTGGTGGAGTATTCAAGGGCAGGAAGGGAGTGTGGAGAGTCTCTTAAAATGCCAGATGGACTGATGGGCTTTGTTGCCTCTGCACTGCAGTAGGGGAATGGGACAAGTCTTCCCTGTCACCGCAACCCATTATCAATCTAGCTCCTCAGAAGCCTTGGAGCATGGTGGGTGGGGCAGGGAGGAGAGTCTGAGTGTGGCACTCCTGGGGGGGGGGGGGGGAGGGGAATGAGAACTGCAGGAGTCAAGACTCCCATTCCTCTATTTCTCTCTACCCAGTTCTAACAATGACCTCCTGTTCATCCATGCCATAAACCCTTCAAGAGAAGAGTGATATTGCCAGCTGGTAGACAAGCTGAACACTGTATCACAGCAGGGTGAGAGTGGGTTCATGATAATCCCCATACCTCGTGGCAAGATGGAATATTGGGATTGTACTGTGGTCCTCTGGCCGCAGACTTCCTCTTAGCCCTTCTCAAGGTCATCTGGCCTCGCAGCCAATCCAGGCAAGTTTCACAGATCCAGAGAGAGGGTTTATTAGGGGGCGGCATTGATAGGAGGGGGGCAAACTTTAGATCACAGGCGAAAAGGGCTCTGCAAACATCACCAAACCTTGTGAGAAACAGACTGAGCATTCCACAGTACGGCCTAGTTACCTTGCAGAGAGCTCACGGGTCAGGGAGCAGCTCTCTGCCTTCCTCACGCTCAGATAGAAGCAGGGAGGTCTGAGGTGTGGGGATGGGAGAGGAAGGCATGGACTGGGTGTTGAGGGGTGGGGGCCCTTGTCGAATCACTTGGCCTTCCTATCGATGCTTTAAAGGTGGGAGCCAGCCTCAGGAAAGAACAGAAAGGAAACAAAAGGGGACGTTGCCTCTTTAAGTGTCAAATGTGAGCTGTTGCTATGCTGTGCTTAATATGAACCAGAATAGTAGGCCCCTTGGCATGAAACAGGTAGCTTTTGCGTTTGTTAAATCTGCAAGAACTTCAACCAGATTTTTTTTTTCTTTTTCTTTTAAGCGATAAACCAGAAAGCAAAGCCAAAACTATCACTACCCAGAATGCAAGCAGGAAAAAATTCCCTAACAGTGATGATTCTTTACAAAGCCTATCTAGTTCAGATGAAATGTGACATCTAGAAATGCTTTATTTTCTCTGTATTGAACTTGAAGAGATGCTCATCTCGAGAAGTGACCCCTACCATTTCCATGCAATTCCCCCCCCCCACCCCGGCCAAATCCAAAACAAAGTGCTCAAACCCACTTGCATCACTGCGTTAGACTCTGCTCAGTGAGTTATTGGGTCACTCAATGATTTGTCAGCAACACTGATTCCACCCAGCTGGTTCAGATAGATAAATTACAGGTCAGTGAAGGGATGCCTCTATCTAGCCCTGATTTGGTTGTTGAGCAGATGCCGAGGATTTCATGTCTGGCCCAGAAGGGCCCCTTGCCTGAGGTTACACTCCCGTACTGAGAGTACTGCGGAGGGTATGCCAGCAGGACAGGAAGTGTTGGAGGAACCTCTGGGTGGAGGGAGGATGTGAGTGTCAGGGATGGGTTCAGGAACAGGTTGAGCACAGAGGAATGAGCAGGATTGCCACCTTGTAATCTTCCGTCAGGTCTCCCCTTGATATGTCCTGTACTCAAGAACATAGAACTGTGCAGCACAGGAACAGGCCCTGTGCCCCACAATGTTTGCACTGAATACCAGGCAAATTAAAATAAATCTGCCTGACCTGCTGAGTTTTGTGTGTTTCATATTCCTTCAGCTTGTACCTGATCCACATCCCTCCATTCCCAAGGCTGTGGTGGAATCCTGTGTCACGTCACTCTGACCCTTGAAAGCTTATAATTCAATGAGCGACTACGTAATGCCATTAGTGAGCGAATTAATGCATGGGGTGCACTGCCCAATATCGGTGAAACTTAGCCAAGCAAAAGGCCACACTCCCTCTGTTGCGCACACCCATGCCCCCACCCCCGTTTTTAAATTTATGCCAGTTCTACCACTTCGATCCAGAACTGAAGGGTGTGGAAATGGGGAGAGCTGTCCCCAGCCTCTGGGCCACAGTCTATGCTGAGCCGTGTAGATGAGCATCTCCCCTTCTACAACCTGTAATGTGTACTGTCACCCAGTAATTGTGGACTCGCTGAACAGGCTTTTCATTTGGTGGAAGTATCATTTACACCTTCAAGGACAAGAAAGTCATTGGAGATCACCTATCTGAAACGATTCCTGTGTCCAGATGGATCCCATCCTTTGGCCCTGTCTCCACGTAACACTTTAATTGTTCTGAGCCTTTTCCTTCGTAATGCACTCCCCTCTTGTCTTCTAGCCATCCCACAGTCCTCCCTCAACCCCACCTGAATACAAAGTTAGGGGGAGAGGCCAAAAGACTTCATAATGGTGCTGAGGGCAATACTATCACTCGGTCAACGAGGGAAGCCCTCGCTCTAATTAGCGAGGCACAAAGTCGGCTCAGGGGGGCTGGGCCGGTCTCACACATCCTATCTTGGAGGCAAGCGGCCACAATGCAGCAGGCATTGAGATGGAGACCTTGGGCCAGTGATGGAAACAATGGTGTGTTCTTACTGGGAGAGGGGTACCTCAGCGGTCCAAACATCTGTGTGGCCTGTCCAAGAGGCTCCTTCTCCCCCCCATGGCACCTCGTGGGGAAATGGTCTAAATAATATCCAGATCACTTTCATTAATGGCCAAGACTGTCTGGAATAGAATAGGGTTTGAGAGGCTGTAGCACATTTTGGTGGGGTAGATGGAGGGTGGATTAACTATTTGGGTTTATTCTTCCATAGTTTATACATGTATATATTTATAAATATTTTGAATACATTTATGCAGCCTTTAATGCATTTTAACAAGAGGCACTTAAAAAGATAATATCGCATTTGCATTGTAGGTTGTAGTGTTATTTCTTAAACAAAAAGGTTAATTCTGGGTTTGATCATGTACCATCTTTCTGGTGCACTTTACGTCCATGAACCCTTCAGTCTTTGTTCATAATACTGGTTAAAAGGTTAAAATCACAGTCCTTATTAAATGCAAACAAGTGATGCTTCCACCAAACTTGAAGCCACATTACACTGCAAAATGTATGATGGCATTAGATGCCAATCTGAATGGGAAAAAATTTATTCCTATGGCTGGGGTTATCATTCTGAATTGTTTTATATTCTCTTCCTTGAATGTGTGAGTTGTCCCAGACGGCTGGTGGTTTCATTTACAGTTCCCAGTGTTCAGCGATGATAGAATATCCCTTCCCCCCACCCCCATCTCTCTCTCTCTCTCTCTCTCTCCCCCTCCTGTCTCTCTCTTTATCTCTGTATATATATATACATACAGTATATATCTCTCTCTCTCTCTCTGCCAGTTTTATTTGTGTCAAGGAAGGTATCAGGTGGTCTTGTCGCTGGCCAATGGGAAAAGACTTGAAACTATCAGAGGAACCAAGACTGTGGAGAGACAAGGAGAACAAGAGAAAGATCATTAATAAGATAAAACACAGACCAGAAGGTGCACGGCATTACATCTAAAGAGAACTCTTCTAAATTCTTTATGAACTTTCTTCCTTGATGTTTTGTGCACATTGTACTGATCTTAGTCAGTGCCGAAAGTGCATCATTTCTCATTCCAGTACTCTGACAGAGATATCTCATATTAGGCACACTACAAATATGATGCTAAATCACTCCCTTAGTAAAACACATAAAATGCTGCAGGAACTCAGCAGGTCAGGCAACATTTGTAGATGTTTCGGGCCAAGATCCTTCATCTACCCCCTTCTTTTCCAGACCTAATGAAGGGTCTTGGCCAGAAGATCTGACTGTTTATTTCCTTCCATAGATGCTACCTGACTTGCTGAGGTCCTCCCACATTTTGTGTGTGTTTTGCTCAGGATTTGCAGCATCTGCAGAACATTTTGTGTTTATCATTCCCTCTGCATGTTCTTCAACTACAAACTTCAAAGCTTGACTGATGCTGCACAGTATCTCATTGCAGAATTTCTCACCTATCGGTATCATCTCTGGATGCAAGCAGAACCTTCCAAATAAAATTTGAATTCCACATCTTCACTAGATGTTGCCTGTTATTTCACAGACACAGGAAGTGTTGGACAAAGTCTGCGTTGATACTTGTAAATAAAATGCACCATTCTTACCTAGTCTTGTCATTAGAGTCACACACCATCCATCAAACACCCATTTATACTAATACTATTTTAATTTCCCCACATTCCATCCCAACAACTTCCCTCCTGCCCCTCCCCTGTGGCCCAAGAGTTTCCTTGAGACACGCTCAACTTTGGGATGTGGGAGGAAACCCGGGTACCTGGGTGGAACCCACTCAGTTACAGGGAGAATATGCAAGCTCCTCACACAGACACTCCACAAAGTCAGAACTGAATCCTAGGTCTCTCTGTGAGGCAGTGGCTGCTCTACATGTGGCACAGTCTTTTCTTCTCTACACTCTACAATTTATAAACTGTGTGTTGTCTGCCTATGATGCTGCTGATCACTGTAGTGGTACCTCACCGTACTTGTGCACACAGCAATCAATTCAACCTGACTGCAGAATCCAGACTCTCAACAGTGTGGTTACATCAGAAAAGATCCAGCAAAGTAAATTATCTGAAGTATTGCAATAACATTTAAAACTGAGGGCTGCCCCTGCATATCACTATGTGTGTTGGTTGTTAATGCAACTGATGTCTTTCACTGTATGTATATGTGATAAATAAATCTGAATCTGAATTGGCAGTGAAACATCGCCTTTGTGGGACAGACAGACCTAAAGAAACATCATCATTGCACTTTTAAAATAATTGCATTTAGAATTGAAATCAGACATCAATGCCAAAGTTGTAGTTAACTATTTGCTGAAGGTGGATCTAATGTGTCTAATGAATTAAATTTATCAGAGCATTACCCTGAGGCCTCTGCAGTTCCTCTGATAGCCACCAGGGGTCGGTGTTTCTCCACTCAAAGGAATGCAGCGCCCTGTTCTCAGTGCACTATTCCAAACGGGGAGGTTTATGGTTCATTGTTCAAACCTGCGGGGCAGTTTTATGTCCATACAACTTGCTTCATTAAATTCACGTAAGAAGCTTTAGATACTTGCAAAGGATCAACTTAAGAATGTAGATTAGTGTGCATTTACGTTTACATTAACATTTTAAATTGGTAAATTGGTTTATTATTGTCACATGTTCTGAGATACAGTGAAAAACTTGCCTTGCCCAATTCATTGCAACAGGTAGTTCAAGGGAAACAATAACAAAATACAGAATAAAGTGTTTCAGTTACTGTTAAAGTGCAGTGCATGCAGAAAATAAGCTGCAAGTTCATAATGATGTAAATTTAGGTCAAGAGTCCAAATTAGGGAACCATTCAGTAGTCATAAGTTATAACAGCGTTATAAGTTGTCCTTGCATGTTTTGGCATGTGTTTTCAGGTTTTGCTTGATGGAAGATGGGAAAAGTGTAAATGCCCATCCATGGAGGGGAGGTTGGTTGGCAGACATATGCATCCGCCATATTGAATATCTATTTATCAATCTTGTGTCTCTAACCCTTTCTATCTAAACTCCCTCCTCCTCTTTATCCAACTACTCTATTATCCTTCCATATTAACCTTTAATCCATCACGGACACAACCCTCCCCATCATCGAGGACATCTTCAAGAGACAGAGTCTCAAGAAGGCAATGTCTATCTGAGAACCCACACCATCTGGAACATGCTCTCTTCTCATTACTACATTCAGGGAGGAGGCACATGAGCATGAAGACTCACACATTTGTCTCCTCTGGCTTCGGATTTCTGAATGGTCCGTGAACACTACCTCATTAATTCTTTATTGTTGCACTGTTTATTTATTTTGTAATTTATAGTAATTTTATGAGTTTGCTCGGTATTGCTGCTTGGATTGGAGAGCAAGACTTATGAAGATAGACTCAGCAAGCTAGTGTTTTTCTCTTTGGAGAGGTAACTTCATCCTCTTCATCATCCTATGTGCCGTGTCGTACGATCATGGTCTTGACGGTGATTGTTCTTGGCAACTCCTTCTACAGAAGTGGCTTGCCGTTGCCTTCTTCTGGGCAGAGTTTTTACAAGATGGGTGGCCCCAGCCATTATCAATACTCTTCAGAGATTGTTCGCGTAACCAGGACTTGTGATATGCATCAGCTGCTCAGACAGCCATCCACCTCCTGCTCCCATGTCTTCACATACAGGGGGCTAAGCAGATGCTACACCTTGCCTAAGGGTGACCTGTGGGTTAGTGGAGGGAAGGAGCGCCTTACACCTCCTTTGGTAGAGACGTGTCTCCACCCCGTCACCCAGTTGCAATTTGATAGAGATGTACAAGATGATAAGAGGCAAAGCTCGAGTGAACAGCCAGAGACTCATTCCCTGGGTGGCAATGGCTAAAACTAGGGGGCATCATTTAAAATTGATTGGAGGGAAGTATGGGGGATGGGTGGGAATGTCAAAGGTAAATATTTTTACACAGAGTGATGAGTGTGTGGATTGCCCTGCTGGGGGTGGTGGTAGTGGCAGATACATTTAATATTCTTAGATAGGCATATGGATGATAGAAAAATGGAGGGAAGAGTTCGATTGATCTTGGAATAGGTTAAAAGGTCAGCACAAAACCATGAGACAAAGCACCTGTACTGTGCCACGTTCTATAAAACAATAAAATTCACATTATTCATTCAGTAAAAATAAATCCGATTCTGATCCTGACCTCCACGATTTCTGTTCATTTTCTCTCTTTCTTTCTATTCTCAACTAGTCTTAACTCACCAACCTAATATTTATCATGTTCCAGCTCTCTTTCTATGTGTATATTCAGTGGCTACTTCATTGAATTCCTCCTGCACCAAAGAAAGTGGCCACTGAGTGAACGTCTGCTGTTGTGGCCCATTTGTTTCAATGTTTGACATGTTGTGCATTCAGAGATGCTCTTCTACTCACCACTGTTGTAACACAGAGTTACTGTTACCATCCTGTCAGCTTGAACCAGTCTGGCCATTCTCCTCTGACCTCTGACCAAGGCTGCCGCTGACTAGATTTTATTTTCTGTTCCTCGCATCATTCTTTGTCAACTGTAAAATCTTTTGCGTGAAAATCACAAGAGATCTGCAGTTTCTGGGATACGCAAACCACCTTGTCTGTCACCAACAATCATTCCATGGTCAAAGTCACATAGATGACATTTCTTCCCCATCCTGATGTTTGGTCTGAACCTCTTGACCAGGTCTGCATGTGTTTATGTATTGAGTTGCTGCAGCATGATACTTGCATTAATCAGCAGGCGCACAGACGTGCCTAATAAAATGGCCACTCTGTGTCTTCCAATCTCTTTCTCCCTCTCAGTTTCCTTTCCTTAAGAAAGCCATGGATTACAACATTTGTGATCAATTATCCAGTTGGAGAAGGAAAATGAAAATCGATATAGGCAGACAAAAAGGGGAGAGGAATAGGATTAGAGCAAATTATTCTGGATGCATGTAGTCTTTAAGCTTTGTTTGCAAAGACTTTTCTCACCTGGTGAATCACTTCCTCTGAAATTACTGCTCAAACGCAATGAGTCATTAAGAGTGTTTCAACAATTGACGATGCAGAGCCTGCAGCGGGAATAACAGAGTGGGCAAAGGACAGATCTTCACAAATGACCAAAGTGGGGGTGGGGGTGAAGTCCAGCCCATAACCAGGGATTTTTTCCTAGGGCAGAATTTGCTCTCTTAAGGTATTGGGGGGAGGGGGAAGGAGGTGAGAAGGAGGATTTTTGCACAGAGAGCAGTAGATGCATGGAATATACTGCCAGGGCTGGTGGGAAAAGCAACTACATTATGGATGTTGACAAAAGGAAAATGAAGGGTTACTACCTGTGTTGGAGGGAAGGGTTAGATTAGACAGGCTGAAAGGTCTATACTGTAATGGTCCGTGTTCCCAGGCAATCCAATATTCCTCAGAGGTAAAAGTCTCCATTCCAAATCTTCAAAGATCCCTCCACACCCCTCCACTCACAGATCCCTCCACACCCCTCCATTCACAAATCCCACCATATCCCTCCATTCACAGATCCCACCATATCACTCCATTCATAGATGTATCCGCACCCTTCCATTCACAGATCCCTCCGCACCCCTCCATTCACAGATCCCTCCACACCCCTCCACTCACAGATCCCTCCACACCCCTCCATTCACAGATCCCTCCACACCTCTCTTCACAGATCCCTCCACACCCCTCCACTCACAGATCCCTCCACACCCCTCCACTCACAGATAACTCCACACCCTTCCATTCACAGATCCCTCCATACCCCTCCATTCATAGATGTATCCGCACCCCTCCATTCACAGATCCCTCCACACTCCTCCACTCACAGATCCCTCCACACCCCTCCATTCACAGATCCCTCCACAACCCTCCATTCACAGATCCCTCCACACCCCTCCACTCACAGATCCCTCCACACCCGTCCATTCACAGATCCCTCCACACCCTTCCATTCACAGATCCCTCCACACCCTCCATTCACAGATCCCTCCACACCCCTCCACACCCCTCCATTCACAGATCCCTCCACACCCCTCCATTCACATATCCCTCCACACCCCTCCACTCACAGATCCCTCCACACCTCTCCACTCACAGATCCCTCCACACCCCTCCATTCACAGATCCCTCCACACCTCTCTTCACAGATCCCTCCACACCCCTCCATTCACAGATCCCTCCACACCCCTCCACTCACAGATCCCTCCACACCCCTCCATTCACATATCCCTCCACACCCCTCCATTCACAGATCCCTCCACACCCCTCATTCACAGATCCCTCCACACCTCTCCACTCACAGATCCCTCCACACCCCTCCATTCACAGATCCCTCCACACCTCTCTTCACAGATCCCTCCACACCCCTCCATTCACAGATCCCTCCACACCTCTCTTCACAGATCCCTCCACACCCCTCCATTCACAGATCCCTCCACACCTCTCTTCACAGATCCCTCCACACCCCTCCATTCACAGATCCCTCCACAGCCCTCTACTCACAGATCCCTCCACACCCCTCCATTCACATATCCCTCCACACCCCTCCATTCACAGATCCCTCCACACCCCTCCATTCACATATTCCTCCACACCCCTCCACTCACAGATCCCTCCACACCCCTCCACTCACAGATCCCTCCACACCCCTCCATTCACAGATCCCTCCACACCTCTCTTCACAGATCCCTCCACACCCCTCCATTCACAGATCCCTCCACACCCCTCCACTCACAGATCCCTCCACACCCCTCCATTCACATATCCCTCCACACCCCTCCATTCACAGATCCCTCCACACCCCTCATTCACAGATCCCTCCACACCTCTCCACTCACAGATCCCTCCACACCCCTCCATTCACAGATCCCTCCACACCTCTCTTCACAGATCCCTCCACACCCCTCCATTCACAGATCCCTCCACACCTCTCTTCACAGATCCCTCCACACCCCTCCATTCACAGATCCCTCCACACCTCTCTTCACAGATCCCTCCACACCCCTCCATTCACAGATCCCTCCACAGCCCTCCACTCACAGATCCCTCCACACCCCTCCATTCACATATCCCTCCACACCCCTCCATTCACAGATCCCTCCACACCCCTCATTCACAGATCCCTCCACACCTCTCCACTCACAGATCCCTCCACACCCCTCCATTCACAGATCCCTCCACACCTCTCTTCACAGATCCCTCCACACCCCTCCATTCACAGATCCCTCCACACCTCTCTTCACAGATCCCTCCACACCCCTCCATTCACAGATCCCTCCACACCTCTCTTCACAGATCCCTCCACACCCCTCCATTCACAGATCCCTCCACAGCCCTCCACTCACAGATCCCTCCACACCCCTCCATTCACATATCCCTCCACACCCCTCCATTCACAGATCCCTCCACACCCCTCCATTCACATATCCCTCCACACCCCTCCATTCACAGATCCCTCCACACCCCTCCATTCACAGATCCCTCCACACCCCTCCACTCACAGATCCCTCCACACCCCTCCATTCACAGAGCCCTCCACACCCCTTCATTCACAGATCCCTCCACACCCCTCCATTCACAGATTCCTCCACACCCCTCCATTCACAGATCCCTCCACACTCCTCCACTTACAGATCCCTCCACACCCCTCCATTCACAGATCCCTCCACACCCCTCCATTCACAGATCCCTCCACACCCCTCCACTCACAGATCCCTCCACACCCCTCCATTCACATATCCCTCCACACCCCTCCATTCACAGATCCCTCCATTCACAGATCCCTCCACACCCTCCATTCACAGATCCCTCCACACCCCTCCATTCAAAGATCCCTCCATACACAATCCTCCATTCACAAATCTATCCATACTCTTCATTCACAGATCCCTCCACACCCCTCGATTCACATATCCCTCCACTCACAGTTCTCTTGCTGTGTGATGACTAGAACTGTAAACCGTGATCTACCTATCGAATGGTGAAAGGCCTAGATAGAGTGGATGTGGAGAGGACATGAAGAGGATATTCCCCATAGTGGCGGAGTCTAGAACCAGAGGGAAGTGCCTCAGAAAAGAAGGAAGATGCTTTAGAACAGGAACGAAGAGGATTTTCTTTAACCAGAGTGGTGAATCTGTGGATTTTATTGACCTAGATGGCTGTGGAGGATAAGTCATTAGATTTACTTAAGTTAGTGGTTGATTAGTTCTTGATGGGCTGTAGAAAGTAGGAGAATGAGATTGGGACGGATGGTAAATCAGCCATGATGGAATGTTAGCAGACTCGATGGGCCAAATGGCCTAATTTTGTTCCTGTGTCTTGTTGTGTTATGGTGGTCCAACTCATATTGAAAAACTTCTTTCTCATGCATACTATGCCATTGTCTCTCCTGGCAGAGAGGTCACAAACTCGTGGGCAGAGATTCAAAGTAACTGGAGGAGAGAGGGATAGGTTTTCTTCCCTCCGAGAGTGGTAGGAACCTGGAACTTGCTGTCTGAAAGGGTGGTGAAGCAGAATATCTCTGCCACATTTTGAACATACACAAGTGTGTAGAGACGAGTGTTGTAATGTCTGCACTTGGATCTAGTACTGGTCAATCTGCAGGACAACTGAGCTGCCTCATCACAGCTATGATTTAATAGTAACAATAAAGATTAGCTTTATACATCAAAGCATCGAAACGTACAGCGAAATGTGTTGTTGGTATGAACGGATTTTTTGGGGGCAGTTCGCGATTGTCAGCATGCTTCTCGTGCCAACACAACATAGCTACAATTACAAACCCTAACCTGTACCTCTTTGGAATGCAAGGGAAAACCAGAGCACCTGTGGGAAACCCTTACGGCACGAGGAAAACATAGAAACTCCTTCCAGACAGTGCCAGGAATTGAACCCCAACCCGCGACCAGTGCTAACTTGTGCTAACCACTACATCACTATGCCAACCTCTCAGTCATCGTACTGACCTGACCTGTTGCCTTGAAGGACCTCTGGCATACATTGCAAAGTCACTCTGTTCCATTGCAACACTCAATACTTATTATACATTTGCTTGCTTGTTGAACCCCCCAGTAGCACCTCATGTTAGATTCATGGAGTCCCACATCACAGACACATAGCCCATCCATGCTGACTCCGTTGCCTCTGTTGCCTAGTCCCATCTGCCCACATTTGGACCCTAATCCTCTAAACTCCATTTGCCACTTTCCTACTCAACTGGCCAGACTGCCCTCATCCTCCTGCAGCCTGAAGTTCTCTGCTTTTGATCAACCACACAGCTAACTCCTCCAATGTCATCTGTGAACCACTTCTAGAGTCGCAGGGTCAGACACAATGGAAACAGGCCTTTCGGCTCAACCACGTGATGCAGATCAAGATGGCCAACTAAATTTGTGCCTTTTGCCAGTGCTTGGCCCATTTTCCATTTAGTCATAGCTTGACTTTTAAATCAAAATCTTTCCTGTATATTTCACTAACCGAGAGGCCCATAGGTAGTGTCCTCCCAATCTTACAACACTGGCTGGGGGTAAGATGGGGTTAAAATTCCTGCTGCTGTCTGCAAGGAGTTTGTACATTCTCCCCATAACCGCTCGGGGTTCCTCCGGGTGTTCCGCTCTCCTCCCACATTCCAAACACGTACGAGTTAGTTGTGGGCAAGTTATGTTGGTTCGGAAGCATGGTGATACTTGCGGGCTGCCCCCAGCACATCCTCGAACTGTGTTGGTCACGGATGCAAATGGCGCATTTCTCTGTATCTTTTGATGCACATCTGACAAATAAAACAAATCTAATCTAATCGAATCTAACCTTGCTGCTCTTCCCTTCCTTGGATTTTAATACTTCCCCCTCTGCCTGGTCCTGCTTGCATTGGGCTTTCTAGGATCATGCTGTACTCAGGCTGACCCACTGTGTTTCCTGCCTTGAGGCCGTGACCACACTCCGCAAGTATTTGAGACAGAGGGACTGCAGATGTTGGAATCTGCAGAAACAAACAATGTACTACTGGATGAACTCTGGGCTGAACAGCATCTGGGGAGGTGAAAGGATAGTCAGTGCCCCGGGTCAAGGCCCTTCATCAGGAGTGGTCTCTGAGATGGTGCTCATTCAGTCCCGATGAAGGGTCTCGACCCAAAGCACACCATCTGTTTCCCTCCATAGCTGCTGTCTGATTCACTATGTTCCTCCAGCACCTTGTGCATTGCTTTGGAAGTGCCTGAAGGGCTGTTAAAGGTTATGGGGTCTAAGGGGGGGGGGGTGTGAAATAGGCTACAGGAGTTAACGTCCTCCTGTGTCTCAGCAACACCCAGAAAGGCGAGGGGACTGGCATCGTAGATTGTATCCTTCCAGGTGCCTCTGCCTCCTCTCCTGCCTGAAGGTGTTAAGGCATTGACCATTTTCTAAAAAGGGAGCAAATTCAGAAACCAGAGGTGTAGGGGACTTGGGAGTCCACGTGCAGGATTCCCCAAGGGTTAATTTGCAGGTTTAGTTGGTGGTGAGGAAGCTAAGTGCAGCATTAGCATTCATTTCGAAAGGACTAGAATACAAAAGCAAGAATGTGATGCTGAAGCTTTACAAGGCGCTAGTCAGACTGCACTTGGAGTATTGTGAGCAGTTTTGGGCTGCTTATCTAAGGAAGGATGCACTGACATTGGAGAGGGGCCAGAGGAAATTCACAATAATGATCCCAGGAATGAAAGGGTTAACAAATGAAGCGCTTTTGATGGCTCTGAGCCTGTATTCACTGGAGTTTAAAAGAACGAGGCAGGGATCTCATTGAAATCTATGGAATATTGAAACGCCAAGATAGAGTGGAGGTGGAAAGGATGTTTCCTATCGAGGGAGAGTCTAGCACCAAAAGGCACTGCCCCAGAATTGAGGGATAGATAAATAGATAATTTATTGATCCCAAAGGAAATTACAGTGTCACTGTAGCATTATAAGTGCACATATCTAAATATTAGAAGAGAAATAGAAAGAATAAAAAATGTTACCACAAACAGCCTAACAGGAGGAGGGCATCACCTCCCCGGCTATAGGTTGACTCATTATAGAGCCTAATGGCCCAGGGTAAGAATAACCTCATATAACACTCTTTGGAGCAGCGCAGTTGTCTTAGTCTATCACTAAAAGTGCTCCTCTGTACTCTGTTAGAACAGAGATTAAGAGATATTTCTTTAGCTAGACAGTAGTGAATCTGTAGAATTCATTGCCAGAGACAGCAGTAGAGACCAAGTCCTTTGGTATATTTAGAGCAGGGTTTGATAAGTTCTAGATTAGTAAGGGTGTCAAAGGTTAAAGGCAGAAGGCAAGAAAATGGGGTTGAGAGGGATATTATTTGGCAACGATGGAATGGCAGAGCAGACTTGATGGGCTAAATGGCCTAATTCTGCTCCTCTGTCTGACAGCGTTTTGTTCCCTTATAATTCTCCCTGCGCTGAGTTAACTTTCCCTGCAAAACTGGGTCTGGACTAGCATAGAAACCGTCAGCTAAAAGAGGGCCTCACTGTGTTTCCTTGACGACTCCTTCAGTGCCTTCCCCTCCGCCCCACTCCTCACCAGCAAACCAACCCCCCCCACCAAGTTCAAGTTCAACTTTGTGTTGCATCATGTCTGGTTACCCGGGTTACCAGACAGACTAGACGTGACTGTCACCAGGAAGAAACTTTCTCTTCCTGCCTCTCCGGCTGTCCCAACCCACAACTGCGCACCCCAGCCATGGCCAGCACAAGTATTCAGAAAGTTTGCTTCTACAAGTGTGCAAAACTCTGGCTTGCCGAGCCTCCCTGAGACCACAACCAGTGCCAGTGGAGACTTTATGCTGTGTGTGTGCATTTGACACTCGGGTTAACAAAACGAAGGAGGAGCTAGAGTCCAGTGCCTCACGATTCTCCCCTGAGAGATCTCTTCAGAAATGTGAAACAGTTTCTATAAATCATTTTCAAACTTAGGAGAATTACAGCCAGTTGCAATTTAACCCCACAGGTGCCGAATCATTTTGGAATTCTTTATGTTCGTGTCTCTTTGCCTGGGAGTTTGCTCCGTACATACTGCTGAGCAGTTCTGTGCCACAGGATATTAACCCGAACAAGTTACCACTTCAGTCTAGTCTCTGCGAATCCTTCCTGACCCAAAGTCCACTGGCTTTCAGCTGTAGGAAGAGGACTAGACCACAGCTGGACAGTATACACACACACACACACACACACACACACACACACACACACACACACACACACACACACACACACACACACACACACACACACACACACACACACACACACACACCACCCCCCCCCCCCCAATCTGGGCTGCTCCAGCAACATTTCCCAGACCAGTGGCTTCACCCCCACAAAGGAAATGGACACATAGGTACATCACTACCTGAGGAATCTTCCCCTCCTTGGAAACAACATTGCTGTGGCTAAACCTATGAGCTGGTTGAGGAACAGCTCAGATTTGAGAATGCGGATCATGTTTTTCGAAGCTAATCAAACTTGTTGATGCATTAACAGAAAAAGGTGATAGAAGAGTGGATTTTCAGACATTGTTTAACAAAGCAGATTAATATGGATAGCATAGTTGGCCAGTTGATAGAGCAGCAAATCACAGCTCCAGAGACCTGGGGTCAATCACGACCTCCAACGTTATCTATGTGGAATTTACACATCTCCCTGTGACCACATGGCTTCCCCCTGGGTGTTCCGGTTTCCTCACACACTGGCCTTGGTATGTTAACTGGACTATGTATTTTATCCCTAGTGTGAATGTGTGGTGGAATCTCAGAGGGGTTGATGAGAGTGTGGAGAGAAGAAGACCATAAGACATTGGGTTAGAGTTAGGCCACTAAGCCCATTGAGTCTGCTCCACTATTCCATCTTGACTGATTTATCTCCTTCCTTCTCTGTGTAACCTTTGATGCCCTGACTGATCAAGAACCTGTCAATCTCAGCTTCAGATATACTCAGTGACTTGGCCTCGAGCGCTGTCTGTGGCAATGGATTCACCACGCTCTGGCTAAAGAATTTCCTCCTCATCCCTGTTCTAAATGGGAGGTCTCTCTATTCTGAGGCTGTTTCCTCGGTCCTAGACTCCCCCAATATAGGAAACATCCTCTCCACATCCACTCTATCTAGGCCTTTCATTATTCAATAGGTTTCAATGAGATCCTTCCTCATTCCAGCGAGCACAGGGCCAGAGCCATCAAACACTCTTCATACCCCTTTCTTTCTCAGAATCCTTCTTGAGAACCTCCTCTGGACCTTCTCCAATGACCGCACATCCTTTCTGAGATAATGAGCCCAAAACTTTCAAGTGTGGACTGACTAATGTTGTATAAAACCTGAGCATTGCATCTTTGCTCTTATATTCCAGTCGTCTTAAAATGAATACTAACAGTGCATTCGCCTTGCATACCACCAAATCAACCCGCAAATTAACCTTTAGGGAATCTCACGTAAGGACTTCCAGGACCCTTTGCGACTCTAATTTTTGAATTTTCTCCCCATTGAGAAAATAGACTACACTTTTATTCCTTCTCCAAAACTACATGACCATGCACTTCACTGCACTACATTCCATCTTCCACTTCTTTGTCCATTCTCTCAATCTGTCTAAGTCCTTCTGCAGACTCTCTGTTTCCTCAACACTAGCTGACCCTCCACCTATCTTTGTATTGTCTGCGTGCTTGGCCATAAGGCTATCAGTTCCATCATCCAAACAGTTGCATATAATGTGAAAAGAATTGGTCTCAAAACTGACCTCTGCAGAACACTACAAGTCATTGGCAACCAACTGAAAAGGCCCCTTTATTCCCACTCTTTTTCTCCTGCCAGTCAGCCAATCTTCTATCCCTGCTGGTATCGTTCCTGTAATACCATGGGCTCTTATCTTATTAAGCAGCACCTTGTCAAAGGCCTTCTGAAAATCCAAGTGAACAATATCCACTAACTCTCCTTTGTCCATCCTGTCTGTTACTTCCTCAAAGATTTCTAACAGATTTCTCAGGCAAGAGAAACCTTTAGGGAGCCACTCTGACTCTTGCCGAGTTTATCATGTGCCAGTTGAGCTCATCCTTGATAATTAATGAACTCCATCATCTTCCCAACCACTGAGGTCAGGCTAACTGGCCCATAATTTCTTCCTTCTGCCTCTCTCCCTTCATAAAGTGTGGAGTAATATTTGTAATGTTCCAGTCATCCGGAGTCATTTTTAAAAGATCATTACTAATGCCTCCATAATCAGCTCCCACCTTCAGAACCCTGGGGTGTAGTCCATCTGGTCCAGGTGACTTACTCGCCTTCAGACCTTTCAGCTTCCCAAGCACCTTCTCCTTATGATACTCACTTCCGCCCCCTGACCCTCCCAAATTTCCAGCATCCTGCTAGTGTATTCTACAGTGAAGACGAACAAAAATGCTTATTTAGTTCATCTGAAAATGCAAACACGAGGAAATCTGCAGATGCTGGAAATTCAAGCAACACACACAAAATGCTGGTGGAACACAGCAGGCCAGGCAGCATCTATAGGGAGAAGCACTGTCGACGTTTCCAGGCCAAGACCATTCGTCTCTGAGATTCCTGATGAAGGGTCTCAGCCCGAAATGTCGACTGTTCTTCTTCCTATAGATGCTGCCTGGCCTGCTGCGTTCCACCAGCATTTTGTGTGTGTTATTTATTTCTTCTGCTATTTTCTTGTCCCTATTTACTACTTCAGTATTGTTTTGCAGCTGTCTGAAATCCACTCATGCCTCTTTTTTTACTCTTCGTGTATCTGAAAAATTTTTTGGTATCCTCTTTTATATTATTGGCTAGCTTACCTTTGTATTCCATCTTTTCTCTCTTTATATATTTTTTAAAATTTTCCTTCTGTTAATTTTTAAATTCTTCCCACTATTTTAAATCCCCACTTTTTTTTGCTATATTTTATGCCCCCTCTTTTGCTTTTATGTGGTCTTTGACTTCCCTTGTCACATCTTCATCTTTACCATGTACCTGTTCTGTGGCTTCCCCAGAAACTCCAGCCATTGCTGTTCTGCCGTCACCCCTATTAGTGTTCCCTTCCAATCAACTTTGGCCAGTTCCTCTCTCATCCTGCTGTAATTCCCTTTAATCCACTGTATTACATCAGACTTTATCTTTTCCTTCCAAAACTGCAGCGTAAATTCTTTTACATTATGATAACTGTCTCCTAAGGGTTCCTTTACGTTAAGCTCCCTTATCAAATCTGGTTCATTACATAACATTAAATCTAGAATTGCCTTTCCCCTAGTGGGCTCAACCATAAGCGGCTCTAAAATGCCATTTTATAGGCATTCTACAAAAACTCCCCCTCTTCGATCCAGCACCACCCTGATATTCCCAATCTACCTGCATATTGAAATCCCCCAAGACCATTGTACCACTTCCCTTTTCACATGCCTTTGTCCCATTAAAATTGATATCCCACATCCTGCCTACTGTTTGGACCCAAGTACATCAGGGTCTTTTTACCCTTGTAGTTTCTTAACTACCCACAAAGGATTCTACATCTTCCAATCATATATCATCTCTTTCTAAGGATTTTATTTCACCTCGGCCAACAAAGCCACCCCACCCTTAACCATGGTGAACAAGCCTTCATCAGTCAACACATTGAGTATAGAAGTTGGGAAGTTGTGTTGCAGTTATATAAGATTGGTGAGACCACACTGGAGTATTGTGCACAGTTTTGGTCATCGCTCTGAAGGTGTCATCAATGCTAGGAAAGCTGGTGCCCTTGATGGGACTGCCTGAGTTTACAACTTCCGACATTTTTTTTCTGATCCTGTGCAGTGGCTTCTTCATACCAGATGGTGATGCAACCAGTTAGAATGCTCTCCACAGTACATCTGTTGTTTGCTAGAATATTTGGGACATATCTAGACACCTCAAACTCCTAATGAAGCCACTATTCTGCCTTCTTTGCATTTGCATCAATTTGTTGGGCCCAGAATAAATATTCAGAGATGTTGATTCCCAGGAACTTGAAACCGCTCACCCTTTCCACTGCTGATCCCTTGATGTAAACCCATTTGTGTTCCCTCAACTTCCTTTCCAGGAGTCCACAATCAATTCCTTGGTCTTCCTGACATTGAGTCCAAGGTTACTGCTGAAACACTGATCAGCTGATCTATCTCTCTCCTGTATGATGTCTACACTGACAATTCTGAAATTCTGCCAACAATAGCTGTACCATTGATAAATTTTAGATGGCGTTTGACCTGTGCCTAGCCACACAGTCATGGGTGTAGCACACCCATGAGATGCGCCAGTGTTGATTGTCAGTGAAAAGGAGATGTTATTTCCAATCCACACTGACTACGCTGTCCTGATGAGGAAGTCAAGAATCCAGTCCCAGGTTTTGGAGCTTGTTGAATAGTACTAAGGGTGTGATTGTGTTGAATGCTGAGTTGTAATCAATAAACAATAGTTGCTATTGTCTAGGTGATCCAAGGTTGAGTGAAAAACCAGTAAGACTGCATCTGCTGTAGACCTATTGTAGCAATAGGCAATGGGTCCAGGACGGGAGTTGATTCTGGCCATGACCAGCCTCTCTCAGCCATGACAGTACTTCATCACAGTAGATGTGAGTGAAAAAGGTGAAAGTCGTTGAGGTAGCTCACTCTGCCCTTCTTGGGCACTGGTATGATTGTCATGGCCCAGGTTTTCAGTTCTCTACCAGATACACCATCCGGATATGACGTGCAAGGAGTCACCCTCTTCAAAGGTGTTCTGATGTCAGTCTCCGAAACAGAGATTACAGGGTCACCAGATGTAGACGGGGTTCACAGAGGTGTAGCTTTATTCTCTCGTTCAAAGCATCGAGCTTATCTGGGAGTGAAGCATCAGAGCAATTCATGATTAATGTTTCAACTTATAGGAAGTTATGGCCTGAAAAATCCTGTCAGAGCTGGTGTCAATCCAATTCTGATTCTAACTTCAATCAGAATTTTTTTTTACTCTTAAAATAGCCTTCCTTTGGTCATACCTAGACTTCATTACAGTTCTGGATCACTGGTCTTGAATGACATAGATCTAGCACTCGACAAATCACAAATCTCCTTGGCTTTTGGCTTGGATATGTCCAATAAGTTCTTGAAGGTACACACTCATCCACACAGGTCTTCATGAAGTCGGTGACAACTGTGGCGTATTCATTCAGATTCAAAGATGAATTGCTGAATATTGTCTAGTCCACCTACTCAAAGCAGTCCAGCAAGCATTCATCCACCTCCCTCGATTATACCTTCTTGGCCCTCACCACTGGTGCTCTGGTCTTTAGTCTCTACCCATATGCCAGGAGTAGAAGTACAGATGATGAGACTCACCAAATTTTGGCCAGGGGATGCCATAGTAAGCATTCTTAATGATGGGATAACAGTATTGGTCAAGTGTGTTGGTCCCTCTGGTTCCATAGGTTGGTGGAAGGTGTTCAGAGACTTCTTCAAGCTGGCATGGTTGAAATCCCCCACAATGATAGGGTAAGCATCAGGGAATGCTGTTTCGTGACTGGTGATCACAGTGCCCAGCTACTCCAGTGTCTGTTGACGTTGACCAGAGGTAGGAATGACCAGGAGGATGGCAGAAATCTCCCCGGCAGATAAAATGGTGAACACTTGACTGCTGGATGCTCCAGGTCAATGAGCAGGATTGAGACTGAAACGCCATGTCTGTACACCACAATGAGTTAATCATAAAGTGTACTCTACCCCGTCAAGCTTTAAAAGACCCAGATGTCCTGTCTTTTGGGGGAATAGTTAAGCCCTTGGGCGACAGCAAAATGGCAGGGTGGGGGTGAGCATACAATCTTTTTCCCAGGGAGGGGGTGAGCATATAAACTTTTTCCCAGGGAACGAGCGCTGAAGAAGGAGTGGTTTAAGATCGGAAGTGAGAGATTTAAAAGGGACATCAGGCAAGTTTCTTTATGCAAGGTACTTGGAATGATCAGCCAGAAACAAAGGTTGAGGTGGGTGCATTAGCAATATTTAGAAAACTAAGTGGATCAGAGAGGTTGGAATGGAATGGGAGGAAACCCATGAGGTCACGAGGAGAGCGTATAAACTTCTTCCAGCCAGTAGCGTGAATTGAACCTAGGATGATGGCACCATAACAACGTTGGATTAACCACTATGAATCTGTGCTGCCCTGAATGCCCTGAAATGAATCTCCCCTAAACAACCCACCCCAGTCACACCACCTGTTTGAAGAGAGTGGTCAGAACACTGAAGAATTCAAATCTCCACCTTGGTGCCGCCAATGCAACAGGTATTTGGTTGAGAATGTGCCACCACTTCTACGGGTCAATGCACCAGACATTACGAAAGAGCAACTCAACCTCTTGATCATGTCTGCATGCTGTTGTGCACGGAACAGCTGCTATGTGATTAGCTGAATAGATGTTTGCAGGTGTAAAGCTGTGCCTAATAAAGAGGCCAGTGAGTGTCTGTCCCATCAAATCCTACTGTCATGGATGAAAACATCAGATTTCATCCAATGCTCACAATTTCTGCAAGTTCAACTTCATTGTCACCTAACAGTGAATATATACAACCAAACAAAACAGTGTTCCTCTGGATGACAGTGCATCACAAAACATCTATCACACATTGCAAGTAAAACAAAATATTACCATAAACAAGTAAAGGAAGTATAATTCGGAATGAATGTAGTGCATAGCATAGGTAAACAGAACGTAAGCAGTAAACTGCTCACCTTGGAGGAAGGTGAGACTGCTCACCTAGTCTCACAAGCCTGAGGGAGGAAGCTGTTACACAGTCTGGCTGTACTGGTCCTGATGCTCCTGTACCTCCTTCCTGGCAGTAGTGGGTCAAAGGGATTGTGGGAAGAGTGTAGGGATCTTCAACAACGCTTTGGGCCCAATGCTCCTAGTAAATGTCATAAGTAGTGGGAAGGGAGACCCCAGTTTTTGCTATCCTCTGCTTGGTCTTGCGGTCCGATGCCTTGTAGCTTCCACACCACACAATGACTCAGACAGACAGGACACTCTTGATGATGCTCCTGTAGAAAGTTGTTAGAATGGAGGTAGGAAGCCTTGCATTTTGAGCTGCTTTTGGCCGTGCAGTCATGAGTCAGAGGTCTGAACAGCAGCAGATTGAGCACACGGCCCTGGGAGGGCTTAGCACGATGGAGCTTGAGAAGTTACTCCCAACTCAAACTGACTGCGGTCTTTCCATCAAGAGGTCCAAGAGCCAGTCACAGAGGGAGGTGTTGAGTCCCAACGAGGACAGTTTACCCACCAGCCTCTCAGGGATGATCATGTTAATATGTTAATATTAATCATGTTAATATCCTGACATACAAGGCATCGTTTTCTAGGTGACACGGGACGGAGCGGAGGGCTGAGGCTGTGGCATCACCAGTGAACCAGTTTGAGTGGTGGGTAAACTGCAAAGGGTTCAATGGAACTGTAAAGTGGGATTTTATATGATCCATTACTAGCTGCTCTAAGCACTTCATGATTGTTGCAGTCTGTGCCACTGGGCAGTGATCACTTAGGCCAGTCACAGTCACTCATGATGGCTGCTGCCTTGAAGCCTGCAGGGACAGTGGACTATTTGAAAGAGAAATTAATTATGTCTGCTAAGACTGCTGATAGCTGGGCTGCGCAGTCCCTCAGCACCTGATCAGGTGTGTTGTCCAGGTCCGCAGCTTTAAGTGTGTTAACCCTGGATAGGATCCCCCTCACCTCAGCTGTGGCCAGAGCTCAGGGGGAGAGAGAGCTTTCTCAACATGCATTGCATCAAACCTTCATGGAAAGCATTCAGCCTACCAGGAAGGGAAGCCTCACTGCTTTTGAGTGCATTTGTAAACTGTTATGGTTTGTTTGCCTTGCCAGATGCACCGCGTGTCCCTAGTATCACAAAGGGAAGGGGGTGTAAACAGCAACAATTGCAATGGCAGTGACTAGAAGAGACCGCACTTTACCAGTACTGTGGTGAACAATCAGCCATTACTATTGAGGTATTTGCACCATTTCTGACTGACGTAGACACACAGACCTCCTCTGCAGGTCTTGCTGGAGGTAGTAGTATTTCTGACAACTCAAAAGGAGATTAGGCCTTCTAGCTGGATGTCTGAGTCTGGAGATGTGCCCTGGAGCCATGTTTCTTTCAGGGCAAGTGCACAGCAGTCTCTCATCTCCTGTTGGTTTAGATGCAGACACAGGTAATCCAGTTTATTTTCTAGCAATTGGATGTTAGTGCCAGCCTGCAGGGATCCACTTTAAGTCTCACTTGAATATCGATGCATTTACCACTCTTCTACACCGTTGCACTCAGATACTGACGGCTGCTTTCCGGAGGCCGCAGCATGGATCAAGGGCTCACTCCAGCAGGCCGCAGCATGGATCAACGGCTCACTCCAGCAGGCCGTAGCATGGATTGAGGCTCACTCCAGCAGGCCGCAGCATAGATCAAGGGCTCACTCCAGCAGGCCGCAGCATGGATCAAGGGCTCACTCCAGCAGGCCGCAGCATGGATCAACGGCTCACTCCAGCAGGCCGCAGCATGGATCGAGGGCTCACTCCAGCAGGCCGCAGCATGGATCAAGAGCTCACTCCAGCAGGCCGTAGCATGGATCGAGGGCTCACTCCAGCAGGCCGCAGCATGGATCGAGGGCTCACTCCAGCAGGCCGCAGCATGGATCAACGGCTCACTCCAGCAGGCCGTAGCATGGATCGAGGGCTCACTCCAGCAGGCCGCAGCATGGATCAACGGCTCACTCCAGCAGGCCGCAGCATAGATCGAGGGCTCACACCAGCAGGCCGTAGCATGAATCAAGGGCTCACTCCAGCAGGCTGCAGCATAGATCGAGGGCTCACACCAGCAGGCCGTAGCATGAATCAAGGGCTCACTCCAGCAGGCCACAGCATGGATCGAGGGCTCACTCCAGCAGGCCGCAGCATAGATCGAGGGCTCATTCCAGCAGGCCGCTCACTCCAGCAGGCCATAGCATGGATCAAGGGCTCACTCCAGCAGGCCGCAGCATGGATCGAGGGCTCACTCCAGCAGGCCGCAGCATGGATCAAGAGCTCACTCCAGCAGGCCGTAGCATGGATCGAGGGCTCACTCCAGCAGGCCGCAGCATGGATCAACGGCTCACTCCAGCAGGCCGCAGCATGGATCGAGGGCTCACTCCAGCATGCCGCAGCATAGATCGAGGGCTCACACCAGCAGGCCGTAGCATGAATCAAGGGCTCACTCCAGCAGGCCGCAGCATGGATCGAGGGCTCACTCCAGCAGGCCGCAGCATGGATCGAGGGCTCACTCCAGCAGGCCGCAGCATAGATCGAGGGCTCACACCAGCAGGCCGTAGCATGGATCGAGGGCTCACTCCAGCAGGCCGCAGCATGGATCGAGGGCTCATTCCAGCAGGCCGCTCACTCCAGCAGGCCATAGCATAGATCGAGGGCTCACACCAGCAGGCCGTAGCATGAATCAAGGGCTCACTCCAGCAGGCCACAGCATGGATCGAGGGCTCACTCCAGCAGGCCGCAGCATAGATCGAGGGCTCATTCCAGCAGGCCGCTCACTCCAGCAGGCCATAGCATGGATCAAGAGCTCACTCCAGCAGGCCGCAGCATGGATCGAGGGCTCACTCCAGCAGGCCGCAGCATGGATCGAGGGCTCACTCCAGCAGGCCGCAGCATGGATCGAGGGCTCATTCCAGCAGGCCGCTCACTCCAGCAGGCCATAGCATGGATCAAGAGCTCACTCCAGCAGGCCGTAGCATGGATCGAGGGCTCACTCCAGCAGGCCGCAGCATGGATCGAGGGCTCACTCCAGCAGGCCGCAGCATGGATCAACGGCTCACTCCAGCAGGCCGCAGCATAGATCGAGGGCTCACACCAGCAGGCCGTAGCATGGATCGAGGGCTCATTCCAGCAGGCCGCTCACTCCAGCAGGCCATAGCATGGATCAAGGGCTCACTCCAGCAGGCCGCAGCATGGATCAAGTGCTCACTCCAGCAGGCCGCAGCATGGATCAAGGGCTCACTCCAGCAGGCCGCAGCATGGATAAAGTGCTCACTCCAGCAGGCCGCAGCATGGATCAAGGGCTCACTCCAGCAGGCCGCAGCATGGATCAAGGGCTCACTCCAGCAGGCCGCAGCATGGATCAACGGCTCACTCCAGCAGGCCGCTGCATGGATCAACGGCTCACTCCAGCAGGCCGCTGCATGGATCAACGGCTCACTCCAGCAGGCCGCAGCATGGATCAAGGGCTCACTCCAGCAGGCCGCAGCATGGATCGAGGGCTCATTCCAGCAGGCCGCAGCATGGATCGAGGGCTCACTCCAGCAGGCCACAGCATGGATCGAGGGCTCACTCCAGCAGGCCGCAGCATGGATCGAAGACCCAATCCATGCAGTAGTCTGTAACTGTACAGTAACTTCATTATTCTGCTCCCTAGCAAGATATTCTTGCAGATTTTAGTGTTCTTTGTGATCAGCAGTGTTTTTAATCACAGGAAAGATGAACAGGACAAGAAATTACACTGTTGATTGGAGACTGGGAGAGTGTTGTGATTGTGCATGCTGCCATCTGATGAAGATGCTTGCAAAAGAAAATCTGATCAGAAAGAACTCGACATCAACCCATTCGTGAGCTGCATCAAGTACCTTTAATAG
This sequence comes from Hemitrygon akajei, assembly GCF_048418815.1. Classification (NCBI taxonomy): domain Eukaryota; kingdom Metazoa; phylum Chordata; class Chondrichthyes; order Myliobatiformes; family Dasyatidae; genus Hemitrygon; species Hemitrygon akajei. The sequence goes on along the minus strand of NC_133139.1, from coordinate 59,944,234 downwards.
GCAGAAGAGGAAGTGACACAGGAACGGGCTGCGTTTGTGACACTGACAATATTCTTCAGGGCTTCTCTTCGTGTCGTGTGGGAATGGACAGATTTGTTGTAATTGAACCGTAGGTTTCAGATGACACATGACCTCTTCTCCCCTCAAGTTGCTGCCTGAGATTCTTTTAAGTGTAGCCCAGAACTATTTCCAAGCACAATGGTGGTAGCATATGGAATCTATTCATTAATCCAGGGCATGCAGCCAAGCCATTAGTGCACCAAGCATTAATGGTTACCATTGAGTGTGTCTTATCTAAATGTCACAAGCTATGTGTGGTTTCATGACACAAGAAGATAGGTTCTCCAAACCCATCGCACAAAGCTGCAAGCAAGTCAGCAGGGGTTCACACACACACAGCTGCTTCCCATCAAACATTTCAGCTCAACCAGCAGATACTTTCAGAGCAAGTTTGAAGCGAGAGCGAGGCTTGCACTTTCTACAACCTCGGGACGTCCTGAGGCACACGCAGACCAATCATATACCTTTGGAATTCAAGATTCAAGATTGACATTCTTCAGTATATCGAGTGTAAAGGAGAACAAAATGATTGCTACTCTGGATCCAGTGCAGCATAAACAAACACAATAAGCATAGAAAACACAAACAAAAATGCAGTAAATATGAAAGTGATTCTCTCAAACACAACGTACACATTGATGTGTCGTTTGCAACACTGACCAGCTGCTCTGTCCATGGACTGACTGTATATGCATAAAGTGATGCTAGGTGATGTGTATGTAGTGGTGGTGGGGAGAGGTGGGATGGGTTAATGGGAGAAGATGTTGATCAGCCTGATGGCTCGAGGGAAGTAACTGTAGTCCTGGCAGGGTACTTACTAGCTTCTTCCCTGCTGGAAGTGGGACAAACAGTCCATAAGCAGAGCGGACGGGAATGAAGCTAGACTAGTGATATAAGATGCAAAATCCCACAAGCATCAAAGAGATCACAGGCGGACTACCGGAGTCTGTTGACTTGGTTTGAGGGAGGATGTCAGAGCATATGAAATAGCAGGCCATCTTAGTCACCTGGATTCAATCATGACCTCCAGTGCTGCTTGTTTGGAGTTTGCACCTTCTCCTTATGGGTTTCCAGTTTGCTCCCACATCACAAAAATGTGCTGGTTGGAAGGTTAGTTGTTGCTATTAGTTAGCCCTGGTGTGGTTGGTAATTAGGACAGTACTGAGAGAGATTAGTTTTAGCTTTATTTATTAACTGTCACATTCACATCAAAACATCTAAACACGCAGTGAAATATATCGTTTGCATCAACGACCAACGTCTGAGGATGTGCTCGCAAGTGTTGCCATGCTTCTGGCACCAAGATATCATGCCCTCAACTTATTAACCCTAAGCTGTACGTCTTTGGAATGTGGGAGGAAACCAGAGCACTGGGAGGAAACCCACACGGTCATGGGGAGAGCGTACAAACTTCTTACAGACAGCAGTGGAATTGAAACCAGGTTGCTGGCACTGTACTTGTGTTAATGCTAACTGCTATGCTGTCGTGCTGAAAAATAAATGATTAAAAAATTAATGTGTTCCATTGCTTTATCACTGCATTCTGCAGAGTCTCTGTTGATTTCAAAGGAATGTATATTGGAGAGAGAGTGCAATGCAGTTTTGCTTCCTTACATAAAAAACACAAAATGCTGGCAGAACTCAGAGTTTCGGCCCAAAACGTCGTTATTACCTCCTCCCATAGATGCCGTCTGGCCTGCTGAGTTCTGCCAGCATTTTGTGTTTTTTATTTATTTCCAGCATCTGCAGATTCACTCGTGTTGCCTTTGCTTCCTTACAGTTCATTTAGCACTTCCAACTGGGGTTGAACTTCTCGGCAGTTAACTGTTACACTTGTATTTGTGGGATCTTCATTTTGTTTGCCCTTACCTGCTTGACAGCAGTTGGTGGACAGATACCCTCCTGGACAATGGAACCAGACATTACTCTCTCCATCAATTAATGCTGCCAATCTTCAATTAACCTTTCTACAAGCCATTATGCTTAGAATAGAAGCTGCAGGGAATCAGTAAACATGCCTAAGATCCAAGATGAAAAGCCAGAAAATACAGAGCCAATGCTCAAGAAATTTGTTGGACAAAGCCCAAATATGATTAAATTGCAAACTTCTAGGAACCGATGAACTGAAATTAAACCCTGATGGAAAATATCCCCCCTGTGAGCTTGTGGGCTGTAGCTGCATGGCAGGAAGCGAAACTGTTGAGCCCATGGTACATGTTGTTGAGTTGATCTTGGTCTGGGTGACAGAAGGGGGCATTATGAGTCTGAGAAGGAAGAATCAGTTGGACATGATGCACTTTGAGATATCCTAAAGTTATGAAGGGCACTCTGAAAGTGCAAGTCCTTCCCTTTCTCTATGTTTCTCATCTCTGTCAGATTTTTCATGCATTTTCAGTCTTCCAAAGGCCATTGTTAAGGTGTAATATTGTGGTTTTCAAGTTTGTCCAGGGTTGACACCACCCTGGACAGTAAAGAGTACTACTGTGATGCATTCACATGCACCACAAATGTGCACATTGTAAATTTAACCTCAAAGAGTGCTACAAGAATGGGAGACCTTATAAAGAGCCAATGGGTTCCAACCAGCATGTAAGAGGCACAGACCTAGAGAGACATGCAGACAGAATATGCCTCACCCGACCACCCAGCTTCCGACCACATTCCCAATGGAGAATCTGGAACACGGTTGATGGGGGTATGTGTATAATGAGAGAAGGGATACTTATGAAGTACAGTGAACATTCATCCTCCATCTGGCAGATTCCGAGAAAAACAAATCACTTTTATTTTCCACAGAATTCCAAATATTATTTTGCCGAGGTAATTTTCCTTTGTACTGACCCAGCCGTGGCTGATATGTAATGATACAAATTCACAAAACTCATGACACACTCAACATCAGAGGCCCAGATGTTCCCCTTTGGCACCACAATCCCGGCTGAAGCATTCCTTCTTCAGCTGTGGGCTTGAGCCATTCCCACTACACCCCCTCTCATTCCGATTTACTCCTCTGTTCAGCACTACATTCTTTTTTTGTTTTGTTTTGTTATTCCGCTCACTGGCACCTTGGAAAATAAGGCACATTGATGGTAAAATGAAGAGGTTGGTGTGAAGAAGGGATGCAGGAGAGGTTCCATAGAAAGAACAGACAAAATAAAGAGAAGTTTGATATAATTGCCTCCTCCTCCACTCCATCCCTCTCTCTGTCTCCCTCTCTCTCACCATCATTCCCTTGCCCTCTCACTCTTCACTATCTCTCTCACCCCCTTAGTCTTTTTCTATCTTTTACAATTTTTTCCCTGTCATTCCTTTCTCCCACTTTTTCCTCTATCTTTCTTTCTTCATTACTCTCCTCTGCTTCTGGGGGGGGGTGGTATCAGAGGTAGGAGGTCATAGGTCAGTAGTAAATGTCTGTGAGGTTTTTACACAGAGAACAGTGGAGGTGTGGAACACATACCACAGGTAGTGGTAGAAGGAGAATCATTAGGAGCACTTCAGAGACTTTTGGATAAGCACATGAATGATAGAAAAAGAGAGGGCTCTGTAAGGGCGAGATTGATCTTGGACTAGCTTAAAAGTCAGCAAAATATCATGGGTCAGAGTGCCTATACTGTGCTGTATGGATCTAGTTCTATAATATCATAGAGACATAGAATACAGCAGCACCAAAATAGGCCCTTTGGCCCAACTAGTCAATGCTGAACTATTAATCTGCCTAGTCCCATTCACCTGCACCTGGACCATAGCTCTCCATCCCTCTCCCATCCATGTACCTACCCAAATTTCTCTTAAGTGTTGAAATCAGACCCAAATCCACCACTTCTGCTGGCAGCTCATTCCACATTCTCACCACCCTCTGAGTGAAGAAGTTCCCCCTTGTTTCACCTTTCACCCTTAACCCATGACTAGTTCTAGTCTCACTCAACCTCAGTAGAAAAATTGCATGATATTATTGAGCTGTTGTTTTAATAATAAACAACAATCTTGTGGTTTAGTGCTTATCAATTTTGTAAAATCCTGAATTACTTTCTTAATTGAATTTAAATTTCCCTCTTGTCACGGCGGAGCAGACTTGATAGGCCGAATGGCATAATTCTGCTTCTATGTCTTATGGTCTTGAACCTACACCTGATGTCCACTTGGAGAATCACATAAACTGTAAACAAGCCCCTCAGGCAATCAGATTGGCAGCAGCCATCATCCACCCATTTAGACTAATCCCTTTTTATTCTTCCTACGTTCCTGTCAACACTCCCCATAATCCAGGCAAATTTCACCAGCCAGTTAAGTGTCTCTCTTCTCCCCTCTCCAATCGGCAAAGATACAAATGCCTGAAAGCTCATATCACCCAGTTGAAGGACAGTTTCTACCCTGCTGTTATAAAACTACTAAATAGTTCTCTAGCACAATAAATTGGATTCTTGACCTCACAATCTAGCTCATTATGACCTTGCATGTGTATGTTTACCTGCACTACACTTTCCCTGGAGTTATTCATGTTTTATCTTGTTCTACCTGTGTGATGATCTGATAATGATTGTGGGCTGCCCCCAGCACATCCTTGGATGTGTTGGTTGTTGATGAGAACAATGCACTTCACTGCATGTTTTGATGTATATATGATAAAAAAAGAATGAGAATCTGTATGAACAGCACACATGACAAGCTTTGTGTTGTATCTCGGTGCATGTGACAATAATAAACCAATTCCAACTACTGACCTGCAAGTAGAAGAAAACAGGAACACCCAAAAGGAAAACTAGATTGACACAGGGAGAAGGTGCGAACTCCACATCGACAGCACCAGAGCACAGGATTGAACCCATGACACTGGAACTACACTACTGTGCCTTCCTTACTTCTGAGCTCTGTTGGCTGGTAATAAATCAGGTTCCAGATTGCATCTGCTAGATTGCTTTGAAGAAACAAGCCAGATTAAAAACATACACTCAGTGGCCTCTTTATTAGGTACACCTGGACACCTGTACACCTGCCCAATAATGCAAATATCTAATCAATTATGTGGCAGCAACTCAATGCATAAAAAGCATCATCAAGTGATTCAGTTGTTGTTCAGACCCAACATCAAAATGGGGAAGAAATGTGAATTAAGTGACTTTGACAGTGGAAAAGTCATTGGTGCCAGGCAGGGTGGTTTGAGTATCCCAGAAACCGGCATAACAGTCTCTAGAGTTTACAGAGAAATGGTGCAAAGGAAACAAAACAAACATCTAGTGAGTGGCAGTTCTGTTACAACAGTAGTGTGCAGAAGAACATCTCTGAATGCACAAAGTGTTGAACCTTGAAGTGGATGGGTTACAGCAGCAGATGACTACACTCCTGTACCTAGTAAAGTAGCTGTTAAATGTATAGTCCCATGTCTCTGTCCAAACATGGACTGGAGTCTAACTGTGTCACCAGTGCTTAGCTATCGATACCTAAAGAAACCCTGTAAGTGGGGTCTGCTTGCTGTTTGTAACCAAGTGGGAAGGTGTGTCGGGCTCTGGTCTCTGCTGGTTAGTCTAGCCACCACTGTGTGGTCAAAAGAACACCGCACCCACCTGTGACTGCTGCGGGATATTTACAAAGTTCCCATCCCGTGGTCCAATGCTGACGAATCGGTTCGCAGATGAGGAGCTAGGCGTTGAGTATGCTGTCAGAGGGAAAGAGTGAAAAGGTCAGAGTCAGCTAAGGAAGAGTCCCTATGGTCATAGAATCATACAGCACAGAAAGATATCATCTAACTTCCCTGCTGATCGCTCCACTCATACCTAGGCTTTCTTGTTCTAAACACCACTGACCAAGGAGAAAAGCTACCTATTTCCTGGTGCACAAGAGATTCTGCAGATGCTGGGAATCTTAACACACACAAAATACTCAGCAGGTCAGGCAGCTTCAATGGAGGGAGTTTTTTGTCTTTCACTTTGGTAGCCCTCTCACCCCTTCTCTTCTCCTTTCCCTCAAAACCTGTCCATCACCTCCCCCTGGTTCCCCTCCTCCTTCCTTTTCTTCCATGGTCTACTGTCCTCTCCAACATGATTTCTTCTTCAGCCCCTTACCTCTTCCACTTATCACCTCCTAGCTTCTTACTTCATCCCCCTCTCCTCCACTTACCTCTCCCCTCAACTGGTCTCATCAATCACCTGCCAGGTTATACTCATCCCCCTTTTGTTTCTCTCCATAGGTGCCGCCTATACTGCTGAGGTTCTCCAGCATTTTGTGTGTGTTATCACGGACCCTCACCATCCAGGCACCTTGTTACAACCACCAGGGGAGAACTACAGGAGTTTGAAGATTTACACTCAATGCTTCACGAACACCTTCTTCCCAGATTTTTGAAAGGCCCAAGGACCTGTGAATATGACCTCATTATTTATCTTTTGCACAATTCATTTATTATTGCAATTTATAGTAATTTCATATATTGCACTGTACTGGTGCCACAAAGCAAAACATTTCACACACACTTCAGTGAAAACAAATCCAATTCTGATTCTGACTTAAACTGTGATGAGGAGGAATTTCTTTAGCCAGAAGACGATGAATCTGTGGAATTCATTGCCACATCTCAGTTAGGCCCCACTTGGAATACTGTGTTCAGTTCTGGTCACCTCATTACAGGAACAATGTGGATGCTATAGAGAGGGTGCAGAGGAAATTTACAAGGTTGTTGCCTGGATTGGGGAGCATGCCCTATGAGAGTAGGTTGAGTGAACTCGGCCTTTTCTCCTTGGAGCGACAGAGGATGAGAGGTGACCTGATAGAGGTGTATAAGGTGATGAGAGTCATTGGTCGTGTGGATATCCAGAGGCTTTTTCTCAGGTCTGAAATGGCTAACATGAGGGGGCATAATTTTAAGGTGCTTGGGAGTAGGTACAAGGTGGATGTCAGTGGTAAGTTTTTCACACAGAGTGGTGGGTGTGTGGAATGCTCTGCTAGTGAAGATGGTAGAGGTAGATACAATAGGGTCTTTTAAAAGACTCTTGGATAAGTACATGGAGCTTAGGAAAATGGAGGGCTATGTGGTAGGGAAATTCTAGGCAGCTTCTAGAGCAGGTTACATGGTCAGCACAACATTGTGGCCCATATGGCCTGTAATGTCCTGTAGATTTTCTATGTTTCTACATGGCTAGGTGTATTTGTCACTGGGCCTATTCAAGGCAGAATTTGATAGGCTTTTGATTCGTAAGGGGGTTAAGTTTCCAGGAACGCAAAAAGGCTACAAAAGGTGATGGATACAGCCCAGTCCATTACAAGGAGGGCCCTCTCTCCATTGAGCACATTTTCATGGAGTGCTGCACAAAGAAAGCAGCATCTATGATCAAGGACCCCTGACGTCCAGGCCATGCTCTCTTCTTGGCACTGCCATTGGGCAGGAAGTACAGAAGTCTTAAGCTCTACACCACCGGGATCAGAAACACTTATTACCCTATGGCCATCAGGTCCTGAACTGACGTGGATAACTTCATTCACCACAACTCTGAAATGATTCTACAACCTACAGACTTAATTTCAAGGAACCTACAACTTACATTCACAGGTCTTATTTAATGTTTATTTGCTAAATTTGTCTTCGTTTGCACATTGATTGTTTGTAAGTTTTTTTAAAGTATTTTTTTCAGAAGTTCTTATTCATTTATTTATTTTTGTGTAAAACCTGCAAGAAAGTGAATTTCAAGGAGGTATATGGCAATATATATTTACTTTGATGATACATTTACTGTGACTTTCTTTTAACTTATTGCAAGAAGCCAAGAGAATGAGGTTGAAAAACAAAATCAGCCCTGATGATATGCTGGAGTAGATTTTTAGGCTGCATGGCCAAACTCTGCTCTGATCTGATAGTCACAGACCAATAATTGGCCTTGCAGAAGTTAGGGAGTTGATTTGATTAAATCAATCAGTGCCTTCGATACAACTGTTTAGATGACAATGTTGTACATTGATCAGATTCACAAGTCAAGGAGAGAATCTTAATTTAGCTTAAGCAAGGAGTTATTTTCCAATCTCTCTTGCTCCTGGAAGCTTAAATCCCTTCCTGTATGTTCTCTATCTGACTCAAACTTTGACCCAGAATGGATGGTTGAAAAATACTCCCCTAATTTTAGATGTCAAATTAAGAAGCTGGAAGTTTAAAAATAACATCTTGCAAACTCCAGTTAAAGAAACCATAAGATTTTTTTGTGGTTTGTAAAGGAAATAGAGGGTAAACGTAGGGGAGTGTTCAGGGTATTGTTGAAGTCACAGGTTTATGCAGAGAATTGTGCTCTCTTTAGTCAAAGATGAACATGCTTGCTCTCCAGAAAATTCAGCAAAAGTTTATTAGGTGGATTCCTGGGATGAAGGGTGGTCATAAGGAATGACTGACGTGTTTAATCTTGTGATGTAACTTGAAAAGAGAATATAGAACTATACAGCACAATACAAGCCCTTCAGCTCACAATGTTGTGCCAGCCTTTTAACTTACTCTGTGTCTAAGAGACTGTTAAGTGTCCTTGATGTATCTACTTCTCCACCGCCCCTGGCAGACCATTACGTGTCCCCGTCAATCTCTGTGTAAAATACCTACCTCTGGTACCCCCCACCCTAAATATTTTCCTCCAATCACCTTAAAATAATGCCTTCTCAAATTAGACATTTCCACCCTGAGAAAAAGTCTTTGACCATCCACTCAATCTATGTGTCCTATCATCTTGTACACCTCGATCAAGTCACCTTTTATCTTCCTTCATATCAAAGAGAAATACCCTAGCTTGCTCAACCTATCCTCATAGACATGCTCTCCAATCCAGAAGACATATTTTCAAAATAAGAAAGATACACAGGAATTTCTCCCAGAACAGAGGAGCAGAGGGGATGCACTTCACACCTGGTCCCTTTCTTTATGTCTGGGATGGTTGACAGAGGAAGTATGGAACCAAAAATAAAACACTTAAATCCTTCTGTACTGTCTCTGATCATTAGGAATGTTTAAAATTAGCACAGCAGCTTTCAAGCCATTAGCAATTTTTTGGCTCAGGGCCCTTAACATTGTTAATGTTCCATTTCATCCATCCCACAAACTCTTTGACCCCATACTATCAGGCAGGAGGTACCATAGCGTTAGGACAATAGCTGTTAGGATGGTGAACTGGTTCTTCCCCCACGGCATGAGACTACTGAACTCCCTGCCACCATTCAGTTCTCATCACTTAAGAAGTACCAGTAGCATTATACTGTTTACTTTTTAACTTGTGTCGTAAATGCACCTGATGCCAAATGTCAATCCTCTGGACTATGTTTTATTACTTATTAATTTATTTGTGGTAATATTGTTTTACATGTTGTGTGTGAGTTATATGTACTGTGTTGTGCACCTTGGTCCAGAGAAATGTTGTTTTGTTTTTAGATTATACATGTATACGGTTGAATGACGGTAAACCCCAAACAGTGGCCAGGAAGTGGGTTATAAATTACAGCAGGCAGCAGCAGATAGAAAAGTCATGTAATAAGCACAATATTATGGGAGTGATGGGGAATTTCAACATGCAGGTAGATTAGAAAATATGACTGGTGCTGGATTCCAAGAGAGGGAGCTTGCAGAATGCCTACATGATAGGTTTTTAGGAACAGCTTGTGGCTGAGAGCACGGGGAGAACAGCAGTTCTGCATTGGGTAGTAAAAAAGAAACTGTAGGCTAATTAGCCTAACTTGAGTGGTTGGGAAGATGCTGGAGTCCGTTATTAAGGATGAGATTTCAGGGTATTTGGAGCCACATGGTAAAGTGGGACAAAGTTAGCAATGGTTTACTTAAAGGGAAACCTTGTCTGATAAATCTTTTAGAACTCTTTGAAGAAATAACAGACAGAATAGACAAAGGAGAATCGGTAGGTGTAGAATATTTGGATTTTCAGAAAGCCTATGGACAAGGTGCCACACATGACACTGCTTAACAAGACAACAGCCCATGACAACAGGAAGGATACTAGAATGGACACAAGATTAGTTGACTGGCAGGAGGCAAAGAGTGGGAATAAAGGGGGCCTATTCTGGTTGGCTGCCAGCAACTAGAGATGTTCCACAGGGGTTGGTATTGGGATTGATCCTTTTCACGTTATATGTCAATGAATCGGTTGATGGAATAGATGGCTTTGTGACCATGTTTGCAGATGATACAGATAGGCGGAGGAGCAGGTAGTATTGAGGAAGTAAGGTGTCTGCAGAAGGACTTAGACAGATTGGGAGAATAGGAAAAAGAGAGGCAGAAAGAATATCATATAGGCAACATATGGTAGAAGAAATAAAAGTGTAGACAATTTTCTAAGTGGGGAGAAAATTCAAAATCCAAAGATACAAAGGGAATTGTGAGTCCTTCTGCAGGATTCCTTATAGGTTAGCTTGCAGGTTGAGTTGGTGGTAAGGAAGGCAAATGCAATGTTAGCAGTCATTTTGAGAGGATTAGAATATAAGAGTAAGGACTGAATGCTGATCATTTATGAGGCATTGGTCAGACCGTACATGGAATATTGTGAGCAGTTTTGAGCCCCTTATCTAAGAAATGATATGCTGGTATTAGAGAAAGTCCAGAGGATATTCACAAGAATCATCCCGGGAGTGAAAGAATTAATGTATGAAGAAAGTTTGATGGCTCTGGGACTGTACTCATTGGAGTTTAGAAAAATGAGAGGGGATCTCATTGAAACCTATTGAATATTGAAAGGCCTGATAGAGTAGAGGTGGAGAAGATGTTTCCTACAGTGGGTGACTCTATGACTAGAGGGCACAGCTTCAGAATAGAGGGCTGTCCATTTAGAAGAGCGATGAGGAGGAATTTCTTGAGCCAGAGTGCAATGGATCTTTGGAATTCATTGCAACGAACAACTGCGGAGGCCAGTTCATTCAGTATATTTAATGTGGAGATTGATAGGTTCTTGATTATTCAGGACATCAAAGGTTACAGGGGAAAGCAGGAGAGCGTGGTTGAGAGAGATAATAAATCCAAGCAATGATGGAATGGAGGGGCTGACTCGATGGGCCAAGTGGCCTAATTCTGCTCCTATGTCTTGAGGTACATGTGAGAAATAAAACTAATCTTTATATTGGGGGAAGAGTTTACCCACAGAAGGAGAAGGTGGCAAATGAGAGTGCGGGCTGGATCAAGAACAATCCAATGTGTTAAGGTGGACAGTTACTGAAGAAAATCATAGAAATGGGACAGATTGGATATATCTTTAAAAGAAATGGATCATCTCTCTTGGCATTTGCCCACTTTAACCCAATGAATCACAGGCACCATGGTAGCATGGTGGTAGGTGCAATGCTATAACAGCTCTGGGAGTTCAGAGTTCAGAGTTCATAGTTCAATTGCAGCTCTGCCTCTAAGGAGTTTGTACATTCTCCTTGTGACTTTGTGTGTTTCTTCTGGGTGCTCCGATTTCCTCCCACAGTCCAAAAACGTACTTGTTAACCGGTTAGTTGGTCATTGTAGATTGTCCTACAACTAGACTGGTGTTAAGTAGGTGGGTTGTTGGATAGTGGGGCTCATTTGGCTGGAAGGGCCTGTTGTGCACTGTATCGCTAAGTAAATAAATAAGGGAGCTGTAAACATCTCTGGCTGTCCTAGACTCTCACCTTTGGAAACATCTTCACCATATCCACTCTGTCCAGGCCTGTCAGTATTTTTAAAAAAATACAAATTTGCCTTATTCAGCTACAATTTATAGAAGATATAGAAGAAGTTGACTGCTCTTTCAAACAGTCACTTTCCTAAAATATAAAGGATAATCAAAATAACTGCAGATGCCAGAAAACTGGGATAAAATGGAAAATACTGGGAAACATTCAGTGTGTCAGACAGCATCTGTGGAGAGAGAAACAGATTTGCTGTTACAGGTTGCCGAGCCCTTGCTATTTCTGAAGGAGGGTATTTTACCTGAACAACTGTTCATTTCTTCACAGATGCTGCCTGATCAGCTGAGGGTTTCCAGCATTTTCCGGTTTTATACTCCGCATGTAGAAGTCTTCTGTAGCTTCTGAACTGACTGGTTCCAAACATCTAGACTTTAGCCCTAGTTTTAAACACTCAAACCAATGGACATGGTTTCTCTCCGTCTCACCCTTTTCGAACAATTCACTTCACTTTCTAAACCATAGGGATTACAGTCCTCAGTTTAGGAGAGACACAAGGCGTTGGCATCTGGAGCAACACACAAAACACTGGAAGAACTTCGCTGGTCAAGCAGCATCTATGGAGGAAACTCAACAGTTGATGTTTTGGGTTGAGATCGCTCATCAACTCAACTGTCCACTTCCCTGCAAAGAGGCTGCCTGACCTGCTCAGTTCTTCCAGTAATTTGTGTGTGGCTGAAAGCTTGAGAAGAACATTCATCAGGATCTCAGCCCAAAACGTCAACAGTTTATTCCTCTCCATAGATGCTGCCTGACCGACCTGCTGAGTTCTTGCCATGTTTTGTGTGTTACTCTAAGCCTAAAGGAGTAACACATGACAACCTTCATCAGAAATCAGCCTGAAATGTTGACTGTCCACAGATGCTGCCTGACCCGCTGAGTTCCTCCTGCATTTTGTGTGTGTTACTCTGGATTTCCAGCATCTGCAGAATCGCTTGAAGGGACTGTGTCCCTGATGTGGGACAGGTGCAAGAGAGGCCATGCTATTACAGCAAAACACACACATGCACAGTAAACACACACACACACACACACACACACACACACACACACACACACACACACACACACACACACACACACACACACACACACACACACACACACACACACACACACACACACACACACCACAGCACAGTGGAGGGTCTTGCTTCACTTACAGGGCGACGTGGGTGATGTTGCTCCTCCCTCTGGGGACGCGCTGGTAGATTTTGGATCAGACATTGGTAGGGGGACTGGTCTGGCCATAGGTGGTGGTGGTGGCAGCAGAAATGACCCCGTAACCTTGCCCTGGCTGCCGCCATTTGGCTGTGAATGTGGAAGAGAAAAAAAGCAGAGAGAGAACGAGTACACACAGTTTAATAAGCAGAAGGCTTGGGAGCCCAGTTGCACAAGTCACCATCTTCTTCCACCAATGTATCCAATTTCAAGTGTTGACCCCTCTCTTCCCTCCCTCACTTCCAAACACAATCTTTTCTCCTCCCATTAGTAGAAAGGGAAAGAGATATTTTTGCTTGAATTTTATCTGTGCAGGGTTTTGACCCGAAACATTGACAATACCTCTTGCCCACACAGATGCAGTCTAACCTATAGGAAAGATATCAATGAGATTGAAAGAAAGAATACAGAGAAAATTTACAAGGACGTTGCCAAGTCGTGAGGGCAGAAAGGTTAAGTAGGTTAGGAGTTCATTCTCTTGGAGGGGATTTGAAAGAGTTATATGAAATTATGAGTTGTCGATAGGGTAAATGCAAGCAGGCATTTTCCACTGAGGTTGAGTGAGACTAGATCAAGAGGTCATGGGTTAAGAGTGAAATATTAAATATTCAAGGGGAACCTGAGTGGGTGGTGAGAGTGTGGAATGATCTGTCAGAGGAAGTGATGGATCTGGGCTTGATTGCAACGTTAAAGAGAAGTTTGGATACGCACATGGATGGGAGAGATATGGAGGGCTATGGTCTAGGTACAGGTTGATGGGACTAGTTCGGCATGGACTAGATGGGCTAGACAACCTGTTTCAGTGCTGTAGTGTTCTATCATTCCAACATCTTGAAAGATACCATCCTCTGAGGAATAGTGATTTTCCCTTACAGTTCAATCCTCTGTCCACGACTAATTGGGAACACGCATACCAGCATCTCATAAAGCACCCACTGGTGCCAACAGATGTTGGCTCTGCAACTGCCTTCTCACAACATGCCTTACAAAGTTCCCCTGAACCAAGAATTGCCGACTTTCTTACTGAAACAGATCATAAACACGAGAGATTTTGCAGATGCTGGAAATATTGAGCAACAGACACAAAATGCTGTAGTAATTCAGCAGGTCAGGCAGCATCTGTGGAGAGGAGTGCAGAAGCAGATAATCATTCCTTCAGCAGCAACATTAAGTCAGATGAACATTGCACGACCTTCTTCTGATACATCGACATATCTCCTCTGGAATCTGAGTGCTCTGTTGCATGTTCCTAATGTTAGCCACAAGACTATAAGATATCGGAGCAGAATTAGACTATTTGAGCCACTGGATCTGCTCCACCATTTGATCGTGGCTGATTTATTTTCCCGCTGAACCCCATTCTCCTGTTTTCTCCATAATCTTTGATGCCCTTAGTAATTAAGAACGAATCAACCTCCCCTTTAAATATATCTAATGACTTGGCCACCACAGCCCTCTGTGGCAATGAATTCTGCAGATTCATGACCATCTGAAGAAATTCTTCCATATCTCTCTTCTACAGGGACAACCACCCATTCTGAGGTTATGCCCTCTGGTCCTAAACTCTCCCACTATTGGAAACATCCTCTGCACATCCACCCTATCTTGAACTTTCAATATTCAGGGAGTTTTCGATATTCAGCCAGCACACGCACAGAGCCATCAATTGCTCCTCACACACTAACATAAACACAAAGGATTCTGTAGCTGCTGAGAATCCAAAATGTAGGAGGAACTCAGCAGGTCAGCCAGCACCTAATGAAGAATAAACAATGGACACTTCGGACTAAAACCCTCCATCGAGACTCTTTGTCAGAAGTGTCCTGATGAAGGGTCTCAGACTGAAATGTAGAATAAACAATTGACAGTTCAGGCCAAGATCCTTCAATACGACAGGGTGTTGGCCTGAAACATCGACTTTTTATTCCCCTCTATAGATGCTGCCTGACCTACTGAGTTTCTCCAGCATTTTGAGTGTGTTGCTCAAGATTTTCAGCATCAGCGGAATCTCTTGTGTTACACTGTAAAATCTCAGTAAAGAACTGGCCAGGGTGCCTTTGGGCCCAAAGGAAGCTGGAGAAAAGTTGACCAAACACCCCACTCTTCTGTTACCAAGTGAGTTCCCTTGTGTGTTGAGGGTTGTTGAGGTTCTGGTTGTTGAGGTTCTGATTGCAGTGACTTCCCACCTTCTCCTGTCTGCACTTGCACCCCACAAGCTCTGAAGGACTGCAGACAGCACAGATGACAATGGACATGAGGGTTGACTCTAACATTACTGCAGGCTGCTTCATCCAGTCTCAAGAGGAGGACATAAGCCTCCCCTCTCTCATCACCAAGAAACCATTGCAAATAGTAATTAGAGACATGAAAGGTCTTGGCCCAAAATGTCAGCTCTTTATTTCCCTCCATAGGCAACCCATGTAGGGTGGCGCAGTAGCATAGCAGTTAGCTTTAGAGTGCCAGCAATTGGGGTTCAATTCCCAGCACCGTCTGTTTCTACATTTCTGTTTCTCCAAAGACGTACCGATTAGAGTCAGTAAGTTGTGGGCATGCCAGCATGGCGACACTTGTGGGCTGCACCCAGCACATCTTCAGACTGACACCTCCTTGGTCTGATGCAGAGGACACATTTCACCATATGTTTTGATGTTTCAATGTACATGTGACAAATAAAGCTAACAGAATCAATGGAGTAGAAAGCTCAAGAAGAGATCATACAGTATGGCCAAGTGAAATAGGAATTGATATGAAAGGAGAGGGGAGTAACGAATTAAAAGTATTATATATGAATGCACGAAGTATAAGGAATAAAGTAGTTGAGCTTGAGACTCAGTTGGAAATTGGCAAGTACAATGTTGTGGGAATAACAGAGACATGGTTTCAAGCGGACAGGGCCTGGGAAATGAATATTCAAGGATATACATCTTATCGAAAGGACAGACTGACTGGAAGAAGGGGTGAGGTGGCTCTGTTGGTGAGGAATGATATTCAGTCCCTTGCGAGGGGGGACATAGAATCAGGGGATGTAGAGTCAGTATGGATAGAACTGAGAAATTCTAAGGGTAGAAGGACCCTAATGGGAGTTATCTACAGGCCCCCAAACAGCAGTCTGGATGTAGGGTGTAAGTTGAATGAAGAGTTAAAATTGACATGTCGCAAAGGTAATGATACTGTTGTCATGGGGGATTTCAACATGCAGGTAGACTGGGAGAATCAGAATGGTACTGAACCCCAAGAAAGGGAGTTTGTGGAGTGCCTCCAAGATGGATTCTTAGAACAGCTGGTACTGGAGCCTACCAGGGAGAAGGCAATTCTAGATTTAGTGTTGTGAAATGAACCGGATTTGATCAGGGACCTCGAGGTAAAGGAACCATTAGGAGGTAGTGACCATAATATGATATGTTTTAACCTACAATTTGAGAAGGAGAAGGGAAAATCGGATGTGTCAGTATTACAGTTGAACAAAGGGAACTATGGAGCTATGAGGGAGGAGCTGGCCAAAGTTCAATGGAACAATACCCTAGCAGGGAAGACAGTGGAACAACAATGGCAGGTATTTCTGGGAATAATGCAGAAGGTGCAGGATCGGTTCATTCCAAAGAGGAAGAAAGATCCTAATGGGAGTAAGGGGTGGCCTTGGCTGATGAGGGAAGTAAAGGGCAGTATAAAAATAAAAGTATAACATAGCAATGATGAGCGGGAAACCGGAGGACTGGGAAGCTTTTAAAGAGCAACAGAAGATAACAAAAAAGGCAATATGCCAAGAAAAAATGAGGTACGAAGGTAAACTAGCCAAGAATATAAAGGAGGATAGTAAAAGCTTCTTTAGGTATGTGAATAGCAAACAAATAGTTAAGACCAAAATTGGGCCATTGAAGACAGAAACGGGTGAATTTATTATGGGGAACAATGAAATGGCAGACGAGTTGAACAGGTACTTTGGATCTGTCTTCACTAGGGAAGACACAAACAATCTCCCAGATGTAATAGTGGCCAAAGGAACTAGGGTAAAGGATGAACTGAAGGAAATTTATGTTAGGCAAGAAACTGTGTTGAATAGACTGTTGAGTCTGAAGGCTGATAAGTCCCCGAGACCTGATGGTCTGCATCCCAGGTTACTTAAAGAGGTGGCTCTAGAAATCGTGGACGCATTGGTAATCATTTTCCAATGTTCTATAGATTCAGGAACAGTTCCTGCTGATTGGAGGGTGGCTAATGTTGTCCCACTTTTCAAGAAAGGAGGGAGAGAGAAAACAGGGAATTATAGACCGGTTAGCCTGATGTCAGTGGTGGTAAAGATGCTGGAGTCAATTATAAAAGAGGAAATTACGACACATTTGGATAGCAGTAGAAGGATCAGTCTGAGTCAGCATGGAATTATGAAGGGAAAATCATGCTTGACTAATCTTCTGGAGTTTTTTGAGGATGTAACTATGAAAATGGACAAGGGAGAGCCAGTGGATGTAGTGTACCTGGACTTCCAGAAAGCTTTTGATAAAGTCCCACATAGGAGATTAGTGGGCAAAATTAGGGCACATGGTATTGGGGGCAAAGTACTGACATGGACTGAAAATTGGCTGGCTGACAGGAAACAAAGAGTAGCGATTAACGGGTCCCTTTCGGAATGGCAGGCTGTGACCAGTGGGGTACCGCAAGGTTCGGTGCTGGGACCGCAGCTGTACCATTGTAATATACATTAATGATTTAGATGAAGGGATTAAAAGTAACATTAGCAAATTTGCTGATGACACAAAGCTGGGTGGCAGTGTGAAATGTCAAGAGGATGTTATGAGAATGCAGGGTGATTTGGACAGGTTGGGTGAGTGGGCAAATGTATGGCAGATGCAGTTTAATGTGGATAAATGTGAGGTTATCCACTTTGGTGGCAAGAACAGGAAGGCAGATTACTATCTAAATGGAGTCAAGTTAGGAAAAGGGGAAGTACAACGAGATCTAGGTGTTCTTGTACATCAGTCAATGAAAGCAAGCATGCAGGTACAGCAGGCAGTGAAGAAAGCTAATGGCATGCTGGCCTTTATAACAAGAGGAATTGAGTATAGGAGTAAAGAGATCCTTCTGCAGCTGTACAGGGCCCTGGTGAGACCCCACCTGGAGTATTGTGTGCAGTTTTGGTCTCCAAATTTGAGGAAGGACATTCTTGCTATTGAGGGAGTGCAGCGTAGGTTCACAAGGTTAATTCCCGGAATGGCGGGACTGTCATATGTTGAAAGATTGGAGCGACTGGGTTTGTATACACTGGAATTTAGAAGGATGAGAGGGGATCTGATTGAAACATATAAGATTATTAAGGGATTGGACACACTGGAGGCAGAAAGCATGTTCCCGCTGATGGGTGAGTCCAGAACTAGAGATCACAGTTTAAGAATAAGGGGTAACCCATTTAGAACTGAGATGCGAAAGAACTTTTTCACCCAGAGAGTGGTGGATATGTGGAATGCTCTGCCCCAGAAGGCAGTGGAGGCCAAGTCTCTGGATGCATTCAAGAGAGAGTTAGATAGAGCTCTTATAGATAGCGGGGTCAAGGGATATGGGGAGAGGGCAGGAACAGGGTACTGATTGTGTATGATCAGCCATGATCACAGTGAATGGTGGTGCTGGCTAGAAGGGTCGAATGGCCTACTCCTGCACCTACTGTCTATTGTCTATTGTCTACATTCTGCCTGTGACTGCCTGGGCTTCCTCTGGAGCTCCAGTTTCCTCTCACATTCCAAAGACGTACCGATTAGAGTCAGTAAGTTGTGGGCATGCCAAGTTGGTGCCAGCAGCATGGCGACACTTGTGGGCTGCCCCCAGCACATCTTCAGACTGACACCTCCTTGGTCTGATGCAGAGGACACATTTCACCATATGTTTTGATGTTTCAATGTACATGTGACAAATAAAGCTAATCTTTAGATGTTGCCTGACCTGCTGTGTTTCTCCAGTGTTTTGTGTATTTTGCAAATAGTGATCTAGTATCTCCACAGAAGTGTTTTAAGGACTGCTACTGGTTTCTGATATCATTTGACTGCCTTATTATAAGGATCACCAATTCTTGTCCAGAGCCCAAGAAGACTGCTGGTTCCCCACGTACTCCAATGTAACACAGCTGCAGGAGTGTGTTTGAAGGGCTGTGGCACTGCGTTCACACATCAACACCTGCTGGCAACATTCATTTTTTTTCATTCATTCAGAAGTACAGCCCAGTCACCGGCCCAACAAGCCTTCACTGCCCAGCAACAGCAATGTAACCAATTTAATACACAGTGCCCTACTGCTGCAGTGATGCCACACTCAGGTTGGAAGAGCAACACAGTATGCTCCGTCTGGGTAGCCTCCAATCTGGTGGCATGAACATCCATTTCTTGAATTTCTGGTAATTGCCTCCCCCTTCACTGCTCCTCCAGTCCTATTTCTGCCCATCTCCTCCTTCTGGTGTTCCTCCCCCTTCCTTTTCTTCCATTGTCTTTTACCCTCTCCTATCAGATTACCACTTCACCAGCCCTTTATCTCTTTTACCAATCTATTTTCCAGCTCTTTATTTCACCCTCCCCTCCCAGTTTCACCAGTCACCAACTACCTTGTATTTCTACCTCCCCCCACCCACCTTCTTGCTCTGACTTCTCATCCTTCTTTCCAGTTCTGATGAAGGGTCTCAGCCCAAAATGTCAGCTGCTTACTCTTTTCCATAGATGCTGCATGACCTGCTGACACCATGAAGGATTACACTAACAACTCCACTACCATACTACCCTTATCTGGTGATTTTTGTCAGTGTCAAAATTTGTGAAGGATATCACAAACCATCCAATTGAGGAACTGACCTGCTTAATTGCAATATTAAAGAGATTAAAGAAATTAGCTTTATTTCTCACATGTACCTCAAAACATCAATATGCGTTGTTTGGGTCAATGACCAACACAGTCTGAGGATGTACAAAGGACAGTCTGCAAGTTTAACCATGATGTCATCTTCAACTTACTCGCCCTAAGCCATAGGTCTTTGGAATGTAGGAGGAAATCAGAGAAACCCAAGGA
This sequence comes from Hemitrygon akajei, assembly GCF_048418815.1. Taxonomy (NCBI): domain Eukaryota; kingdom Metazoa; phylum Chordata; class Chondrichthyes; order Myliobatiformes; family Dasyatidae; genus Hemitrygon; species Hemitrygon akajei. The sequence goes on along the minus strand of NC_133139.1, from coordinate 59,924,248 downwards.
AACGCACATGGTCCAAGAAGTGTGTACAAACTCCTTACAGACAATGGCAGGAATTGAACGCCAATCATTGCAACTATGATTATGTTACTCGAACTACTGTGCTGCCCCAAATCTTGATGTTGGTGGAGACCTAACTACAGATGATTTTTACCATGAAGAATTGAAAGTGGCTCAGAATGGAGGATTACACAAGGAAGCGATGGGGCATAAAATATCGCTCTGTGCCGGGGAGAGAACAGGTTACAATGCTGGCCTCTGTGGACTAGGACATGAATGGTGTTGTTGCTTGCTCTGACTGACTTGTGGTTGACAGGAAGTTTATGTTTCAGGCACTTCCTGTGCCTGGGTGGGAAATAAATCCACGTCACAGTGGGGTTATTTATATTTTTTTTTAATCATTTTTCACATTTTATTCTACAGAAGGGGCGCGTTTATGAGATTCGATGCACTCCATTAATCGTTTGCCATGACACACAGACTAAAGGGGAGCAGTTTATTGCTTTTATCTTCAGTGTTTATCAAGCAAAGACTTTGGCGACACCTTGGCTGCTCTGAACTCCTGTGTGAGACATTGTGTTGACATTGTGTGAGACACTCCCTGGCCGAAGAGCCATTCAACAGCCCATGGATAAATATCCGAAGGAGTGTCAAAGAGTCATACAGAACTACAGCACTGTACAGACTTTTGGCCCATCTTCTCCGTGCTGAATCATTATTCTGCCTAGTCCCATCAACACAAACCTAGACCATAGCCCTCCATAACACATCCATCCACACTTCTCTTAAGTGTTGAAATTAAACCTGCATCTATCACTTCTGCCGGCAATCGCTCACCAGTCACTGAGTGAAGAAATTCCCCCTCATGTTCTCCTTAAACATCCTTAACCCATGACCAAGTTCTATATTCACCCAAACTCAGTGGAAAAAGCCTTCTTGCATTTATCCTATCTATCCCATGCATAATTTTACATGCCTCTACCACATTTCCCCTCATTCTCCTATGCTCCAGGGAATAAAGTCCCAACCTATTCTACTTTTCCTTATAACTCAGGTCCTCAAGTCCTGGCAATACCCTTGTAATTTTTCTCTGTATTCTTTCAGTCTTATTTATATCTGTCCTGTAGGTAGGTGATCAGAACTGCTGCAATACTCCAAATTAAGCCTTACCAACATCTTCAACATAATGTCTCAACTTCTGTACTCAATACTTTGACTTATGTAGGCCAAGTGTGCCAGAGGTTTTAAGAGGGGTTTACTTAAAACTTCTCTGACACTGGGAATTAATGTCGCAGTTCAGGAGTAGTGAGGGTAAACTAGAGGGAATTGCCTTATGGGCACGAGAAGCTTTTTATACACAAGCATGGCTTGGCTGGCTTGGTGATACAGTGGCCAGCACCGTGATCTTACAGCTCCAGGGATCCCGGTTCGATCTGACGTTGGGTGCTATTCATGCGGAGTTTGCATGTTCTTCCTGTGACCACATGGGTTTCCTCCAGGCGCATTACATTCAAAATACATACAGGTAGGAGGGATAATTGGCTACTGTTAATTTCTCCTAATGCCTAAAGAATCAATGGGGAGTTGATAGACATGCTTGATACAGACTTGGCAGGTTACAAGGTTTTGGGAGAGGGACACTGAAGAGTTCTACTAGGAGCTGGAACAAGACAGGTAATTTTCTTCTGTGAGGTAAAAAGTGGGAGTTAGAAACAGGCCAATCAGTCCCTCATGCCTGCAAACCTCAGCACCACTTCCCGTACTGACTCCAAACCTCAAGACATAAAAATTGTTTCTATTTACTGGCGTTTAGCAAATGCCAAAACATCATCCAACACTGACTATCAGGAGGAGAGCAAGTCATCATTATCACCTGTCTGCTTTGTACTAGCTGGTGAATTTTACCATCTGTTATCTCCATGAGTAATTATAACCTACAAGCCACAGGAAATCAGAATGAAGGGCTGGTCGCCAGCTATCACAACATCAGAAGATCAGGGACAAAGTTCTATCAGACTTCCAGCTCCATTTCTCTTGAGTCTATCTGTTCTCCAAAATCCACCACCTTGATCTTAGCTCAGTGAGTGAGTAATCACACCAAGAAATACTGATAAATACAAGAGATTCTGCAGATGCAGAAATTTCAGAGCAGCACACAGAGAATGCTGGAAGAACTCAGCAGGTCAGGCAGCATCGATGGAGGGGAATAAAACAGTTGACGTTTCAGGCCAAGGCCCTTCATCAGGACTGGAAAGGAAGGGGGCAAAAGCTAGATTAAGAAGGTGGGGCAAGTGGGAAGAGTACAAGCTGGCAGTGGTAGGTGCGACCAAGTGAGAGGGAAGGTGGTTGGGTGGGGGAGGGGATGAGGCAAGAAGCTGGGAGGTGATGCGTGGAAGAGGGAAAGGACTGACAAAGGAATTTGGTAGGAGAAGACAATGGCCCAAGGAAGAAAGGGAAGGAGGAGGAGCACCAGAGGCAGGTGACAGGTAGGTGAGGAGAAGAGAAGACCTACGAGGGGCACCAGAATAGGGAATGGAAAAGGGGGAAGGAAGAGGGGCAGAAATGATCAGAAATTGGCAAAATTGATGTTCATGCTGTCAGGCTGCAAGCCCTTTATCTCTTTGACCTATCCCTTCCAAGCTTCTCACCTCATCCCCCCTCCCCCATCCACTCATGTACCCACTCTCCTGGTCTCACCCATCTCCAGCCAGCTTGTACTCCTTTCCTCCCCTCTCTTTCTAATCCTGGATTTTTCTTCCTTCCTTTCTAGTCCTGATGAAAGGTCTTGGCACAGAATATCAACAGTTTATATTTCTCCAAAGATGCTGCCTGACCTGCTGAGTTCCTTCAGTATGTTGTATGTGTTGCAACAAATATTAATAAATCTAACTAACCTTTAGTTATAGCAACTCATGTAAGAATACACCCTTCTAGCATCTCTCACTCTCCTCTCAATGGGTTTCTTTATGTCAGGTTGGGTGCTGGTTGGATACAGTTCAGATTAGGGATTTCCCTACCTACTTTTATTCTGGGTTTGTAATGATGCAATGCAAGAGTGTTATAAATCAGAAGATGGTTGAACCATTTATAGATGACTAGAGTATATTAGAGTAGGGTTGGAAGTTTCCGGAGGAGATCTTTGAGGTACTCCAAACCTCCAGCTCTCACTCAGTTTTGGCCACATTAGATTGGTACTAGGATTGGTTTATTGTTGTCATGTGTACCAAAACACAACGTAAAGCTTGTTTTGCAGGATTAAGCTAGAATAATGACAATGGCAATATAAAAGCTACTGAAGAAGGGCGGTGCAGGTAAATGACAAAGTGCAAGATGACAACAAGGTAGGTCGTGAGGCCAAGAGTCCATTTCATTGTTCAGAAAGTCCCCTCCTCTATTCCCTGTATACCCAAGACTGTGTCGCCACACACAGCTCTAATCTGCTAATTAAATTTGCCGGCAACACTACATTGATTGGCCTTGTCTCAAACAATAACAAGGGTGCCTATGTGGAAGTAGTCATCTCTCTGATACAGTGGAGTCAAGAAAACAACCTCTCCCTCAAAGTCGCAAAACTAAAGGAGCTGGTTGTGGATTACAGGAGGAATGGAGGCGGGCTGACCCTTATTGACATCAATAGATCTGGGGTTGAGAGGGTAAACAGCTTTAAGTTCCTCGGCATTAGGGTTAGTGCTAAGGTGAGTGGGAAGACAGATGATAGGGAAATTTTTAAGGAACAACAGAATTTAACTAAAAAGGCAATACGGGGAGAAAAAATGAGGTACGAACGCAAGCTAGCCAGGAATATAAAGGAGGATAGCAAAAGCTTTTTTAGGTATGTGAAGAGAAAGAAGATAGTTAAGAATGTTGGGCCCTTGAAGAATGAATTGGGTGAAATTGTTATGGGAAACAGAGAAATGGCAGAAGAATTTAATAAGTACTTTAGATCTGTCTTCACTAGGGAAGACACAAGCATTCTCCCAGATGTATGGATGGGCCAAGGACATAGGGTAACAGAGGAAATGAAACAGATTGACATTAGGAAGGAAACGGTGATGAGTAGACTGATGGCACTGAAGGCTAATAAATCCCCAGGTCCAGATGGTCTGCATCCTAGGGTATTCTGGAAATTGCGGATGCATTGGTAATCATTTTCCAATGTTCCTTAGATTCAGGATCAGTTCCTGAGGATTGGAGAATGGCTAATGTTATCCCACTTTTTAAGAAAGGAGGGAGGGAGAAAGCAGAGAACTATCGTCCTGTCAGCCTAACATCAGTAGTGGGGAAGATGCTAGAGTCCATTATTAAAGATGAAATAGTGGCATATCTAGCTGGCAGTGATAGGATTGGGCCGAGCCAGCATGGATTTACCAAGGGTAAATCATGCTTGGCTAATCTATTGGAGTTTTTCGAGAATGTAGCCAGGAAGTTAGACAAGGGAGATCCAGTGGATGTAGTGTACCTTGATTTTCAGAAGGCATTTGATAAGGTCCCACATAGGAGATTAGTGGGTAAAATCAGAGCTCATGGCATTGGGGGGAAGATATTGACATGGATAGAAAACTGGTTGGCAGATAGAAAGAATGGGTGTTTCTCGGAATGGCAGGTGGTGACTAGTGGGGTGCCACAGGGCTCGGTATTGGGACCACAGCTGTTTACGATTTACATCAACGATTTAGATGAAAGTATTGAGAATACCATCAGCAAGTTTGCTGATGATACTAAGCTGGGTGGCAGTGTGACATGTGATGAGGATGTTAGGAGAATTCAGGGTGACTTGGATAGGCTGGGTGAGTGGGCAGATACTTGGCAGATGACGTTTAATGTGAATAAGTGTGAGGTTACCCACTTTGGGAGTAAGAACAGGAAGGCAGATTATTATCTGAACGGTGTAGGGATAAGGGAGAAATACAAAGAGATCTAGGAGTCCTTGTTCATCAGTCACTGAAGGTGAATGAGCAAGTGCAGCAGGCAGTGAAGAAGGCTAATGGAATGTTGGACTTTATTACAAAGGGAGTTGAGTACAAGAGCAAGGAAATCCTTTTGCATTTGTACAGAGCCCTGGTGAGATCACACCTGGAGTATTGTGTACAGTTTTGGTCTCCAGGGTTAAGGAAGGACATCCTGGCTGTAGAGGAAGTGCAGCGTAGACTCACAAGGTTAATTCCTGGGATGTCCAGACTGTCTTACGCAGAGCGGTTAGAGAGACTGGGCTTGTACACGCTGAAATTAAGGAGATTGAGAGGGGATCTGATTGCAACATATAAGATTATTAAGGGATTGGACAAGATAGAGGCAGGAAATATGTTCCAGATGCTGAGAGAGTCCAGTACCAGAGGGCATGGTTTAAGAATAAGGGGTAGGTCATTTAGGACAGAGTTAAGGAAAAACTTCTTCTCCCAGAGAGTTGTGGGGGTGTGGAATGCACTGCCTCAGAAGGCAGTGGAGGCCAATTCTCTGGATGCTTTCAAGAAGGAGCTAGATAGGTATCTTATGGATAGGGGAATCAAGGGATATGGGGACAAGGCAGGAACCAGGTATTGATAGTAGATGATCAGCCATGATCTCAGAATGGCGGTGCAGGCTCGAAGGGCTGAATGGTCTACTTCTGCACCTATTGTCTATTGTCTATTGGCACCCACATCACCGAGGACTTCACCTGGTCTGTACACACTAACTGCGTGGTGAAAAAGGCACAACAGCACCTCTTTCACCTCAGACGGTTGAGGAAGTTTGGTATGGGCCCCCAAATCCTAAGGACTTTCTACAGGGGCACAATTGAGAGCATCCTGACTGGCTGCATCACTGCCTGGTATGGGAACTGAACCTCCCTTAATCGCTGGACTCTGCAGAGAGTGGTGCAGACAGCCCAGCACATCTGTAGTTGTGAACTTCCCATGATTCAGGACATTTACAAAGACAGGTGTGAAAAAAAGGGCACGTAGGATCTTTGGGGTTCCGAATAACCCCAAGCACAATCTGTTCCAGCTGCTATCATCCGGGAAACAATACCGCAGCATTAAAGCCAGGACCAATAGGCCATCATGTACAACAGTTAACTGCTCATTTCCACGGATGCTGCCCGACCTGCTGAGTTCCTCCAGCATGTTGTACGTGTTGCTTTGACCCCAGCATCTGCAGGGTACTTTGTGTTTACCAATCGGCCATCAGACTGATTAACTCATGCTGATTTGAGTGTATTCTATGTTACATTGACTGTTCTATTTATTATAAATCATAAACTACTATGATTGCACATTGCACATTTAAATGGAGACATAATGTAAAGATTTTTTCTCCTCATGTATGTGAAGGATGTAAGTAATAAAGTCAGTTTAATTCAATTCAAGAGCACGTGCTTTCAGGCTTTTGTATCTTCTGCCAGTGGGAGAGGAGAAAAGAGAAGAGAGAACGTCCAGGGTCTTTGACTATGCTGTCTGCTTTACTGAGACAGTCAGAAGTATAGACAGAGTCCATGGAGGAGATCATGTGTCAAACTCTAGATTTAAATCAAAGTGGGTAAGGTTATGACTCAGGAAAGACTTGCCTTCATGTCTGCAAGACATCAGCTCCTCCCACACCACAGAAGTCAGTAAGCACGTGCATTGACGTCACACTGATTCTGACATATGACCTCAAGGTGATGGTAAAGGGGGATTAAAGTTCAGAAGATGATTGGACTGGACCATGTTGACAGTAAACCAGTCACCTTCTTTAAACATTGCACATGTATTTTCATTATTTACAATATGAATTCTTATCTCTCATTTACAATGGAAATCACCTATGTAAACATCACCATGCTTATGCTTTTTTTTAGTGGTGGCCTTCAACTGGGTTTAGGCAAAAATATAAGGTGAATATTGTAGCTTATAATAGGAAAAATGTTGTATAACCTGAACATTTTGTGAGGGAACTATCTCTACTATGAGAGAGTCAGTAGCTAGGTATCTAAGATAATTGCGAATGAGGAAATAAAGAGATGCTTTGTTTTTGTGCAGTGTGGCATGATCTGGATTGCATTGTTTGAAAGTGAGTGGAAGCAAATTTAGTGGTGTCCTCTTAAAAATTGGTCTGGTGCTTGCAAGGGTACAGAAAAGTCTGGCCAGTACAGATTCTGAAGTGCTGAATGGTCAATCGCTGTGGAGGTACTATCCAATAAAAAATGCCAGTGGGCCATTTTGAGCTGGGCACTTTCCTGATATGAGGTTGTAATCAGGAATCAGGTCGGGAATCACCGGTCAGTAACTCCCACCATTCCTGCAAGAAAGCCAGTTGTAAACGTCATTCATTCTCCAATGCGCTCAGAGCTGGGATCTCCCTGCTCAGTGCTCTTCATCATGAGTTGTACTTTGAGACTGAATAGGGTCAAACCAAGTTAGGAATCAACCATGTGGATGAGAGTCACATCGCTAAGTGAAGAGAACCCAATCATCTCCAGTAAAACCACTTGATGCCTCTTAACTGGGACTCCTAAACGCTTGTGTTTATTGTTAGTTATATTTTCTATAAACCGTTAATTCTTGATTATGTTTCACTGCTGAATAGATAATTACAGGGCACACACAATAATAATTAACAATTTTGATCTGAAGTTTGTAAAAAATTCTCAGTAAAGTGCAGTGCCTCCGAAATCTGCCTGTTAAGCAGGAGACGTTTTCTTCTGCATCTGTTGCCATTCTTAGAGGGTGTTTTGCTATTAATAATGGGTCTGGCACATTGTTGTCAAACAGAGCTAATTGTCTGGTGATTTGCTAATTAATTTATTGTCGGAACTAAGGTCCCAATCACATGAGGGTTTTTACTCTATTTTAATTGAAATGAGAACTTATTGAAATGCAAGTGTCCAGCTGTAGAAATTACTCACATCTCTCTCACCACCAGACACCATCATCAGCCCCACCACCTACACTGTCCAGGAATCTCAGATTATGCTGTAAGGTCCTTAGTTATATAAGAATTAGGAGAAGGAGTAGACCAGCTAGCCCATTGACTCTGCTCCACCATTCAATAGATCGTAGTTGATCTGTCTGTAGATTCAACTCCATCTACCTGCCTTTATCCATAAAACAAACCCCTACTGCGCAAAAATCTACCTAACTGTGCACCTCTACTGCTTCACTATGCAGAAAATGCCACAAAACTTTCTGGGAAGCGCAGTTCCCCCTTATCCCATCCTAAATCTGCTTCCCAAATCTTGAGACAACGTCCCCTAGATCAAGTCTTACCTACCAATGGAAATAAATTTCCAGCCTCTATCTTACCTATCCCTTTCAGAGTTTTATATGTTTCTATAAGATCCCTTCTCATTCTTCTGAATTCTATAATGTTTTCCCAGGTGACTCAATCTCCCCTCATCTCAGGAATCAACCAGGTGAACCTCCTCTGCATCACCTCCAAAGCCTTTCAAAGATCTCCAGGTCTTTATCAATCTACACATGTACCATGGAGAGCATTCTAACTGGTTGCAGCACCATCTGGCATGGAGGGACCACTGCAAAGGATCAGAAAAAGTAGCACAGGGTTGTAAACTCAGCCAGCTCCATTGTGGGCACCAGCCTCTCCCTCATCGAAGACACCTTCCAAAGGTGATGCCTCAAAAATATGGCATCTATCATGAAGGATTTCCACCATCCACTATTACCATCAGAGAAGAGGAACAAGAGCCTGAAGACACACACTCAATGTTTTAGCAACAGCTTGTTCCCTTCCATCATCAGATTTACGCATAGTCAGTGAACCCATGAATACCACTTCACTACTTTTGATCTTCTTTCACTACTCATTTGATTTTTTATACATTTTTATTGTAATTTATAGTACATTTTATGTATTACACTGTTCTGCTGCTGCAAAACAACAAATTGAATAACATATGTTTGTGACAGTAAACTTTATTCTGATTCTGACTTGCCCAGACTATCTTTTCTCTCTTCAATTATACAACACATTCCCCCATTCCTTTCATCCACTTGAACTTTCTCCCCAATCACATCTTTCTATCCATCTGCAAAGTGTCTAACAGAATGCCTGCCCCTGGGCCATTCACAGGACAAGCCCTCCCTACCACTGAGCACACCTATAAAGTGTGCTGCCAAAAGAAAGCAGCATCCATGAAGGAAGCCCACCCACGTTCTCTTCCCATTGCTGCCTTCAGGAAGGAGGTACAGGAGTTTAGGTACTACCACACCAGGTTCAGGAACAGTTAATAGCCTGAAACCATCAGGCTGCTGAACCAGCGTGGACATCTTCACTCACCACAAAAGTGATTCTTGAACCCAGCCTTTGGACTCACTTTCAAGACCCTACAACTCATGTTCTCTGTTTTATTTATTCATTTATTTATTAGTTCCTTTTGTATTTTCACAATCTATCAGTTCTTGCATGTATAGTTTTTCATGGATTTTATTGTACTCCTTTGTTCTACTGTGAATGCCTGTAAGAAAATGAATCTCAGTGTAGTATTTAGTGACATATACAACTTTGATAATAAAATTAACTTTGAAATTTGATTCCTTTGCCTGTCTTCTACATGCTGGGAGAAGATACAGGAGCTTGAAAGACTATACGACAAGACTCAAGAACAGCTTCTTCCCCTCTGCTGTCAAACTTTTGAAGGAGTCATCTCTTTCACATCCCCTTCCCATTGAGCTGCCAAGTTCTTGGACTTTTAGCTCCAACTTTTTCAGTTATTCCATCCTTGTCACTTCAGTGCTTCTGTTTCTACTACTTTAAGTTGCCTACAATCATTGTACCATCCTCTTTGTTTTGTGTTCATCATTGTATTTATTATTGTTTGATATATTGTTTACTCTGAGAAATTCACACAAGCAAGGAATTTTGTTTTACCCTGATGTATATAAAAATAAACTAATCTGCATCTGAGTCATATCATCACCATCAGATTTCTGGACATCTTTCTCATGAATTGTTCTTTACACTATTTATTTATGTTTAGATTAGACTCAGATTTTTACCAGTTCTCTGGGGTCATTTTGGTAGCAGTATACATTCCACTTCAAGCCAATGTCAATCAGGCTTTAGATGACCTGAGCAATGGGATCAACATGCATGAAACAGTGCAGCCTAATGCCTTCACCATTGTTTTGGGGGATTTTAACCAGGCCAGTCTGGAAAAAATCACTAAGCAATTACCATCAACAGATCACTTGCAATACCAGAGAAAACAATACACTGGATATTCCACGCCCTCACTTCGGAAAGTCTGATCACCTGGCTGTACTTCTGCTCCCTGAGAATGGGCAGAGATTGAAGACTGCAGCATCAGTAGTGAGGACTAAGAAGGTTTGGACAAGGGAAGCACAGGAGCGCCTACAGGACTGCTTTGAATCAGTGGACTGGACTGTATTCAGGAATTCATCTTTGAACCTGGATAAGTATGCTGCAGTTATTACTGACTTCATTAAAACCTGTGTGGATGAATGTGTGCCTACATTCCCAAACCAAAAGCCATGAATAAAACAGGAAGTACATCATTTACTGAAGACTAGATCTGTGGCATTCAAGTCTGGCGACCCAGCCTAAACCAGGAAACAAGTATGATTTGCGGAGGGCTATTTCAAGGGCAGAGGGACAATTTCGAATGAGGTTGGAGGTGACATCAGATGTACAACAACTCTGGCAGGGTCTACAAGACATTACTTCCTGCAAAGTGAAACCCAATAGCATGAATGGTGGCGATGCTTCACTACCAGATGAACTCAATGCCTTCTATGCACACCTTGAAATGGAGAATATAACTACAGCTGTGAAGATCCCTTCTGCACCTGATGACCCTGTGATCTCTGTCTCAGAGAACAATATTAGGCTGTCTTTAAAGAGAGTGAACCCTCACAAGTCGGATGGCCCCGACGGAGTACCTGGTAAGGCTCTGAAAACCTGTGCCAACCAACTGGCAGGAGTATTCAAAGGTATTTTCAACCTCTCACTGCTACGGGCAGAAGTTTCCACTTGCTTCAAAAAGGCAAAATACCAGTGCCTAAGAAGAATAATGTGGGCTGCCTTAATGACTATCGCCTGGTAGCACTCACATGTACAGTGATGAAATGCTTTGAGAGGTTGGTCATGACTAGACTGAACTCCTGCCTCAGCAAGGACCTGGACCCATTGCAATTTGCCTTTCGCCACAACAGGTCAACGGCAGATGCAACCTCAATAGTTCTTCAAACGTCATTAGACCACCTAGACAACACAAACACCTATGTCAGGATGCTGTTCATTGACAATAGCTCAGCATTTAATACCATCATTCCCACAATCCTGATAGAGAAGTCGTAGAACCTGGGCCTCTGTATCTCCCTCTGCATTTGGATTCTTGACTTACTAACTGGAAGACCACAATCTGTGGCGATTGGTGGTAACGTCTCCTCCCGCTGATGATCAACACTGGTGCACCTCAGGGATGGGTACTTAGCCCACTACTCTACTCTCTATATACATATGACAGTATGGCTAGGCATAGCTCAAATGCCATCTATAAATTGGCTGATGATACAACTATTGTTGGTAGAATCTCAGGAGTGGACAAGAGGGCGTACAGGAGTGAGATATGCCAACTAGTGGAGTGGTGTCACAGCAACAAACTGGCACTCGATGTCAGTAAGATGAAAGAGCTGATTGTGGACTTCAGGAAGGGTAAGACGAAGGAACACATACCAATCCTCATAGAGGGATCAGAAATGGAGAGAGTGAGCAGTTTCAAGTTCCTGGGTGTCAAGATCTCTGAGGATCTAACCTGGTCCCAACATATCAATGCAGTTATAAAGAAAGCAAGACAGTGGCTATACTTCATTAGGAATTTGAAGAGATTTGGTATGTCAACAAATACACTCAAAAACTTCTATAGATGTACTGTGGAGAGCATTCTGACAGGCTGCATCACTGTCTGGTATGGAGGGGCTACTGCACAGGACTGAAAGAAGCTGCAGAGGGTTGTAAATTTAGTCAGCTCCATCTTGGGTACTACCCTACAAAGTACCCAGAACATCTTCAAGGAGCGGTGTCTCAGAAATGCAGTGTCCATTATTAAGGACCTCCAGCACCCAGGGCATGTCCTTTTCCCACTGTTACCATCAGGTAGGAGATACAGAAGCCTGAAGACACACACTCAGCGATTCAGGAACAGCTTCTTCCCCTCTGCCATCTGATTCGTAAATGGACATTGAACCCTTGGACACGACCTCACTTTTTAATATTTTTATTCCTTTTTTACACAATTTTTAATCTATTCAATATATGTATACTGTAACTGATTTACTTATTTATTATTATTATTATTATTTTATTTTGTTTTTTGTCTTCTATATTATGTATTGCATTGAACTGCTGCTGCTAAGTTGACAAATTTCACGTCACATGCCGGTGATAGTAAACCTGATTCTGATTCTGCGATTTATTTATCACATGTACACTGAAACATACAGCATCATTTGCCAAGGATGTACGGGAGGCATCTTGCAAGTGTCACCACACATTCTGGTGCCAACATAGCATGCCTAACATGGATATGTAACTTTATGTCTTCCACTGTACTGATGCCACATAATAACAAATTTCACAAAATATGTCAGTGATCATAAACCTGATTCTGAACCTGCTTCTGCTCTCTGAAGCCCATTCTGTAGTTCCATGTCAGATTTTCTCCTTTATCATGTCACCCATCTCCCTCATTGTTATAAAACCCAGTCCTCCCCACTCTATTTAAACACCTTAAGACTCCTTTCTTTCCAGATATCGATTGTTGTCAGCCTGATTGTTTTCCTGCCCTCTGGATTTGAGAAGCCCTGTCAAGATGGGTAATTACTGCCAAGCCCTCATTATCCTTAGCCACTGTTCGTCTTCAGAGGGTGGATAAGAACCGAGAATGGAGTGTGGCACTCAGCTCCGATGTGGGTCAGATTGCAAATGTCCCCATTGATTCCTGGATGGGACATTCATCCATTGACTAGAGTTGGAGTAAGGTTAGCCAACACTCCTTGAATGAGTGGAGAGATAATGTCACTGAATTGTAAAAACTTACCAGAAGGACTGCCAGGGGAGAGGGTGTTTCTTCAAGCAGGAATGTGGAAGCAGAGACATGGATTGAGGATAAGGGTCTGGGTGAGTAGGACTGGGAGAAAATATTTTTTTCGAAGTGTTGGGCAACTACCCCAGGAGGCTGTGTTTGTTCAAAGCTGAGATTCTTAGCTTGGTAGATACAAAGAGGATTAGGGGTTAAGGGGTTGTACAGTAAAGCCTGTGGGTGACTCCCCTTTTAACCCTTCTCTTCTCCTCACCTGCCTATCACCTCACTCTGGTGCCCCTCCTCCTTCACTTTCTCCCATGGTCCACTCACTTCTTCAATCAGATTCCTTCCTCTCCAGCCCTTTACCTTTCCATCTCCCAGCTTCACACTTCATCCCCCTCCCCCACACACCCGCCTTCCCTCCCTCATCTTGTTTTACCTATCGCCTGTCAGCTTGTACTCCTTCCCCTCCACCCACCTTCTTATTCTAGTTTCTTCCCCCTTCCTTTCTAGTCCTGATGAAGGGTCTCAGCCCACAACTTCAACTCTTAATTTCCCTCCATGGGTGCTGTCTGACCTGCTGAGTTCCTTCAGCATTTTACGTGTGTTATTCTGGATTTCCAGTATCTGCAGAATCTCTTGTGTTTATTATTCTGATTCTGATTCAGGACAGATGATTGGTGAGAATGTCAAGATATTCTTGTGGTAATGAGATCAACAATACATGGTTGATAAATGAGCCTCTTACAACAGGAGATAATTAACATTGTTCACAAAATGGCAGCAATAGCATATAACAGAGAAATCTGAGAAATTTGAAAGGAGCAATCATACCATAAAGCATTTCAGCAAGCAAGCCTGTATCAAAGAGTGAGTTTCACTGACACAGAAAGGTCAACATCCCTTCCCTACGTAGCCCCACAGTGATAACGGGTTGGTGAGGTGACACTGTGGTACTGAGAAAACGATACTTCCCCCCTCCCCTCACCACACCTCCCACCCACACGTTAGATTCACTCAAATCCACAGTTCTGGGGAGATAGAAGACAGCAGAGAAAGGAAACTGGGGCAAGTCTGTGTCAAGCTGACCCCCCTCCCCTCACACATGCTTCCTGACTGTAGAGGCCAGGGATGAAGGTGGAGGCAGTTTTCCTTGGCAAGGATTTGGGATGGGAAGCTGCAGCTAAAACAAAGAGAAGGTTGAATGCAGACGACAGTGCCACAGCAGTGACGTGGCCCACTCAGAGGGGGACCATGTTCCTCTTGATGTGAGGACTGGTGAAGGACACCACTGCAGCCACAACAAGCCAGCATCCTACTTTGCAATCCAACATGCTAGGCTAACTTCAGTACTTTCTCCCAGACTAACCTTTGGTTAAATTCATTGTTGGCTAATTGTGTCCATGTGACCATCTGGGATGATTTACAAGATACCATTTTTATTCTCCCCATCAGCTCTCACCAGACCCTGTAATGTATTGCACTCAGGACAATACTCAGAGCAATTAATCCTCTTACCCCTAGTTCTTTGGGATAGGAGTAGAAACCTGAGTACCAGGGTATACCCAGACCATCAAAAGGAGAATGTCACTCCAGGTTCCTGTTTGCTCTAATCTCTTAAAACAATTGTGCCTAACTTATGCTTAATTTATATATTTCTTGTGAATGTTGTGTATCTGATGCTGTGTGCCTGTGATGCTGCTGCAAGAAAGGTTTTCATTGCACTCGTGCCAACATATACTTGTGTGTTTGACAATAAACTTCACTTTGATTTTGAACCCAAACTTCTCCTAGACGCACCGTGCCTTCTGGACCAAGTTCATCCACCATCCTTCCCTGAGACTAGCCACTGTGTGATGCTAGATAGCTTTATTTGTCACATCTACATTGAAATTTGCAACTTTCGCATCAAATCAAATCAGTGAGGGATTGTGCTGGGCAGGTGTCACCACGTTTCTGTGACAACATAGTCTGCCCGTATCTCACTAAGCATAACACTAACCCAATGTCCTTGAAGTGTGGGAAGAAACTGAAGAAGACCCATGTGGTCACAGGGAGAATATACCATCTTCTTACAGACAGCAGTGGGAATTGAACCCCAGTTGGTGATCACTGGCTACCACTGTAAAGCAATCTGCTAACTGCTACCATACTACCATACTGCTCCTAGTGTGTTGATTTTTGTGGTTGAGTTTTGGTTCCCCAATCTGAAGTTAAACCCAGCATCTGGACAATATTCTGTTAGGGAATGTGAAGGAAGTTTGACCCAAAAGCAGAATATCAGAGACAACTTAGTGATGAACAATCACTTTAATATTAGACTCCAAAAATAATGAATCATGCGAAGACACAAATCAAGAGAGAACAGATACTAAACACCACAGGCAACGAGGTAACTGAAGACTAGGAGCAACTGATTGAGGCTGGCTGGTTCAGTGGGTGAACAAAGATTGTGGATGAAGGCTGGGTTTAAATAGGCTGAAGGTGATGAATTGGGAACAAGGTGACTCCTGTTAGCTGGGTGGAGATGGGAGATGCCTGCCTGTGCAGGCTTGACAGGGCCCACTGCACCACTTCCTATGACCATCATCCGATGGCCCAGAGCAATCTGGCTGGGATTGGTGGAATTCCTCAATGAATGATGAGTCTAAAATGAAACTGGACGGCATCCAAGACCTCTCCTCTGGGCCATACCCTTCCCAATCAACCAGGTACTGCACACCCCATCCAGGATGATGCGAATCCAACAACTGGTGAATCGTGCACACTGGATCACCTTCCACCATCCTAGGTTCCGGAGATGCAGGCTGAGGTAGGTTGAGTGGTCCATGGAATCTGGCCTATGGTAATTGATGCAATGGGTGACCTTGAAGGGACCAATAAACTGCAGGTTTTGCAGGAGTCAGTGTGCTGGGGCAGATCATGGGTGGGCAGCTAGAAACGTTATCCAGGCCAGAGTAATCTGGCTGAGTGACACTGGTGGTTGATCTGGTGCCAGTAGATGCAGTTGGCAGCTAGGATGGCCCTCCATGCCTTCTTCTAAGCATTATAGCAGTGGTAAACCAGGGCCCTGGCAGATCGGACCTTCACTGTTGGTTCCTCCATGGGGAACCACAGGGGTTGGTAGCCATGAAACACTTCAAAGGGTGATAAACCTGTGGTAGAGGAGGTGTGTAGATTGTGGGACAGCTCAGCCCAGAGCAGGTACTTCTTCCATGTGGGAGGGATTGAGATGGCGAAACATCACAGAAACCTCTCCACCTGCTGATCGACTCTTTCTGACTGCCAGAGGACAAGCTTATTGAGGTGCGGAGAAGGCTCGCTAGAGGCGGGAGATGAATTGTGAGCCCCAGTCCAACACAACGTCCTGAGGGAAGCCATGGAGGAGAACTACACATTGGACAAGGAGGTCCAGCATCTCAGCAGCTGATCATAGTATGGGGAGGGAAATGATGTTGGCCGCTTTGGAGAACCAGTCCACCACTGACATGACCATGGCCCCATTGGAAGGTGGCAAACCCATGACAAAATCCATGGTGATGTGGAACCACAAGTGTCGAGGGACAGGTAGGAGCCCAGAAGGCTGCTGCTGGAGGAACTGCACTGGGCACATTGATGGCAGGCAGAGATGAACTTGCGTACATCTGCAATCATGGTGGGACACCAGAACCGTTGTCACAGAAAATCCAGAGTCCATCATGTGCCTAGATGGCCAGAGAGGGGTGAGGAGTGGGCTCACTGGAGTGTGTCAGAGCTCACGGCCACTGGACATCAAATGTGATGGCCGAAGCAGACTCGTGCTGTAGGGTCTGGCGAATCTTGTTCTCATCGATCCCAGCCAAACAGGGTGAGGATCTGCCAGTATGGAGTAACCGGCTAAAGGGCCGATCTCCATTTCATCTGGGTTGAACTGCCTTGACCAGATGTCACCTTAATGTTCTTGGAACTGAGTTGGTAGGAGATTGTGATGTTGAATTGCTCAAAGAAGAGGGTCCAGCGAGCCTGATGTGGGTTGAGTTGGTGGGTCTCTTGTATGGAAATGAGATTCTGGTGATCAGTACAGATCAGGAAGGGCTCAGGATTTCCCATCAGCCAATGTCTATATTGCTTGAAAGCCCCTTTAGTGGTTAGTAGCTCCGTCTCCTACTCCATAACAGCACTGTGTAGAGTTGCACTTGACAAGGAGAAGGCACAAGGGGTTGTATTCTCATCTGGTCCTCAGTGGAAAAGGATGGCCTCAACGACCACGTCAAATATATCCACCTCTACCACAAAAGGTCCAGACGGGTTCAGATGGTGGACAATGGGAGCGGGGTGAAGTATCCCCTGTGCTCCTCAGAAGTATGGTCTATGGTAGCAGTGACCATAGGATTACTCGTGAGGAAGGTGAGGAAAGAAAGCACAGTTGAGGCCATTCAACAACAGTGTGCTCTTTCTCTGGCTTCATGGTTATACCTTGAAGGAAGGAGATGACTGCGTTGTGGAACTGGCATTTTTCTAACATGCAGTAGATGCTTAAGGACTGAGTGGGCATGACATATGTGTTCTTGGGGGCTCTTGGACAAGATGAGGAAGTCGTCGAGGTAGATGAACACATTCCTGTGTAGCATGTCTCAGAGGATATCATTAATCAAGGCTTGGAAAATGACTGGACTGTTGCATCATCAAGTACTTGTAGTGGTCAGTCGGTGTTATGAATGCTGCATACTACTCAACCCACTGATGGATATGGATCAGATTGTACCTGCTCCAGAAATCCAGTTCGGAGAAGATCCAGACCCCACAGAGTCCAGATATGAGGTTCTGTTTCCAATCAAGGGAAAAGGGTAGCAGTACTTAATGGTGATTTTGTTGCATCCATGGTAGTCAATGCAGGGACAAAGACCCCCATTTTCTTTTTGACAAGATGATTCCTGCACTGGCTGGCTATTGGGTTGGACAACTGAAGCCGTGCTGCAGTGCTTGTGTCGCAGAGAGAAGAGGGAGAACAGATAACCAGGGGCAAGGTGGGGCTCAGGAGGAGGTCGATCATTCAGACTCTGAGGTGGCAAGGTACTGGCTTCCCTTTTACTGAAGACAATGGTTAATTCATGGTATTCCAGTGTGAGTTTCATGAGGTCGAGGATTTCCTACATCTCCAGGATTTACCGAGGTTGCAGGCAGGTAGGTCCCCAACTCAGCAGTGAAGCAGATGATCAAGCAAAGTGAGAGTCATGAGTGAAGAGTCAGGTGTAACTCAAGGTGAGCAGTTGGGGGAGTTGGATGGACTTTGGGTGCTCTCAGATGTTCATGTGCACAGGCCATGTATGCGTTCTGACCATCCCAGACTTCAAGGTACAACTGTCAATGACCGTGATGCAGAAGGAGTGAAAGATAGGCTCAGTAGGAAGTTCCAGCTGCACACTCAGAGCCTGGTCCAGAAAGTTGCCTACTGTACCAGAATCGACCAGAGACTCTTGCACGTAGAACTGTTGGTGTGGTGGAGGAGGGCAGAAAGAGTGCATTGGGCTATGGTGCTGCAATGAGAAGCCAGGGCAGCTTACCACATAGAAGGACCTTCATATCTACCTGGTGGTGCTGTTTCTTTGATGTATTTGATGTGTTGGTATTAGGCCTCTCTTCAGTAGGCATGTAAGTTGTTTCTAAACCAATGCCCATGCTCTTGGGGCATTAAGGGAGCTCTCTCTATTAGCACGGAGAGATTGCTAAGAAGGGTTCTGGGGATCTAGCTAATGGACTGGAGGGTGATTCTATAAGACATTTGTCAATGCGGAGGCCAGAGTGATGAGTTTTTTTGAGGTCAGTGGGCATCTCCTGGGTAGACAACTTGTTTTTCAAGTGCTCCAAGCAGCTGTGATGGTAATGGGCCAGAACTCTTGCACATTCTAACCACTCTCTGCTCAATTCCATGGTGTAACACAACACTGAACATGAGCCTTGACGCAGTCAAAGTATCTTATTCACCTCCTCTGCTCCACATCCAGGAGGGTCGAAAACCCACGCATCACAGTGGTGAAATGAGTGTCTTATTGTCCCAGTTGGCCCAGGTCAGAGTATTCCCAATCAAGAGAGTGATGACGAAGACTCTTTGGCTTGGTCTATAAAACACAGAGATAGCTGGAGCTCAAGGTGGGATGCACTGAGATAGGAAGTGGAGTATCATGTTGGGGATCCATTGAAGCATTCATGCACTGAAATATGAGGTCCAAGGGAGGAGGTTGACTGGCACAGAGTGACTATATTGAGACAGGAAGTTAGTTGAGAGTGGCAAGCTGACAATCAGTAGTATTCTGCTGCTTCTGGATCGTGTGGCCATGTCAATGGATGACATCCTTTAAGCAAGCATTCTCTGCTGGGTCAATTGTTGATTCATCCAAGCTGTCAGGAAATGCAGCTGAGGCTTGACCCAAAAGCAAAACAGTGGAAATTAATCAGTTGCAAGTGATAACTTTAATATTAGACTGTAAAAAAAAACAAGCTTCAAGGGGCCACATAATGAGAGAGAACAGATACTAAACAGAACAGGCAACAAGGTAACTGAACAGTGGGAGCAACTGGTTGAGAATGGCTGGTTCGATGGATGAACAAGAACTGTGGACGAGAGCTGGGTTTAAATAGGCTGCAGGTGATGAGCTGGTAATGAGTGGCAGGTGACTCCTTTTAGCTGGATGGAGACTCAGAGCTGCCTGCTTATGCACGTATGACACATTCCTGCTTGAACCCAGAAGGTGTCCACACTGAGCACTGGTGAGGAGAGAAATTGACAAAAAATTCAGAACCTGGCCACCTAATTCAGCCTTGCGAGGGCCCAGGGAAACTCACTCTTTAATCGAGACCAGTTTGAGAGCTTGGTTACTATTCTCTAGCAGCATTGCATAAAACAGGTGTAGAAAGTGGCAGAGAAAAAGCTGGAACCTTACGTTTAGGTACCCCACCTGTCCTGTGGCCTGGCTGGAGCTATCAGAGCAGATCAGCTGCACAAACTCTTTCAGGGGATCCTGGCTGGTGTGGTGGTGGTAACGAATGGTTGGGTGGGCGAAGTAAGGACTTGGCTGCTGGATGATGGAGGACGATGGGAAGTGGATCGCCGAGGCTGGTGCACGAGGGCTTCCTGTGGGTACATTTCAAAAAGAAAAGGAAGTCATAACCTCACGTGGTGGCATCGCACGGTGTTCACAGATACAAGAAATGAAAAGGAACCAGTTATGAACTACACTCATTGACCACATTATTGAGTACACCTGTACACCCGGACACCTGCCAGTTAATGCAAATACCTAACTAGCCAATCATGTGTCAGAAACTCAATGCTTAAAAGCATGCAGACATGATCAAGAAGTTCAATTTTTGTTCAGACCAAATGTTAGAATGGAAAGAAATGTGAGCTAAGTGACTTAGACAGGAGGTACCTAATAAAGTGGCCTCTGAGTGTAAATCTTTCAACATTGAAGTCAGTAAAGGCTGATGAGACATCTTGCCTCTTCCCATTTTACCCAACCACGTGGTTTAAAACCATTTACATAACACCAGCTTGCACACTGGTTGTTTGTTAGTCTTTGTTACTTATAGTTTTTCATAAATTCTATAGTATTTATTTAATTTTCTGTAAATGCCTGTGAGAACTCAAATCTCATGGCAGCATATGGTGACACCTTATATACTTTGATCATAAATTAACTTTGAACTTTTATTTCTATTGGATAGCTGCTATGGAGAGGCACTAAACAAAGGTTTCTCTTTTCCTCTGCCCAAGAAACTGACTTCTTGCTGTACTATGTTGCTATGCTACTGAGCAAACTGGAAAACAACAGGGATTGGAGATGGTGGTATAAGGTTGGTATCAATGGGATGAGTTTGATCCAACTAGCAAACAACTAGGATCTGTCATTACTATTTGGTTGAGTATTTATTGCCCAGCCCTTATTGACTTTGAGGATGTGAGCTACCATCCAGAACTGCTGCAGCTCTTCTGGTGAAGATGTTTGGAAGCTACAGCAAGGGAATGTATTGTATCAATGTCCAGACAAGGAGAGAGAGCAGATAACACAGGCAAGAAAGGTCATTGTAGAGCAAAGCTTCTATCTGTACAGCAGGTTACTGGAGCCATTTTGGTTTATGAAGACGAGACAAGAATGTACTGGAAGGATGTGATATACACACACACCAGCTAAGGGACAATTACTTTACTAATTTCAAAGTATCGTTGGTTCTCAGCTTGTAGTTTCTATTGACTTTTAACACCTGTATTGTGAATGGTGATTGATCTTGCAAGTAAGGAATTCAAACATTTTGAGTTTACCAAATGGTCAATAGATAAAGCTAAGGAACTGCAAGAGTAAAAAGACCCTGATAGGAGATATATACAGATCCCCAAACAGTAATAATGATGTTGTGTACAAATTACAATGGGAGATAGAAAATGCATGCCAAAGGGGCCATGTTACAATAGTCACAGGAGAGTTGCAGGTAGATTGGGAAAATTGGGTTGGTGCTGAATTCAAAGAAGGGGAATTTCTAGAATGCATACGAGATGGATTTTTAGAGCAGCTGGTGGTTGAGCCCACTAGGGGATCAGTTATTCTGGACTGGGTGTTGTGCAAATAACTGGAATTGACTAGAGAGCTTAAGGTAAAAGAATCCTTATGGGAAGTGATCATAATATGAGAAGGAGAGTTCAAGTCAGATGTATCAGTATTGCAGTGGAGAAAAGGGAATTACAGAAGCATGAGAGAAGAGTTGACCAGAATTGATTGGTAAAGAACACTGGCTGGGATGTGGCAGAGCAGCAATGGCTGGAATTTCTGAAAGTAATTCGGATGGCACAGGATACGTATATCCCAAAGAGGAAGAAGAGGGAGTATAAAACAGAGCAAAAATTAATGGGAAGTTGGAGGGTTGGGAAGCTTTTAAAAACCAACAGAAGGCAACTAAAAGGGTCATTAAGGAGATAAAGATGGAATACGAAAGTAAGCTGGCCAATAATAGTAAAGAAGATAGCAAAAATTTCCTCAGATACATAAAATGTAAATTGCTGGAAAATGATGCTGGAGGAGTAGTTCCTCAGGGGTCAGTGTTGGGATAGTTTATTTTTACATTATATGTCAATGAATTGGATGATGGAATTGATGGCTTTGTTGCAAAGTTTGCAGACAATAGGAAGATGGAGGTGCAGGTAGTTTTAAGGAAGTAGAGAGGCTCCAGAAGGACTGAGACAGATTAGGAGAATGCGCAAAGAAGTGGCAGATGGAAACAGTGTCAGGAAGTGTATGGTCATGCACTCTGGTAGAAGAAATGAAAGGGTTGACTATTTTCTAATAGGAGAGGAAAAACTGAGGTGCAAAGGGACTTAAGGGGTCCTTTTGCAGGATTCCTTAAATGTTAATATGCAGGTTGAGTCTGTGGCGAGGAAAGCAAGTGCAATGTTAGCGGTCATTTCAAGGGGTCTAGAATGTAATGATAAGGCTTTATAAAGCACTGGGGAGGCCTCACTTGGAGTACTGTGAGTAGTTTTGGGCCCCTTATCTTAGAAAGGATTTGCTGAAACTGGAGAGGGTTCAACAAAGGTGCATAAAAATGATTCCAGAATTGAACAAATTTCATTATGAAGATATTTGATTGCTCTGGGCCTTTATTCATTAGAATTCAGAAGAATGAGGGCTGACCTCATTGAGACCTATCGAATGGTGAAAGGCCTTGATGGAGCAGATGTGGAGAGGATGTTTCTTTTGCTGGGACAGTCTAAGACCAGAGGACACAGCCACAGAATAGAGCGGTGTCCTTTTAGAACGGGGCCGAGGAGGAATTTCTTTCACCAGAGAGTGGTGAATCTGTGAAATTCTTTGCCACAGGCAGCTGTGGAGGCCAAGTCTTTATATATACTTTAAGCAGAGGCTGATAGATTCTTGATTGATTCAGGGGAAAGGCAGGCTCTGGGGCTGAGAGGAACATTGGATTAGCCATGATGGAATGATGGAGCAGACTCGATGGGCCAAATGGCCTAATCCTGCTCCTATATCTTGTGATCTTATGGTCTTAAGGTATCATTGCCAATATCTGTAACTGCTAGTCAATTCTCTGTTTAAAATTCAGTACAGTGTGGTGACAAGGGTCATGATGTTCTCCTTGTGCACCAGTAAAATAAAGTATGATTGAGGAACAAGCGCGAGCTTACAGAGTCTGGTTAATTAATGATGACATGTCAATTAAGTATTGACACAATGCTATTAAGTATTGAATTCCAGGATTCAGGAAGGGACTGGAAAATTTCAGTGTTTATTTCCCAGCCAGGATGGGTGTACAACTTGAAGGTATATAATACAGATTATATACCATCTGTACAACTTGAAGGTATACAGATGGTATATAATGTAGTGAAGTGAATTCATAAATTGAGGTGCAAAGGGACTTGGGAGTTCTTGTGAGGATTCTCTAAAGGTTGACTTGTAGGTTGGGTTGGTGGTAAGGAAGGCAAATACAAAATTAGCTTTCATTTCAAGGGGATTAGAATATAAAAGGATGTAATGTTGAGGCTTTATCAGACGTTGGTCAGACCACACTTGGAGTATTGTAAGCAGTTTTGGGCTCCTTAGCTAAGGAAGGATGTGATGGCTTTGGGGGGGGGGGGGGGATCCAGAGAAGGATCGTGAGTATGATCCCAGGAATGAAAGGGTTAACATATGAGGAGCGTTTGATGGCTGTAGGCCTATACTCACTGGAGTTTAGAAGATTCAGGAGGTGGATCTCATTGAAATCTATTGAATATTGAAAGGCCTAGATACAATGAACATTGAGAAGATGTTTGCAATAAAGGGAGGTCTAGGACCAGAGGGCACAGCCTCAGAATACAAGGAAGTCCCTTTAGAATAGAGATGAGGCAGAACTTCTTTAGCCCGAGGGTGGTGAATCAGAGGAATACATTGCCAAAGGTGATGGTGGAGGCTAATTCATTGGGTATGTTTAAAGTGGAGGTTGATCAGATCTCGATTAGTAATAGTGCCAAAGGCTATGGAGAGAAGGAAGGAGAATAGGGCTGAGAGGGATAATAAATCGGCCATGATGAAGCAGGCTCAACAGGCCAGGTGGCCTAATATTGCTCCAAAATCTTATTGTTTTATAGTTATCCCACCCACTTCCTCCTCTGATCCTTCTTGGTGGTTGAGGAAGCAGGTGTGGGCACCCCAGGTGCATTTCGTAGACATCACACACTGCCGTCACCATGCCTCACTGATGGAGGGGTATTTTGGAAAATCACAGCCCAAGCAATGTGAGCTTCAAAGGCTGAAAGGTCTTCACGACACCCAGGGTCGGCTCACCTGGCCTGGTGCCTGCAATCACGGGCAGGGGGTGGTGCGTGAACGCCATTCGCGAGGAGACAGTTTGCGAAGGTGTCCCACTGCCAAACTCATGCTTCGTCGACTTCTTTAAAGAAGCAGGTGATGTCATTCCTGAGAACAAATGATTGACATGTTAGGCATAAAACACCTCTCAGTTTCAATCCAACCCTTACTCACAACACTCATACTGGTATACAGATTGGAAACAAGCCCTCCAACCCAACTTATCCATGCCAGCTAATGTGTTTATTTAAGCTAGCCTCATTTGCCTGCATTGGGTCCACATCCACCTAAAAACGAGAGATTCTGCTGATGCTGGAAAATTCCAGCAACACACACGAAACACTGCAGGAATTCAGAAGGTCAGGCAGCATCCACACGGTCAACAGAGAGAAGCCTAGAGAAATATGGCTTCTTGAGCTGAATGCACAGTGAACTGATAAAGCCGCAGGTCCTGTGGTGAAGAGTTTCATTAGTAATTCCCACCCAGGCAATTCCCTAATCAGTTTCAGCCTGTCGTTCACATTGTGGCTTCATGTCTGCAACAAGTTTAAAAAAGACAGTGAGCCATTGGATTGATACTCAGTGGCCACTTTATTAGGTAACTCCTGCACCTAATAAAGTTTTCAGAAAGTATATGTTCAAGGTCCTTTGCTACTGTAGCCCATCCACTTCAAGGTTCAATGTTGCAAATTGCAGATCTGGAATATGCAGATGCTGGAAATCCGAGTAACACACAAAAATTACTGGAGGAACTCAGCAGACCAGGCAGCATCTATGGTAAAAAAGTACAGATTACATCTCGGCCTGAAACGTTGACTGTACTTTTTTCCATAGATGCTGCCTGGCCTGCTGTGTTCCTCCAGCATTTTGTGTGCGTTGCTGAAGGTTCGATGTGTTGTGCATTCAGGAATGCTCTTCTGCACACCACTGTTGTAACACGTGGTTATTTGAGTTACTGTTGCCTTCCTGTCAGCTTGAACTAATTTTCCCATTCTCCTCTGACCTCTCTAATTAACAAGGCATTTTAGCTCACAGAACTACCACTCGCTGGATGTTTTATTGTTCTTCACACCATTCTCTTTAAACTCTGGAGACTGTTGTGCACAAAAATCCAAGGAGATCAGCAGTTTCTGAGATACTCAAACCACCCCTTTTGGCTCCAACAATCATTACATAGACAAAGTCACTTAGATCACATTTCTTTCCCATCCTGATGTTCAGTCTGAATGATAACTGAACCTCTTGACCGTGTCTTTATGCTTTCATACATTGAGGTGCTGCCTCATGATTGGCTGATTAGATATTTGTATTAACGAGCAGGTGTACAGGTGTACCTACTAGAGAAACTGCATTGAGGAATCATCCAGCGCACAGTCAAGTGGGAGGCATTCAGCCCGTAATTCCCAGAGCATCCTCTGACTGGTCACTCAGACCTTTAGGCCGTGCCACTCAGGGACTGGTGCTAATATTATTTTCTGAGTGTATGTACTGCATCACAATTCTAGGTACAGTGTGTGACTCTACGTACTGTATCTTCCACCTTGGCCCCAGAGGAGTGATGTTTCATTTAACTGTGCATATATGTATGGTTAAATGACAAAAGAGTTGAACTTGAATTTGAACCTGACCTTGAAATCCTAATCTCCTACCCATTGCCTCTCTCCATTCTCTCTTCTGAAAGTATCTCTGAGTTGGTCTTTCCCTCCTTGTAGTAACATATATCAACAACCTCCTGCATAAAAGCATTGCTCTGTACATATTTTTAAGTCAAACACCAGCTTTTTGTTTTTAAAAACTGTGCTTTCCACTCAAGAATATCTTAGGGGAAGGTTAAATAATCATGAGGAAACATTGTTTAAACAAAAGTCTCCTTCTTTTACTGTTTCTGTTCTCTTGTAGCAATAGGAAATGGATTTTAAGGTGCACTTGGGGTTCCATTGGTATTTGGCCATGGTCCTTGCCAATAAGAAAGCCCTCGGCAATTCAGCCTCACAATATAACTCATTCTTTTCACTCGTTATTTCCCATCATGTGGAACCTTAAGGATGAGAGAGGCCCATTGAAGCCCATCCCATTACCACTTTTCCTCCCGCTTACCATTCCAGAGATTTTACAGAATAGATACCCACCGGATTTGGATGTGTGGAATCAGTCATGTATGCAGATATAGTTACAGCTGGATATTGGACCGCCTCCAAAATTTGGTTATATTGGAGAATGTTTAGCCATTGTTGGATTTTACATTTTTTATATGCAAATGACAAGGAGAAGTTTTTTCACTGTTCCTTAAAATTTATTTTATTTGGCTCATTACATTCAGTGGCCACTTTATTAGATACTCCTACTTGTTAATATAAATATCTAATCAGCCAATCATGTGGCAGCAACTCAATGCAGGAAGGCATGTAGACATGTCAAGATGTTCATTTGTAGTTCTGACCAAGCATCAGAATGGGGAAGAAATGTGATCTTAGTGACTTTGACCATGGAGTGACTGCTGGTGCCAGATGGGGTGGTTTGAGCATCTTTGAAATGGCTGATTCTGTGATTTTCATTCACAACTGTTTCCAGCTTTTACAGAAAATGGTGCAAAAAACAAAACACTTCCAGTTCTGTGGGTGAAAATGCCATGTTAGTGGAACAGTCTTAGGAGAATGGCCGGACTATTTCAAGCTTGACAGGAAGTTGACAGTAACTTGAATAACCATGCATTACAACAGTGGTGTATGGAAGAGCATCTCTGAAAGCACAACATGTCGAACCTCGAAGTGGATGCGCTGCAGTGGCAGAAGACCACTAACGTAGATGCTGTACATGGAAACAGAGTGAAATGCATTGTTTGTGTCAATGACCAACACAGTGCCAGGAAATGCTGGGGGCAGCCGGCAAGTGCCTCCATACTTCCAGCACTAACATAGCATGCCCGCTACTTGTGAATACTAACCCTATGTCTTTGGAATACGGAAGGATTTTTTAAAAAAATATTGACTGCTTATTCCCCTCCACTGATGTGGCCTAACCTGCTGAGGTCAAAATCAGAATCAAATCAGGTTTGGTATCACTGCATATGAAATTTGTTGTTATGCTGCAACAGTACATTGCAATACTTAATAATAAAAACTGTTAACTAGAGTAAGCATAGATATATTTACAAAGCCATTTAAATAAGCAGTGTAAAAAGACAAAAAGAAGTAGTGAGGTAGTGAAAAAGGATCTAGTGTTGGAATTCGATTGTAAACAAGGTGAGAGAGTGGAAACCTGATTCAATGAGGACTGACCAATCAGGAGGATGGACTAAGGGGGGTATAAATACCACCAGGCGAGACATGCCCAGGCATCATTCCTGATAGAGATGGCAGAGCTTGTCATTGAAACGTCAGTTAGAATTGATACCTGTACCCAGCTGGAAGTAATTATTAGTGAGGTAGTGTTTATAGTTTCAATGGCCATTCAGAATTATGAGGCAGAGGGGAAGAATCTATTCCTGAATTGGTGAGTGTGTGCCTTTAGGCTCCTGTACCTCTTCCCTGATGGTGGCAATGAGAAGAGGGGACGTCCTCGGTGATGGGGGTCCTTAATGATGGGAGCTGGCTTTTTGAGGCATCACTCCTTGAAAACGTCCTGGATGCTGGCGAGGCTACTGCCCATGATGGACACCGATTTTACAACTTCTTGTAGTTTATTTTTATTCTGCCTAGTGCCCTCCATACCAGACAGTGATGCAGCCAGTTAGAATGCTCTTCACTGCGTATCTGTAGAAATCCACCAGCATTTTGTGTGTGCTGCTCTAGATTTCCAGCATCCACAGAATCTCTTGTGTCCCAACAAAATGGTGTGGCTGTTTAATAAACTACCAGGCAGGAGACAGACCTCACCAGCGGGAACGGTGGAATCCTGCCTCCTGGGTCCCTTGGATTAGCAACAGACTCGCCAAATAAACAACACTTAAAATACACTGATAGGGAAGAGGTTTGGCAAACAAGCCAGGCCTTCTGATGAGTGAAGTATCTCTCTGTGCACAGGCTGCTCCAAGCTCTCTTTTTTTGGCAGCTCTCTCCATGTTTTTCAGGGGAGGGAGGATTTCTTGATCTAGCAGGTGGGGAGAGGATGAGGGGGAAGGAAACACATCAGCAAAAGGTTTGGAACACACTGCCTCACACTCGCAGAATTAAAAAGGATACTCCGATTTGTGAACAGTCCACTTAAAGCAGCCTTCCTGTTGTGGTCCCCATTTCACTGATCCCTTGTCCATCACATTCTTTCTCAATTCTCCTGTATTTCTCTCCCATAATCCCCCACCCCCCATGCTTTCCCCATCTGCCCCTTAGGTGATGCCCACCTCACACTAAACCAAGTTCCTGTCAATGTTTCACTGACCACATTTCAGCTATCAATGTGCTAGTCACCAGGCCAAGAATGACAACCTACTGTCTTTCCTCCCTCATTTGTCCCTAGGACGATGCCCTAGGACCATAGACCACATGACATGGTAGCAAATTTAGGCCATTTGGCTCATTGAGTCTGCTCAGCATAGTAGCATAGCAGTTAACACATCGCTCTACAGCACTGGTAATCACTGATTGAGGTTCAATTCCTGCTGCTGTCCATAAGAAGCATTTTCACCCCAGATTTCCCCTGGGTGCTCCAGTTTCCCCCCACATTCCAAAGGCACATAGGTTAGACTCGTTGTTTCTGCCGGCTCCTGCTCCACTGAACTTGTCTCTGCATTCCTCAACTCCCTCCTGGTACTTATCCTTGCAAACGGAACAAGTGCCACAGCTGCCTCTACACCTCCTCCTTCACTACCATTTAGGGCCCCAAAAGGTCCTTCCAGGTGAGGCAATACTTCACCTGCAAGTCTGTTGGGGTCATCTACTACATCTGGAGCTCACAGTGAGGCCTCCTGTACATCAGTAAGACCTGACATAGATTGGAAGACCAGTTCACCAAGCACCTTCACTCTGTCTGCCATAAAAAACCTGGATCTCTCAGTGGCCACCCATTTCAATTCTACTTCCAGTTCCCATTCCGATATGTCAGTACAGGGTCTCCTCTACTGCCATGATGAGGCCATCCTCAGGCTGGAGGAGCAACGTCTTGATAGCCTCCAACTTAATGGCATGAACATCGATTTCTCAAACATCTGGTAATTACCCCTTCACCATTTCCCTCTCTGTTCATATCTCTTGAACATTGCTATTGTACCTGCTTCCATCACTTCCCCAGCAGTGTGCTCCAGGTACTTAATGAGTCCTGCCAAAGGGTTTTGGTCCGAAATGTCAACTGTACTTTTTTCCATAGATGCTGCCTGGCCTGCTGAGTTCCTCCAGCAATTTGTGTGTGTTGCTCCAGGTACTCACCACCCCTCTCTTATGGATCTCCATTAAACTTCCCCCTCTCACCTTGAACCTTAAACCTCTAGTATTAATACTTCCAGACTTGGAAAAAGTTTGAC
Organism: Hemitrygon akajei; assembly: GCF_048418815.1. Taxonomy (NCBI): domain Eukaryota; kingdom Metazoa; phylum Chordata; class Chondrichthyes; order Myliobatiformes; family Dasyatidae; genus Hemitrygon; species Hemitrygon akajei. The sequence goes on along the minus strand of NC_133139.1, from coordinate 59,894,439 downwards.
TATCTACCCTATCTCTATGTCTCCTAAATATGTTACCTTTGATCAGGTCTTCTCTCAACCATTAAGAGTTTCCAGAAAACAGTTTTTTTGTTTTTGAGAACAGATTTGTCCAACCAATACTCTCTAATCCAAACAGCATCCTGATAAACCCCTATTGTGCCTTCTTCAAAACCTCAACATCCTTCCTGTAATGAGGGCAATTATATCTGCACACACTACACCGAGTGTGGCTTAACCAAGGTTTAATCCTACAGCAATATAACTTTTGTACCAAAATAGCCCAACCGATGAATGCCAGCATGCTGTTTGTCTTCTTTACCACGTTGTCTACTTGTGTCACTTTTAGGGAGCTATAGATGTGGACCCCAACATCTCTCTAAACATCACCCATGGGTACAACAAAAGAATAAGCATTATGAAAAACCTGCATTTATAAACACAAGATACTCTGTAGATGCTGGAAACCTTGAGCAAAATATTCAAAACGCTATAGGGACTCAAATCGTCAGGCAGCATCTGTGGAGGTGAAAAAACAGCTGACATTTTAGGCCATGATCTACACTTATATGGTGCCAATCCCACCTTCCGTGTATCCTCCACTGATATAATGCAGGGAAAGGTGGCAGTCAAAGAGTGCACAACAAGATCCTAGTGCTGATACATGTAAATCCAGGTACATGTTTGCTTTACAGAAATGTTGGTTGTGGGGAAAATCCTAGAGCAACACAGTAGTGTAGTGGTTAGCATAACACTTTACAGGGCCAGTGACTGGGGTTTGCTTCCAGCTGTTATCTGTAAGGAGTTTGTATGTTCTTCCCATAACTGTGTGAGTTTCCTCCAGGCATTCCAATCTCCACCCACATTCCAAAAAGAGTTGGTGTCAGTAAGTTGTGGGCATGCTATGTTGGTGCCGGAAGCATGATGACACTTGTAGGCGACTCTGAGTTTATCCTCAGACTGGCTTTGTTGACGTGTCTGACAAATAAAGGTAATGTCACGAGGTGTGGACAAGGGTGTTGGGAGAGGACCCACACGCAGGACACAAACACGTCTTCCTTAGGTTCAATAAAATAGCGTTTATTACTCGCTACACAGAAAATCAGGAAATCAAGGAGGACAAAGAGGAACACGAACCTCGGACTAGGGGACTAGGGACTTGGATCGCCGCGGACCTGGGACTTGGAAACAGGGAACTGGGATCGCCGAGGCCATGACTTGGACAGCGGGAACATGGACAGCCACGGACCTTGGACTTGGACAGTGGGAACATGGACAGCCGCGGCCCTTGGACTTGGACAATGGAAACATGGATCATTGCGGCCCTTGGACTTGGAGACTAGGACCTTGATTCACCGCTGCCAGACACTTAGACACCATGGATCGCTGCAGCCAGAAACGTGGACACCAAAACACAGGACAAGGAATCTTGAACCAGGACTCCTCCTTCAGATCAGGCATCGAGCCTCATGACCATTGTCTGTGTCTACCCCTCGAAGAGTCCCGGCTCAGTGCCTGAGTGGAAGGCGGAGTCCTTACCCCTCTTCGTCGAGGGGTAGACACAAACAATGGGCAGGAACGTCGAGCCAGGACTCCGCCTCCAAATCAGGCATCGAGCCGGGACTCTTCTTCAGGGGGTAGACACAGACACTAGGCATGACATCGAGCCAGAACTCCACCTTCCACTCAGGCACCGAGCCGGGACTCTTTGAGGGGTAGACATGGACAATGGGCATGAACGTCGAGTCAGGACTCTGCCTTCCACTCAGGCACTGAGCCGGGACTCTTCGAGGGGTAGACACGGACAAGGGGCATGAACATCGAGTCAGGACTCCGCCTTCCACTCAGGCACCGAGTCGGGACTCTTCGGGGTAGACACGGATAATGGGCATGAATGTCGAGTCAGAACTCCGCCTTCCACTCAGGCACCGAGCCGGGACTCTTCGGGGTAGACACGGATAATGGGCATGAATGTCGAGTCAGAACTCCGCCTTCCACTCAGGCACCGAGCCGGGAATCTTCGGGATAGACACGGATAATGGGCATGAATGTCGAGTCAGAACTCCGCCTTCCACTCAGGCACCGAGCCGGGACTCTTCGTCGAGGGGTAGACATGGACAAGGGGCATGAATGTCAAGTCAGGACTCCGCCTTCCTTGTATGAAACCACACCTGATGTGGTAACTGCAGGTAGGTTAAATATCTCAGTCCCAGGTTGAGCATTAGCAATGTCAGACTCCCCGCCGCCAGAGGAACTCAACTTACGAAATATCTCCTGTTTCTTTGACTTCACCATTGGGGAAGTATTTTCCAGTTTAGTGAAGACTGCTGGTGAATGGCTTATGTTTCCTGGTGATCTCGAGTCACTCCTTGCAGCAGAATCTGGGGCATGACCTCTTCGCACAAGCAATGGCATCGGAAGCCATTCCTTACTTGGGGGCAGGCTCTGCTTCCCTTTGCCTTCGCTGAGGAGCCTGGACCCACTCTGGCAATGGAAGGTGAATTGCTGGTACTCCGATGCGGGCTGGATCACTCTGGCTTGTCGTGGTGGCGGCGACTTGCGAAGGCTTCTTAACACTCTCGCCCCAAACGGCTAAAGCCAGGGGCTTATAAGCTGCCGGTTCGGGTCGAGGGTAGATTACCTTGATTGCCAAGGTCAAGGGAAGTGTGAAACGGAATTAGAAGGGAACAAGGAGTCAATGGACTGGATCGCAACCTAACTAAATTTAAAGGGGAACCAATCCGGACCATGACAGGTAATTTCTCTTTAATCTGTCTCTTGGCCCAGATGTAGTGAATAACACTCCTTGTCATAGCCTTGAGACACTCTGAGGAGTTTGTACCTTCTCCCCGTGACCGCGTAGCTTTTTCCCAGGTGCTCTGATTTCCTCCCACTTCCCAAAGACGTAGTCTTGTAAGCTAATCGGGTGGCACAGGCTTGTTGGGCCAGCAGGGCCTGCTACCGTGCAGTATCTCTAAATAACTAAAATATCCTATACCTGCCTCATCTCCCTGTTTTGTCTGAAACACCAGCAGCACTCTCTCACTGCTCCATCTGGGGTTCAAACTCACAAAACTCCTAGCTCACATCACCCGATCAAACTAACAGGAGACATTTGTTAACCAATCGGGAGACACTGGATTTTCCATTTATATCATCGGCAAACAGACATTTGTATAAATAAATCCTTCAGTTTACACATGGGAACAAAAGGCCACTGTATGAAATAGTTGGGTAGGCACATTTTAGATAACGTGCTCATCAGATGATGGTGGGTGTCTCCACTAAGCACCTTAACTCGAAAGATACTGAAAGACCTCTGCTGTGTATGCTTACTGTATTTATACATTGGTGTCTTTAGTACCAACGGTGATATATTGGTATCCATTTGAAGTGGCTGGGAGCCATCAAAGTTCAAACACACCAGTGAATTACGCAGGGGTGTAGATGGCTACAGAACCTTCTCAACTCCTGCCACTGTAAACATACATCCGAGCTAACGCAATGCATATTTATAGGAAATTGGGATCTTTGCCTTGAGAAAGCAGCCAACATGATTAAGAGCCCCCCTCCCCCCATAATCCCAGACATTCTCTCTTCTTCCCTGTCCCGTTAGACAGATGATACAAAAGTCTGAGAACTTGTTACACTAGACTCAAGAATAATACACACAAAATGCTGGAGGAACTCAGCATGTCAGACAGCATCGATGGAAAGGAATAAACAGCTGATGTTTTGGGCCATGACGAGGGCAACTTGAATGGACTTCTTATTCAATAGAGATAAACTTTTGATCTCCTGGTCTACCTCATCACGGTCTTTTCACATTATTGTCTACCTGCTCTGCATCTTCTCTGTAACTTTAACACTATAGCTTGCAGTCTGTTTTTTTTCTTTTGGACTGCATCGATGTACTAATGTATTGAATAATCTGTCTACACGACGTAGTTTTTCACGTAGTTTTGTAGTTTTTCACTCTATCTTGGTGACTGTGACAATAATAAACCAGTAATTGCTCATTGCTAATTTACCAGTTAGCAATTACTTTACATCAACAACAAAATCATGTAGCTATATAAAGCAAAGACACAGTAATGCACATGGATGAAAGTAAGATGGAAGGCCATTTGGAGGGAAGTGTTCGATTTATCTTGGAGTAGGTTAAAGGGTCGGCACAACACTGTGGACTGAAGGGCCTGTACTGCATTGTAATGTTCTCTGTTCTATGCTAACGCAGCCCTGGGTGCTCTCAAGGATTCACTTTCAATGACTGCAACTCATGATTTTTTATCAAGGTACTTTGATAATAAATTTACTTTGACTTGGACTCTTGATGTTGAGAGTGTAAGCAGACACAGGTCAATGCAGAAAGTGATGTAAGAGATTGAGTGGAGGAGAAGGATGTATAGAAGTCCCAGGTGGGTATTTGGTCTGCCATAGCCAGAGGTGAGGTCACCAACGGTGGAACAGGGTCAAAGAGAGAGGTAAAACATTTCAGAGAGTCTGTAGACCCAGGTGGGCGAGGGGATCAAGGATTCCAAACAAAAAGTTAAATTTTCCAAAGGTGAGGGTGCCTCAATATTCCTGTTCTTTTGCACTATTTATTTATTTTGTAGTTTATAGTAATTTTGTGTCTTTGCATTGAGCTGCTGCTGGCAACAACAAATTTTACATCATACAAGACAGTAATCTAAACCTGAATCAAAGCCTGATATTATTATCACAAAACATCTAGTTCACTTGTCCTTCAGGGGAGGGGTTCTGTCTCCCTCCCCAGTCTGGTTAACTGCTTCCACTCTTGGGAAAAAGCACAGACAGGCAATAAGTTCTGGCATCACTAGCAATTTCTGCATCTTGTGATAATAAGTAATCACAACACAAGCCACAAGAGGAAACATTATGACAGATAAAGTGTGATGTTAGAGGCAGATATGTTAGGGAATTTTAAGAAACTCTCATATTAGGCTCATGGATGAAAAAAAAGGAGGGCTATGTGGGAGGGAAGGGGTAGATTAATCTTGGAGTAGATTGAAAGGTTAGCACAACATTGTGGGCTGAAGGGTCTGCACTGTGCTGCACTATTCTAAGTGACCTTCCAAGGTTGGATGAAAGATGCAGGGAACCAAAGATCATGGATAAGGCCTAAATAAACTGTGTTATGAGGTGGGATTTGACATGCTCAGAATCATGCAGTCTGCAAGAATAAAGAATGGTAGAGTTTACTCGGTCAGAGTGTCACAAAGCACAGAGGCAGTAATGGAAGCAATGTGCATTCACACTGATCTCCTCTACAAGGAAAGAGACATGCATGCAGCACTCTTTAAATCTGTTTCAGGTTGTCCACAACCAGTGATTCACTCTCAAACTGTGATCTTAGTAGCTATGTACCATACACAGCACACAAGTTCCCACATAGTGTGATTATGGCCAGAAAGTCTTTACGGAACAAAGAGTACTGGGCAGGGCATTTGGCAGAAATTAACAGGATTGCATATGGGACAGGGTCTCAGTCCCATCTCTCACTGGTAGGACAGTCGTTTATTGGTATTGGTTTATTGCTGCTATATAGGTATAGTTGAAAAGCTGTGGTTTACACAGGTTATTCCATGCACGTCCAACAGAGGAAGTGTACTGCAGATTTGTCAAACACGTCAATATTTTCAGGGGGTCCTGAGAGTGTGTGAGTATTTAGAGGGGGCTTGTGGAGTGTGAGTCAGTTGTTACATTGGCTACCAGGGACCGTGTCAGTATTTACAGGTAGTCCCCAGGAGTGTGTTAATATTTACAGGGGTCCCAGTAAGCATGTTAGTACTTACAGGAGGTCCGGGGTGAGTGTTGATATCCAGGAGCCTACAGAACTGAAGGCAGAGAGTCTTCAGGAGTGTGTTTGTTTTACGGTGGGGTCTGTTAGTAATTTACAAAGGGTTCCAGGGCGTGTGCCAGTGTTTATAGGGGATCACTCAGGAGTGTATTGGTTTTTAAAGGGGGTCCCAAGAAAATCTCAGTATTTGTAGGGAGTTTTGGGACTGTCAATATTGACAGGGGATCATTAGGAATGTTTGATCCTGACCTCGGTCGCTGTCTGTGTGGAGTTTTCACATGCTCCCTCTGATTGTAAGGGCTGCCCCAGATGCTCCAGCTTCCACCACAGAGATGTGAAAGTTGGTAGGGTAACTGAGAGAAATCCTCTCATTCACTTTCCTCACTCTCTCTCATTATCCTCCCCAAGACCCTTTAAATTAATATTCTCATGTGGACCTGATCGTCTCTAGAAGCCCTGAGTGCCTCAGTTTTCACCAAACCACAGGCAATAATTTCCAGATCATCAAAAGACCTTTCTCTTCATATTCCCATGCATCTCTGCCCAGAATTTAACAACTGTCTTCCTTACTTCTCAAATCACCTACTAATGGAAAGTGTTTCCCTCTAATCCCTGGACAACCCTCATCAAATCTCCTCTCAAACTTCTTTGATCCACAGAGAACAACTTCAGGTTCTCCTGTCTGCCCCTGAATCTGACATCCCACAACTCTATAGGAAATCATTTCTGCTCCCACCATGCCCTACCACCACCTTCACATCCTCTCTAAACTGTAGTGACCAGAATTGGACACAGCTTTCCCATTGTGACTAAACCCCAGAACTTTGTACACTGTAGTGCTGGAGATGTTGGTTGTGCATTGATCTGGCTGAAATTATAGGCCGTTGAGGTGTATGAAATCATCAGGGGCATAGACAGGGTGATGCACACAGATCTGATTCTTTTTCCCTCAAGTTGTGAATCAAGAACTAGGGGACATAGGTTTAGGGTGAGACAGGAGAAATTTAATAGGAACACGAGGGGTCATTTTTTCACCTAGGAAGTGATCAGTAAAAAGACTGACCTGCCAGAGGAAATCATAGAAATCATACAGCACAGAAATAGGCCCTTTGGTCCACCTAGTCCAAAACAAACTATATTCTGTCTAGCCCCATCGACCTGCACCTGGTCCATAGCCCTCCAAGTGGTTGAGGCAGGTGGAATAACAACATTTAGTAATTTGGTTTATTATTGTCATATGTGCAGATATAGAGTGAAAAAACTCTTTTGCAGGCCATCCATACAGGACATTTCATCAGATCAGCACATTGAGTTAGTACAAGGGAAAAAGCAATAACAGAGTGCAGAATAAAGTGTTACAGCTACAGAGAAAGTGCAGTGCAGGCAGAGAATAGGGTGCAAGGCCATAATGAAATAGATAGTGAGGTCAAGAATTATTGTACTATCTTATCATACATTTTAAGGTACTTAGACTGGTACATGGATAATAAAGGTTTAGAGGGATATGGGCCAAGCATGGGCAAATGAGACTTGCTTAAGATCAACATCTTGGTTGGTATGGATGGGTTGGGCCGAAGGGCCTGTAAAGATAGAGAATAAAAATTATCTTTATTTCTCACATGTATATTGAAACATTGAAAGCGAAGTATGTGGCTTGCGTCAACGACCAACACACTCCAAGGATGTGCTGGGGGGCCGTCCACAAATGTCGTCATACTTCCGCTGCCAATATAGTATGCCCACAACTTACTAATCTGTATGTTGTTGGAATGTGGGAGGAAGCTCCTTCCAGCCATCAGTGGGAATTGAAACCCGATTACTGGCACTGTAATAACATTACACTTGCTGCTACACTACTGTGCTATATTTACATGCTCTATGACTCCATGATTGATTCACTATCTGGATCTTGACATTTTGTATCTCCCAGAGTGATTGAAGGTCAGAATCATTGATGGAGATGGGGCTGAGGTCAGGTGCACGGTGGTCCTTACCTGTGTCCACGTCATTGGGCCAGCCGGCACTCTGACTGCTGCCAGCGGCAGGTGATCGGCCCGTGCCCGAGTAGAAGACTTCATCCACTGGGCTCTCCATCTCGCTGTCCTCGATAGATTTGTGTCGCTTGGTGGAACTGAGAACATCCAGGAAAAATCTCAGGATATGCCACAGCAAAGACTTAAAACAGCTGAGTGTATGCCTGTCTACGTCAGGGAGTGTGTGACAGTGATTAGATGTGTGTGTGTGTGTGTGTGTGTGTGTGTGTGTGTGTGTGTGTGTGTGTGTGTGTGTGTGTGTGTGTGTGTGTGTGTGTGTGTGTGTGTGTGTGTGTGTGTGTGTGTGTGTGTGGTTATTAGGGACTGTGTACAGACAGGCTGGACAGCAACCTGTTCTAACAGATGACAGATTCCCATTATCTCTCTCAGAGCAGGTGCCCCCAAGGAAGCCCAGGGTCCCAGTCGGTCTATCGGCAGGTAACAGTTACAAGTAAACCAAGAAGTGGGTTATCTTTTGACTCCTGTTGGTAATGAACCTGTGTGTGCAGCCCTCATGAACCACCCCTGCCCCCACCTGCTGAGCCCAGTGAGCACTGGTATTCATACGGGCTGTTCATGCACTTACCTGGTGGAAGGGGGTGTGGTGATGCTGCGTCTTCCCAGGGGCACCTGGTTGATGCTGTAGTAACCAGGGCTTTCCAGGTCAGCCAGGTTGAAGCTGGGTCCTGTGGCAGCAGCTACAGGAGCTGTGGAGGGAGGGCAGGAATCAAAGCACAGAACGTGGTACAAGGACAGGCCAGGGTGGGACGTCCCCCAACTTCCTAACATTCATTGGACATCCCTGAACCTCCTCACCTCAGCTAGCAAAACCATCAATCACTCACCTCCATTGGAATATCCTCCAACCCCTTCACCTCTCCTAGGATATCCCTTATCTCTTTCTTCTCTGCTTGAACATCTCTCAACCCCTCATCTCTGTTGGGACATCCTCCAACTCATCACCTCTGCTTTCGGGTTCTCACCGCCGCTGGAACATCCCTCAAATTCCTCACCTCCCCTGGGATATCCTCCAATCCCTCGTTGCTGCTTTTGGTCCCACACCTCCCCTGGAACATCCCTAACCCTCACCCGTGCACCTCCCCATATTCACCGCATCCACCACTCCACATTCATCAATTTATTTTGTCACCTCCATGAAAAACTCAGTCTGGATCATGAGGCATGACGTGCTCCTCACAAAAGCATGCTGATTGACCTTAATCAGACTATACTCTCTAAATACTCGTAAACCTTGTCCCTAACAACCCTTTGCATTAGTTTGCCCACCAATGATGTAAGATGCAGACAAATATTTTATAGGCAGTCAGGATGTAATAGAGAATGGCTTTGAAGATAATACTAATAAGATGCATTAAATATATCAAACCTTATACTGCTTTCTTGCTTTCTCTCTCTTTCTCTCTCACCCTTTCATACACATGCTCACAGAATTTTAAATACAATGTGCCATATTCAAATTTCAAATCTTGTTCAGTTATCCTTGCTCTCAAATTGTCAGAAATTCAAGAAATCATCAACTCAATTAATGAAGAAACTTCCATAGCAGAAGAATCTCTGAGCATCTTTGAGCAAAAAAATACTAGAGGAAATCAGCAGGTTAGGCAGGATCTGTGGAAGGGAATTAACAGTCAACATCCTGGGCTGAGACCCTTCATCAGGACTGGAAAGGAATTGAGAAGAATAATAAAAAGGGGAAGGTAGCTGGGTGAGGGATGGTGTTGAAGTAAGACTCTGGGAGGTGAAAGGTGGAGGAGGTAAAGGGCTGAAGAAGAAGGAATCTGATAGGACTGTGAACTATGGAAGTAATCTCTGAATTGGAGATATGTACTCACTTTGTGACACTCTCACAAGTTCTGTAACACTGAAGACTCCTGATGTGATAAAACAGTCTTGAAAATTCAGATGTCCTAGATTGAGAAAAGGGGAAAGGTAAATTAGTCAGAAGAATGTAAAATGATACGCAACAGACATAATCCTGAGTGGACTCTGCTGTCCAGTTTGCATGAGTTACTATCAAGTTACCTCTCATCCTCTGTTCCAGAGAGAAAAGCCCTAACTTGCTCACCCTACCCTCATAAGACATGCTCTCTAATCCAGACAGCATCCTGGTAAATATCTTCTGCAGCTTCTCAAAGCTTCTAGGTCCTTCCTACAATGAGGTGACCAGAATTGAGCACAATATTTCAAGTGTGGTCTAACCAGAATTTTATGAGATGCAACATTACTTCAGCGCTTTTGTGCTCTTGAACTCAATTCCACAACTAATGAAGGCCAATACTCTGTACACCTTCTTAATAACCCGATCAACTTGCATGACAACTTTGAATCGTCTATGGACATGGACCCCCAAATCCAGCTGTACTTCCATTCTGCTAAGAATCCTGCCATTAACCTTGTATTCTCCCTTCAAATTTGACCTTCCAAAGTGAATCACTTCAAGCTTCTCTGGATTAAACTCTATCTGCCTCTTCTCAGCCCAGCTCTGCATCCTGTCAATGTCCCATTGTAACCTAGAATAATCTTCTACATTATCCACAACACCACAAATTTTTGTTTCATCTGCAAACTTACCACTTTCCACTTCCTCATCCAAGTCATTGACATTTATGAAAATCATTATTCTGTTTTCTCAGGAAGTTGTAAAAGACTCCAGGATATTATATCAAAGAAGAACAGGAATTTCCTTGACAAATTTTTCTCATCACTCAAAGCTGATCACCACTCAGTCTCATGCCCAAGCTCACTGGTTAGTTTCAATCCTGACCTCTGGTGCTGATTGTGTGGAATTTTCACTTTCTCCCAGTACTGCACGGATTTCCCCTGAGTGCTCTGGTTTCTGGCCAACGCACAGAAGCCTGCTGTACATTGCCCTGGGATCTGGAAGGAGTTGAGGGGAATATATGGAGAATGCAGTGGGATTAATGTGGATGGGTCTTGATTCTTGGTGTGACGCAGTGTGCTGAGGGCACTTTTTTTGCATGACATGAATCTGTGCTAGTTGTACTGCACGGAAACAGGATTTTTTTGTCCCGACTGGTCCAGGCCAATCAAGTTGCCTACCTGAGCTAATCACACATGCTTACATTTGCCCATTTCCCTTTAAACTTCTCCTATCGATTTAACTGTCTAAGTACCTTTTAAATGTTGTAATGTAATGTCCCAACCATTTCTGATGGAAGATTATTCCAAATACTGACCACCCTCTGTGTGAAAAAGGTTCCTATTAATTCTTTCCCCTTTCACGTTAAACCTATGCCACCTAGTTCTTGATTCACCAGCTCTGGGAAAAAGACTGTGCGCATTCACCTTATCGTAACCCCTCATGGTTCTTTACACTTCCATAAGATCACCCCTCATTATCCTATGATCCAAGGAAAAAAAATCCTTGTAATCATAGTGTTGGGATCCTGTCCCTTTCAACATTTCCTATCCATATACCTACCCATGTTTCTTTTAAAAGTTGTTAACATAGCTGCCTCAACCGCTTCCTCTGGCAGCTTGTTCCATATACTGACCACTCAGTGTGAAAAAATTGCCCCTTCAGGTTCCTATCAATCTTTCCCCTCTCACCTAAACCTGTGCCTTCTAGTTTTTGATTTTCTTTCCTTGGGAAAAAGATTGTGTGCATTCACACTATCTGTACCCCTCATGATTTTATACACCTCTAAAATTTCTACTCATTCTCCAATGAAAATGTCCGAGCCAACTCAACTTCTCTTTGCAAATCTGCCCAGGCAACATCCTCATAAATCTCCCCAGCACTCTTTCCAGTTTAATGGCATATTTTCTGCAGCAGGGTGACCAAAACTGAACACTATATTCTAATGCGCCCTCACCAACATCTCATTCATTTGCCCCATCTGAAGGAGAGTCTGGCCTCACTAAATGTCCACTGTTACACCCAACAGGAACACTCAGCTCCCAGGTTCAGGCTGACGAAGGTAGACTCTGGATTCATCATGGCTTGGGATGGCAACTGCTCTTCCCATGACTGCAGGAAACTGCAGAGAGTTGTGGACAAAGCTTCCCCTCTAAAGAATCTGTCTACACTTCTCATTGCCTTGGTAAAGCAGACCCCATCCACCTCAGATATTTGGCCCACCTACCTTTCTTATCTACATACCTGTCCAAGTTCCTTTTATATGTTATTAATATACCTGCCTCAACTTCTTTGGCCACAGTTTAGCATCTTGTCTCAGTGCCTCTGACAGTGTGACAGTACTACACTAGACCATCAGCCCTAAAGTTCAGGGTGGGACTTGAACCTACAAACTTCAGGCTCAGCCGTTAGAGTGTTAACCTCCGAGCTCCCAGCTGACACCTGGCAGTGAGGCCGTAAAATCAATGCTGTTTCCATTTATAAGCTTTCCTGTTTTCCAGCCAGGCTAGACTGAGAGTCTCTCAGAATGAAAATCACAGCTGTGGCTATTTCTGGGCAGAATTCCTTTGTGATGACATGCGTATAATGTAAGTCACCTGTCCGTTTGAAGTTGGCTTTGACTCCCAAACCAATCCTTTGCCTCACCTCGCATTGATTAGTGGCAAAGAGGTTTTTGACAGAAGCAATTTGGTCGTCCGATTGTTCGATCCACTGATTAGTCAGATAAAGGACTGGGTGTGGCCAATGAACTTTGCAGCACATTTCCTTTGACCTGGTGGAGTGAGAACTCAGGCAGCTGTTTGCCAGCTCCTCTGGGTCTTTGATGTCTCCCTCAGCTGACAGCTCTTCACCTCGAGCTGGCAAGGAGAGTAGCAAGTTACTGAAATTCCTTCAGTTAACTGGGTTAGCCTAAATGGCAGCTGTGAGCTTGAACTCAGTGTGTTTGATACAAAATTATCAAAGCGTTGCTGTAACACTGCTGAGAAGTGGTGGGAATCCAGGATTCAGCTGTTATTCTGATTTGGAGACTGAATTTTCAACCTCTGTGTACCTGTCCGTTATGCAATAAATTCACTGGAGTTTAGCCAGTTACTGAGACTATGTGCCAAGCGTTTCCCTGCTAATCCGGAGGGATTTGGAGAAGTAGAGGGTAACATGCCAAAGGAATATGGGCCATTTCACACTCAAACCTCTTCTCCAATTCAGTGGTTGTTTTGGTTCTACCTTTTCATCTCTTTCTGCCATCGGTTAAATCCTTCCATTCGAGTCATCATGAAGCAAAACACAGAAACAGGCCCTTCGTCCCCATATAATCCATGCCTGCTCTCAATGACCTACACCTGGACCATAGCCCTCCATACCCCTACTATCCATGTATCTGTCCAAACTTCTTTTAAACCTTGAAATTGAGTTCACATGGACCACTTGTGATGGCAGCTCACTTCACACTGCCATGACCCTTTGAGTGAAGATGTTTCCCCTCATGCTCCTCTTAAACTTTTCACCTTTCATCATCAAAACATGACCTCTGGTTGTAGTTGCACCCAAACCTTAGTGATAAAAGACTGCTTGCATTTACCCTCTCTATACCCCTCATAATTTTGTACACCTCAATTAAGTTTCCTCTCAATCTTCTATGTTCTAAAAAATACAGCCCTAATCTATTCAATCTTTCCGTATAACTCTGGTTCCCTTGATTCAGCAACATCCCAGTAAAGTTTCTCTTCACCCTTTCAATCTTGTTTACATCTTTCCTGTAGGTAGGTGACCAAAACTGTACAAAAATACTCCAAATTAGGTCTCACCAATGTCTTTGTACAACTTCAGTATAACGTTCCATCTTCTGTTTTCAATACATTGATGAATGAAGGCCAATGTGCCAAAAACATTTTTGAATGACCCTATCTGACAATGACACCACTTTCAACATATTATGGAGTTGTATTCCCAGATCCTTTTGTTCTACTACACTCCTCAGTGCCCTACCAAACTGAAGCACCTCATGCCTGGCTGAATTAAATTCTATCTACCATTTTTCAGCACTTTTTTCTAGCTGCTGCCTCAGTAATCCATGATAGCCTTCCTCACTGTCCACTATACCCCCAAACTTGACATCATCCGCAAATGTGCTGATCCAGTTAACCACATTATCATCCAGATCATTGATATAGGTGACAAATAACACCGGCACCGGTCCCTGCGGCACACCACTAGTCTTATGCCTCCAGTCAGAGAGGCAACCCTTAACTACCACTCTCTGGCTTCTCCCACAAAGCCAATGTCTAACCCAATTTACTACCTCATCCTGAATGCTGAGCTGACTGATCCTTCTTGACCGACCGACCTCCCATGCGGGACCTTGTCAAATGCCATACATAGACAACATAGACAACATCCACTGCCTTGCCTTCATCTACTTTCCTGGTAACTTCCTCGAAAAACTCTGTAAGATTGTTTGGACATGACCTACTATGCACAAAGCCATGTTGACTAACCTTAATGAGTCCACGTCTATCCAAAAACTTACTTATCCGTTCCTTGGAATACCTTTCAATAACTTTCCCACAACTGATTTCAGACTCATCGGCCTATAATTTCCTGGTTTCTGTTTAGAGCCATTTTTAAACAGCGGAACAACATTGGTTATCCACCAACCCTCTGGTACCTCTCCTGTCATTAAGGATGATTTCAGTATCACTACCAGAGCCCCAACAATTTCTGCACTTGCTCCCATGGGGTCAAGAGAACTCCATGTCAGGCCCTGGGGAGTTATCCACCCTGATTTGCCTGAGGTTAGCAAACACCTCCTCCTCTGTAATCTGTACAGGGTGCCTCTTTGCCACACTTCTATACACAGCTCAGGACACTAGTTGTATCATGCTCAAACTTTTGATTACTGCCTTTGTCTGAGGTCTTACCAACATCTGCCTCCACAATCTCTCCACTAACTGTTCTGGCATTCTGGCTCCCATCCCCCTGCAACTCTAGTCTAAACCCCACCATGCAAATAAATGCTGCCAAGGCAACTGCCTCTTCTGGGATGATGTCCTTTCTTGCACCATTGCAGCTCGCTTTTGGTAAAGATGCCTCCACAGGGCTGGCCCAGGCTGCTCTGGGATTTAGACCCAACAGCAGCAAAGGAGTGCTGGCCATTTTGAAGTCAGGAAAGATCGTGAGTTGGCAGAGAAGCTCATATCTGCCTGCTGTTCTTGCCCTTTGCATTAGAAATTGTAGGTTTAGGAGGAACCTGGATGAGTAATGACACTGCATTTCCACAAGGTCCTAGGTCCAACCTTAGGAGAAGCTGCTAGTGGACAATGTTAATATTAATGCACATCATTTATAAGTAAGAGTCCTGCTCATTGTATTTTCCCTGAAGGAATTAGTCTGAAGGAAGTGTGTGGTTTATTTTAATCATAGAGTCAGAGAACACTGCATCACTGAAACGTGCCCTTCAGCCCATCCAGTCTGTGCTGAGCTGTTATTCTGCCTGGACCCATCAACCTGAAACTGGACCATAGCCATCCATACCCATCCCATCGAGGTACTTACCCAAAACTTCTCTTAAATGGTGAAATCAACCACTTCTACCACTTCCACTCGCAGCTTGTTCTACATTCTCACCCACTTCAGAGTGAAGAACATCCCCCTCATGTTCCCCTTACATAGTTCTCCTTTTACCCTTGACCCATGAGCTCTAGTTCTAGTCTCACCCAGTTCTCTAAGTTGACAAGTTTCTTAAGTAAACTTATTTTCTTTGTTGGAGACACATGAGACTGCATATGCTGGAATCTGGAGCAACACACAAAGCACTGGAGGAACTTGATGGGTCAGGCAGCATTCAGTGGATGGAGATGGACAGTCAATGTTTTGGATGGGGACTCTTTATCTGGAATAAATAATAGAGGGGAGACAGCCAGTATAAAGAGTTGGGGAAGGGGTGGAACTAGAGCTGGAATTGTCCCTTCCCTTCACCTCGTTATATTGGCTGTCACCCCTCTATCTCTCTGGTCCAAATGAAGCCTCTTGACCTGAAACAATGACTCCCCATTTCCTTCCATGGTTGCTGTTTGACCTGCTAATTTCCTCCAATATTTTATGTGATCTTGTTTGTGGTCCAGTAGATAAGTTTCCTTGAGCCAATACCAGACCCCATTGCTAACTTGTGGGTTGTTTATAAACATTCAGTAATAAAAATAATGTCAACAGATACAAATTAACAGCTGGTCTGGCAACATCTGTCTTTTGTTTAGAAGAGTTCTAACCCTATCACTCTCTGTAAACCTGACACTGACTATTAAGTTAAATCTTCTAGTCTCAAATTTCCCATGGCTTGTAAACTTTTGGACTTTATTGAATAGTCATTAACCTATTGTATCTTCCCATTTCAGTTTGGATATCATTTGTAAAGTGCCTATTGTTTCATCTTTGCCCCACTATTCCAGATATGGAGGACAGGGGCTTGTTTTGCTCTGTTGTGTGGATGCTTGTTAAATTCTTTATTGATTTGCTGAGCATTGTGGGCATGTTATGTTGGCACTGGAAAGTGTGGTGACACTTGTAGCTGCCCCTAGCACATCCTTAGTTGAGTTGGTTGTTAACATTAAATGTTTCCATGCACACATGATAAATACGTTGGAATCTGAACCAAAATTGAGGATGAAGAGTACAGTTGTCTTGAAGAGTAGCAGAGAAGCACACTGTTTTAGAGCAGTAGAAGGTCACCTTGGGGTTATGTAGTTATGGTTTTAAACTCTTTGTTTCAGACTTAACCTTTTCAGCAGCTGTTTCCAATTTAGCATACAATTGCAGTACAATGGTAATGTTACGTCTGAATATAAGCCTGATCTTCTTTTGCTCTTTTCCACAAACTAGATGCAAATTAGGAGAATGATACCATTAGCGCAGCCTCCTGGAGCACACTTCATTTAGATCTAAACATAGATTCAGTGGCTACTTTTCTTTCAGGTATACCTACTCATTAATACAAATATCCAAGCAGCCAATCATGTGGCTTGCAACTCAGTGCATAAAAGCATGCAAACATGGGGAAGAAGTTCAGTTGTTCAGACCAAACATCAGAATGTGGAAGATGTGTGATCTAAGTGATTTTGACCGTGGAATCATTGTTGGTGCCAGACTGGGTGGCTTGAGTATCTCAGAACTTTCTCAGATCAGATTGTTGATATCCTGGCATTTTCACAAGCAACAGTGCCTAGAGTTTACAGACAATGGCATAAAAATTGAACAACATCCAGTGAGCAGTTGTTCTGTAGGTGAAAATGCCTTGTTAACAAGAGAGGTCAGAGAAGAATGGTTCAAGTTGACAGGAAAGCAATGGTAACTCAAATAACCATGCATTACAACAATGGTGTGTAGAAGAGCATCTCTGAATGTAAAACATGTTGAACTTTGAAGTGGATTGGTTACAGCAGTAGAAGATCATGAACATACACTATTAAGTCCAGGAAGGACCTAATAAATTGGCCACTGGGTGAGTGTAGGTGATTTCTCTCATCTTGTATCCTTTGGGAGAGAGATCCCCCTTGGAGAGCATGTGGAAGGTGTAGGAGGCAGCCAAAGAGAGCAAAGAGTTGCACTGAATGCAGCCTCATCAATGACAATCTCAAGTCTGCATCAACACTGCATCAGAAACCCATGCATCTTTAAAGGCCATTCACCCCATCCCATCCGTCTCAACTCCTCGAAAGGCTGATCCAATTATCCTTCATCTTTTCTCTACCAAATTCCTTTTTCTTCACCCCTTTACCTCTTCTACCTATCACATCCCAGCATCTCACTTCATACCCCCTCATCACCCACCTACCTTCTACCTCACCTAGTTTCACTTATTACCTGCCAGTTTGTACTCCTTCCCCTCCCCCACCTTCTTATTCTAGGTTCTTCCTCCTTCCATTCAAGCCCTGATGAAAAGTCTTAGCCTGTAATGTCTCCACAGATGCTACTTGACCTACTCTGCTCCTCCAGCCTTTTGTGTGTGTCACTCTGGATTTCCTTCATTTTCAAAATCTCTTGTACCTAGAGATAGATTCTCTATCACTTCAGGGCAAATGACTTAAAAGGGATATAGCCCTCACTTCTGGGTCAATCTATTGCCCTGGCTGTGTCCTTAGATCCTGTGCAGATCTGCTGGAAGGGATATTTGTGGACAATTTTAGCCTCTCCATGCTTCAGGCTGTGGTTCACACCTCCTTTAAGAAAACCACTAACATCCTGGTACCATCATGAAGTGCTTCAAGAGGCTGGTCACAGCACACATCGATTTCCGCTTTCCAGACAACTTCGACCCACTGCAATTTGCCTACAGCTGAAACAGTTCTATCGCAGACACCATCTCCCTGGCCCCACAGTCACCTCTAGAGCATCTCGACTGTAAAGACTGTATTGTTTATTGACTACAGTTCTGCATTCAATACTATTACTCCAAGCAAATGCATCTCCAAATTCCAGACCCTTGGAATCAATGTCTTCCTCTGGAAATGGATCCTTGACTTTCCAACCAACAGACCACAATCAGTAAGGTTAGGCAGCAGTACATCTGCCACAATTATCATAAGCATTTATGTTCCACAAAGTTGCTTTCTAAGCCCTTCTTGACTCCCTGTTTACTCATGATTCTGCTCTTGCTCCATCTACAAGTTTTCAGATGATGCCACCGTAGTGGGCTGAATCTTAAAGATGATGAGTCGAAGTACAGGAAGGAGATAGATAGCGTAGTAACATGGTGTCATGACTGCAACCTTTCCCTCAATGTCAACAAAACAAAACAGCCAGTCATTGAATTCAGAAAGGGGAGAGATCTGCAGATGCTCTTGACTACATTAACAGTGTTGAGGTTGAGAGCTTCAAGTTCCTTGATGTGAACATCGCTGATGGCCTGCCCTGGCCCAGTACAGACCTTTTGGCCCACGATGTTGTGCAATCTTTGAACCTACTCCAAGATCAATCTAACTCTTCCCTCCTACATGGCCCTCCTTTTTTTCATGTGGTTATTCTAATAAATAAATCTAATCAACCTTCTCTCAACCATTTCTGCTCAAAGAGAACAACCACATCTCCTCCCTCTGACCCTGGAGTTGGAATCCCTCATCACTGAAAGGGGCTCCAGGAAGTCTCTTCCACACCCCCTTCAAGACCTTGGTGTCCTGGGTGGTGAAACATATTGGACATAACACTCCAGTTGAGTTGCCGACCAGCATTGATGGCCAGGCGCGAAAGGGGGGACTCAGTGGCTTTGGCGAAAGAGCCATTATATAAGAAGCAATTGTTTATCCTTAAGGCGCCGTGAAAATGTACAATAGGATGGAGCAGGGCAGCTTTGTGGCACTCAGTGTACACAGGGCAAACATTATCAGATAATTAAACAATGAACAGATTAATCTACCCAAGGGTGGACACACACCATGAACACTAAACTGAACACTATTATTCTCATTTCAATTCATTTCGAAAGTGGTGCTTTTTTATAAAGAACCATTGAATACAATATAAATAATTGCTTGCTTTCATCCCTGATACATTCATTCTTTTATATGAGAAAAAAATCTTCTCATTGACTGCATTTTATTTTAAGTTTGTAGGGCACACTGCCCTTGACCCTAGCCCCCATTTGTTCTCCATTGTTTCAGGGTCAGCATGCTGATGGATGTGATAATGGAACCATTACCTCTGCCACCGCTCACTGAAGAGAAACAGAGGCCATCAGCCGAAAGGATGATTGTTCGTACCTTTCCATTTTTCTTGAGAGTGGAAGTGTTTCTGGTGTCCGCTCGTGATTTTTGGAAGTGAAAAGTAAGGGGCAAGTATACAGTTAATGGCAGGCCCCTTACAACTTTGATGTACAGAGAGATACTGGCGTTCAGGTCCTCAGCTCCCTGAAAGTGGACACACAAGCAGATAGGGTGCCATATGACACCATTCCCATCATTGGTATGACACTGAGTATAAGAGTCAAGAAGTTATGTAGTGGTTAGGCTGCAGTTAAGGTTGAGTATTGTAAACACAGGAGATTCTCCAGATGCTCAAAATCTTAAGCAACACACAAAATGTTAGGGGAACTCAGCAGGCCAGACACTACCTATTCCCAGCAGGGGAATAAATAATCAATGTTTCAGGGAGGAACGCTTCGTCAGGACTGGAAAGGAAGGGAGAAGAAGGTGGAGGAGGAGGAGGAGTAGAAAGTAGCAGGTGATAGGTGAGATGTGGTGAAAGGGAAATTAGGTGGGTGGGGAAGGGGGGGATAACAGGTGGAAGAGGTAAAGAGTTAATTAAGAAGATATTGAACATAGTCATAGAGAAATACAGCACAGAAACAGGCCCTTCAGCCCATCTAGTCAATGCTAAAACTATTTAAACTGCCTCTTCCCATTGACCTGCACTGGGACCACAGCCCTCCATACTCCTACCATCAATGTATCTATCCAAACTTCTCTTAAACATTGAAATCAAGCTCAGATGCACCACTTGTGCTGGCAGCTCATTCCACACCCTCACGACCCTCTGGGTGAAAACATTTCCCCTCATGTTCCCTTAAACTTTTCAACTTCCACTCTTAACCAATGACCTCTAGTTGAAGTCCCACCCAACCTCAGTGGTTCTACATTTGAAGGAATACAGTCCTAACCTATTCAATTATTCCTTATAACTCAAGTCCTCCAGACCTGGTAACATCCTTGTAAATTTTCTCTGTACTCTTTCAAGCTTGGTTACATCTTTCCTGTAGGTAGGTGAGCAAAACTGCACACAATTCACAAAATTAGGGCTCACCAACGTCTTATACAATTTCAACATAACATCCCATCTTCTGTACTCAGTACGTTGATTTATGATGGCCAATGTGCCAGAAGGTATCTCTATGACCCTATCTACCTGTGACACCACTTTCGATGGACTATGGACCTGTATTCTCAGATTTTTTGTTCTACCAGACTCCTCAATGCCCTACCATTCACTGAGTAAGACCTACCCTGGTTAGTCCTACCGAAGGGCAAAACCTTGCACTTGTCTGCATTAAAGTCCTTCTGCCATTTTCAGCCCATTTTTCCAGCTGATGCAGATCCTTCTACAAGCTATGTTAGCTTTCCAATGCACCCCAGTTTTGGTATCATCTGTAAATTTGTTGATCCAGTTAGCCATATTATCATCTAAACCATTGATATAGATGGCAAACAATAAAGGACTCAGCACCACTCCCTACAGCACATCACTAGTCACAGGCCTCCAGTCAGAGAGGCAACCATCTGCTACCACTGTCTGGCTTCTTCCACAAAGCCAATGTATAATCATTTACTACCTCATCTTGAATTCTGAGTGACTGAGCCTTCTTGACCAACCTCCCATGCGGGATCTTGTCAAGTACCTTGCTGAAGTCCATATAGACAACATCCACTGTCTTACCTTCATCCACTTTCCTGGTAACTTCCTCAAAGAACTTTATAAGATTGGTGAGACATGACCTACCACGCACAGAGTCACGATGACTATCTTTAATTAGTCCATGGCCTGTTTCTGTGCTGTGTTTTTCTATGACTCTATGACTCTATGTCTTTCCAAATACTCATATATCGGGTCCCTTAGAATACCTTCCAATATCTTTTCCACAACTGATGTCAGACTCACAGGCCTATAATTTCCTGGTTTATATTTAGAGCCTTTTTTAAACACTAGAACAACTTTGGCTATCCTCCAATCCTCCAAAACGTTTCCTGTCACGAAGGATGATTTAAATACCTCAGCTAGGGCCCCAGCAATGTCTGCACTTGCTTCTTGTAGGGTCCAAGAGAATACCTTGTCAGGCCCAGGGGAGTTATCCACCCTGATTTGCCTCAGGATAGCAAACACCTCCTCCTTTATAATCTGTATAGAGTTTATGAAGTTGATGCCAGTTTGTCTCTTCTATAGACTCTGTATCCATATCCTGAGTAAATACCGATGTAAAAAAATCTCCTCCATCTGTTTTGGCTCCATTCTCATTTTCCAGAGGACCAATTTTGTCCCTTACAATCCTTTTGCTCTTAACGTATCTGTAGAATCCCTTAGGATTCTCCTTCACCTTGTCTGCTGGAGCATCTTCATACCTTTTTTTAGCCTTCCTAATTTCTTTCTTAGGTGTTCTCTTGCATTTCTTGTACACCATAAGCACCTCATTTGTTCCTATTTGCTTATACCTGTTATGCACCTCCTTTTTCTCTTAGCCAGGGGCATAATATCTTTGAAAACCAAGCTACCCTACACTTGATTTCTTTACCTTTTATTCTGACAGGCACATGCAAGCTTTGTACTCCCAAAATTTTGCATTTGAAAGCCTTCCACTTACAACCTTTGCTGGAAACAGCCAGTCCCAATCCCCATTTGCCAGATCTTTTTTGATACCATTATAATTGACCTTTCTCCAATTTAGATTCTCAACCTGCAGACCAGGCCTATCTTTTTACATTGTTACTTTGAAACTAATGCATTGTGATCACGAGATGCAAAGTGATCTACACAAACTTCTGTCACCTGCCCTGTCTCATTCCCTAACAGCAGGTGCAATGTCTCATGCTCCCTCATTGGGACTTCTACATGCTGATGAAAGAAACCTTCCTGAACACATTTGACAAATTTTGAACCTTTTATAGTATGGGATTCCCTGTCAATATGTGAACAGGAAAGGACAGTGGACCAGGGAGAAAGGGAAGAAGGAGTGGAACTAAAGGGAAGTGATGAGCAGGTGAGGCGAAGAAGAGTGGTGAGAAGGCAACCAGAATGGGAAACGCAAAAAGAGTGAAGGAGTGAGGGAAGAAAAATTACCAGAAATTAGAGAAATTGATGTTCATGCCATCAGACTGGAGTCTACTCAGACTGAATATGAGGTGTTGCTCCTCCAGTCTGAGGTTTGCTGAGTATTGTTTGCAATTCTGGTCACCCCATTACAGGAAAGTAGTGGAGGCTTTATAGAGGGTGCAGAGAGATTTACCAAGGTGCTGCCTATATGGAGAGTTTGGGAAATCTTGAGTAGCTTTCTCTGGAGCATTAAAGGCTAAGACACCTGGGAAGTTTATGGGATTGTAAGAAGGCAAGTAGTCAGAATTTGATTTCTTCATTGACTTGCCTTTATGATCCAAAGATTCAAAGAACATTGATTATCAAAGAATGTATAAATTATACAATCTTTACTTACAGACAGTTACAAAACAAGAAACCTGACAACAAGAATAATAAAGATCAAGCCCCAAAGCACACAGAGCAAAAGAAAACAAACACAAATCACTCAAACAATAGAAGTGAGCATCATCACCAGAATTCTGAACCAAATTGAGTCCGTAGATCCAAATCCGCAGAGCAGCCCAGAGTAAGCCCAAAGCTTTGGTGTTCAATCCATCATTTTAGTGGGGATCATTGCCACAATGTTCACAGACATGAAGCACAGCAGCCGGGACAGCTCACAGCCTTAGCATTGCTGAGAAAGGAGCCCCCAGTCTATCTGGACCAGCATATATGGATTTTCAACACAGACTGCTGGTCAGTGCCAACATTACTGACCAATCCCAGTGACCAGTGAAGTGAGAGGGACGGAAAATGGTGGAAGTCCAATGAGGATAGCACGGAAGCAAATAGTGTGAGGTAAGTGAAGATCTTGGCAAAATATAATTAAGGGAAAATCTGAACTTGTCACGAACAATTTCAATTTACCTGTGCTTTAGAAAGATCGAAAAGCACAAGCACAGTCATGACTCAACAGGTATATCAGAGGGAGTTCACACACTGCTTTGCTTACATTGCCCCTCAGAGAAAGAATTAACTCCTACATGTGAAGACAGACTTCCTAGTGTCAGTCTTGAGGATACTTTAAGTCAGTGATGGATGTTCAAGTTAGCTTCACGGGTTTATCTTTTAATTATCACTATTACAGAGAGAATTCTCACCTGTCAGTTCATGGCCTCCTCTACTGTCATGATGAGCAACACATCATATTCTATTGGGGTAGCCTCCAACCTGACACGTGAACATTGATTTCTCTAACTTCTGTAATTTCACAGCCCTCTCACTTCTCTCTTTTCCCATTCTCCATTCTGGTTCAACTCATATCCCTCTCACACTTTATCTTCTCCCCAACTGCCCATCACCTCTGTCTGGTCCTCCTCCTCTTTCCCTTTTTTTTCATGGTCTACTCTCCTCTCCTATTAGATTCCTTCTGCAGCTTTTTATCTTTTCCACCAATACCCTCTCAGCTTCTCAATTCATCACCCTTACCCCTCCCGGGTGCAAAGGAGATTTACAAGGATGTTGCCTGGATTTAAGGGCATGTTTTATGAAGAAAGATTAAGTGATCTAGGGCTTTTCCTTTTGGAGCAAAGAAGGAAGAGTGGTGACTTGTTGGAGGTGTTTAAAATGACAGGAAGCATATACAGAGTGGATGGCCAGCATCTTTTTTCCCCAGGGAGCAAATGACAAGAAGGCATAATTTTAAGGTTAGAAATAACTACGTAGCTCAGGTTGAACTGGTTTGTTCTCCAATCTTGGCAATCCCTTTGCAAACATTTCATCACTATACGAGGTGACATCATCATGATCAAGATTGGAGAACTAGTCAACTCAACCAAAATTTTAATGTGATTGGAGGAAACATAGAAGACATCGGACGTAGATTTTTCACACAGAGACTGGTGGGTGTGTGGAACATCCCGCAAGGCAAGGCAAGACATTTAAGAGACTATTAGATAGGGACATGGCTGAAAGCAAAATGGAGAGCTATATAGATTGATCATGGAGTAGATTAAAAGGCTGGCACTACATCATGGGCAGTATGGCCTGTACTGTACCGTTCAAAATCTAAATATACTATCTCTTCCACCCCCATTTTCTAGACTTGCAACACACTTTCCAACTCACCGATGTTACAACACACACACCCTCTCTCTGATATCACTAAATTCACCTTCACTACTCAAGGGTGTTACTTGTGAGCCTGCAAATTCACCTAGCCTGCATATCAAAGAAACACCGGGGGCAAGTGGTCATCAGATGTTTAACTTGTAGCTGTTGAGTGCACATTATCCTGAAGTACTTGGCTAGAGATTTGCTCAAACTTCATTGAAAAGCTCATTTAAATACATGATGTGAGATTTTTGGCAGTGTGTGGACTAAGTATCTTTCCAAAAATGTTGATTCATTTCCCTGGGACAACACACAGGCCACAAACCCTCTGAAAAGGAAATCATTCCATCTTCTTGTTATAATGAAGAAGGCATCATCACTTAGCCTTCTTTAACCCTCTGTCCTTAAGCCTTTTTTCCTGCTCCTTAGCAACTCCCTTTGCACCAGAGGCTTCGATTGGGCAAGAGTTTGCTGGGTGGCATCCAGGAGGGTTTCTTGACACAGTGTGTGGATAATCCAAACATGAGAAAATCTGCAGATGCTGGAAATCCAAGCAAAACGCACTAAAAGTTAGAGTAATTCAGCAGGCCAGGCAGCATCTATGGAAAAGAGTAAACAGTTGATGTTTTGGGCCGAGACCCTTCACCAGGATTGGAAAAAAAGATGAGAAGTCAGAGAAAGAAGGTGCAGGGAGGGGAGGAAGAAATACAAGGTAATAGGTGATACGTGAAACTGAAAGGTGGAGGGGTGAAATGAAGAACTGGGAAGTTGATTGGTGCAAGAAGTAAAGGGTTGGAGAAGGGGAAATCTGATAGGAGAGGGAAGAAGACAATGGAAGAAAGGGGAAAAACCACCAGAGGGATGTAAGGAGATAAGGTGAGAGAGGAAGTGGGAATGGGAATACTGAAGGAGGGAGGCAACTACCAGAAGTTAGAGAAATCAATGTTCATGCCGTCAGGTTGGAGTCTACCCAGACGGATATAAGGAATATACTTCACCCCTCCCCCCTCCTGGTTTCACCTATCGCCTACCACCTTGTATTTCTTCCTCCCCTCCCCACCCCGCTTTTTACTCTGACTTCTTAAATTTTTTTCTCCAGTCCTGATGAAGTGTCTTAGACCAAAACGTCGATTGTTTACTCTTCCACAAAGATGCTGCGTGGCCTGCTGATTCCTCCAGCATTTTATGTGTGTTGTGTGGATAATCAAACCAGACAAGGGAACATACTAGAATGCACACTAGGAAGTGGCCTGGCTGGGTGACTGGGGTTTTGAGTCGGAAGAGTACAAGTCATAGAGCAATCGAGTGCTACAACACAATAACAGACCTTTTAGTCCATTTAATCCATTCTGAATTATAATTCTGCTTAATCCAATTGACCTACACCTAGTCCATAGCCTTACATACCCCCTCCATCCATGTACTTATCCTAATGTCTCTGAAGAGTTGAAATCAAACCGGCATCCAGCATCTCAGCTCTAGCTCGCTCCATGCTCTCACCACCCTCTGAATGAAGAAGTACTCCCTCAGGTTCTCCTTGAACACTTCACTTTTCACCCTTAACCCATGACCTGTAGTTCTGTTCCCACCCAACCCCAATGGACAAAACCTGCTTGTATTTACCCTATCGATACTCCTGTGTTAATAGATAGGCAGGTGAAACATTTGCCAAAATTTGTAGAGATTCAGAGGAGCTGTAAGGATTAGCATGTGTCAGGTGCAATGGAGTGATGTGTCGGGATGGTGGAAAGACAGTAAGCATGGCTTTATATGGGGAGATAGTAATACACAAAATGCTCATGTAACTCAAAAGGTCCCTTTATTAGGATGTCCTAATCTGATAAAGAGTCTCAACCTGAAATGTTGACTGTCTATTTCTCTCCACAGGTTCTGCCTGACCTGCTGAATTCCTCCAGCAATTTGTGTATGTTACTCTGGATTTCCAGCATCTGCAGAATTTTGTGTTTATGTTGCATGGAAAGGTGATGTGTTACAAAAGTCTGTTGAATTTTCTGAGGAGGTGATGAAAGATGATTGATGAGGGTAAGGCAGTGGATATTGTGTACATTGACCTGAGCTATGCTTTCCACAAGGTCTCCCATGGATGTCTGATCGGGAAGATTAAGACAAGTGGGATCCATAGAAACTCAGTTGATTGAATTCACAACTATCTTGGTAGTGATGGAAGGGCACTATTTTGACTGGAGGGCTATGACTAGTGGATCACATGGATTGGTGAGTGGACCTCTGCTGTTTGTGATTATACAGTGTATAAATGGCTTGGATGAAAATACAGGTGTGCTGATTTGAAGATGACACAAAAATTAGATAATGAGGAAAGTTGTCAAAGGATTCAGCAGGATAGAGTCAAGATGAAAATGTGGGTGGGGAAATGGCAGATGGAGTCCAATCTGGATAAGTGTGGGGTGCTGTGTGTTGAGAGGTTAACTGTTAGAGGAAACAATAGAGTAAATGGAGGATCCTTAGAAGAATTGATGTAAGGGGGATCTTGGGGTCCATATCTCTGAAAATGACAACACAAGTACATAGCATGTTATTGTTCAGGGAGGAAGTGCAAAAGTTGCAGCTGTATAGAATTTGGTTAGGTCCTGCTGAGATTATTGTGTGCAATTCTGGTCGCCCCATTACAGGAAGGACGTGAAGACTTTGGAGGAGGTGCAGAAGAGTTTGCCAGGATGTTGTCTGGATTAGATAGTATTAGTTCAAAGGAGAAGTAGAAGAAGAGGCTGTACTTGATCTGGTATTGGGAAATGAACCTGGTCAGGTGGCAGGTCTCTCAGTGGGAGAGCATTTTGGAGATAGTGATCACAATTCTATCTCCTTCACCCATAGCATTGGAGAGGGATAAGAACAGACAAGTTAGGGAAACATTTAATTGGAGTAAGGGGAAATATGAGGCTATCAGGCAGGAACTTGGAAGTATAAATTGGAAACAGGAGTTCTCAGGGAAACTTATGGAAAAAATGTGGCAAATGTTCAGGGGATATTTGCGCAGGGTTCTGCATAGGTACATTCCAGTGAACCAGGGAAAGGATGGTAGGGTACAGGAACCATGGTGTACAAAGGCTGTTGTAAATCTAGTCAAGAAGAAAAGAGGAACTTATGAAAGGTTCATAAAACTAGGTAATGGCAGAGATCTAGAAGATTTTCAGGCTAGCAGGAAGGAGCTTAAGAATGAAATTAGGAGAGCCAGAAGGGGTCATGAGAAGGCCTTGGCAGACAGGATTAAGGAAAACCCCAAGGCAATCTATGAGGATAAGACGTGAGAGAATAGGACCAACTAAACTTGACAGTGGAAAAGTGTGTATAGAACCAGAGGAGATAGCAGAGGTACTCAATGAGTAGTTTGCTTCAGTATTCACTGCAGAAAAGGATCTTGCTGATTGTAGGGATGACTTGCAGCAGACTGAAAAGCTTGAGCATGTGGATATTAAGGAAGAGGATGCACTGGAGCTTTTGGAAAGCATCATGTTGGATAAGTCACTGGGACCAGACAGTATATACCCCAGGCTACGGTGGGAAGTGAGGGGAGGAGATTGCTGAGCCTCTGGCAATGATCTTTGCATCATCAATGAGGATGGGAAAGGTTCTGGAGGATGGGAGGGTTGAGGATATTGTTCCTTTATTCAAGAAAGGGAGTAGCGATAGCCCAGGAAATTATAGGACAACCAGTCTTACCTCTGTGGTTGGTAAGCTGGCAGAGAAGATCCTCTGAGGCAGGATTTATGAACATTTGGAGAGGTATAATATGATTAGGAATAGTCAGCATGGCTTTGTCAAAGGCAGGTTGTGCCTTACAAGCCTGATTGAACTTTTTGAGGATGTGACTAAACACATTGATGAAGGTAGAGCAGTAGATGTAGTGTATATGGATTTCAGCAAACCATTTGATAAGGTACCCCATGCAAAGCTTATTGAGAAAGTAAGGAGGCATAGGATCCAAGGGGACATTGCTTTGTGGATCCAGAACTGGCTTGCCCATAGAAGGCAAAGAGTGGTTGTAGATGGGTCATATTCTGCATGGAGGCCGGTGACCAGTGATGTGCCTCAGGGATCTGTTCTGGGACCCCTACTCTTTGTGATTTTTACAAATGACCTGGATGAGGAAGTGGAGGGATGG
Source organism: Hemitrygon akajei (assembly GCF_048418815.1). NCBI lineage: Eukaryota > Metazoa > Chordata > Chondrichthyes > Myliobatiformes > Dasyatidae > Hemitrygon > Hemitrygon akajei. The sequence goes on along the minus strand of NC_133139.1, from coordinate 59,865,667 downwards.
GTTAGTAAATTTGCTGATGACACAAAGGTTGAGGGTGTTGTGGATAGTGTGGAGGGCTGTCAGAGGTTATAGTGGGACATCAATAGGATGCAAAACTGGGCTGAGAAGTAGCAGATGGAGTTCAACCCAGATAAGTGTGAGGTGGTTCATTTTGGTAGGTCAAATATGATGGCAGAATATAGCATTAATTACGAGACTCTTGGCAGTGTGGAGGATCAGAGGGATCTTGGGGTCCAAGTCCATAGGACACTCAAAGCTGCTGTGCAGTTTGACTCTGTGGTTAAGAAAGCATACGGTGCATTGGCCTTCATCAATCAGACCCCACTTGGAGTACTGTGCTCAGTTCTGGCCGCCTCACTATAGGAAGGATGTAGAAGCCATAGAAAGGGTGCAGAGGAGATTTACAAGGATGTTGCCTGGATTGGGGAGCATGCCTTATGAGAATAGGTTGAGTGAACTCGGCCTTTTCTCCTTGGAGCGACGGAGGATGAGAGGTGACCTGATAGAGGAGTATAAGATAATGAGAGGCATTGATCATGTGGATAGTCAGAGGCTTTTTCCCAGGGCTGAAATGGCTAGCACGAGTGGACATAGTTTTAGGATGCTTGGAAGTAGGTACAGAGGAGCTGTCGGGGTAAGTCTTTTACGCAGAGAGTGGTGAGTGCGTGGAATAGGCTTCCAGTGGTGGTGGTGGAGGTGGAAACGATAGGGTCTTTTTTTCGAGACTCCTGGATGGATACATGGAGCTCACAAAAATAGAGGGCTATGGGTAAGCCTAGGTACTTCTAAGGTAATGACATGTTCAGCACAGCTTTGTGGGCTGAAGGGCCTGTATTGTGCTGTAGGTTTTCTATGTTTCTGTTTCTATGACAAATTTAGGTTATTTTCTCCTGAGCATTGGAAGCTGAGGGGACACCTGGTCCCCTCAAAATTTGAAGAGGCAGAGATAGAACAATGTTGGAATGTCAAACGCAAGAGGGCATAGTTTTATAGTGAGAGTGGGGAACTTTAATGGATATTTATGAGTTAAGAGATTTACCAAGAGACTGGTAGGTGGTTGAAATGTGATGCCAGGGAAGTGGTGGAAGCAAATATGCCAGCAACATTTAAGAGGCATTTAGACAGGCAGGGAATAGAGGGATACAGAGCATATTCAGACAGATGAGATTTGTCCAAATTAGTATCATGGTCGGCACAGATGTTGTGGGCCAAAGGGCCTGTTCCTGAGCTGTACTGTTCTATGTTTTATGTACATTTTGGAGTACTTTCCCAGAGACTGGAGAATCCAGACCAAAGGAATATAATGGCTTCAAGTTTAGCACCTGCTGGATGAGTAGGAATTCTCATTGTGGATGGTGTTAGATGGGAGGGATTTTTGTAGCTTTCTAGTGATGGGAGGGCTTGCAGGGGGTCGGGGAATAGAGATGTGGCAAGTTCTATAGGAAGGATTATCTGCTGTAACATCCTGGTCCCTGGAACTGAGTCTTTTTTTTGAGTCTTCAAGATGTTAGAGAGAGAGTGGGGGGGGGGGGAGAGAGAGAGAGAGAGAGAGAGAGAGAGAGAGAGAGAAATGAGGGAGAGGGAGGTTCAGGGAGAGAGATGAGAGAGAGAGAGAGAAAGAGAGAGAGAGAGAGAGGGAGGTTCAGGGAGAGAGATGAGAGAGAGGTGCAGGAGGAGGAGGGAGGAGTGAAGGGAAGAGAGGAAGGGGAGTGAGAGGGGGAAATAGGGGAAGAGGGGGGAAGGGGAGAGGAGAAGAGAAGGGGAAAAGGGGGGAAGAGAGAAGAGAGGTGGGAGAGAGGAAGAAAGGGGGAAGGGGAAGGGGAAGAGGGAAAGAGGGAGGAAGAGGGGGAGGGGAAGAGAGGGGAAGAGAGAGGGGAAGAGAGGGGGAAGAAATTGGTAAGAGAGGGGAGGGGAGGGAAGCAAAGGGGGAAAGAGAGGGGGGTAAAGAGAAGAGAAGGTGCTTTACTTTCCTTCTCAATCCATTCTCCTGCCTTCTTCCCATAACCTTTAATGCCTTTACAAATCAAGGACCTATCAACCTCCGCTTAAATATACCAATGACCTGGCCTCCATGGCTGTCTGTGGCAATGATTTCCACAGGTATAGCACTTTCTGGCTAAAGAACTTCCTGCTCATCTCTAAAGAGCTGTCCTATTCTGAGGCTGTGCAATCTGGTGTTAGACTCCCCCACTATTGGAAACATCCTCTCCATATTTAGGTCTTTCAATATTCAGACAGTCTCAATGAGATCCCCCTTTGTTATTTTAAACTCCAGCGAGGACAATTGTCAGCATGAGATTTGCAGAGCTTCGATTAGTGCTTACGCCCTGGAATCCAAAGAGAAAGTGTCGAGATCAGGGAGCCTGATTTGAGAAGTGTTCCTTTCCCATGATAGGCACAGTGGATATTGTGAACGGGAGCTCAGAGGTAGTTCAAATCCCTTGTTCCATTTAATATGTTTTCAAGGTTACCGACAAAGAGGATAAACAGATGAAAAGGAGAAACTGTTACAAGGAATTTGACAAAGTGAGTTGTGCATCACCATCAGATTCCAGGTTTTGGGGAAACATTCCTGTTAGTTGGAGCCTAGCTTCCTGGAGAATTAAGATTCCACTTTGGGAATTCACCTGAAATGTAGACGATTCACCTGCTGTGGTGAGGCAGGTCTTTCCTCATTCTAAGACCACCATGGTGCCAGCTTTCCATTACGCACAGGAGCATTATTAGCCCATTCGGCCCAGCAAGTCCACTCCTTCATGGTCTTACAATTTTCCTTCATTAGTTAATGGAGTTTGGATCAACAGGTGGGTACCCACTTAAGGAATGAATTGTTTACTTGCCTTTCTGGTTACTGGAAGTGAAACCAGGCAGTGAGAGCATCAAGCGATTGATGAGAGATGTATCAGGGCACTGGCATTCAGAAAGTACACTGAGAACACCTGCTAAACTGGGCAACTCCATTTCAAAGGCTCCAGGACATCTGTCAGTGTGAATGCTGCCACCAGGATCTTCCCAACCCATTTAACTTCACATCTGGCAATAACCAGACCTGCCCTGAACCAGGTATCTGAAGTAACTTTCTGTTTGCAGAGGGATTCATAGAACGTAGAACATTTCGGCTGATGAGTAGACACTTCAGCTTACGGTGTTGTGTCAAACACACACAAAATGCTGGAGGAACTCAGCAGGCCAGACAGCAGCTGCGGAAAAGAGTACAATCAACACTTCGGCAAAACTCTTCATCAGGACCTTGAAGTGTTGCAGCCCAAAACATCGACTAGACTCTTTTCCATAGATTAGTGGTCGCCAACCATTGATTGCGATCGACGGGTCGATCTTTGAGACTTTTCCAGTAGATCCCCCCCAAAAAAAGAAAAATAAATACACAAGTACTGTTGAGAGATTGTTTCCGGGTTGCGGGGTTTTAGTTCTGTTCTTTCTGCCCAGTGAGCATGCGTGTAGCTCCCCCGCACTACACAGTGTAATTCAGTGGGCCCCAACCACCAGGACGCAAGGAAATGATATGAGTCAGCTGCACCTTTCCTCATTCCCTGTCAGGCCTACTGTTGAACTTGAACCCATGCGAGGTCATCAGTCACCTAAACGCAGTGATACCCTCGCGCCAGGGATCACTGGTTGGCCTCGCGCGGCCAGCAGGAAGCGCCATTGCTACTGGCCTGGAGCGCAGACAGATGGGTGCTGCCTCTAAACCTGTTTAGCACACTGAATGTTCGTGGGGAACCCGGTGCTAAAATATTCGCAGACGACCTAATTCGGGCTCAGGGTTTCATAAGTAACAGAGCAGCTACTGCGCTGCGATCTACTGAAAGTCATCCCTTGGCCGATAGGTCCTACAAGGGGTGTGGGCATGCGTCTTGTCGCACTCCTCGCTCGGTCAATCGCTTTCTCTGGACTGCGACCGCCGTGGCCCCAGCACGGGGACCTCCAGCCCTTACCTTGTTCTCTCACTCCACCCGCGACCAGCCATACCTGGCCAAGGTGTCTGGCACCGGGCGGGCGGGAGGCTAGAGTTCGGGCCCGGAGGTTGTCTAATGAGGCAATGAAGCCCTCAAAACTGCTTCGGTACCCTGAGTCCAAGCACCCTGCACTTAAAGACAAACCCATTGAGTTTTTTCAGTGGAAAAAACGTGAGCAAGCGGGACAGAAGCTAAGTGTTGAGAGCCGTGGAAACTAGATTGCGGAATAGACTGGACATAAGGAACCTGCTTCGAGTGTCGCTGTATTCTGGTCGTGTTTAATACCCCTCACCCCATTGGCCGGTCTGCAAGAATATTGTCAATATTAAACCGGTCCGTGGTGCAAAAAAGGGTGGGTACCCCTGGTGTTTATACATTATTTCTACTTCCAGGTTGCGGGGTTTTACTTCCGGTCTTTTCTGCCCCAGTGCGCATGCGTGTAACTAATTGATCTGGGGGTCGATCTTGCCTTTCACTAAGGCCAAGGTAGGGGATCTTGGGCTTCAAAAGGTTGGTGACCACTACCATAGATGCTGCTGAGTTCCTCCAGAATTTTGTTTGTGTTGCTTGGATTTCCAGCATCTGCAGAATTTCTGTTGTTTGAAATTAAAAGATTATCTTTATTTATCACATGTACATCAAAACATACAGTGAAATGTGTCATTCTGTGTCAAATCAAATCAGCGAAGATTGTGCTGGGCAGCCTGTATGTGTGGGCATGTACCAGTGCCTATATAGCATTACCACAACTTACCAAAGCCTATCCATCTGTATTTGGACTGTGGGAGGAAACCAGAGCACCCAGAGGAAACCCATGCATTCACGGTGAGAACGTACAAACTTTACAGAGAGCAGCAGAAATCAAACCTCAATATCACATCTACTAATCTAATCCCTTCTATTTTCCACTCATATGTCTAAAAGCACCTTGAATGCCTTCTATTATGCTTGCCTCTCCCACCACCTGGCAGCACATTCCAGGCACCCACCGCTCTGTGCAAAAATACTTTGCCCTGTACATCTCTTTTGAACTTACCTGAAAGGCATTCCCTCTAGTTTTCGAAAGTTTCATCCTAGGGAAAAGTTACTTGCTGTCTTCTCTTTCTATGCCTCTCATTATCTTATAAGCCTTTGTCAGACTTCCCCTCAACCTCCGGAACTCCAGAGAAACAAACCAAGTTTGTCCAGCTTCTCCATTTGGCATGTGTCCTCTAATCCAGGTGGCATCCTGGCAAACCTTTACTGCACCCTCTCCAAGGCTTCCACATCCTTCCTATAATGTTATGACTAGAATGAATGCCGTACTCCATATGCCACCTAACTAGATTTTGATAAAACTGCAACAGAACTTCCTGATTTTTGAATTCAGTTCCTTACTTAATAAAGACGAACATGCCATATGCCTTCTTTACCACCCTATCAACCTGTGTAGCCACTTTCAAGGATTGATTAACAAGCTCCCTCTGCTTATCTGCACTCTTGCCATTAACAGTGTACTGCCTCTTTACATTTGATCACCCAAATTGCAACAGTTCATATATGGCAGGATTAAATTCTATCTGCCATTTTTCCATCCATATCTGCAACTGATCTATATTTTACCTGGACAACCTCTCTCTCTAATTCAGTCTCCCTAGCCCCAGCAACATCCTTGTTGCATTGTTTCTGGTTTAACCACATCTTTCCGATATAATTTGTCAAAAGAGCGGGGTAGTGTCTGCCAATGATAGTTGGTTCTCTGTTCGCATTCTCGGATGAAGTTACCTGACCATTCCCATGTCCCTGCCTGGTGGGAACCTGCTCTGAGTACCACCTTTCCCCATCCCACAATAGTAACAATGCTACATTGGCCATGAAGTACATTGTAATGACATGAGACTACAAAATGGTTGTCACCAAAAGACTCATGAAAATTACTACAGATGTAGCATAGAGAGCATCCTGACTGGTTTCATCTCTGCCTGGTTTGGAGACTCCACTGCACGAGAAATGGCAGAGGGCAGTATACTCAGCCAGCTCGATCATGGGCACCCTCCCCACTGCTGAGGACATCTTCAAGAGACGGCACCTCAAGAAGGCAGCATCCATCACTAAGGGCCCCTCAGCATCTAGAACATGCCCTCTTCTTGTTACTTTCATTGGGGACCAGGTAGAGGAGCCTGAGGACACACACTCAATGTTTTAAGAGCAGCTTTGTTCCTTCTGCCATCAGATTTCTGAATGGTCCATGAAGACTACCTCATTATTGCACTATTTATTGTTTGCAATTTATAGTAATTTTATATCTTTGCACTATACTGCTGCTGCAAAACAAACTTCATGTCATATAAGACAGTGATAATAAACCTGATTCTGTTATGAATTCAATGATATTTTCCTTTAAAGAGTATCTTGGAGCAACTAAGCCACAGATCTAAGTCACAGAAGCTGGTTTTGGTGAGTGAACAGCCCTTTGTTAATCCCACAACTAGCCCCTCCCACTCATCTCACCACCCAAACATATCTCCTCTCCCAACCACTGTACACGTTCTAACAGCTGGATATTACCAAGTCCCATTATCAGGAGTTGGGATGTTGTGATGTGTTCTATAACACATTGGTGAGGCCTAATTTGGGATATTGTGTGTATTTCTGGTCACCTACCTACAGGAAAAACAATAAGATTCAAAGAATACAGAGAACATTAACAAGAATGTTGCTGGGACTTGTTAGGGAGATCTTATAGAGGTATACAAAATATACAAAAATCTTATAGTGGGATATAAAATGCAAGCAAGCTTTTTCCACTAAGGCTCAGTGAGACTAGAACTAGAGGACATAGGTTAAGAGTGAAAGGTGAAATATTTAAGGAGAGCCTGAGGGGGAATGCCTTCACTCAGAAAATGGTGCAAGTGTGGAAGAAGCTGGAAGTGGTTTGATTTCAACATTTAAGAGAAATTTGAGTAATTATATGGGTGGGAGAGATATGGAAGGAAGGTTAGATGGAATGAAGGACATATTTCTGTGATGTTGTGCTCAATGACTCTATCACTCTATGATTAGCATAATTGTTCAAAAGACAAATTGACCTCTAGATTTTAAATTCTATCGTCCACAAGACTACAAGGACTCAGTTGTATTCTAAGATGCCTGCTGACATGAGTATTGGTAAGTGGCTTTCTACCAAGCTTTGAGATAGGTGTATCTGAGGGACCCAGATACAGGAAGATCTGCCTGACTCCTAGTGCCTCATTCTGAGCAGCATGTAATCGATGATCTTTACCATTGGGTGGTGGTTTGACATCTGCGTCTCCTTGCTGGTTCGAGCTTTCAGATTGTCCTGACTCTGTGAGATAAAAAGAGACGGGTGATCAGCACTGGGAGATTCTTTTGTCTATCGTTCAACCAAACACCGCCCATCACTCAATAGCAAGACAGTCTCATCAGTAGGGATGGTGATGTCAAACCTCTCGCAGTAGCCCATGGCTAACAGTAACATCTCATGTTATCAGTCAGGACTACCTGGCCTGGAAAGATCTGCTGATTTTCCAAATGTATTCATCCCCTCAAAGCAGAGTTAATTTAGACCATCAGCTTTCTTACAGGCAGATACCTTTCATGGAATTGTTCCAAAGGTTTCTCAAGGGAGGTCTATTGCTCTATCAAGAATTCCATGAAAAGTATCTGTCTTTTTTTTTAACTACAATCTCCGGGGAATACTAAATGAAGTTTCCAAGATATTGATTGAACATTACTCTCCTGCTAATTACTCCCTCCCAAGTTATACACCATCCTTCCTTGGAAACATATCACTGTTTCATCATCACCACCAAATCTAAATCCTGGAACTTGTTCCCAATAGCACCATTGCCAGTTGGACTGCAGAGGTTCAAGAAGGCAGCTCATCACCACCACCAAAGGGAAGTTAGGAATGGACAATAATTATTGGTATTGCCAGTGATACCTATATGTATTAATAAATAATATCATAAATAAATAAATAAATAACACAGCCCACGGTTGGCAATGTTGGCCCCATTATGTCCAATATATCGTTAATTATTTGAATCTGTGTTTAACAAATATTTTTCCCACAACCAGATATTGCCCAAGTTCGCTGTGGAGGCCAATTCTGTGGGTATATTTAGGACAGAGGTTGATAGATTCTCAATTAGTCAGGGCATGAAGGAATATGGGGAGAAGAAAGGGAAATGGATCAGCCAAGATGAAATGGTGAAACAGACTTGATGGGCCGAATGGCCTAATTCTGTTCCTATATTTTATGGTCTTACAATCTAAATACATTAATAAATGATTTAATGTATTGAATATGTTCAAATGAAATAACATGGTTGCTAGTGTTAAATAAGACTGTAAGATAGAGGAGCAGAAGTAGGCCATTCAGCCCATTGAGTTTGCTCCGCCATTCAATCATGGGCTGATCATATTCTTCCAGCCATTCCCACTCCCCTGCCTTCTCTCCATACCTTTTGATGCCCTGGCTAATCAAGAACTTATCTATCTCTGCCTTAAAGGCACCCAATGACATGGCCTCCACAGCCACTCATGGTAACAAATTCCACAGATTTACCACCCTCTGACTAAACTAATTTCTCCACATCTCTGTTCTAAATGGATGTCGTGCTCTCTTGTCCTAGACTCCCCTACCATGGCAAATAACTTTTCCATATCTAATCTGTTCAGGCCTTTTAACATTCGGAATGTTTCTATGAGATTCCCCCTCATTCTCCTGAACTCCAGGGGATACAGCCCAAGAGCTGCCAGATGTTCCTCATACAGTAACTCTTTCAGTCCTGGAATGACATTGGCTTCAACAGAATGTAACACCAGAAAAGAGAACAGTATAATGCTCAATTATATTCAGGGACCATGTACAAGATTCTAGTCCCAAGCCTGCCAAACATTCTCCTGGAACCTCTAAAGTTACATCTTGTCACCTCACTATGCAGTGCAGTCCAATTCACATCTACCCCCTTTCCCCACTCCAGTTTAGCTTTCTCTGTGAATATAAAATGTAGCTGTATAGCACCGGTTTCAGATTTTCTCCAATAAGAATTAATGGGAATCTGAACAGATTATATTAATTTTATTTGTCACATGTACATCCAAACATCGAAATATGCAATGAAAAGTCTCAAATGTATCAAATCCAATCAACGAGGATTGTGCTGGTGGCAGCCCACAAGTGTCGCCACTGATCCAGCGCCAACATAGCATGTCCACGACTCACTAACCCTAGCCTGTATGCCTTTACAGAGCATCCAGAAGCCCATGTGATCACAAAGAGAATATCCAAGCTCCCTACAGCGGCAGAAATTGAATCCCAATTGATAACCGCTGGTGTTGTAGTAGCGTTACACTAACTGCTGTGGTAGCATGTCAGAAGCCCAGGACAGAAACCTAAACAGGATCTGATAGAGTACCAGAGAGATAAGTTGTGGAGAATTTTGGGAGCGAATTTTCCATGATGAAGTGGTAAGTTTCCAAGTGAAGAACCTAAAATATCAGATCAAAGTGATGTTTTTAATTCAGTGACAGCAAGGTGTCATGAGATGTCTTTATGAAGAGGACTACAAGGTTTCCAAAAGAGGCAGTGTGTAGTGAGACTGTCAGGAAGGACAGGTACATGATAGGACCGAACTGCAATCAGTAGGATGAGAAAGCTGACATAGGATCAGAAGATGTAGGATCCTTATGGTGGGATTAAGAACTGCAAAGGTAAAAAGACTCTGATGTGAGTTATATATAGGCCTTCAAATAGTAGCCAGGAATTGGGCTACAAATTACAACAGAAGATAGAAAAGGTTTGTCAAAAGGGTAATGTTACAATGGCCATAGGGGATTTCAAGATGCAGATAGATTGGGAAAATGAGATTGGTGCTGTATGTCAAGAGACAGGATTTGTAGAATGCTTACAAGATAGTTTTGTAGAGCAGCTTGTGGTTGAGCTCACAAGGGGATCAGTTATTCTGGACTGGGTATTGTGTAATGAACCAAATTTGATTAAGAAGGTTAAAGTAAAGGACCCTTCAGGAAGCAGTGATCGTAATATGATAGTATTTACCCTGCAATCGGAGAGGAAGAAGGTGAAGTCAGAGGTATCAGTATTGCAGTGGAGTAATGAGAATTACAGAGGCATGAGAAATGAGCTGGCCAAAGTTGATTTGAAGGAGACACTAGCAGGACGGATGGCAGAGCAGCAATGGCTAGAGTTTCTGTGATCAAATTGGGAGATGCAGGATAGGTACATCCTAAAGAGGAATTATTCTAATTCAACTCTGTAAGATCACCTCTCAGTCTCCTACGTTCCAAGCAATAAAATCCTAGACTGTCCAACATCTCCCTATAGCCTAGACCCTCATGTTAGAGCAACATCCATATAAATCATTTCTGCACTCTTTCCAATTTAATAACATCTTTCCTACATCAAAACTAAACACAATATTCCAAATGCAGCTTCATCAGAATTTGTACAACAGCACTAGGATGTCCCAGCTCCTGTACTCAGTGCCCAAACTGATGAAGGCCAGTCTTCTTCACCACTCTGTCTACCTGTAACTCCACTTCTAAGGAATCATGTACCTGAACACCAAGATCCCTGTGTTCTACAACACTCTACATGTTCCACCTGCTAACTCTTAAAGTTCGATCATGATTGACTTTCCAAACTGCAACACCTCAGGAACATGAAATCAACTGCACGCGTCTGCTTGGGATATCAGTGGCTCAATCGCCCATCTGGACAATGAGCCCAAAAACCCTGACTCCAGGTGGTGGCTTTCACTGGTGAAAGATTACCCTTCAGTCCTGATGAAGGGTCTTATTCTGAAACGTCAACTGTTTACTCCCTTCAAAAGATGCTGCCTGATCTGCTGAGTTTCTCCAGCATTGTGTGTGATTGGTGGCATCCTACCTTGTCTGTAGTGTTACCTTACCAGTGAGATGCTACACAGAGACTCCAGCCACCCTCTTAGCCATGCAACAGGCACAGGTGCACGGGATCAAGTGGAGGGGACCTGACCCTTCTCCTCTGCAGTATTTATGCCTCAACTAGCATCACTAGGTTTCCTCCAAGCATTGCTATTTGCAGAAGTTTGTTGTGCACAGATATAAACTGGATATGCTCTGCAAATTAGACAGCAACCTCCCACCAAACTTATCCCCTGAATTTGCATTGGATTTATCCATCACTTGCTCAAGCTTCCCCAATAAGTGAAAACATCAGTTCTGTGTCCAACCTACCAAACACTTCTTAATCTCAGAGTCCATCAATCCATAAATGCAATATATCTTCTCTGAAAGCAGTTAAGCAGTATGGGACATTTGAATCTGCTCCAATGGAGCTGCACATTTATCCTCTCCTAAAGCATGGAATGTGGGGGGGGGGAGGGGGGGAGAGAGAGAGAGAGAGAGAGAGAGAGAGAGAGAGAGAGAGAGAGAGAGAGAGAGAGAGAGAGAGAGAGAGAGAGAGAGAGAGAGAGAGAGAGAGAGAGAGAGAGAGAGAGAGTGTCTAGAACATATATGTCAAACTCAAGGCCCGCGGGCGGTGGAATTATCTTTGGCCCGCGAGATAATATCTAATTATTATTAAAGCTGGCCCCAGTAATCGAAGCGCCTATGGCGTATGATATGGCTAATGCTGAGTTTATTCAGGTACCAAGTTTTCAGGGTTTTTAGTGTTTATTCGGCAGTCTTGCTTGGCAGTCTTCTTCATAAGAAACGGAATTTGTAAAGTGAAACACTTTGTAGTTATAGCAGAGACTGAGACACATGAGAGCAGGCTGAAAAAACGGAGGCAACGAAAGCTGCGTTCGCACGCGTCCGACTGATCCGGCCCGCATGAAGCTGCATTTTGCTCAATCCGGCCCATGACCTAAAATGAGTTTGACACCCCTGGTCTAGAACCACTAACCCAGCGTGAATCACTCAGAACTATAAATTTGACGTGAAAAATAAATTCCTCGTCTTTGATCAATTAAGTTGTAGCGTATAAATGTTTGTAATGACTTGTAGAACATCAAATACCTATTAATCATAAACACTAGGACTGCAAGGAAAACTTTGATCGATGGAAATTCCTTTAATGCCTCAGGCAAACATTATGGAATGAGAGGAGGCATGAGCATTAATGGCTGGAACGTGGAACTGTCAGCACACCAGTGCTCACCAGTGTGATCCTCTGATTAGTTTGATGGTAGCTGGTGGAGGCAGAGAGATTACTCCCCTTCACCAAATGTCAGTGTAGACACAGAACATTACTTCCCCATTTATTTTCATCCTTATCAGGACCAGAGACAAGAAAACAAACAGCTGCGTCAAGATTAGCCACAGTCTGACAATTTAGAGGTTGTGAGTTGAAAAGATCTCTGGAGCAAGATGTGAACTAACTAATTCCTGGGAAAGAGACGTGCAAGAAGTTGGAGTGTGTGTCTACTGATTCACTAATGGTCCCCTGAATACATTCTATACCACGCCTACAATTCCCAACCTCTCTGACCACCTCATTCTGAAGAGCTCTGGTTTGCAGAGTGAGCTCAGTTAGTATGTTTAGCTTTTGCCTGGACTCTTCCGAATTTTGGGACCTAGAACTAGCACCTTCAGTGCCTTGAGCCTCAATTTCTCCCAGCACTCTGAGGCCTCCACTTCATCCAAATGTAATCACTCCACCAGCATCACAGTCCTCAACTAGATGTAAGACCATAAGATCATAAGACATAGGAGCATAATTGGGCCATTTGGCTCATCAAGTCTACTCTACCATTCCATCATGGCTGATTTACTATCCCTCTTAACCACATTCTTCTGCCTTTACCCCATAACATTTGATGCCATTACTAATCAAGAAAATATCAACTTTCACTTTAAATATACCCAATGGCCTCCATAGCTGTCTGTGGCAATGAATTCCACAGATTCATGATCCTCTGGCGAAAGAGATTTCTCCTCATCTCTGTTCTACAGGAACAAGCTTCTGTTCTGATGCTGTGCACTCTGGTTTCAGACTCCCCTTCAGGCTATAGGAAATAGCCTCTTCACTTCCACTCTATCTAGGTCTTTCAATATTCTATAGGTTTCAATGAGATCCCTCCCCCACCCTCATTTTTCTAAATTCTAGTGAGTTCAGGCCCAGAGCCATCAAACACTCCTCATATGTTAACTCTTTCATTCCCAGAATAATTCTCTTGTACTTCTTCTGGATTCTCCCAAATGGCAGTACATCTCTTCTTAGGTAAAGGGCCCAGAATTGCTCACAACACTCCAATGTTGGAACGGCTTTCCTAAACTTCTCCAAATCTACCTCTTCCTTCAAGACACTGCGCAAAACCTACCTCTTGGTAAGAGCTGTAAGGAAAAGACAGCCAAATTTGAGTTGATTTCTCTGGAACAGCAGAGGCTGAGTGGAGACCTGATAAAAGTTTATAAAATTATGAGGATTGTAGGTAGTTTAGATAGTCTTTCTCCCAGGCAGGAAATGTCAGGTACAAGAGGACATGCATCTGAGCTCAGATGGGACAAAGTTTGTTTTACACAAAGAGTGGTGGGTGCTGGAACAGGTGGTAATGGAGGCACATATGACACCAGAGCTTAGCAGGCTGTCAGATAGACTCACAAACATGCAGGGACTAGAGGGATATGGACCATGTACAGGCAGAAGAGGTTTAGTTTAGTTTGGCATAGTGTTCAGCACAGACACAGTGGGCTGAAGGGCTTACTTCTGATCTGCACTCTTCTGTGTTCTTTAACTTCAGAATGCTCAACTACACTGTCAAGATGGTAAAAGGTTGCTAAAGTACAGTCTCTGTTGTAGTATTGGAAACCCAGCAGTCGACATGTTCTCAGCAAAATCCCAACAGACAGCTGTGCCATAATGATCCTACCATTCCTCTCATTTTGGAGTGGTGATGGAGAGCCTAACTTTTCACCTCCTTGAATTGTTTTTATCCAGCTGAGAGAGCAAGGTGGGGAGGGGTGGTCTGCATTAATATCTCACATGGAACAGAACTTCTGCCAGTGCACACCCCCCTAGGACTGCAGCCACGCTCACCTCAGTGAGGAACTGTGGACCCACAGACTCCTTGGCTCAAAGTACAGTAGTAATAAACACAAGAGATTCTGCAGATGTTGGAAATTCAGACTAACACACACACACACACACACACACACACACACAATGCTGGAGGATCTCAGCAGGTCAGGCTGCATCTATGAAGGGGAATATACAGTTGATGTTTCAGGGTGAGACCCTTCATCACCTATCAATTGGCAGCTTGTACTCCTTCCACTCTCCTCCCTCCCCCCAACTTATTCTGCCTCTTTCACCATTCCAGTCCTGATGAAGGGTCTTGGTCTGAAACGTTGATCATTTATTCCTCTCCATAGATACAGCCTGATTGATGAGTTCCACCAGCATTTTGTGTGTGACTCAGAGTAGTTCTCACTCTGCCTTCACACAGACTTATTAGGAAGTTAAATATAATTTAACAACAACATTTACCACTTGCTAAATAAATGATGACTATTAGAGCCATTCCAGTAATACCTTTCTCTCCAAAACCTCTCAGTATAAGTAATGATGATGTTAAGAGTTGTATGCCTCTGATGTTTAGTAATGTCTTTTAATAAGTTTGTTTTATGTCTTTGCCTGCTGAAACATTTTCTGGTAATGACCCTCCCCATTCAAACATAGAACATATAACAGTACACCACAGCACAAAACAGGCCATTCAGCCCTCCATGTTTGCCAACCTTTTAACCTACTTCATGACCAACCTAATTCTTTCCTCCAACACAGCCCTCCATTTTTCTTTCATCCATGTGCCTATCTAAAAGTCACTTAAATGTCCCTGATGTATCTCCCTCTATCACCACCACTGGCAGTGCATTCCAAGCACCTACCACTCAATGTGTGAAAAAAAAACCTCTGATAACTCCCTAAACTCACCTTAAAAGATCGTCCTGTTGTATTACTCTGGGAGAAAGGCACGGGCTATCAATCTATCTATGCCTCATATATTCTTATACACCCCTATCAAGATACCACTCATCTCCCTTCACACCAAAGAGAAAGCCCTAGATTGTTCAATTTTTCTTCATAAGACATGTTCTCTAATCTAGACAGCATCCTGGTAAATCTCCTCAACAGTTTTCAATAGGTACATTTAATGTCAGAAAAATGTATACAATATATACCCTGAAATTCTTTTTCTTTGCAACCATCCACAAAAACAGAGGAGTGCCCCAAAGAATGAATGACAGCTAACCATTAGAACCCCATAGCCCCCCCCAGCCCCCCTCCCTACCACGCACAAGCAGCAGCGCGGCAACGACCTCCCCCAACTCCCACCGGCAAAGAAGTTGAGCACTCTGTGCACTCTCTAGGGAAAGTAGAACAGAACACAATATTCCAAATGTGTTCTAACCAATGTATTATAGAACTGCAATGTTACCTCACAGCTCCTGAACTCAGTCCCCTTGACTAATGAAGGGCAACACACAATACACCTTCTTAACAGCCCTATCAACATAAATGGCAATGGGATGCTGGATCCATAAGAGGCTTTGAAAGAGTGGATAGCCAGTGCCTGTTTTACCCAGGGTGGAAATGGCTAATACAAGGGGCATTATTTTAAGATGATTAAGAATGTATGCGGGGATGTTAGTGGTAGGTGCTTTACACAGAGTATGGTGGGTGTGTGGATCACCTTGCCAGAGGTGGTGAAAGAGGCAGATACATTAGGGACATTTCAAAACTCTTAGATAGGCACATGCATGAAAGGAAAATGGAGGGCGATGTGGGAGGAAAGGGCTAGATTAATTTTAGAGTAGATTATAATATTATGTGCCGAAGGACCTGTACTGTGCTTTAGTGCTCCATGTTCTATGTCCTATTTCCTTCATAGCTTCCTCAGCTGGTGTTTAAACAGTATATCCTTGCTTCAAATCAAGGAAATCTGCAGAAAGCTTAGAGGTCATCCAGCCCATCTTTACTGTGCCAACCACAAGCAGACATTAGGGTTATCCCAAGGAACTTATCACATAGGCCTTTGCAACAGGGTGGCTTACCTGCAACAACATGGGCTGAATGACATCTAACCTTGCTGTAAATTCATTTGATTTGAAGCAAGGATGTACTGCTGCGGGTTGATAAGACAGTCAGACTGCATTTGCAATATTATGAGCAATTTTGGGCACCATATCTGAGGAGGAATGTGCTGGTCCTGGAGTAGGTCTGGTGGAGATTCACAAGAATGGTTCCAGGACATGAAGAACATTTGATATGTCTGGGTCTGTACTGACTGGAGAATGTAGAACTAGAAGAATGGGAGGGAGGGTGTGGGGGAGTCTCATTGAACCTACTGGATACAGACAGGCCCAGATGGCGTGGATATGGAGAGTATGTTTTAATCAGTGGGATATTCTAGGACTAGAGAGCACAACCTCAGAATAAAGGGATGTTCCTTTAGACCAGAGAAAAGGAGGAATTTCTTCGGAGTGTGGTGTATGTGCGAAATTCATTGCCACAGACAGCAGTGGAGGGAAGTCATTGTGTGTATTTACGGCAGAGATTGATAGCTCAGAGACTGATATCTTCTTGATTGGTAAAAGGGCTAAGGCTTATGAGGAGAAGGCAGAAGAATGGTGATGAGAATAATAAATCAACCATGGTGGATCGGTGGTGCAGATTTGTTAAACTGAATGGCCTAATTCTGCTCCTATATCTTATCGACCTCACTCCCCCCTTATCTGCACTGCAATGTGAACACTTTAAACCACTTTCTCTAATGCTCTTTACATTGGAAATACATGCTGGTATTTAGGGTATTTATGCATATTTTATTCTGTGTTTATTAACTTCTAACTTTATATTGTATACAATTCATTTTGAACATTGAATGTTGTGGTTCTTGCTGCACCAACACACCACAGTAAATTCCTAATACATGTAAATGTATATGGTGAATAAAGATGGAACAGAGTTGCTGGGCAGAGTGCCCTAATCCTGCTGCTATATCTTCTTATGATCTTCCATCATCCACCCTGATATCCAGTTCCCAGAGCTAAAGTCATTAACCCTCAAGGATGAAGTTCAAGTCTGAGCAGCTTCAAATCCCAGAAACCCCAGTGGGGATTATTGCGGACTTTTAACAGTGGCAGTAAGTCATGTCATTCTCCACATCCCTTCATATTGTGAGTCAGAAAACAATGGAAATTCTACTGCTTCATTCCTGTAAATCAAGCTGTAATGTATAAGCAATCCCAGATGTTAGTCGTGGCTCACTATTCTGAAAATATCCTAAAGCTTTCTGGAGCTTTACCAACTCCTGGAAGTTGGGGCAGTAGGAGCACCTTGTAGCTATTGAAGGCTTTAAAGTCCCCTCAATATCTTTGAAGCTGAGAACCAGATGGGGAAAATAAAGACCACCTCAACTCATCTATCCATTATATCCTTCAGTCTTAACAGTCAGACACTGATTTCAACAGTAAACCTAACCACCTTCCTCAGACGCAAGTTAGTCAAATGACAAGTCCCCCTAGAGACCCCTCCATACATACTTTCTTCAGTGAGCAGGGTATGGGTGGGGCTTAATGCTTGATCCTGATTGTCTGGGTCTGAATTGCCTATTCCTGATTAGCACTCTGGAACACCATTGAAGACCAGGATAGCAGAGCATAGGAGTGCCTGAAAAGACCTGAGAGCAGAATGAAGTGTGACCGCTGAACACTTTTCTATCGTGCTCATGTAGACTAACGTCTGATGAGGCCGACATCCTTGGCAGGAAGAGAATACCTACCAGAGAAAGATAAGGGAATCACCAAGATGGAGCATGTGGGGGACCTAAGTGTGGGTTCTAAGAGTGTAGAGTCTGGGACCACACGTTCCTAAAGAGGGTTTAGGCTAAAAAAAAATGACCAACCAGAACAAGGCCAATTCAAACTAACCAATCAGAAATAGGAAATTCAGGTCCATCCAAACAGGATTACGCATTAAGCCTTGTTTATGTTCTGCTCACTCGAGAGAGTATATAAAGTGGTGTCTGTAGAGGGACTTGATGTTTGACTAACTTGTGCCTGAGGAAGATGGTCAGGTTTACTGCTGAAACATTGCAATCAGTATCTGTAAGTACGTGACTGTTAATGCCAGAGCATAAAGAGGATAGATTTGATAACCAGTCACAAAAATCGTCACAATTTGGAACAAAATCTTTCACAAAGACCATAAGATAAAGGAGCAGAGTGAGGCCATTCAGCCCATTGAATCTACTCCACCATTCCATTGTAGCTGATTTATTTTCCCTCTCAGCATCATTCTCCTGCCTTCTCCCAGTAACCTTTGATGCCATTACCATTCAAGAAACTATCATTCTTTAAATATACACATTGACTTAGCCTCCTCAGCTTCTATGGTGTGGCAACAAATTCCACAGATTCACCATAATTTGACTTAAGGAATTCCTCCTCATCTCTGTTATAAAATTACACCCTTCTAATCTGAGGCTGTGCTGTTTGGTTGTAGACTCTCCACTATAAGAAACATTCTTTCTACATCCACTCTGTCTAGGCCTTTCAATATTTGGTAGATTTCAATGAGATCTCCCCCCTATTCTTCTAAATTCCAGTGAGTACAGGCCCTGAAGCAAATCTTATGTTAACTCTGTCATTCATGATATTATTCTCATGGATCTCCTCTGGACTCTGTCCGATGTCAGAATATCATTTCTTAGGTAAGGAGCCCAGAACTGCTTACGGTACTCCCAATGTGCTCTGACCTCTGGTATTGTAAACCACTTGCACTAACTGCTATGCTATGGTGCTACCCACACAGTCTTGATAGAGTAAAACAGCAGAAATGTTTCTGATGCTAGTAAAATCTGTCACCAATGAATAAGGAAGGGTTCAACAAGTATGGCCACAAAAAAAAAGATACAAAGTAGTTTTTAAAAGTTCAGGAATGTGCTTAGTAGAAGGATGCCTAGAACAGATTCATTAACAGCCTTTGACAGAATATTGATCATGTGCAGGGCTTTGAGGAAGTCGTACGGTTAAATTAGTCTTGAGTTCAAGTACCACGTGGCAATTGTGGAGGTTAAACTCAGTTAATAATGCAGAATGTGTAAAGACCCTAAGGAACGGTGATTACAGAAAATCATAGATCATTACTCAAACCTATTTGGTTTTCTAGAAGGTCTGCCATGCTGACCCTGACTGGCCACATGTGACTCCAAATATACCAATATGGTGGAGTCTGAATGACTAAGGTTTGATTCAAGAGCAATTCTAGTATGATAAGATGAACTCTTGACCTCACAATTTACCTCATTATGACTATGCACCTTATTAAAGATTAAGATTAGCTTTTTTTTAATCACATACAGTATACGTACATTGAAACATACAGTAAAATGCCTTATTGTCTGCCTGTGCTGCACTTTCTCTGTAGCTGATACACTTTATTCTAAATTGTTATTGTTTTACCTTGTTCTACCTCAATGCACTGTGTAATGATCTGATCTGTATGAACAGGATGCATCTTGGTACATGTGACAGTAGAAAACCAATTCAAATTCTAATAAACAAGACCAGGTAAAGTGGACAAATTTCCTCCCCGAATGGTCTTGGTGAGCAAGATGCATATGACAACTTCTGGTTGGTTCATCACTGTCAACAGTCCCTATTTATCCCAGATGGCACTGTAGAATTACACTAAATTTTTGGTAGCTTTTGCATTTCATTCTGCTTTGTTATTGTTTTACCTTATCCGAGTTCATCGCACCGCGTAATGATCTGATCTGTAAGAACAATTTGCAAGACGAGGTTTTCACTGTATCTTGGTACGTGTGACAATCGTAACCCAATTTCAAATACAGCTGCAGTTCCAAAATTATGGAGAGCAATAAATGGTGTTAATAAAACTGTACTAATGCAGGTACAGAATGATTAAGCCCAATGGTTGCAAATTTTATTGATGCACCACAGAAAGCATCTTACCCAGCTGCATCACGAATAGAATACTCTGCCTGTGATCGCAAGAAATTGCAGAGATTCATGGACACAGCCCAGAACATCAGAAAACAGTTTCCCCTCTGTGGACTCTGTCCACACTTCTTACATTCTCACTAAAGAAGCCAACATAATCAAAGATCGCACTCACCCTGGACATCTTCTGTTCCACACCCCCTCTGCTTCCATTGGGCAAAAAACCCTCAAAACACATACAACCAGAATCAAGGACAGCTTCTACCCCACTGTTATAAGACTTGAAAAGTTGCCTCATACAATAAGATGGCTACTTGATCTCACAATCTACCTGATTATAGCCTTCAACCTTATTGCCTGCCAACACTAAAAGTTAGTCATTGGCGATATTTGTCACATGTACATCAAAACATACAGTGAAACACATTGTTTGTGTCAATGAGCAGCACAGCCTGAGGATAAGCCGGGGCAGCCCGCAAGTGTCGCCATGTTTCTGCACCAACACACCATGCCCACAACTTACTAACCCTAACCTGTACATCTTTTTGGAATATAGGAGGAAACCACAGCACCCAGAGAAAACCCATGTGGGTCACGGAGAGAATGTACAAACTCCTTACAGACTACGTAGAGAATTGATCAGTGATCGCGAGCGCTGTAAAGCATTGCACCAAACACTATGCTAGCATGCCACACTTCACTACAGTTTTCTGTAGCTATAACACTTTATTCTTCATTCTGTTATTACATTTCTTGTACTCCCTGAATGCACAGTTGTAATAAGATTATCCATACAGACATGGATATCAAAGTTTTTCACCGAATCTTGGTGCACGTGACAATAACAAACCAATTTACCAATTAAATTTACTAGTTCTGCATTGAATATAAAATGTGTGCTGTCAAATGTGGGAAAGTTTATGCACAGTGCAGACCAAGACATATAAATACCCAGACTATGACACTAAAATGTGCTAAAGATATGATAGTTTAATATAAAAACAGAAAATGCTGAAAACATTCACCAAGTCAGGATGGATCTGTGGGAAGAAAAACAGAGCCACCGTTTCAGGTCAAAGACCTTTCATCAGAAGTCTAATAAGGGTATGATCATTGTTGTTCCAGAATGCGCCAGATTACAGTTGTTACATGTGATAGTTTCAATTCTTTGCTTGTGAACTGAAGATAGAAACTTTTCCACAAAACTGGATTTTGAAGTATCAAAAAAAAGGCAAGAAAGAAAAACCAAGGAGCTGTTTATTTTTAAAGATCAGAATCACAATCATTAGATTAATTAGCCATAGATATCTGTGGAAGCTAAGTCATTGGGTATATTTAAGGTGGAGATTGTTAAGTTCTTGATCAGTAAGACATCAAAACTTAAGGGGAAAAGACAGAAGAATGGGGTTGAGAGGGAAAATAGATCAGCCATGATGGAATGGAAGAAAGACTCGAAAGGTCAAATGGTCTAATTCTCCTCGTAAGTGTTATGGTCTTACGAAGCCCAGACTAACCTTAACACAAAGGCATGAATCCTTTACATTTAGACAAGAACTTGATCAATGAAGAAAGATTAATTTTATTTGTCTCAAGGAGTCATAGTCATAGAGCACTACATGACAGAAACAGTCCCTTTGGCCCATCTACTCCATGCTGAACTGTTACTTTGCCTAGTACCAGCAATCTGCACTGGATCATAACCCTCCATACTCCTTCAGTGCATGTACTTATCCAAACTTAAATATTCTCATGGGGGGGGGGGGAGTCTAGGACCACAGGGCACAGGATCAGAATAGAAGGACATCCATTTAGAACAGATATTAGGAAGAATTTCTTTAGCCAGAAAGTGATGAATCTGTGAAATTCATTGCCAAAGACAGCTACAGAGGCCAAGTCATTGGGTATATTTAAAGCTGAGGTTGACAGGTTCTTGATCAGTAAGGACATCAAAGGTTTCAGGGAGAAGGGAGGTGAGTGGGGGTGAGAGCGATAATAGCTCAGCCATGATGGAATGGTGTAGCAAAATCAGTGGGCCAAATCGCCTAATTATTCTCCTAATTCAGTTGATTTGGGGTCTTGCTGCCTGATCCGCTGAGTGTTTCTGGATTCCCGGCATCTGTAGACCTTTTGATTCGCATTTTAGCTCCAGAGTAAGACTGGAGAAAGTAGGTTTGTTCCTCTCAGATTGAGGATGGTTGAGAGGAGATTTGATCAAAGGGGTCTGGTTTTATGGTTTTTTGGTTTTATGGTTCTTGGAGCAGATTCAATAACTGCTGTTGAAAGAGAATTGATCAATTAGAGGGTTTTGGGAGGTAGTGAAGTCAGGACCCCTTCACCTCAACTACAGTAAAGTAGTATTAGTTTATTCATAGAGGATTCTGAGAAATTACCTCATGGTGAAAAGATTTGTTTGATTATCAATGTTATTTAATTTCTGCAGCCATAACAAAAATTCATAAGCTGCAGTTTGACAAGTATTTGACAAGTGTATTTCAAAAATCTCAATGGTGGAGCTGGCAGAAGATGCTGACACATCACAACAGCAGTGAAGGTGAAGGAAGGCTGCAGCAGTGAAGTGTCTATCTCCAGCCATCTTGCATTCCTTGCCACTCGACCCTGACCCAGTGCACCAGCCTCCCCACATTAAACAAAGTCACACATGGGCTTCTCCATTAAGGGTAGCTATCCTAATATCCTGGATTTGTGGGTCCTGTATTGGTCTCTACATCCACCTGAGGATCCACCAATAGACAACTCCTAGGAGAATATCATACTTGACTTGAGTGATCACACAACTACTATTTTAAAGTGGTTCATATCCAGAGAAACAAAGAGTGATGGACGGATTAGAGAGGGGTGCAGGAATGGGTCTGACACCCAGTCTCACCCATCTGATTACCTTACAGTGCAAAGAAAGACAAATCAGTCCATTATTCCTGTACAGGCTCCTCAGACCCCAGATGGTTGTAGCAACCACATTTGCTGTTGTGATGGAACAGGTGTTTTATACATTCCACAGTGGTAAGGACAGTATTCCCAGACAGGCAGGCAGAAACACGAGGTGTTGAAGTTCAGGACACACAAAAGGAGGCCATTCAGCCCATTGCATCCAAGCCAGCCAAAAGTTAATTTCAGGTCAATCTCACTTCTCAACTGTTGATTCATTGACCTGCACATCATGGCTCTGCCAGTCACCTGTGGATAGTTTGGTAGTTTCTGTGGTAGTTACTGAGGCTTGGCCCTTTAACTGACAGTCCAAATATAAGAAATTACTTAAATTTTAAAGTCTCAGCTTCTGTAAGGGAATCAAAAAGAAATATCCAGGTCAACACTCCAAACTCCAGTCTGATACGATCACCAAGATTCAAAATTTTAGTTTATTTGTCTGATGTACATTGAACCATACAGAGAAATACATCATTTGTGTTTGTTACTATCCAGCACACCCAAGAGAGGTGCTGGGGGCAGCCTGCAAGTATTGCCACACAATGTTCAGCAGAATAACACAACACAAGCCACAAAACAACCACCAAAGTACACACAGAGTCCCCAAACCAAGCAACTGTGTAAATCTTCAACCAAAAGTAAAAAATGGCAGAAGCTGGAAACTTGAGACTGAAAATGCTAGACTACTTAACAGGTTGGGCAGCATCTGCACAGGGTGGACCAACATCACAGTTCAACTCAGTCAGCTACCATCGAGGTCAGGAAATGTCACCAAGCAGGTTGCATGATACTACAAACAGAGAGTGCTGGAAATACCCAGCAGGTCAGGCAGTGGTTGAGAAGGGGGAAACAGTTAACGTTTTCAGCCATAGATCCTTTACCAGGACTGAAAAATAGAGCAAACAGGTTAGTTTAAAGTTGCTCGCACAAAATGCTAGAGGAACTCAGCAAGTCAGGCAGTGTCTATAGAAGAGAATAAACAATCAACTTTTGAGACCAAGACTCTCCATAGATGCTGTCCGACTTGCTGAGTTTCTCCAGCATTTTGTGTGTGTGGTGCTCAAGATTTCCAGCATCTGAAGAATCTATTGAGTTAAAGTTACTATTGTAGATCCCTCTGCCCGCAACTTCAAACATGTTTCATTTTAGTCCCAAAGCTAATGAGGGGTCTTCACCTGGAAATGTTCTGTCTGTGGATGGAAAGACCTTCCACAGATGTTGACCAGCTTGTTGAGTAAGTTTACTACAAGTTTCCAATATCTATAGCTTCTTGAGTTTTGCCACAGATGTAGATGGCTACTCTCACAGTACATTTTCTTTAAATTCATTGAGATGTGACACAGAGAAACTCTGGCTTGTCTTTAAAGTAACCTCTCATACTCCAAAACCCCAGTCAGCCTATATGCTGACAATGTGCACACTTTCCTCAGAATGCATTCTTGGAATGAGTCTCATGCTGAAATACAAGAAGGCTAACTACATAAGTATGTTATTTTTGGGTAAAAGAATAACGTTAATTTCCTAGTTTTTCACTGTAATCTATTAGATTGTCATAAAAGGAATGATGTTCGTGTTCAGAATCGTGTCAGATCCTGTCTGGCGCAGTGACGATGTCAGGATCATTGAAGATCACTTAGTCATAGAGTTCTGAAACAGAAACAGGCCCTTCAGCCTATCAAGTCCATGCCAAACAGCAAGCTCTATTCATGGTATGATCCTTCTAGATGGCATACAAAACAAAAGCTTTTCACTGCATCTTGTATGAAAATAATAAACTGATACTACAGTTCTACTAATGCTACAACAATCCCATTTTATTCTTCCCCACATTCCCATGAACTCCCCCCAAATTCTACCCTTCACCTGCACTTGAGGAGAACTCACAGCAGCCACTTAACCTACCAACGTGCTTTGCTTTGGGGTGCTGGAGGAAACAGAAGCACCCAGGGGAAATCCACGTTGAAAATTAAAGGGATCTTTGAATCCATAAGAATGTAAGACAAAGGAGTAGAAGTAAGCCATTTGGCCCATCGGGTTTGTTCTGCCATTCTATCATGGCTGATTTATTATCCCTCTCAACCCCATTCTCCTGACTTCTCTCTGTAACCTTTGACATCCTTTCTAATCAACCTCCACTTTAAATCTACCCAATGATGGCCTCCATAACTGTCTGTGGCAATGAATTCTATATTCAGAAGTCCACGTCCATAGATCACTCAAAGCTGCCGTGCAAGTTAATGGGGGTGAATAAGGCGTGTGCTATGTCATTAGTCGGGGGTTCGAGTTCAAGGAGTGAGAGGTAATGCTGCAGCAATGTTGGAGTACTATGTTCAGTTGTGGTCACCTCCTTATAGGAAGGATGTGGTAGCTTTAGAGAGGGCACTTAGGAGGTTGACCAAGATGCTGCCTGGATTAGAGAATTTGTCTTAAGAGGATAGGTTATGTGGCGAGGGCTTTTCTCTTTGGAGCAAAGAAGGATGAGGGGTGACTTAATAGAGATGTATAAGATGATAAGAGGTATAGATAGAGTGGACTGCCAGAGATATTTTCCCAGGTCAGAATGTGGCTACTATCAGAGGTAGTTTTTTACACAGATTGGTGGGTGCATGGAACATGCTGCCAGGAGTGGTGGCAGAGGTAAATACATTAAGGGCATTTAAAAGATGAAAAAAAATTGAAGGGCTATGCAGGAGGGAAGAATTAGATTGAACTTGGAGTAGGTTAAAAGGATGGCACAACATTGTGGGCTGAAGGGCCTGTACTGTCCTGTACTATTCTATGTAACTGCCACTGATGTCAAGCTGAGAGGTGGCAGTGCTAACTGTTACATCCTTACCCACAGTATGTTAGGTGAAGCAGTCACTGGCTGCCAACATCTGTGGGATGTTACCCCAATTGTTGTCGTTGGCTTCAACAGTGGCCACTGGCATTCCAATGGTGATTTCAATGTACCAAATCATTCCAATGACTGAGTTATCAGAAGGAAAACATGACAGGAAGACAGGTGTTAGGGAAGACCAATATTTTGTTTTTAAAAAAACTAGGTTTAACGAAATATCTGGTGGGAATCATGACTGCTAGTGGTGAAGTGTTGACTTTATTGTTGAGTGTCCATTAAAATGGCAGTTCACTTGGTCACAGTAGCCTGTCTGGGTCCAGCAAATGGTGCAAATGTTTGTCTTAAATGTTTTGCTTGTGATCTCTGCATGGACTCCGTTGATGCGTGAACCAGGCCTTTCTGCCATGGCTTCATCTGTTGCAGCTTCTCAAAAAGAAGCACTGAAGGTAGGGTGGGAGAGGATAGATGAATCCTTGTTGGATCGGGGGTTGGGCCCTCCAGGCTGACACTCCCATTAGTGCCACTCTCCAGAGTTTGCTCCTTGGGAGACCAGCTAGATTGCCTTCATCTGCAGCTGACCCAGTGTGAGATGAGGAACTGCTGCAACTTTGTTCTTGCAGATACATGGCTCCAGGACAATATTCCATGTACCAGTCTTCAGACCATACCACTCAAGTATTTGTGCTAATATTATTTTGTGACTGCATGTGCTGTTGTAACTATACGTGCTGTGTGCTGTATGTAACTTGACCCCAGAGGGAATGTTGGCTTGTTTAGCTGTATACATGTGTGTGGTTGAATGACAATTAAACTTTAACTTGAACTTGATCTAGAGGCCAGGAATGGAGGAGGCTCCAAGGGGCTGCCAAGCAAATTAGAAATTTAAAGTCAATACCTTGTTAACAAGGACCCATTAGGACTTCAAGCTCAGGACCGGACAGTGAGAAGATGTGACATGAGGCAGGACACAGGGCAGCTGAGTTTTGAACAACAAACCTTCTGAAGGTCAGGGGAATTGAGTGAAGATGAAAGGGAGGCAGATGAGTAGCTTTGGAGTGGGAAGGTGGGTCAGGTCAACTAATGTCATCAAGTGACCTGACCACCATAAGTGCCCAGCAGCTGAACAAGATGCCACCTAGTAGGATGATCATGCCATTGGTTCGAACTCTCACAACTTCTCCAGGGTTGGCTCAGACAGGACAGGATTGAGCACAGAAGGAAGGGCAGGAAAGCATGTGACTCCTGCCCTTACACCAAACTACAATGTTCTGTCAGAATAAAGCCAATGGTCCTTCAGTCCCCAGTCAGGAAGCACCACATGGCTACCAGAACCAAGATCCACAAAGGTACAGGTAGTTAGAATCAAAAAATTAAAAATAATCTTATGTTAGATGCAGAGAAGGTTAAGGAGGAAATTAAATGGAATTTTCATCAAGAGGAAGAGGGAAGAATCGTTCCCACTCTCAGGAGGTTGGTAATCGTATTTATTTTTAATTCTGCCTCTGTTCTTCCATTAACAGCATTTCTTATAAAAACATTATCTCAGTTAGAAACCCTGATCATAAATAAAAAGCTGGGTTCCTGACAAGAGGATCCAAATGTGCTTAGGGATAACCAAGAGGCAGATTCTGCTTGTTGTCTAGACTGAGTCACTCAAAACTCTGTGTATAAATAATAAGAAGACATAAAAGAAAACAGAATTGGCCCCGATCTAAAACTCCTTGAGCATATTTTTCTGGAAAAGAGTGAGCTTTCGCCATAGTGACAGCTCAGGCTGGAAAGGGCAGGCTCATTATTTTACTCAGGATTCGACTGCCCGCCCTGCTGACTTCTGGCAGCCATCTTAGAGCTTGGCAGCCATTTTAGAGCTGCTCTCAACTGCAAACATTCTCTCGCCGATGACGAGGCATCAATGTTGGACATGTTTAATGTTACTCAGGAGAGCTGAATCTAAAAAAGAGGAATTTATGACTCTGAGAGGTGGGGAGGGGGATATAAAGCTCAGGTTTTTTGAAGCTGTAGTTAAAAGACTTAACCATTTATTGAGGTTTGAGGAAATTTTACATGTTTAATCGAAGGACAGAAAAATTCTCCTTCGCTCCTCCAATGACTTCTTCCCTCCATCTATCTCCCTGGGGTAGCTGTCAAATCTCAGCGTTCCCTCAGACGGGCTCTGCCAGACATGTGCCAGGCTGTGCCCACTCAGTTGTTAACTCACTGTGCCCACATACGGGGTTTGGAGACAGGGGCAACAGAAGGAGAGAGAAGGGAGGAAGGGGTGGGGTCACCCAAGCTACACACCCTACTGAGGCATGCGTCTTGGTGACTTTGAGTGCTCTCCCACCCCCTCCCCCCATTGCACTGAGAAGACCAATGCCAATGCGTCTCACCCTGTTGAACCGATTAAAACCAGCTCACCAGGAGTTCTGCTCCACACTACTGTACAGAAGCCCAACTCTGCAGTGAGCTGACTTTTATTAAGCAGACACAGCTGCCAGGGCAACGGCTTTCAAGAACCAAAAGTTTATAATCTGTGCAAACCAGTTTGGAACATGTTGTACCCACAGCCCATACTAAAATAATACGCCACATATGGTGCGGTTTAGTTTATAAAAAGCATGCAGCCGAAACAGTATCAGTAACATCCTTTCCTTCCCCACTTACACTCTAACTCTCTTCTGTTTTCTCTCTCTCCCACTCTCTCTCTCTCTCCTTCTCTCTCTCCCTCTCTATCTCTATTCTTCTCTCTCTCTCTTTCTCTCCACTCTCTTTCTCTTCCCCTCTTACTTCCTCCCCTCCCCTTCTCTTTTTTCACTCTTTCTTTCACCCTCACTTCCTTTTCCTCCTTCTTGCTTTCTTATTACCATCTTTCTCTTCATCTCTTCCCTTTCCCTCTCTCCCCATCTCTCTTTCTCTCCCCCTCCCTATCTCTCTGCTCTCTCCCTTCTTCTCTCTTCCTCTCTCTCTCTCTTTCTCTCTCTCTCTTTTTTTCACTCTCTCCCTTCCTTGAATAGACTGGTTATGAGTAGCATAATTTATTGCTCAAGTAAATTACTTCTTTTGAAAAAATCAAGCTGAGATATGTTTCTGAAGGAAATGCTGATTCTAGCCCTCAAGTTATTCCTTCCCTGTACACAAAGCCAAGTGGACCTTCTCATAGGCTGTCCTGCACGACCCAAGGAGGAACAGGGTTTAGATGGGTTACAATAAGCAGGGACATGTCTTAAGGAGCAGAAAAGAGCCATTTGGCCTATTGTCCCTGTGAAATCCCTTTTGAGAGAGGCCTAAGTCCCTGAACAGCCCTGCAAGGCTGTGAGATTGGACAGCGTCCCAGGGCGGGTACTCAGAGTGTGCACGGCATAACTGGCAGGTGTGTTTACAGACATTTTTAATCTCTCTCTCTCCTGCTTCAAAACATCACCATTCATCCTGTACGTAAAAAAACCAAGGTAACGTGCCTGAATGACTGGTGACCTGTCACACTCACCTCAATAATAAGCAAATGCTTTGAGAGACTGGTCAAGGATTACATCTGCAGCTTGCTACCACCCACACTGGACCCCCTACAATTCAAATACCAACACAATCAATTGACAGACGATGCAATAGCCACAGCTCTTCACACCATTCTTACAATCCTGGAGAACGGGGATGCTTATGTGAGAATGCTGTTCTTGGACTACAGTTCAGCATTCAACACCATAATTCCCTCCAGACTTGATAAGAAGCTCAAAGACCTCAATCTTCACCCTGCCTTGTGTAGCTGGATCCTGGACTTCTTGTCAGATCACTAGCAGGTGGTAAGAGTGGGCTCCCTCACCTCTACCCCTCTGAACTTTAACACAGGTACCCTTCAGGGCTGTGTCCTAAGCCTCCTCCTTTACTCTCTGTATACCCATGACTGTGTTGCCACCCACATCTCCAATCTGATAATTAAATTTGCCGATGACTCTGCACTGATTGGCCTAATCTCAAATAATAATGAGGCGGCCTACAGAAAAGACTTCATCACTCTGACATGTTGGTGTCAAGAAAACAACCTCTCCCTCAATGTCGCAAAAACAAAGGAGTTAGTTGTCGATTACAGGAGGAATGGAGACAGGCTAACCCCTGTTGACATAAATGGATCTGGGGTTGAGAGGGTGAACAGCTTAAAGTTCCTAGGCATACACATCACCAAGGATCTCATGTGGTCTCTACATACCGGCTGTGTGGTGAAAAAGGCACAACAGCACCTCTTTCACCTCAGACAGTTAAAGAAGTTTGGTATGGGCTCCTATATCCTAAGGACTTTCTACAGGGGCACAATTCAAAGCGTCCTGACTGGCTGCATCACTGTCTGGTATGGGAACTGTACTTCCCTCAATCGAAGGACTCTGCAGAGAGTGGAGTGGACAGCCCAGCGGATTTGTAGATGTGAACTTCCCACTATTCAGGACATTTACAAAGACAAATGTGTAAAAAGGGTCCGAAGGATCACTGGGGACCCGAGTCACCCCAACCACAATCTATTCCAGCTCTACCATCCAGGAAACGATACCTCAGCATAAAAGCCAGGACTAATTAATTCATGCTGATACAATTGTATTTCTATGTTATATTGACTGTCCTGTTGTACATATTATTTATTATAAATTACTATAAAATGCACATTGCACATTTCAACATAGACATAAGGTAAAGATTTTACTCCTCATGTATGTGAAGAATTTAAGAAATAAAGACATTTCAATTCAAATGTCCAGTTCCCTCCTGAAGGTTGCTCTTAAACCTCATTCCACTGCCACTCTTGGGTTACACAAACATCACTCATCATCTGAAAGGATTTACACCTTGTTAAGTTAGTGTTATTATGTTGCTTTAACAATCTTTAAACACTCTTTCCATAACTGTAACAATATTAAAACACTAAGATGTATGACTTCTAATCAAGCTGATGTATTTAAAACACTCCAGTTCATCTCCTAAACCTGGAGATATGCCCAGAATTTCTGATTATTTGTGGAAGTTGCCCAGTCTTCAGGGACATTGGGAGGACTTCCAGGTCAAACAGGAAATAGGAACCATCGTCAATGTAGCAAATGCTGAGGCATGCTGAAATTGTCTGATCTGGGATTCTGTTGTGGGGCCACGGGACATTGTGGGAACTGTGGCTCTTTCCTCGTACTGCTAGAGCCTGGACTGTTAGGAGACTGTGTCTGGAGACCTCAACCATCGATACTGACTCCTCCCCACTTTTGCCCCTACTCCCTTCCAGAACCAGGAGATGGCCATGATGCATGCATTCACCAGGGCTGCCAAGCCTCAGGAATGGCTAAACATAAAGGATCCCGGCCACTGACCTGGCCAAGAAGTAAAATAGCCTGAACTTGTACTCACATCTCTCTGCATTTCTAGAGTTCTGAAAACAGGCCCTTCAGACTAAATGGTCCATGCTGACCAAATTTCCCATCTAAACTAGTCCCATTTGCCTGTTTTGGGCCTATAGCCCTCTAAACCTTTCCCTGCTCTCCTGAAATCCCTGCTAAATCATTCCTGTGATATCCCTATAATGGTCATCAACTGTGGTTTTTCAGGAACACCAATCCATAACTCTGAGAATGATCAGGAATGTTGGCTTCAGCTGGACTCTCCAAGGTAGACTCTGGCCTCATCCATTAACACTGGACGAGGAGTGCTGGATTTGTGTCGATAAAAATTATTCCTTCCTCTCCTGAAAAATACCTGTTTGTATCTATAGCAACATCCACCATCAAACTTTAAAATCTCCACCCTAAAATTCCTGTCACCATATGCAACCCTGAATTTGTTTTCTTGCAGGCATACACAGGAAATCCAACACAATAGAATCAATGAAAGACTGCACCCAACAGCATGGATAGACAGCCAATGTGCAAAAGACAACAAACTGTGCAAATACAGAAGAGAAAATAATAATTATTATTATAAGCACTAAATATTATGACCATGAGATGAAAAGTTCTTGAAAGTGAGTCCATATATTGTGGGAACAGGTTCAGTGATGGGATGAAAGAAATTGAGTGAAATTATCCCCTCTGGTCCAAGAGCCTGATGGTTGAGGAGTAATAACTGCTCCTAAACCTGAGGTCATGGGTCCTGAGGCTCCATACCTTCTTCCTGATAGTAGCAGTGAGAAAAGAGCATGGCCTAGATTGTGGGCGTCCTTGATGATGGGTGCTGTTTTCTTGCTGTTCTATGTAGATATGCTCAATGGTGGGGAGGGCTTTATCTGTGATGGACTGGGCCATATCCACTATTTTTTGTAGAATTTTCCATTCAAGGACATTGGATGTGATGAAACCCGTCAATATACTCTCCACCATACATCTATAAAAATGCACGCAGAGTACAAAATAAGGTAGATGAACTTGCAGCACTGTTGCAGATTAGCAGATATGATGTTATAGGTATCACTGAACCATGCATGCCAAAATGACAATGTTAAAATAGTCAAGGGGGACTTCAATATGTAGGTAGATTGGGAAAATCAGGTTGGTGCTGGATTACTGGAGGGGCAATTTCTAGAGTGCCTACAAGATTTTTAGAGCAGCTTCTGGTTGAGCCCACTAGGGGATCAGCTACTCTAGAGTAGGTATTCTAAAATGCAAGCAGGCTTTTTCCACTGAGGCTAGGGGAGAAAAAAAACAGAGGATATGGGTTAAGGGTGAAGGAGGAAAAGTTTAAAGGGAACATTGGGGGGGCTTCTTCACACAGAGAGTGGTGGGAGTGTGGAATGAGCTGCCAGATGAAGCTGTAAATGTGGGCAAACTTTTAATGTTTAAGAAAAACTTGAACGGGTACATGGATGAGAGGTGTATGGGGGGATATGGGCCAGGGGCAGGTCAGTGGGACTAGGCAGAAAAATGGTTCGGCACAGCCAGCCTGTTTCTGTGCTGTAATGTTCTATGGTTCTACAGACGTTTGTCAACATTAGATGTAAAACTTAGAGGCAAATACATTGGGGACATTTAAGAGATACTTAGATAAGCACATGGATGATAGAAAAATGGAAAGCTATGTGAGAGGTAAGGGATAGATTGATCTTGAAGTATGACAAAGGTACAACATTGTGGGCTGAAGGGCCTGTACTGTTCAGTACGATTTATGTTCCAAGAACCACAGACTGAAAAGTGGAAACTGGAAAAGCCATATGCCAGTCCTTGATGCAATGCCATGTGCTGAATGGCCAACTTCCATCCCATGAGCTCCCCTCTGTTTTCTGTCATTCTTTGAGAGCTGTCACTGAGTGAGACATTTTGAAGCCAGTTTTGGAAGATGGGTGTTGTCAAGCAGAAGTCCAAGCTCTGGTAGCCAGTTTTAAAAAGTGAGGGGGGCCTTTTGGGACTTCTTTGCAGAGCAGATTATTTGAACTAATAGCAGCTAGTGTTAACTTAGCAAGGGCCAATAAAAATAAATAGGGTTTGAATGGAGCAGATTTTGTGTGAGTGAACATTGTTAGAGCGGTCAGGCTTTGGCTCAAAAGCTTGGGGCAAGAATAGATGCAGGATAGAAATTAAGTTTGAGAAGTTAGAGTCATAACAAGAGAAAACAGTTTTGTAGTTCAGCCAGTGAAATGTCCCTCCTGTGAGATATGGGATCTTGGAGTGCCCAGTGGTCCCTCTGATGACTACATCTGCAGGAAGTGCACTCAACTTTAGCTCCTGACTGACAAGGTAAAGGAAATGGAGCTGGAGCTGGATACACTTGGGACCAATGGTGGGGCTAAAAATTTTATAGCTGAAACTTTTACTGAAGAGAGATGAAGTCAGGCTTCAGATTGTAGATGGGTGACTACCAGCAGGAACAGTCATTCCACTCAGCAACAAGGCTGGCTCCGAGGTTCAGTAGGGAAGTGTAAGGTCAGGTAGAACAATAGTGATAGGAGACTCCATTGTTAGGGGGATGAACAGGAGATTCTGTAGCCACGAAAGAGAAACCAGAATGGTGTGCTGCCTCCCAGATGATAAGGTAAAGGATGTCTCAGAGTGGCTACAGAAGATTCTCAAGGGACAGGGTGAGCAGCCAAAGGTTGTGGTGCACATTGGCACCAATAATTTAGGTAGAAAGGGGGAAGAGGTCCTGCACAATGAGGATAGGGAGTTAGGGAGAGGGCTGAAGAACAGGACCTCCAAAGTAGTAATCTCTGGATTATTCCCAGTACCATGTGCTAGTCAGGGTAGGAATAGGATAATGGTACAATGAATGAGTGGCTGAGGAAGTGGTACAGGGGCAGGGTTTCCGATTTCTAGATTAATGGAAACTATTCCATGGAATGTACATCCCCTACAAAAAGGATGGGTTGCACCTGAACCCAAAAGGAACTAATGTCCTTGTGGGCAGGTTTGTTATAGCTATTGGGAGGAGTTTAAACTAAGTTGGCAGGGGAATGGGAACTAGGATGATAGGGCTGAGGATGGGGCAGTTGGTATACAAGCAGATACAATGTGTAGTGAGACTGTAAGGAAGGACAGGTAGATGATAGGGCAAAATTGTCAGTGGGATGAGGTGACATGTAACATGAGGACAAAATTGAAAAGAGTGATGAATACAGGATTAAAGGTGTTATATTTGTATGCAGGCAGTATACAGAATAAGGTGGATGATAGACAGACAATAGACAATAGACAATAGGTGCAGAAGTAGACCATTCGGCCCTTCAAGCCTGCACCGCCATTTTGAGATCATGGCTGATCATCTACTATCAATACCCGCTTCCTGCCTTGTCCCCATATCCCTTGATTCCCCTATCCATAAGATACCTATCTAGCTCCTTCTTGAAAGCATCCAGAGAATTGGCCTTCACTACCTTCCGAGGCAGTGCATTCCAGACCCCCACAACTCTCTGGGAGAAGAAGTTTTTCCTTAACTCTATCCTAAATGACCTACCCC
Organism: Hemitrygon akajei; assembly: GCF_048418815.1. Taxonomy (NCBI): domain Eukaryota; kingdom Metazoa; phylum Chordata; class Chondrichthyes; order Myliobatiformes; family Dasyatidae; genus Hemitrygon; species Hemitrygon akajei. The sequence continues at coordinate 59,831,020 of NC_133139.1, read as the reverse complement.
TTATTCTCAAACCATGCCCTCTGGTACTGGACTCTCCCAGCATCTGGAACATATTTCCTGCCTCTATCTTGTCCAATCCCTTAATAATCTTATATGCTTCAATCAGATCCCCTCTCAATCTTCTTAATTCCAGCGTGTACAAGCCCAGTCTCTCTAACCTCTCAGTCCAGACATCCCAGGAATTAACCTCGTGAATCTACGCTGCACTTCCTCTACAGCCAGGATGTTCTTCCTTAACCCTGGAGACCAAAACTGTACACAATACTCCAGGTGTGGTCTCACAGGGCTCTGTACAAATGCAAGAGGATTTCCTTGCTCTTGTACTCAATTCCCTTTGTAATAAAGGCCAACATTCCATTAGCCTTCTTCACTGCCTGCTGCACTTGCTCATTCACCTTCAGTGACTGATGAACAAGGACTCCTAGATCTCTTTGTATTTCTCCCTTACCTAACTCTACACCGTTCAGATAATAATCTGCCTTCCTGTTCTTACTCCCAAATTGGATAACCTCACTCTTATTCACATTAAACGTCATCTGCCAAGTATCTGCCCACTCACCCAGCCTATCCAAGTCACCCTGAATTCTCCTAACATCCTCATCACATGTCACACTGCCACCCAGCTTAATCTTGTAGTGTGGTTACGGATTGGCAGGTATGATGTTGTGGGCATCTGTGTAGTGGCTGAAAGAAGATTTTAGTTGGGAAACTAACATCCAAGGATACACATTGTATCCAAAAGACAGGCATCTAGTCAGAGGGGTGTGATGGCTCTGTTGGTAGGCACATAGTAAGGGCAATGTTACAATAGTCAAGAGGGTTTTCAATATGGAGGTAGATTGGGAAATTCAAGTTAGTGGTGCATCACAAGAGAGGGAATTTCTAGAATGCCTACAAGCTGGCTTTTTTGAGGAGCTTGTGGTTGTGCCCACTAGGGGAAAGGCAATACTGGATTGGGCATTCTGTAATGAACCAGATTTGATAAGGGAGGTAAAATAACCCTCAGAAGGCAGTGGTCTTTAAATAATAGAATTTACCCTGCAATTTGAGAGTAAACATATGAAGTTAGATCTATCGGTATTACAGTGGAGTAAAGGGAATTACAGAGGAATGAGGGAAAAGCTGGCCAATGTTGATTGAAAGGGGACAAGAGCAGAACAGTAATAGCTGGAGTAACCAGGGACAATTTGAAAGGCACAGTGAAGAACATCCCAAAAGTGAAGAACTATTCTAAAGGGATTATGAGGCAACAGTTAGTGACAAGGGCAGTGAAAGCAGCGTAAAAGCAAAAGAGAGGGCATACAATCGAGCAAAAAATAGTGGGAAGTAAGAAAATTGGGAAGGTTTCAAAAACCAACAGAAGGAAACTAAAAAAACGATAAAAAGAGAAAAGATGAAATGTGAAGGTAAGCTAGCCAAAAATATCAAAGATGATACCAAAAGATTTTTCAGATATATAAAGAGAGGCAAGAGTGGAAATTGGGTTGATGGAAAATGATAGATAGATAGATAGATAGATAGATAGATAGATAGATAGATAGATAGATAGATAGATAGATAGATAGATAGATAGATAGATAGATAGATAGATAGATACTTTATTCATCCCCATGGGGAAATTCAACTTTTTTCCAATGTCCCATACACTTGTTGTAGCAAAACTAATTACATACAATACTTAACTCAGTAAAAAATATGATATGCATCTAAATCACTATCTCAAAAAGCATTAATAATAGCTTTTAAAAAGTTCTTAAGTCCTGGCAGTTGAATTGTAAAGCCTAATGGCATTGGGGAGTATTGACCTCTTCATCCTGTCTGAGGAGCATTGCATCGATAGTAACCTGTCGCTGAAACTGCTTCTCTGTCTCTGGATGGTGCTATGTAGAGGATGTTCAGAGTTTTCCATAATTGACCGTAGCCTACTCAGCGCCCTTCGCTCAGCTACCGATGTTAAACTCTCCAGTACTTTGCCCACGACAGAGCCCGCCTTCCTTACCAGCTTATTAAGACGTGAGGCATCCCTCTTCTTAATGCTTCCTCCCCAATACGCCACCACAAAGAAGAGGGCGCTCTCCACAACTGACCTATAGAACATCTTCAGCATCTCACTACAGACATTGAATGACGCCAACCTTCTAAGGAAGTACAGTCGACCCTGTGCCTTCCTGCACAAGGCATCTGTGTTGGCAGTCCAGTCTAGCTTCTCGTCTAACTGTACTCCCAGATACTTGTAGGTCTTAAATGACACCAGAGAGATAGTAATGGGGGAAAAATAAATGCTGTATGAACTTAATACTGTGAATATTTTGGTCAGTCTTCATTGTGGCAGACACAAACAGTATGCCAGAAATTTGAGAGTGGAAGTGAGTGTTCTTGCTATTACTATGGAGAAGATACTTGAGAAGCTGAAAGGTTTGAAAGTAGATAAATCACCTGGACCAGATGGACTACACCCCAGTGTTCTGAAAAAGGTAGCTAAAGAGATTGTTGGGGCAATAGTAATGATCTCTAAAGAATCACTGGATTCTGGTGTGGTTCCGGAGGACTAAAAATTGCAAATGTCTCTTCACTCTTTAAGAAAGCAGCAAAGCAGAAGAAAGGAAATTATAGACCAGTTATCCATAATGATCTGGCTGAGAATTTATTGGAGTCCAATATTAAGGATGAGGTGTCAGGGTACTTGGAGGCTCATGATAAAATAGGGCAAAGTCAGCATAGAGGACCTAAGAGGAAATCTTGCTTGACAAATCTTGGAATTCTTTGAGTGGTGCAGGGAAATGGGAACCAGAACAGATAGATAATGGAGTGCTTATGGAGACATGTTGTTAAGTCAGGTATCAAAAGTTTGAGCATGGTGGGACTAATATTCTGAGTTGATTATCTTTGAATTCAAGAATATTGTAGGAAAGCAGATAAACATGGAAACCACAGAAAGGGTGCAGAGGAGATTTACAAGGATGTTGCCTGGATGGGGAGCATGCCTTATGAGAATAGGTTGAGTGAACTCGGCCTTTTCTCCTTGGAGTGATGGAGTATGAGAGGTGACTTGATAGAGGTGTACAAGATAATGAGAGGCATTGATCATGTGGATAGTCTGAGGCTTTTCCCCAGGGCTGAAATGGCTAGCACAAGAGGGCATAGTTTTAAGGTGCTTGGAAATAGGTATAGAGGAGATGTCAGGGGTAAGATTTTTAAGCAGAGAGTGGTGAGTGTGTGGAATGGGCTGCCAGTGGCGGTGGTAGAGGCGGAAATGATAAGAGACTCCTGGATAGGTACATGGAGCTTAGAAAAATAGAGGGCTATGGGTAAAGCCTAGGTAGTTTTAAGATAGGGACGTGTTTGGCATAGCTTTGTGGGTCAAAGGGCCTGTATTGTGCTGTAGGTTTTCTGTTTCTATGTTCTAAGCTCAGGACATGGATTAACACATGTAATTATGATGTTGTAGCCATTTGTGAGATTTGGTTGCAAGAGGGGCTGGATGGCAGCTCAATATTCTAGGGTTCCATTGTCTTAGACGTGATAGAGTGGGAGGGATTCAAGGGAAAGGGGTAGTGTTACTGGGCAAGGAAAATGTCATGGCAGTATTCAGTCAGGACAAATTGGAGAATGTGTTTTGTGAGACATTATGGGTGGGACTGAGGAATAAGAATGGTATGACCATGTTATTGGGGCTATATTACAGACCATCCAATAGTCCACGGCATTAGAGGAATAAATTTGTAGAGAGACCACAGACTTTTGCAAGAATCATGAGTTTTTGATAATAGGTGATTTTAACTTTCCACATATTGACTGGGACTCCCATTCTGTAAAAGGACTAGAGGGGATAGAGTTTATCAGATGTGTTCAGAAAAGTTTTCCTTAATCAGTACATAGAAGTTCCAACAAGAAAGTGTGCAATATTTAATTTCCTATTAGGGACTGAGACAGGGCAGGTGACAGAACTTTTGTGTAGGGAAACACTTTGCATCTAGTAATTATAAATGCATTAGCTGCAAAGTAAATATGGAAAGGATAGGTCTGGTCCTCAGGATGAGATTGTAAATTGGAGAAAGGCGAATTTTGACATTATCTGAAAGGACCTGGCAAATAGGTCCTCTGGAAGATCAGAATGGTTGTCTATGTGTGGAGCCAAAAGAGAAGGGGGGGGGGGGGACGTGAATTTGATTTTTTGCATCTGTATTTACTTGGGAGATGGACACAGAGTCTATTGAAGTGAGGCAAAGTAGCAGCAAGATCATGGACCCTGTATGGATTACAGAGAAGGAGGTGTTTATTGTCTTGTGGCAAATTAGGGTGGATAAAACTCCAGGGCCCTTGGACCTTGTGGGAGGCAAGTGCAGAAAATACAGGGGCACCAGCAGAGATATTTAAATCATCCTTAGCAATAGATGAGGTGCTGGAGGATTGGAGGATAGATAATGTTTCGCAGAATAAACCAGGAAATTATAGGCTGGTTCGCCTGATATCAGTATTGGGAAAGTTATTGGAAGGTATTCTAAAACCATAAGACCATAAGACAAAGGAGCAGGTCGACCATTCGGCCCATCGAGTCTGCTCCCCCATTTTATCATGAGCTGATCCATTCTCCCATTTAGTCCCACTCCCCCACCTTCTCACCATAACCTTTAATGCCCTGGCTACTCAGATACCTATCAATCTCTGCCTTAAATACACCCAATGACTTGACCTCCACTGCCACCCGTGGCAACAAATTCCACAGATTCACCACCCTCTGGCTAAGAGGTCAGATATGTGAGTATTTGGATAGATAGGGACTGATTAGAGGTAGTCAGCATGGCTTTGTGCATGGTAATTCATGTCTAACCAATCTTACAGAGTTTTTTGAGGAAGTTACCAACAAAGTTGATGAAGGCAAGAAGTGAATGTAGAAAAACATGGATTTCACCAAGGCATTTGACAAGGTCCTGCATGGGAGATGGCTCAGCATTCAAGATGAAGTAGTAAATTGGATTAGACATTGGCTTTGTGGCAGAAACTGAGGGCCTGTGACAATTGGAGTGCTGCAGGAATCTGTTCTGGGTCTATCGCTATTTGTCATCTATATCAATGATCTAGATGATAATGCGGTAAAATGGATCAGTAAATTTGCTAAGGACACTAAGGTTGAGGGTGTAGTGGACAGTGAGGAAGACTATCAAAGCTCACAGCCACATCTGAACCAGCTGGAAAAATGGACTGAAGACTGGCAGATGGAATTTAATGCAGACAAGTGTGAAGGGTTGCACATTGGGAGGACCGACCAGGGTAGATCTTACAGAGTGAGCGGTACAGCAGAGAGGAGGGTGATGATAGAACAAAGGAATCTGGGAATATAATTATTTGTAAGTGGTGTCACAGGTAATAGGGCTGTAAAGAAAGCTTTTGGCACATTGGCCATCATAAGTCAAAATGCTGAGTACAAGAGTTAAGAGGTTATGCTGAAGTTGTATAAGATGTTGGTGAGGCCTAATTTGGAGTATTGTGTGTAGTTTTGTGCTCCTACCTACAGGAAAGATGAAAATAATATTGAAAGAGTATAAAGCAAATTTACAAAGATGTTGCTGGGACTGGAGGACCTGAGTTATAAGGAAGGATTGAATAGGTTAGAGCTTTACTCCCTAAAATGTAAAAGATTGGGAGGAGGTTTGATAGTGGTATATAAAATTAGGAGGGGAGTCAAGAGGTTAAATGTAAGCAAGCTTTTTCCACTGAGGTTGAGTGAGACAATAACTAGAGGTTATGGGTTAAGGGTGGAAGGTGAAATGTTTAAGGGGAACATGAGGGGAAACTTCTTTGTTCAGAGGATGCTGAGAGTGTGGAATGAGTTGCCAGTGCTAGCAGTAGACGCAATTTTGATCTCAGCACTTAAAAGAAGTTTGGGTAAGTACATGGATGGGAGGGGTATGGCAGGCTATGGTCCAGGTGCAGGTTGATGGTTTTAGGCAGTTTAGTGGTTTGGCACAGACCAGATGGGCCGAACAACCTTTTTCTGTACTGGAGTTTTCTAAGACTCAATGTCTCTATGACCTTAAATAACAGGAAGGATAGACAAAGGAGAGTCAGTGGATATCGTTTACTTGGATTTTAACAAAGTGCCACACATGTGGCTGCTTAATAAAATAAGAGCCCTTGGTATTAGAGGAAAGATACTAGAATGGATAGAAAATTGGCTGATTGGGAGGAAGGAAAGAGTCAGAATAAAAGGGGGTATATTGTGGTTGGCTGTTGGTGCATCTGGTGTTTCACAGAGGTCAGTGTTGGGACCACTTCTTTTTCCATTATGTGTCAATGATTTGGATGATGAAATAGATGTCTTTGTGGCCAAGCTTGTGGACAATACGAAGATGGATAGAGGGGCAGGTAGTGTTAAAGAAGCAGGGAGAAGGGGCCAAACAGCGGCAGATGGAATATAGTGTAAGGAAGTGTACAGTCATGCATTTTGGTAGAAGGAATAAAGTCATGGATTATTTTATAAACAGGGAGAAATTTCAAAAATCTGAGGTGTAAAGGGAATTGGGATTCCTTGTACAGGATTCTCTAAAGGTTAACTTGCAGGTTGAATCAGTGATAAGGAAGGCAACTGCAATGTTTGCATTCATTTCGAGAGGATTCGAGTATAAGAGCAAAGATTTGATGCAGAGGCTTTATGAAGCATTGGTCAGTCTGCATTTGATGCATTGAGAAGTTTTGAGCCCCTTATCTAAGAAAAGAGGTGATGGCATTGGAGAGGGTCCAGAGAAGATTCACAAGAATGATTCCAGGAATGAAAGGGTTAACACACAGTATGAGGAGCATTTGATAGCTCTGGGCTTGTATTCACTGGAGTTTTGAAGAATGAGAGGAGATATCATTGAACCCTATCGAATATTGAAAGGCCTTGATAGAGTGGATGTGGAGAGGATGTTTCCTATAGTCAGTGTGTCTAAGACCAGAGGGCACAACCTCAGAATATAGGGACATCCATTTAGAATGGAGATGAGAAGGAATTTCTTCAGCCATAGGGTGGTGAATCTGTGGAATTCAATACCACAGACAGCTGTGGAAGTCAAGTCATTGACTATATTTAAAACAGAGTTTGAAAGGTTCTTGGTCAGTAGTGGGATCAAACGTTATGGGAGAAGGCAGAAGAGTGGGATTGAGAGGGATAATAAATCAGCCAAGATGGAATGGCAGAGCAGACTTGATGGGCCAAATGGCATAATTCTGCTCTGATGTCTTATGGTCATATGGCAGGGAGCTGACACCATCACTTCCTCAATCTGGGAACAGCGCTGGCTGAGGAAAAGGGAGGTGAGAGAGCTTTAAAGGCAAAGAGAGGAATAAGGAGAGAGGGATTTATTACTGACTGGCTGCCAAGCAGACTGCTTCCTCATTAGAAACACAAAATAATCTTATGCTATGATGGTGCATTTGGGGTGGAAAGGTGGAGAAGGTGGAGGGTTGTGGTGGTGAGGAACAAGTTTGAGAAAGAGTTAAAAACTCAATGGCTCACAAACGTTGTCGGGCACCATTCAGTGCCAAGTTGAGCCGAGTCCTGTGCCAAGACTCAGGCAATGGGGTTCGAGGCTGTTAGTGGATCCCATGCAGAAAAAAATTAAACCCTGCTCTGTGCTTTCCCAAGTGGAAAAGGGAGAGAAATTCCAAATTGACCCCTTTAGCAACTTGTGAATTAAAGAATGGGGGTGCCCGTGCCAAAGTGTGTGCAGAGTCCGTTAACAATGGAAGCGTTTTAAACAAAGCTAAGTAGCGCTTCCTTTTGCCAAGAATGCCACAGCGACTCCATTAACCCGTTGCATGGCAGCAGAGAAGGGCGCTTGTAAGTAAACAAGCTGCATTAAATATTTATCATGCCAGCCTTGTCTGTGCCGCAATGCAGTGCCACCGAGCAAATCGGCGGCAAGCACTCGCTTCTCCCCACCCACCTCCCGCGGCCCCCCCACACCCAACCTGATTCGCTTTCCTTTCTTTCTCCTCTTGCTAGGCTGCAGTCTCGGGCAGGGTCCACAGCCACAGAGTGCCTCAGCAGTATAGCGAGGCTCGGTGGCAACTGGCGACGTGGATACAGGTTGACACTGAGCATCGTGGGCTTCGCCAGCCATGGGACCCTGGTGCCACGGAAAATGGGGAAGAGTATTACAAATGCACATGTGTACATACACACATCCACATGTCCATACACGTGTTCACACATACACACAACTGTAAGTGTGCACATAAAACTCAAACATACTGTATATGCATGCATGCACATTTGCCAACATACACTTCATGTGGTGCACACACTTGGAAGCACATGAAATCATGCTACACAGACAGACAGACAGACAGACACACACACACACACACACACACACACACACACACACACACACACACTCACACTCAGAATCAGGTTTAATATCACTGGTATTTGTCATGAAATTTATTGTTTTGCAGCAGGTGTACACTGTAATTCATAATAAAAAACAATAAATTATAATAAGTATGTATACAGTATATATCAAAATTAAATCAAAATAAGTCATGCAAAAAATGAAGTAGTATACATGTGTTCATTGTCCATTCAGAAATCTGGTGGCAGTGAGGAAGAAGTTATCCTAAAACATTGAGTGTGTGTCTTTCAGCTCTGTACCTCCTCCTTGATGGTAGCAATGAGAAGAGGGCATATATACACACACACACACACACACACACACACACACACACACACACACACACACACACACACACACACACACACACACACACACACACACACACACACACACACACACACACGAGTGAGCCATTGATCAGACGCGAGTTTGCAGGCACCACACACAGGTATCAATGGGTCATCTCACCCACTGCTGGCTTCATTTCAGAATCAGGTTTTTTATAACCATTTTATATGGCCTGAAATTTGCTGTTTTGCAGCAGGACATAAAATTACTATAAATACAAAATAAATGAATCATGCAAAATAAGTGACCATTCAGAAATCTGACAGCAGATAAGTAGAAGCTGTTCTTTCTGATTTTTTGCAACCTCAACAAAAATATTTCCAGAGGTAGGAGATTCAGTAACAACGATCAGGCTCCTGAACCGGCATGGATCACTTCTCTCACCTCAGCTCTGAACTGACTCCACGACCTACGGACTCACTTTCAAGGTCTCCACAGCTGATGTGCTCAGTATTATTCCGTATTATATACTGTATATAAGGATCAACATTATTCACCATATGCATTTAGATGTATTCAGAATTTGCTGTGGTGTGTTGGTCAGGGCATGACATTCAACAAAAAACAATATGCAACAACTAGAAAGAATAAAGAATTATATAAAACACAAAGTGAGATTTTAATATATGGATTTGGAATAAAATGTGCATAAATAAATACCAGCATGATTTCTATATGTATAGTCGCATACATATGGATACATTTTTATATGTATAATTGTATAGTCAATGTTTTTCATAAATTGTACTGTATTTCTTTATTTTCCTGTAAGAAAATGAATCTCAGGATAGTATGTGGTGACATAGTTTATATGTATTTTGATAATAAATGTACTTTGGCTTGAGACATTAACTGTATTTCTCTTTCCAGCACTGTTCCCTGCCCTGCTGAGGACTCCCAGCATTTTCAGTTTTTATCTCCACCACTGGGTGAGATTCGCCTCCACACTGAACTCCCAGATATTTGTCATATTTTGCATCAACCAATGAGATCTGAGCCGTTGTTCACAGCACACTTCCAAATACCCACTATAGTCAACTTCAGTGAGCCAGCTGAACCACTTGGTTCAGTTCCAGCTTTGTTAATCATGGCAGCTCAATTATTAGCTCCTTCAGTGTTGATTCAGAAAATTGTGGGCTCACATCCCTTTCCAGAGGATTGACCACAGAAAGCTCAGCTGAGGCTCCAATACGGTGTGCACGGGTAGTGATAAATCTTCCAAATTACACTACGATGGATGAGAAATTAAAGTGAAACCCATTCTGTCTGAATGGGTGTACAGTACAGAATGTTAAACAAAAATCCTATGGCTTTCCTTCAGATTCTGTCAGACTCAGACTGAGGTACAGACTCAGACTCAGACAGAGATACAGATTCAGACTCAGACAGAGGTACAGATTCAGACTCAGACAGAGATACAGACTCAGACAGAGATACAGATTCAGACTCAGACAGAGATACAGATTCAGACTCAGACTGAGGTACAGACTCAGACTCAGACAGAGATACAGATTCAGACTCAGACTGAGGTACAGACTCAGACTCAGACAGAGATACAGATTCAGACTCAGACAGAGGTACAGATTCAGACTCAGACAGAGATACAGATTCAGACTCAGACAGAGGTACAGACTCAGACTCAGACAGAGATACAAACTCAGACTCAGACTGAGGTACAGACTCAGACTCAGACAGAGATACAGATTCAGACTCAGACAGAGGTACAGACTCAGACTCAGACAGAGATACAGACTCAGACTCAGACAGAGATACAGATTCAGACTCTGGCTCAGACTCAGATGTAAAGTGAAATACATTGTTTGCATTAACAACCAACACAATCTAAGGATGCATGCTGGGAGCAGCCCACAAGCAACGCCACAATTCCCGTACCAATGTAGTATACCCACCATACTCAGCAGAAGAATACCAATAATATTCGGGCCTCAACTTCTGATGCTTATTTGCATTTTTGCAGTTAATCGTCCTGCAACTGATTCCCATTCACCCGCCACCCTAAGTCTTTCTCTGTTTCAAAGCTAATTGGATTCTGAGGTAGTGTGAGAGGAGAAGGTGCTGAGACACAGTGATATGGCTGAAATGGTACAATGTAGGGGCAGCGATGGTTGAAGATAAGGGTGGGTGAAATTTGCAGATGTCCCCCAATGCATACACTTGATCTGAGTGGCGATGGGGTTCCTGGATGGTCAGTGGTAATCAGAAGCCTTGTTGATCTTTTCCACTAATATTCCAGATTGACAGAGTCCAGTGAAATAAACTGACACCTGAGAGACTGAATTTGGGAGGTCCAGGTTGACCAAGCCTGAAACAGAGTGTGCCAGAACTCCCTTTGAGCTCCTGTCTCTGTCACACTCTGGATCTCTGCCTAGTTTCTACGGGGATGAAACAGTCAAATAGGTTCCCATCTGCAACTTACTGCTAGCCATCCCCTCACACAAATTTCTCTTGTAAAGCCCAGCCTGTTACGTAGAACAGAAGTATAGAACATTGCAGAACAGTATGTCCTGCCAACCCTTAATTCTACCCCAAGATCAATCTAACCCTTACCTCCAACATAGCCCTCCATTTTTCTTCTATCCATGTGACTATCTAAGAGCCTCTTAAATGTCCCTACCACTACCACCACCCCAGCAGTGGATTACAAGCACCCACCACTGTCTGTGTAAAAAATCTACCTCTGTCTTTTCACCAAACACCTTAAAATTCTGCCCCCACATAATAGCCCTGTCCACAATAGGGGAGAAAGCCCCTGGCTGTCCATTCTATCCATACCTCTTATCATCTTGTACACCTCTAACATGCCACTTCTCATCCTCCTTCACTCCAAAGTGAAAATCTCTAACTCACTCAGTCTTTCCTCATAAGACATGCTCATTGACATCATAGGTCACCTGTGCTCCCAACTGCAATCCTGGGTTCAATGCCAGGATTTTTGCTCCTCCACAGATGCCGCCTGACTCGCTGAGTTCCTCCAGCACTTTGTGTGTGTTGCTTAAGGTTTCCAGCATCTGCATAATCTCTTGTGTTGGTGATTGAGTTTGTGCTCAGGCAGCTCTGTGTAACCTGGTTAGCTGCCGTGACGATAGCTATCAGACGGGTGGGGAGCGATCCACTTGTGTCCCCTCCACTGGAGAGATGCCAGAGGTAATGGGACATCCAGCAGCACCTCATCGATCGTACTTGTCACTGGTGAGGTGAGGGGAGGATGAGGTAACATTGGGCACTAGGATCTGTGACAACTGATGGGATGTGTCTAAGTTTGATGATGTTTGAAAGCTAGCTGGGAATATTGGTATTGAAGGAGATGCAAAGAAAGCCTCCAGACGGCTGAAGGTTGTGTGGTTAAGGAGAAGTTGGTGCATGAATTATAGTATGAGAATGTGTGCCTTATTTGAAAGTAAAGAAAGATATTAAACAATCCAGCAACACATAGAATGTTGGAGGAATTCAGCAGGTTAGGCACCATCTGTGGAGGGGAATGAACAATCAACGTTCTGGGCTGAGGACCATAACTGACCACAGACTCTGCCTGACCTGCTGAGTTCCTCTAGCATCTTTGTATGTTGTTCCAAACTAGCAGCATCTGCAGTCCTTTGTGTCTCTGTTGAACACTGGTGCCTGCGTGAGTCGGTTGTCCTTAAAAGCTAACTATGGAAGGCTACATGAAGTAATTGGAATAGAAGATCTCATTGTCCAAAAATATTAAACACAGGGGTCAGAACATCTTGGTACATTGTGGCGGACAAGAGAAGTCATAGACAGCATTAAGGGAAAAGAGAGGGCATACAATGTAGCAAACATTAGTGGGAAGTTGAAGGATTGGGAAGCTTTTAAAAACCAACAGAAGGCAACTAATGAAGCCATAAGGAGAGAAAAGGTTAAATATTTACTTACTGAGATTCAGTGCAGAACTGGCCCTTTGAGCCACGCAGCCCAGCAATCTCACAATTTAATCCCAGCCTAATTATGGGACAATTTACAATGACCAATTAACCTACTAACCAGTACGTCGCTGTACTGTGGAAGGAAACCAGAACACCAGGAGGAAACCCATGTGGGTTATGAAGGTAAGCTAGCCAATAATATAAAAAAGGATACCAAAGGTTTTATCCTTCCAGACATTTAAGTAGTAAAAGAGAGGTGAGTGTGGATATTGGACCGCTGGAAAATGATGCTGGGGAGATAGTAGTGGGGGATAAAGAAATGGCAGATGAAATTAGTAAGTACTTTGTATCAGTCTTCACTGTATTACTAGCAGTATGCTAGTAATTCAAGAGTGTCAGGGGGCAGAAGTGAGTATAATTGCTACTACTAAAGAGACAGTGCTAACGAAACTGAAAGTCTGAAGGCAGATAATTCACATGGACCAGATGGACTACACCCCTGGGTTCTGAAAGAGGTAGCTGAAGAGATTATGCAGGCACCAGTAATGATCTTTCAACAATCACTAGATTCTGGAATGGTTCTGAAGGACTAGAAAATTTCAAGTGTCACTCCACTCTTTAAGAAGGGAGAGAGACAGAGGAAAGGACTTCTGCAGTTGAAAAAAAGGTTGGAGTCCATTATTAAGGATGAGGTTTTGGGGTAGTTGGAGGCACACGGTGAAACAGATCAAAGGCAGCATAGGTTCTTGATTAGTCAGGGCATCAAAGGTTACAGGGAGAAGGCACGGAATAGGATTGAGAGGGATAATAAATCAGCTATGATGGAATGGCAGAGCAGACTCGATGGGCTGAATGGACTGATTCTGTATCTATGTCTTATGATCTTATCTCTGTGTGGTCCTGTTCTGACCACACTTAAAGATTTATGAATGTGAATGTGAATCTGGATCAGAATCTGAATGTGAGTATAAACATGAATCTGGATCTGAATCGAAATATGAATCTGCACTCCTCTCTCCTACATACCAGCCTGGGATCCACTGCGAATGTTATGACATCACAAAGACACTTCTGGACTGTTCATTTGTCTATTTAAGTCCAGCCATGCATGTAAACATTGGACTCTGCACTCCTGTAGCTGTCAAATTCTTGTAAATATAAAAATTGGCTCTGGTTCCAGACCACTCATTCCCTTTCATTTATTTTTTATCTCTAAAATTACTATTAAACATTTAAACAATACAGTGCATTAACACACTGGACTCTCACCAACGCCATCTGTAACAGAATGTGCCCCAGACAAACAGAATTAAAGTCTCACATGTGTGTGTGTGTGTGTGTGTGTGTGGTAACTGGAAGTCTTAAGTAATCCCAACCCCATTTCTAATGAGGCCAAACCATCAGATCATCTACTTGACCACAGGACTCAGTCTGAAACAGCTAGGGCAGGGAATAGAAATCTCATTCTGGAGTGGCAGGAGCTGTCTAGGTGTGGACTGGAACCCAAGGTGGGAGAGAATCAAAGTCAGTAAGAACATCTAGGGAGCGGGAGCAGAGGATCTTGAATCCCCGATCTGCTCCATCTTACAGTTGATGATCTACTTACAACATAGAACATACGTAGACCATAGAACATAGACCATTACAGCATAGTACAAACACAGTATGACTCACAATGTTGTGCTGACCTTTTAATGAAATCTAAGATCAATTCAACCCTTCCCTCTCACATAGCTCCCCATTTTTCTTTCATTCATGTGCCTATCTAAAGGTGTCTTCAATATTACTCCCTCCACACACACACACTACTCTCTGTGTATAAAACGTACCTCTGACGTCCCTCTATACTTTCTTCCCATCACCCTAAAATTATATCCCCTCATATTAGCCATTTCCACCCTGAGAAAAAGTCTCTGAATGTCCACTTCATCTAAGCCTCTTATCATCTTATACACCTCTATCAAGTCAGCTCTTATCCTTCTTTGGCTCCAAAGAAAAAAGAGCTGGCTTGCTAAACCTTTCCTCATGAGATTTGCAGTCAGCAACCTAGAAAATTTCCTTTGCATCCTCTCTAAAGCTTCCACATTCTTAAGAAGTTGTAACTAGAACTGAACACAATACTCTACTTGTGGTCTAACCAGAGTTTTATTGAGCTGCAACATTACATTGTGGCTTTGAACCGAATCCCCAACTACATTTTCTTAACCACCCTATTGATTTACGCAGCAACTTTGCAGGATCTATGGACATGGACTCTAAAATCCCTCTGTCCTCCACACTGCTAAGAATCCTGCCATTAACCTTGCAAAGTGTTTTACTTCTCTAGACTGAACTCCATCTGCCATTTCTTAGCCCTCAACTCCACCTACCCGCCAGATTCACAAAAAATCTCTGTAGTTGATTTAGTTGCTGATGGAAGTTGTTGGGCTGTGGAGATTTCAGAGTGGGAGTTTCATATCACATTTGTGCACTAAATCACTGAGGACCAGTGGCCAGTAGTACGAGCCTCTGCCGTACCTCACAACCGGTGATAGCCAGTGAGAGCTAACGGCGGAAGGAACCTGGTGAGGGAGCAGCAGCGTGGGTAAAGTGCCTCCTCTGGAAAGGGCCATGATTCATCTTTCCTGAGATGAAAGAAAGAATGTGTGATGACTAATGTGTTTAAAACATTCTTGGAGTAGAATGATGTTTATTCTGGATGCCCTGGAAGCTGGTATGGTGATGCGATGACTAATGCAGTGCAATGTGAGAAGGATTAAACAGACATCATTTTCAACTAAATTAATACAAAATTTGCATTCTAATGTTTTCTAAAAATCTGTTTCAATTTCCTCAATTGGACTGTAATTGATCTGTAACACTCACAATATTCATTGAATTTCTTCCCAATTGTTGCAGCTAATCTATAGAGTAGAGACAAACACAGGAGGGTCTTCAAGGAAACAATGTAAGGAATGAAAGGCCTTCTTTGTCATGGATAAATAATGCACTTCCACCAATCTTTATCACCCAGACATATTTCCAACTCTACGGTGACCCTTCAGTGGTGGATACTAAAAGCTCAAGATGGGTTACAAACTCAGGGACAAATCAAGCTTTGATCCCGCAAGCTTCTGATCAGCACTGAGCTTGGATTCACTTTGCGAGGTGATGGGGAGGAGGAGGGTGCAGGGGAAACTTTTAGACAATCATCTCTATTGCTCTTGGCTACTCCTTGAGTGAATATCAACCCTGGTTATAATGCATCTAATCTTTATTATGTCAGAACTTCCCCACAGAACTGGCTACCTCAACCATTGGATAATGGTGGGTTATTCAGGATACAGGACACTCCTTGTCTACTCAGTCTAAGTTAAGACAAATAGAATCTATAGAAGATCACTCCTGACTTGCTTGTTTATCCATGTACAAGGTCTCCATCAGTTAAATAAAGATTAGATCTCTCTTTCAGAAGCTCATTGTATCATAAACACAAGATTCTATGGTTCTAAGAGATGCTGGAAATCCAGAGCAACACACAAAGTAGTGGAAGAGCTCAGCAAGTTTGGCAAGATCTATGGAAATGAATAAATAGTCGATGTTTTGGACTGAGACCCTTCATACGAATAGGCATATTACCTCCTCCAACATACCAAATGCCACATATAGTTCCGTGCATCTGGACTGGACTAAACTTTATCAATAACTAATTCACTCCAAACCCCAGAATCTGATTTCGGAAAAACAACAATGAGGTAATATTGCAGCTTTATAAAACTCTGGTGAGACCACACTTAACGTACTGTGTTCAGTTCTAGTTGCCTCATTATAGAAAGTGTTATGTTTTGTAACTTCAAAGCATTAAACTAATTCAAAGGAAGACCGGGAGTCCGGGAATGTGGGTGTAACTTCATCTTTAAGCAAGGCACATACATATCTCATGATAGTTTGATGATGTATACAATTAACATATTTTTACATATAACCCATAATGAATTATTTAAATGAACAAGAATGCTTAATCAAACAATATATATAAAATATTTCTCAAATATTATTAAAATATTAAATACACAACAGAAAGAATGTGGAAGCTTTAGAGAGGGCCCAGCGGAGATTTACAAGGATGCTGTCTGGATTAGAAAGCATGTCTTATGAGCAAAGGTTGAGTGAACTAGGGCTTTTCTCTTTAAGGTGAAAGAGGATGAAAGGTGACAGGAATTTAAAGATTAAAGATTATCTTTACTTGGAATGTGTACATCAAACGGGTTTGTTTTGCTGCTTGTTGTGTTGTGTTCTGTGTTGTTCTGCCGAGCATTGTGGGCATGTTATGTTGGAACCAGAACGTGTGGCAACACTTGCAGGCTGCCCCCAGCACATCCTTGCGTTGTGTTGGTTGAGAATGCAAACGATAGACTTCACTGTATGCTTCCATGTACAAGTGATAAATAAATCCGAATCTGAATCTACTCTGCGTGTGCTGGCACTGTGGTGCAGTTCCAGAGGCTTGGTCTGATCAGCTGGCGTTATGAGTTCAGATCTCAGCATCACAGCTGGGGAGTTTAAACTGAGTTAATTAAACAAAGCTGGAATTAAAATATTGCAGATGATGAAAATTTGAATTAAAAACAGGAAATCTCTGGTATCTTTCAAATCATTTAAAAAGCATTTCAGATCAAAGTCTTTTCATCAGAACAAAACATCAAATGAAAGCTCATTAGCTGTAACAAAGAGAGAGTCGTAGAATGACAGAGTACAGAAACAGGCCCTTCAGCCCTACTGGTCCAAGATACCCCATCCAAGTGAGGGCCATTTGCCAGCATTTCTCCCATAACCTTCTATACCTTTCCTATACATGTACCTGTCCAACTGTCTTTTAACACTTGTTACTTTACCTGCCTCAACCACTTCCTCTGGCAGCTGAACATACACAACACACTTTGCATGAAATTGGTTGCCCCTCAAGTTCCTATTAGATCTCTCCCTCTCATTTGAAACCTGGCACAACATAACACACCCAGAGACACAACACACATGTCTGTCCATTTGCCTCCACAGATGCTGCCTGGCCCGTAGAGTTCCTCTGTCATCTCATGTGTTGCCATCCAGTCTTTGATTCACCAACTCCGATGTATGCATGTCGTAATTTCATACACCTATACAAGGACACCCCTCAGTGTTCTTGTGTTGAACTGCCTCTCTCCACAGATGCTGCCTGAACTGCTGAGGGATTCCAGCACTTCCTGTTTTTATATTAAATCAATATAGAATTGTCTCACTGAGGGAGAGTATGAAATGACCGTTGTGTTGTAAAGTACCCACCTGTTTCCTTCAGGGAAGGAAGCCTGTCATCCCAGGCCACATGGCACTATATTTGCATCGATGTGGTTGACTTTTAACTGCCATCCTCAGCTGAGGGGAGCGGGTAATACTCAGCCAGCTGCCCGCCAGTGTGTGCACATCTGGCAGGCAGGCGAATCAAGGCTCTGGTGTTCACAGCCAGGAATACCTTCTCTGGAATGTTGTGAATATTCCCAATCCTGGAGGAACGTTGCCTCAAGGCACATCCCACCTGTGGGCAAGTCATGTCCTTGCGTGCTCCAGGAGTGCTTTGCCAGGCTTTGTCACTACAAATTTTTGAGAGAATCATTTTGCTTTGGCTGGGAACAAGAGAAGGAAAAGGGGCACCTCAATTTGATTGCCTGGTCAGAGGTAGAATATTTTTGAGATAGCTGTGATTAAGGTCGAAGTCTAGAGGTCAAGAAGTCCAGAAGTAGAAGCTCGAAGGTTGAAAACTCAAATCAGCAAGTCCGGAGGTAGAGGCCGAAGGTTGAAGCTTATCCAGAGTTTTGAGGCCTGATGTCTGTGAGACTGCAAGTTCAGGCCAAAGATTGAAGGATGGAGACCCGGTCTGAGAGTCCAGGGCCAAGGACTGGACGCCCCTTGATGGCCTATCCTGGGGTTGGGTGGGTGGGCGTGAAGGGAGGGATAGGGGCTTAGATTTGCTATTGTTATCTTGCTTTGTTTTGCTGTTGTTGCTTGTATTGCCTGTGGAACATTATGGACTTACTATATTGGCACTAGAATATGTAACAATACTTGCAGGCTGCCCCAGCATGTGTTGGTTGTTAATGCAAATGACACATTTCACTGTATGTTTCAATGCAATCCTGATAAATAAATATGAATCAGAAAGAGCCATATTCTGGCTGCCAGGGGTGTGTGTGACGGTGTATGAGAGCAGAGGTAAGAACTCTGGGAAACATTGATTGTGATTGAGAGGGATGTCCAGGGAATTGTAGCCTGGTTGGCTTTTCTCTGAGGCTACGAAGGCGAAGAGTGGAGCTTTATCTACATATCAGCAATGGTGGACATTATGGAGAGATGATTGGTTGAGGGGAAAGATGAGCTTAGCACTGAGAAAAGTCTCAAATAAAGATCCCCTCCCAAAACCCAATGCGTGGTTACCTGATAAGAACCAGAGACAGCTTGCAACAGGCGCATAATTTTTCTTTTGTAGTTTTTATAGGCAATTATGCAGTAATTACAGCTTTACTTAAAAATAAAGCATAGCCTTTCAACACCCATTATAATTAGACATTTCAGGAGTTTCGCTAACTTGCCGTTGGCAAGAACAGTGACACTCACTGGTGTGTAGGCCCAAAAACCCCTGGCATACAAGGTGGCCATTTTGAAAAAGGATTGGGTTTGGATAAGGTGTAGATTGACTTTTTCTCCTCAACACTGATTACTAACCGTAAAATCCTGCACCACATCAAAAATGTCACCCTTTTCAGATCTGCCAATGACCGATGTCTTGTGAATAATTTCGCCTGCCGTTTCCATTGTGTAGAATGTGCCAACACTGAGCCGCCCACTCAGAGGTAGACCTGATCCTGAAGTGTTGTGTTCTGCTTCACTGCTTCTCTGAAGATCGTCACCACACTGTGGCAAAGAGGCTTGTGATTTTGTGATCCTGAGAGTGATGCCATCTGCTGCTTAGCTCCTGGTAGGGTCACCCATGTGGTAAGGTCATGAGGGAGGTTCCAGACAAAGAGTGGTCCAACCAAGACCCCAACGGTGGAGCTGGCAGTAGATGACGGCACTTCTCAATGGCAGTGAAAGCGGAGGAAGGCTGCAGCAGTGAAGGGTCCCCAGTCATCATGCATTCCATGCCATGGACCCTGATCCTGATCTGTCCAGGACCATGTGGTACCTGCCCATCCATCAGCCTCTCCACTTTAAACAAAGTCCCGCACAGGCATTCCCCATTAAGCAAACCCACTGAAAACCCTTCAGGAGAACATGATACTTGTAGTACTACTCCTACTCTTCCTCAGACCAGTACCCAGACCACTTGTACCAACATTTGTAGCCTGAATACAGGGCAGGTCTTGAGAGAAAGATCCCAAGGCGATGCTTCCAGAGAAAGAACAAGCACGGGGAGCCTCCCGAGCCTCCTCCACCATACAACAACATTGTGGCTGATCTGATTCTGATCTCAGATCTACCTGGTTGCTTGTTCCCCCATCCCACCCTCCCCCATGGTCCAAATATCTACCCACTTTATTCTTTAATATATTTGATGACATTGCTTCCATGATCAGATGGACAATGACCCTATCTTTTCTGTTCAGTGGAATGCAGAACCCCAAAGGTTCATAAAACCTCTGAGGAAAATTCATCTTCCCTGCACCAGCACTCTGAGTGACCATTCACTTACTCTAAGGCTAGCCCCTGTTCTAGACTTCCCTCAGGAGGGGAATTAATCTCTTCAGCATCCACCCTGAATAACCCTCCTCAGTATCACCGTTGTTTAGGTTAGGTCCTCTGTGGGCGTCGCACAAGCAGGGACCCTGGTGTATATGACAATAAACTAATCCTGATTCTGAAAGTCGAAGTTAAAATAAAGTTATTAGCAAAGTATGTTTTACATCACTATATGCTACCTTGAAATTCCTTTTCTTGCAGACATTTACAGGAAAATAAAGAAATACAATAGAATTTATGAATAAAACTCTACATGAACAAAGACTGACAACCAACTAATGTGCAAAAGAAATAAATTGTGTAAATAAATAATACTGAAAACATGAGTTGTGGAGTCCGTGAATATGAGTGTGCAGATTATGGAGTCAATTCAGAGTTGAGGTGGGTGAAGTTATCCATGATGAGTCAGGAGCCTGAAATGTAATAGCTGTTCCTGAACCTTGTGTTATAGGATCTAATGCTCCTATATCTCCCACCTGATGGTAGTAGTGAGCATGGACTAGATGGTGGGGGTCTTTGATGATCAATGCTGCCTTCCTGTAAATGCTCCTTGTAAATGTGCTCCATGCGGGCGAGGGCTTTGAAGTATGAATGGGGAAGACCCCTTCTTATACTTCTAAACTCCTGTGAGTTTTGCCACAAGGGCAAAGTTCAGAGAACAAGTGGAGACAGAGACATGTCAAGGGCTAGAAAACCGGAGCTCAGGAGAAGAAGATATATTTAGCAGACCCCATGAAGTGATGTTGCAATTTAAATAAGAGAAGTTAGTCAACAAACGGCCAAATTGGGATGCCACTTAGCGTTACAGTTAGCACGATGCTATTACAGCTCGGGCCATTGGAGTTCAGAGTTCAATTTCAACATCATCTGCAAGGAGTTTGTATGTTCTCCATGTGACCACGTGAGATTCCTCCAACAATTCAATGACATACCGGTTAGTAGGTTAGTAGGGGATCTCATGTTCCTATCAAATATTGAAAGGCCCAGAGTAAATGTGGAGAGGATGTTTCCTATAATGGGGCAGTCCAGGACCAGAAGACATAACTTCAGAATCCATTTAGAACAGAGATGAGGAAGAATTTCTTCAGCCAGCAGGTGGAGAATCTGTGGAATTCATTGCCACAGGCATCTGTGGAGGCCAGGTCATTGGGTGTATTTAAGGTTGAGGTTGAAAGATTATTGATTAGTTAGGTATGTAAGATTATGGGGAGAAGGCAGGAGAAGGGGTTGAGAGGGAAATGGATCAGCTATGATCAAATGGCGGAATAGGGTCAATGGGCCAAATGGCCTAATTCTGCTCCTATGTCTTATGGTTTTATAGTCTTAATTGGTCATTGTAATTTGTCCAGTGATTAGGCTAGGTTAAGTAAGTGGGTGCAGTTCATTGGGCTGGAAGGGCCTGTTCTGCACTGTATTTCTAAATTAATTAATCAATTAATTATGTGATGAGGACAGGGCTAGAAGTCAGGATTCATACAATGAAATAGATATTAATTTACACAACAACACCATACAAAGGATGAGGAATGAGAATACCATGGATTAGACTCTAAACCATTTCACAATGAATGTCACTGGATAAAGAATTCACTCTTAAAGTTTACCTGCAGTTTAAGAGAAGGTAATTAGTCTTTTGTTCAAGCCTATCAATTATCTTGTTTCTGACATAGTGCCTTGTGTCCTGAAGGAATTCAACTTACGAGAAACTTTAAGCAGAATCAGAATTAGGTTTATTATCACTGACACACAGCAGTATAGTGCAATACATAAAATATATTATAAAATACCATAATAAATATATATTGTATATTAAAAAAAATAAATCAATAGTGCAAAAAGAGACCGAATTTTTAGAAATCTGATGGTGGAGGGGAAGAAGTTGTTCCTAAAAGGATGGAATGCTTGTCTTCAGGCTCCCATATCTCCTCCCTGATGGTAGGAATGAGAAGAGGGCATGTTCTTGAAGCAGGGTTTAGATACGGAGTGAAACTGGCTGCCCGGAGGGGCAGTGGGCACTGAGGCATTTGGGCATACTGGAGGGTAAATGCTTTGCAGTGTAATGGGATTGGCTGAGGGGAATCTTCCTTAGGGAGCCCACATTGCTCCGAAGCACTAAGTGGCCTCTTTCTGTGCTGCTGTGATTCTAAGATGCCAAGTGAGTTCACTGGTTGGTTTTGCTTACCCCAATGCACGCTGAGTTCTGTGAGCTCACTGTACCCCACCTGAGCAAACCGCTGCCTCAGTGAAACTTTCCATCAAATGCCTGGCGTACTGAATAACACACTGCATTTATCTCTGTCGGTTAAATATCAAATCTCTCCGGAAAAATTGAGGGCATGGGCTGGCTATGACATCATGCCTCCCAGAATACATTGCAGGTGATAAGGCCCATTAAACTCTCAATCTCTCAAAGCAGCACCTGGCTCCCGTGCCTGAAAAAATATTTTGCTTTCAATAGCAAAGAAGCTACATTGTGTTTCCCATTTTGGAATGGAATATGTTAGAAAGCACTTATGTTACGTACAACCACAGACCTTTAGCTTTCCTAATGGTCATTTTTCTGATCTTTGTGCAGTGGAAGTTGGGCTATGTGGTAACTGTTGAAATTTTTTGCAATATTTTATATTAAACTTGTGTCTGCCATCTACAAGTTTGACTCAATGGCCAGTTACAGTTGTACTGAATATTGGTTTATTATTCTCTCATGTCCCAAGATACAGAGAAAAGCTTGTCTTGCACACTATTCATACAGATCAAATCATTTCACAGTGCATTGAGCTAGAATAAGCCAAAACAACAACAATGCAGAATAAAGTGTAAAAGCTGCTGGAAAAAGTGTTTCCGTGTAGATAAACAATAAAGTACAAGATCACAGCGAGGTAGATTGTGAGGCCAAGAGCCAATGGATTGTACAAAGGGATCAGGGGGTATGGAGAGAAAGCAGGTACAGGGTTCTGAGTTGGATGATCAGCCATGATCATACTGAATGGTGGTGCAGGCTGGAAGGGTCGAATGGCCTATTCCTGCACCTATTTTCTATGTTTCTATGTTTCTACAATAGTTCCATTCAAGAGTCTGATGACACTGGGCTAGAAGCAGTCCTTGAGCCGCATAGTATATGTTTTCAGGTTTTTGTATTTTATGCCTGATGGAAGTGGGGAGAAGAGAGAACATTTGGTGTGGTAGGGTCTTTGATTATTTGGGCTACTTCACTGAGTGGGAAGTATAGACAGAATCCTTGGATGGGACACTGTTTCCAATGCTGTGCTGAGCTGTGAAGAGTAGTTACCATATCGAGCCACTATGCATCCAGACAAATTGCTTTCTATGCTGCACTGATAAAAATTGGTAAGAATCGATAGGAACATGCTGAATTTGTTTAGCCTCCTGAGGAAGTAGAAGCATTGGTGATGCTGACAGTTGTCTTATGATGGAGCCATGGTTGTACAAGTTCTGTTGGATCAGATTAACATCTCCTTATGACCAAACAGGTCAAGGCTCAGGACTTCACAAATAAATGCAGGTGGAGCAAGGAGGGAACTCTGGATGGGTGACCATTTAGCAGTTAGTTAGCTCATATCCTCTTACTCCCTCATCACCACTCTCTATCACAATCACAAGGAATGCTTGGTTTATAAGGGCACAATGTTCAAAGTAAATTTATTATCCAAGTACATATGTGTCACCCTATACAAACTTGAGACACATTTTCTTGTGGGCATCTTCAGTAAATCCAAGAATCATATTTGAATCAATGAAAGTCTGCACCCACCAGGATGGATAAACAACCAATGTGCAGAAGATAATAAACAGCACAACTACAAAGAATTAATAAATAAATATGCAATAAGTATTGAGAACATGAAATGAAGAGTTCTTGAAAGTGAGTTCATAGATTGTGGGAACAGTTCAGTGATGGGATGAATGAAGCTGAGTGAAGTTATCTCCTCTGGTTCAAGCACCCAAAAGTTGAGGGGTAATAATTGTTCCCGAACCTGGCAGCCGTGGGTCCTGATAACATCAATATGAAGAGAGTATGGCTAGGGTGGTGGGGGTTTCTGATGATGAATGCTGCTTTCCTGCAACAACATTCGATGTGCTCAATGGTGAAGAGGGCTTTACCTGTGATAGTCAAAGCCATATCCATTACTCTTTGTAGGGTTTTCCATTCAAGGGGCATTGGTGCTTCCATTCCAGGTCATTATGAGGTGCATGAGAGGGGTAGCACCTCTAGATGGGGGGCTTGTCGCATTCCTTGGAGTGGCTTGTTATCTATTGGTCCCCACCAATGCCCAGCTCTCACCTGTGGCTCCTCCTAGCTGTTTCCATGCAACAGCAGTTACTCCCCGGGCAACGGCTTCAACAGACCGGCTAAACCAGGTGAGGGTAGCCAACGGGTCTGAAACCCTTGGTGAGATAGGAATTTGCTCATCCCAGCATGTGAAGACTGCTTCGGTGGATCAGGCGGAGGAAAACCCCGGGGATTCAGCGGCTGAGAAGGCATTGCAGCAGCGCACTGTGGAATGCGTAGGGCGCGGCAGAGCACTTAAGAAGACGCGGCCATCCAATGCAGCCAAGGAAGTTGCCAGACGTAACGATTCTTCATGCCAATGGATCCTGACTTCTGAGGCCGAGAGAGTGGGAGTCTCTGTGCAAGGCTTTTCCTCTTTAGTATCTTTCACGCACTGGTTACATTGTGCAAAATGTCGGCTGGTGGCGCAGTGAGATCAGTGCCGAGCTCGAGAATGGAGATTCCCGAGTTCGATCCAGTGACAGGATCAAGCGTGCTCTCCATCCGTGCCGGGTTGATGTTGAGCTCGCAACTCAGCCTCATAAGAAAACACTGCCACCCTGCATGATGTAGTCTTCCTTGGACCACAAAAGACAAACATTAAACCTCACTCTTTACTAATGGATGTGGCTTCCTCTATCACAGGTAAAACATTACTCTTCACCACGAGAAGTCGAAGAAGAATTTAGCATTTGACATTTTAAACATAGCTAATTTTAACTGAGGAATTTACATAATCTTTTTAACAAATGTTTAAGGTACGATGGAATACAAGGAAGTTCCACACAGGCAGGAAACCAACCATGAATAGGGGTAGCAGGTGTGAGTGGCCAAATGACCATCCTCTTGCTTTGATATCTTATGTTCTTTTAAACCTGACATAATCTGTGATTGTGACAGAGAGTCAAGAGAGGCTGTGAACTAATTGCCAAATCATCTAATCATCCACCCAAGAAGATCTCTCACATTGTTTACTGTTGAAATTCCTCTCTGTTCTGATGGTCCAGTGGTATGTTAAACGACAGGAAAAGTGGATATTCCATCCAGAATTCAGCCTGCCACCAATAATAGTAAAAGTTGATGAGCTGGCCAATAATTGGTGTGGATCTCTCACTGCTTGCTCAAGCCAAATGATTTTGGCCAAATGAAGCCATCTCTGATCAATGGTTTGTAGCTACTTCATTGGGACACCAGACTTGGAGACAGAAGTACTCTCCTGCCCTTTGCCCTGTTGACCGGACAAGGGAAAGCTCACTTCAAACATAAGCAGAGTGCTGGTGCTGGTACACTCTGGGAAAGAAAAATGGTGACAGTTCTGTGTTGTTCTGTCAAGCATGCTATACTAGCACCAAAATATGTGGCAACACTTGCAGGCTACCCCTGCACATTCTCGGACTGTTTTGGGTGTTAACACAAGCCACAGATTTCACTGTAGGTTTCATTGTACTTGCAATAAATAAATCTTAATCTAAGTATGAAGGGTGACAGTAGGAAAGGATCTACAAATTTATATTTTTGCTGTCAAGAATGTTCCCAGGGTCAAGTTCAAAAATATAACATCTGTCCACAATAAGTCAAACAAAATACGAATTGCCATTTCTCCTTTATTCCCATGGCCCCACAGATTGGGGAGACACCCCGCTAACAAGGAGGTGTTATGTGAGGGAGGAAACTTTTATAGATGTACTGTGGAGACCATTCTGACTTGTTGCATTACTGTCTGGTATAGAGGGGTCACTTCAGGGGATCGTAAAAAGCTGTACGGGGTTGTAAACTCAGCCAGCTCTACCATGGGCACCAGCCTTCTGACCATTGAGGACATCTTCAAAAGGCCATGCCACAAGAAGAGAGCACCCATCATGAAAGACTCTTACCACTCAGGACATGCCCTTTTCTCATTACTAGTATCAAAAGGAGGTACTGGAGCCTAAAGGCACACACTTAACATTTCAGGAACAGCTTCTTCCCCTCCACCATCAGATTTCTGAATGGTTCATGAACTTATGAACACTACCTCACTATTTTGCTCTCTTTTTACACTACTTGTCTAGTTTACATATATACCTATTGCAATTTATAATACATCCTATGTATTGCTCTGTACTCCAGCTGCAAAACAAGAGATTTCATACCAGCTGTCAGTGATAATAAACCTGACTCTGATTCTGAGGGTGGTGTTGGTGGGACTAGGGGGATGATAGATGGTCAGCTGATGGCACTAGCAGGAAGGCAAACAGCCTGCTGGACGATCTCAGTGGGTCAAGCAGCACTGGTGGGAGGGAAGGGAATGGTTGATATTACAGTGCAAGACCATTCATCAGGACAGAATTATCAACCATTCCTTTCCCCACACACACTCTGATCCAGCCACTAAGTTCCTTTGCCGTTGCTGCACATTCCAGTAACTTACTGTCCGACAAAATGCAATATCCACCATTAGCAGGTGAGAATAAAGATTGTAATTAGTTTTATTTGTCACATGTACATCGAAACATACAGTGAAATGCACCGTTTGAATCAATGACCAACACAGCCCCAAGATGTGCTGGGGCAGCCCACAAGAGTCACCACGTTTCTGTCGCAGAGGTAGAACTTACTAACCTTAACCTGTACACCTCTGGTACGTGGGAGAAAATCTAGCGGTCAAGAGGAGATTACGTGCCCCCTACAATGAGCTATGGGAATTGAACCTTGATCGTTGGCATTGTAAAGCATTACGTTTGACACTGTGCCCGCCCGATGTGAGAGAGATCTGTAGGACCTGGTGACTCTGTGAATGATGTATGTAACACTGCCCGTGATGTTACATACCATCATACACAACCTGGCAGGCTATCAGTTACAGGATCAGTATTGCTGAGGCAGTAATACCTGATCCCAAAAAATGTTCAGATCCCAACACGGCAACTGAGGAATCAAATAAGATGAGTAATTAGACTGTGATTTCATTACCCAGTGGCTGGACTCAGGGAGGGAGAGTTGCTGCCTGCTCATCAGATATTTACACTGCTTATTCCCAGTGCGCTGCTTATGTTAAGCAGCACAAGGGTGGGGTTTTACCAGTGTTATCCGTGCCTACAATGCTGGGAATATGTGTGATGCTGTGGGTTATGCTGGGAGATGTGAACAAAGAACATAGAATAGTTTGGCACAGTACAAGCCCCGCAGCCATGATGTTTAACCTACTCTAACCTTTCCCTCCAACATAGCTCTCAATTTTTCTATAATTCATGTGCTTATCTAAGAGATTTTTAAATACCCCTAATACATTTGCTTCTACCATCACTCCTGGCAGGGTTTCCATCCATTCACCATTCAGCGTGTAAAGAACTTGCATCTGCCATCCCCTCCCTATACTTTCCTCCCAACACCTTAAAATAATGCCCCCTTGTATTAGCCATTTTCACTCGGGAAAACATCTCTGGATATCTACTCAATCTATGCCTCTTTTCGTCTTGCACACCTTTATTAAGTCACCTCCCGTCCTCCTCTCCAGAGACGAAAGCTCTAGCTCCCTCAACCACTTGGAGATGTTCAGTCAGGGGAACTGTCACCAAGCAGCAGCTCACTCAGGGGAGAGAGATGGACGAACAGGGGCTCTGTATTGTGTGGCTTTAGGAGGAAGGCAAGGGGTCAACTTTCTGCCACAAAACTCACCCAGAAACAAATGGCATTTCCTCATGAAAATCCAATCCGAGCGGTCCTGGCATTGTTACACTGAGCGATTAGTCCAGTTCCAAGAGATGGTTTAATATAGTGTTCGTACCCCATCTGAGGCAGTCACACATTGACTGCGAGGCTTAGATCTGTGTTGTGTAGCACATGTGCCCAGTATAAACAGTTCTTATCACATGGACCAGCTGTGAAAGTAAACAAATACCAGGCAGGTTCGAGCTACACAGTCACTGCGGCTTTAATTATCGCATCTTTACAGCCAGTGTTTATAGCCTGATACAAAATCAGAGAACATTAAAGATAAGTGTTTCTTTTTCATTGGGTTCCCGGCTTTATCATGTTTGAGGGGAAAAAAGACCACTGCTTCAATACAAGGCCAATGATACACAATCCCTGTTGCCTTTCAAAAACATAAAGACAACAGCTCACTAAATTGAAATTAAGGGTTCCTATTAGTTGGGGAAGAGAATCTGGCTGAGTGGGTGTTACTTTGGATTAATCGATCACTTGTTCCTCCCCAAGTTAACAGTGAACCAATAACCAATTGCTCAGCTCCTTCCATTACATCCTAAATCCACCCAGTGTGGTGGACTTACATCACTGGGATCAGAGGGACGGAACAGTGTGGTCTTTACTCTTTACTAATCTGTCCATACCTCCCACAGGGTCTGTACATTCCTATAGGGCTCCTACCTTCCCAAAGATCATGCCCATTTCCACAGATACATTATAGAAGGATGTGGAAGCTTTAGAGAGAACACAGAGGAGATTTACTAAGATACTGCCTGGATTAAAGAGCGTATCAGAAGAAGAGAAGTTCAGTGAATTAGGGCATTTCTCTCTGGGGCAAAGGAAGATGAGAGGTGACTTGATAGAGGTATTCTGTACAAGAGTCATCGTTAGAGTGGACAGCTAGAGACTTTTTCTAAGAACATGAATGGCTAATATGAGAGGGCATAATTTTAGAGTGTTTGGAGTGAAGTATAGGGGAAATATCAGTGGTAAGTTTTTTGCACAGAGTAGTGGGTGTGTGGCAGAGTGGTGGTGGGAGGGGTGGTGGTAGAGTGGAATACATTAGGGACATTTAAGAGACTCCTAGATAGGCACATGGATGAAAATAGAGGTCTAAGCGGGAGGTTTTGAGAGGGATAATAAATCAGCCATGACTGAATGGTGGAACACACATGATCGGCCAAATGGCTTAATTCTGCTCCTTCATCCTATGATCTTATGGGAAGTGTTAGACTGATCATGGAGCAGGTTAAAAGGTCAGCACAACATCATGGGATAAAGGGCCTGTGTTGTGCTGTAATCTTCAAAGTTCTATGTTCATCGTCTCAGTTTCCCTCTCCACAGTTGCTGCCTGACTCAATGAATATTTCCAGCATTGCCTGTTTCCTTCCAGATTTCCAGCATCTAGAGTATTTCAAAGATTCACATCTTTATTTTCCAAGGAATAAGAAATGAGTCACAGACCAAACAAGGTCTGAAGAACGCAGTGAAGGTTCATGCTGGGATACACCAGCAGTGGGTCTCTCCATCCTGTGGAGGATCTTGATATGGTGAGAGGAGGGGAGCACTTCCAGAGCTCTAATGTAGCTGTGGTAGCTGGAAGTATGGGGTGGGCATACCATACCTGGGAGAGTGAGTTAGTGCACAGATCTAGTAACAAGCACTGGTGATAGCAGAGAGCAGTCACTCACTCAATGTCAGCATGTAAGAATTTATTATGAACTTCAGGAAGAAGTAACCAGGAGAACACACATCAGCCCTCATTGAGGTGTCAGTGGTGGGAAGGCTGCACCATTAAGGACCTCAAGAAGACAGCATCCATCATTAAGGATCCTCACCAGCTGGAACATGCCCTCTTCGTGTTTCTGCCATCGGAGAGTAAGTACAGAAGCCTGAAGACACACTCTCAAAGTTTCAGGAACACCTTCTTCCCCTCTCACCATCCGTGAATGCTGCCTCATCATCCATCTTTTTCGCTTTTTGTTTTGTAACTTACAGCAATTTTTCATTGCAACAAAATGACAAGTTTCATGACATATGTCTGTGATAACAAACCTAATTCTGATTCGGAAAGCATGTGCTGTCCTGTATTATGTTCTAACTCCCTGTGCCAGAGACATTTTAAGAACGGCTTCTCCCACTTCGGCATCGGATTTCTGAACAACCATGAACCTGTGAACACTACTTCACTATTTTCTCTCTTTTTGCACTGATTTATTTTTCTGATATATACAGTATATATTTCTTTCTGTAATTTATGGCATATTTTATGCATTGCACTGTATTGCTGACACAAAACAACAAAATTCATGATATATGTCAGTGATAATAAACCTGAATAACACACAAATGCCGCAGGAACTCAGCAGGTCAGGCAGCATCTGTGGAAAGGATCTCAGCTCAAGATGTTGACTCTTTATTCCTTTCCATAGGTGCTATCTGTTCTGCTGAGTTCCTCCAGCATTTTGTGTATTTTGCTTTGAATTTTCAGCATTTGCAGAATTTCTAGTGTTAATAATAATAAACTTGATTGTGATTCTGAATTTACTGGATGGAAATGAATGCACTCAATAAAATAGCATTCTTAACCTTGCTTGAGACACTTGGCTTGCCATGTATATATAGAGTGTGAGAGGTTGCAGCCGCTGTTTGAGTGTCTGAAAGGACTACTCCTCAAGCTCCAGCTGCACTTCAGCCCTATGCTCCTGATCTACGGTTGCCCGGTACTGAGGGGAGGGTTGTTTGGGGGTTCCTGGTAGGCTTGCTCCTGGAACTGGCCAAGATGGCCATGCAACGGGCTCTGCCTGCCCCTCTTCTAGGGTTAGGTTTGTGCCCAGGTGTCCTTGGAGAGGGAGCATACGATCACTACAGGTACAGTGAGGGATTTTGAGAACAGTGGGCCCTCCAGGGAACTGTGCATTATGTAGATTGTAGCAACCAAAATTTGAAGTATATTTACATATTATCAAAGTATGTATACGTTATACAATCTTGAGATTTGTTTTCTTACAGACAACCAATAAAAGTAAGCAAATCATTCAGAACTAAAGTTTCATGAAAGACAGGAAGCCAGGCACCACTGCAGCTGAAGCAGGCCACAGCCTCAGTACAACACAGTGCCAAGTAAAAGGCATGGAGAAGAAATGTATTTTAATTTGAAATCATTAACCGTATTGCAACGCTGGACCTTTGCATGTATTTTGCATTTGAATATGTTGTATTTGTACATTTACTAAAAGCAAGGCACTTGGCTCCAAAACTCACCACAGGTGTTAGCCATTCATTCCAAGGTTGAGTATATGTTGAAGGAGGAGGAGTGGGAACGACACACCACTTCTCCCCATATCCTCAAGTCACTGACATCAAGAAACCAGGGAAACTCTGTCAGCCGTAGTATTGTTTCCCATGTCTTGGAAAGAAGACCATAAGACATAGTAGCAGAATTAGGTCATTTAGTCTCTCTTCTCCTATTCCATTATGGCTGATTTATTTTCTCTCTCAACCCCATTCGCCTGGCTTCTCCTTGCAACCTTCATCGGCCTTAACAATCAAGAACATATCAACCTCCACTCTAAATACACCCAATGTATTGGCCTCCACAGCCGTCTGACGCAATGAATTCCACAGGTTCACCACCCTCTGGCTAAAGAAATTCCTCCTCATCTCTATTCCAACGGCATGTCCTTGTATTCTGAAGCTGTGCTCCTAGGTTCTAGACTCCCCACGTTGGGAAAAATCTCTCACTGTTACATACACAAACGCGGCAGCTGCTTTACAAGCAGCAAGATATGACAAATGATGGGTGACACAGTAGCATAGTATTTAGTGTAACACTACACAGTGCCAGAAATCGGGGATTAATTCCCACTGCTGTCTGTATGGAGTCTGTACATTCTCCCTATGACCGCGTGGGTTTCCTCAGGGTGCTCTGGTTTCCACCCACATTCCAAAAATGTACAGGTTAGCATTGATAGGTTGTGGCACTGGAAGCATGGCAACACTTGCAGGCTGCCCTCAGCACATGTTCAGACTGTGTTGGTTGTTAACACAAACAACACATTTCACTCTATGTTTCAATGTACAAGTAAAGCAAAGTAAAGTAAAACGTGACAAGTAAAGCAAATCCAAATTTAGATTAACTAATTTAATCTAAACTTGTGACGTGATTTTCTTATGTCAGTAGACAGAGACTTTATCAAGACCACATTTGACAGAAGAGAATAAACACAAAAGATTCAGCAGATACTGAAAATACAGAGAAAAACACACAAAATACTGGAGGTCCTAATGAATGACCTAATGAAGTCCTGTTGAAGGATCTCAGCCTGTAACATTAACTATTTATTCCCCTCCATAGCTGTTGCCTGACCTGTTGAGTTCCTCCAAAGTTTTGTGTGTTTTGCAGCTCTGAAAGAAGACACCTCATACAGTACATTTTGCCTTCTGTACTGCACTACAGTCGGATTTGTAACCACAACCCATCAGGACTCTACTTCCCTGAGATACAGGTAAGGTGTCTCACAGGTCAGAGAAGAAACCTCAGTAAGATCAATTTACCTCAGCGGACTCAGGTTACACTTAAGAAAGACATTCCTGTATCTCGTCATTTGAATGTTGCTAAAACAGGCAGGCACCAAACTGGGTTCAAAAAGGCAAGCAAAATGGTCTATTGTTAAGACAGTAATGACACTTGCAGTATCTAGGGAGCACTCGGCAGGGATCAGGCTGACGAGATTATGGGTTACGTGACACCACGAGGATTATTTCACTGTAGATTGATCATTCGAGAGTGACAGGGACTGCACCTGCCCAGTCAGACTTCCTCCACAGCTCCCACAAAACAATGCGATGGGGCAAACAGTGGACTGGCTTTGTCAGAGGTGAGGACCCACCCTCCCCAACAGATCAAATCTTGTAATGTACTATGCTGCAAAAAGCTAATACTTGTGGCATCTATATCCTGTGGTATGCATGCCTTATAACAACAATCAACTTGAATTTGAAGTTGAACCTTCTCTCTTTCTCCTACCTCTCTCACCTTTCCCTCCCCTTTCTCTCATCTACTGTCTCTGTATCTGTTTTTCTCCTTCACTTTCACACTCGCTTTCTCTCTCATTCTACCCCCATTCTCTCTCTCTCTCTCTCTTTCATCCACTCTGTCGTCTCTCTCTTATCCATTTCTCTTTCCCTCCTTCTCTCTCTCCCACTTTCCCTCTCTCCCCAACTCTCCTTCTTTCTCACCCAGTCTCTCCCTCCTCCTCTCTCACCTATTTCCCCCCCCCTCTCTATCTCTTTTCCCCTCGCTCACACACGGAGTGGTGTCACACTGAATTACCACTTCTCCTCAAGGGGATGCATAGTGTCAGTAAGAAGGCAAAGGTCAGGTTAGAGTCTCAGAAAGACTTAGTGCTGTATACTTAATGCAACTCACCATAAGGCATAGCTATTCGGTTCATTGAGTCTGCTCTACCATTCAATCATGGCTGATTTATTATCCCACTCAACCCCATTCTCCTTCCTTCTCCTCAAAACTTTTGGTTTAGAACCTATCAACTTCCGCTCTATATCCAATAACTTGGACTCCACAGCTGCCTATGGCAAAGAGTTTCACCAATTCACCTCCCTCTGGCTGATGAAATTCCTCTTCATCTTCTATTCTCAGGCTGTGCCCTCTGCTCCTAGACTCTCCCACTATAGGAAACATCCTCTCCAATTGCACTCTAGCTCCGTCTTCCAATATTCAGTATTGAAGTACATTGAAAAATACATGCCCTGCTTCTTGACCTTGACATTGCCCACACAATCTCAACGGTGCAACTGACCATATCCATCAACCCAAAGGACAAGAAGTTTCACAGATGCTGGAAATCCAAAGCAACACACACAAAGTGCTGGAGGGATTCAGCAGGTCAGGCAGCATCCAGACAGCCAATGTTTTGGGCTGGAAAGGAACTGGGAAGACACCATAATAAAAAGGTGGGGTGAGGGGTAAGAGGATAGTTAGAAGGTGATAAGTGAAACCAGGCGAGTGGGAAAGGCAAAGGGCTGGAGAGGAAGGAATCTGATAGGAGAGGCGAATGGACCATAGCAGACAAGGTAGTAGGAGGGGACCCAAGGGGAGGTGATAGGTAGGTGAGAAGTGGTAAGAGGCCAGAGTGGGGAATAGAAGAAGAGGGAAAGTGGAAGAATTTTTTTTGCCAGAAACAGAAATTGAAGATTGGCGGGTGAAGTGTTAGTTCACCTGGAAGGACTGCCTGGGGCCCTGAATGGAGGTAAATGGGCTGCTTGCAGGGAAAAGTGCCGAGACGGAGATTGGTGGAGAAGAATGAACAGACAAGGGAATCACAAATGGAGCGATCCCTGTGGAAAGCGAAGAGTTGGGGGATGTAAAGATGTGATTGGATCCCTTTGGAGATGGCGGAAGATGCGGAAATGACGTGTTTGAGGTGGAGCTCAAACAAGGACAAGAGGAACTCTATCACTGTTAGGGCAGCAGGAAAATGGATTAGCACAGAGGTCCCACTCGCCTGGCTTCACCTATCACCTTCCAGCTGTCCTTCTTCCCCTCTCCCCACTTTTTTATTCTGGCATCTTCCCCTTCCTCTCCAGTCCTGAAGAAGGGCCTTGGCCCAAATTGTGAACCATTTCTTCATTTCTATGGATGCTTCCTGACCTGATTTCCTCCAGTATTTTGTGTGTGTCCACATCAACTTCCCAGTGGCCTCCCACCTTAGAACATCCGTGAATCAACACAGTGCTGGGGGCAGCCCGCAAGTGTTGCTGTGCTCTGGCACCAACATAACATGCCCACAGGTTACTAACCATTACCCATATGTCTTTGGAATGTGTGAGGAAACCAGAGCATCTGGAGGAAACCCACATAGTCACGGGAATTCATGCAAACTCCCTACAGACATCAGCAGGAATTGAACCCCAATTCTGCACTGTGAAGTGTTATGCTAATCCACCACGCTGCCATCCCACCACTTTACATGGATTTCTCTGGATTTCCTGCATCTGCAGAATCTCTCGTATGAATGAATTTCCATATCTTTTTCATCCAAGTAATCCGGAAGGTTAAATCTGACACTCAGTGACGGGGAGAGCTTTGTTGGTGATAGACTGGTTCATGGGAACAGAGCCGAGGAAAGATCATCTGATCTGGGATCAACTCAGTTTGAGTCTTTGATTTCCTGGAGCTCAATTTCAAAATTATGAGTTTTTGCATGGTTAGAGTCACGCCTAACAAATAGAGGGTATAAATCTCAATTGTTGGCTACCTGTAACCATCAACTAACGACGGGGAACATGAAGAGGGAGGGATTTATCTTGGATTTAAATCCAAAGATTTTGGAAAGTTCAGGGAGAGTAACACTACAAATCAAGCTATCAGTTCTGCTATCTGGGTGGTACTTTGTCATTTGAGGCCAGAACAGCATTCGTTTTATATAACAGCTGACAACGTATATGTATAGAATGATGGATAGGTTGGACTGTGTAACAAGGATCTTTCACAGCTGTGGGGCCTGAGATAGCAACATCAAGTGTGAAGTAGTCACTGCTTTTATCTTCTAAATAGCTCTTCATTCAGTCTATATACACACCAAAGGTGGTTTCATATTAAAAGGGGCAGAAGACTACCATTCCACAATGCCACCAATCACTAAAGTAGCAATTAGCTTTCTGCTAACCTCAGGATATACTGAATGGCAACTGTTAGAGCAGAGAACCCCAGAGGGATGAGCTGAGATACACACTACCCATCCCAGTATAATTCATCACATGAAGGGCCTGGCGTTTCCTATGAGGAGCATCAATAGGTTAAATACAAGCAGGCTTTTTTCCACTGAGGTTGGGTGAGACTAGAACTAAAAAGTCATAGGCTAAGGGTGAACGGTGAAATGTTTAATGGGAACGTGAGGGGGAACTTCTTCACTCAGAGAGTGGTGAGAGTGTGGAATGAGCAACTAACAGTAATGCTGGATGTGGATTTGATTTCAAAATTTCAGAGATGAGAGGGGAATGGAGGGCTATGGCCCAGGTGTAGGACGCTGGGACTAGGCAGATTAATAGTTCGGTACAGGCTAGATGGGCCAACAGGTACTGTTTCTGTGCTGTATTA
This sequence comes from Hemitrygon akajei, assembly GCF_048418815.1. Classification (NCBI taxonomy): domain Eukaryota; kingdom Metazoa; phylum Chordata; class Chondrichthyes; order Myliobatiformes; family Dasyatidae; genus Hemitrygon; species Hemitrygon akajei. Next base: position 59,794,537 of record NC_133139.1, on the reverse strand, counting down.
CTCAATAACTATAACTCTAAGTTTCATATTTGTTTTCTTTCTGACATTCGCAGATGTTTACTCAGTTACTATTATGAGAAAAATATCTTGAACTTTTGATTACGTATTTAAAAAATGAGGCAAGATCGCCCACAATTAATTAAACATAATGGCAATACAGGGTGGCACAGTAGCACAGCAGGGAAAGCTGCTGCCTCACAATGCCAGAGGCCCGAGTTCAATCCCAGCCTCCACAAGTGTGTGAAGTTTGCACATTCTTCCTGTGACCATGTGGGCTTCTCCCCCACCCCTCATCCTCCCTGCGCACCCTACTCTGATTATCCCCAACTCTCACATTGTAATTTGCTCCTAGTGTGTAGATGAGTGGTCAAATCTAAGGAGATGTTGGTAAGACAGTGGCAAGCGCAGGATTAAAGAAGAATTTGTGGTTAATGGTTGGCATACATCTCTCTGTATCAGTACTGTCATCTCTGTATAGCCTCTCTACGTTTAACTGGTTTTCACCAGGATGGAGTTTACTGCCATCATGTTATTGACCTGTAACGATTGCCTGTCCACAGACAAATGCAATCGCTCAGCGCTCCAAGCACAATGTCTGTATTTGGAAAGCCACATTCTTAAAACAAATGCATGGTTGACATTATGAATTAAATCAGAGTTCCAGCCAAGATGCTGTAATCGGGTCCCTAGAGTGAGACATGAATCCATAATTTGCTGATCCAGAGGCAGAGGTCATAGGTACAGTGTTCAGAAGGAGTATTGAGTTCTACAGCTTGTTGGCTTTCAGATGAAATGTTCAGCTGAAACTACGCAGTTCCCATGAAGTCAGAATGAAATACTGCGAGCACTGTTGAAGACAATAGCCCTGGAAGAACCATGAGCTCGAAGGCTATGAGAACTGAAAAGTTGGAATAAAGTCATGTCCATCCTTGGGCCCATGAGGACACAGTGAACCAACTGGTGCCTAGAGCCCTAAAGTACAAAGCTCAAAGTTCAAAGTAATTTCATTATCAAAGTACGGATAATGTATGTCACCAGGTATTACCCTGAGATTCATTTTCTTGCAGCCATTCACAGTAGAACAAAAAAGTTCCAGAACACCAGAATGCCAGTGTGCAAATGAAGATAAAATGTGCATTTTTCAAAAGAAAAATACTGAGAATATCAGTTTTAAAGAGTCTTTGAAAGTAAGTCTATACAGTATATCAAAAACATGAGAAAATCTGCAGATGCTAGAAATCCAAAGCAACACACACACACACACACGCACACACACACGCACACACACACACACACACACACACACACACACACACACACACACACACACACACACACACACACACACACACACACACACACACGTAAAGAGCTGGAGGGGAAGAAATCTGATAGGAGAGGAGAGTGGACAATAGGAGAAAGGGAGGAAAGGAACCAGAGAGAGGTGATAGGCAGATGAGAAGAGGTAAGAAGCCAGTTTGGGAAATAGAAGATGAGGAGAGGGGGTGGGGAACATTTTTTTACCAAAAGAAGATATCAATGATCATGCAACACACACAAAATGCTGGTGGAACACAGCAGGCCAGGCAACATCTATAAGGAGAAGCACTGTCGACGTTTCGAGCCGAGACCCTTCGTCAGGACTAACTGAAGAGAAAGATACTAAGAGATTTGAAAGTAGTGGGGGGAGGGGGAAATGCGAAATGATAGGAGAAGACCAGAGGGGCTGTGATGAAGCTAAGAGCTGGAAAGGTGATTAGTGAAAGTGATACAGAGCTGGAGAAGGGAAAGGATCATGGGACGGGAGGCTTCGGGAGAAGGAAAGGGGGAGGGGGGGAGCACCAGAGGGAGATGGAGAACAGGCAGAGTGATGGGCAAAGAGAGAGGGAAAAAACAACTAAATATGTCATGGATGGGTTAAGAAGGGGAGGAGGGGCAATAGCGGAAATTACAGGAAATAACAGGTCTCAGCCCGAAATGTCAACAGTGCTTCTCCTTATAGATGCTGCCTGGCCGTGTTCCACCAGCATTTTGTGTGTGTAGTTTGAATTTCCAGCATCTGCAGATTTCCTCGTGTTTGCTCAATGTTCATGCATCAGGTTGAAGGCTACCAGATGGAATATAAGGTATTATTCCTCCACCCAGAGTGTGACCTCATTGTGGTTCAGGAGGAGGCCATGGACCAACCTAATGGAATAGGAATGGAAATCGGAATTGAAATGCTTCCCCACTGGGAAGTTCCACTTTTGACAGATGGAGTGGAGGTGTTGAGCAAAGCAGTCTCCCAATTTATGCCCGGCCTCACCAATGTAGAGGCCACATCAGGAGCACCGGACACAATAGACAACCCCAGCAGATTTGCAAGTGAAGTGTTGCCTCGCCTGGAAGAACAGTTTGAGACCCTGAATGTTGCAGAGGGAGGAGGTGAATGGGCAGGTATACCACTTTAGCTGCTTGCAGGGATAAATAGACAATAGATAATAGACAATAGGTGCAGAAGTAGACCATTCGGCCCTTCGAGCCTGCACCGCCATTTTGAGATCATGGCTGATCAACTACTATCAATACCCGGTTCCTGCCTTGTCCCCATATCCCTTGATTCCCCTATCCATAAGATACCTATCTAGCTCCTTCTTGAAAGCATCCAGAGAATTGGCCTCCACTACCTTCCGAGGCAGTGCATACCAGACCCCCACAACTCTCTGGGAGAAGAAGTTTTTCCTTAACTCTGTCCTAAATGACCTACCCCTTATTCTCAAACCATGCCATCTGGTACTGGACTCTCCCAGCATCTGGAACATATTTCCTGCCTCTATCTTGTCCAATCCCTTAATAATCTAATATGTTTCAATCAGACCCCCCTCTCAATCTCCTTAATTCCAGCGTGTACAAGCCCAGTCTCTCTAACCTCTCTGCGTAAGACAGTCCAGACATCCCAGGAATTAACCTCGTGAATCTACGCTGCACTTCCTCTACAGCCAGGATGTTCTTCCTTAAACCTGGAGACCAAAACTGTACACAATACTCCAGGTGTGGTCTCACCAGGGCTCTGTACAAATGCAAGAGGATTTCTTTGCTCTTGTTCTCAATTCCCTTTGTAATAAAGGCCAACATTCCATTAGCCTTCTTCACTGCCTGCTGCACTTGCTCATTCACCTTCAGTGACTGATGAACAAGGACTCCTAGATCTCTTTGTATTTCTCCCTTACCTAACTCTACACCGTTCAGATAATAATCTGCCTTCCTGTTCTTACTCCCAAAGTGGATAACCTCACTCTTATTCACATTAAACGTCATCTGCCAAGTATCTGCCTACTCACCCAGCCTATCCAAGTCACCCTGAATTCTCCTAACATCCTCATCACATGTCACACTGCCACCCAGCTTAGTATCATCAACAAATTTGCTGATGTTATTTTCAATGCCTTCATCCAAATCGTTGACGTAAATTGTAAACAGCTGTGGTCCCAATACCGAGCCCTGTGGCACCCCACTAGTCACCACCTGCCATTCCGAGAAACACCCATTCACCGCTACCCTTTGCTTTCTATCTGCCAACCAGTTTTCTATCCATGTCAATGTCTTCTGCCCAATGCCCTGAGCTTTGATTTTACCCACCAATCTCCTATGTGGGACCTTATCAAATGCCTTCTGAAAATCGAGGTACACTACATCCACTGGATCTCCCCTGTCTAACTTCCTGGTTACATCCTCGAAAAACTCCAACAGATTAGTCAAGCATGATTTACCCTTGGTAAATCCATGCTGGCTCGGCCCGATCCTATCACTGCTATCTAGATATGCCACTATTTCATCCTTAATAATGGACTCTAGCATCTTCCCCACCACCGATGTCAGGCTGACAGGTCGATAGTTCTCTGTTTTCTCCCTCCCTCCTTTCTTAAAAAGTGGGATAACATCAGCCATTCTCCAATCCTCAGGAACTGATCCTGAATCTAAGGAACATTGGAAAATGATTACCAATGCATCCGCAATTTCCAGGGCCACCTCCTTTAGTACCCTAGGATGCAGACCATCTGGACCTGGGGATTTGTCAGCTTTCAGTCCCATCAGTCTTCTCATCACCGTTTCCTTCCTAATGTCAATCTGTTTCATTTCCTCTGTTACCCTATGTCCTTGGCCCATCCATACATCTGGGAGATTGCTTGTGTCTTCCTTAGTGAAAGATCCTTAGATCCTTAGATCTGTTTTCACTAAGGAAGACACAAGTACTCATTAAATTCTTCTGCCATTTCTCTGTTTCCCATAACAATTTCACCCAATTCATTCTTCAAGGGCCCAACATTGTTGTTAACTATCTTCTTTCTCTTCACATACCAAAAAAAGCTTTTGCTATCTTCCTTTATATTCCTGGCGAGCTTGCGATCGTACCTCATTTTTTCTCCCCGTATTGTCTTTTTAGTTAAGTTCTGTTGTTCCTTAAAAACTTCCCAATCATCTGTCCTCCCACTCACCTTAGCTCTGTCATACTTCCTTTTTTTTAATGCTATGCAATCTCTGACTTCCTTTGTCAACCACTGTGGCCCCTTTCCCCCCTTTGAATCCTTCCTTCTCTGGGGGATGAACTGATTTTGCACCTTGTGCATTATTCTCAAGAATACCTGCCATTGCTGTTCCACTGTCTTTTCTGCTAGGCTATCCTTCCAGTCAACTTTGGCCAGCTCCTCCCTCATGGCTCCATAGTTTCCCCTGTTTAACTGCAACACTGACACCTCCGAGCTGCCCTTATCCTTCTCAAATTGCAGATAAAAACTTATCATATTATGATCACTACCTCCTAATGGCTCCTTTACTGCAAGATCGCTTATCAAATCCTGTTCATTACATAACACTAAATCCAGAATAGTCTTGTCCCTGGTCGGCTCTCGTACAAGCTGTTCCAAGAATGCATCCCGTAGGCACTCTACAAACTCCCTATCCTGGGGTCCAGCACCAACCTGATTCTCCCAGTTCACCTGCATGTTGAAATCCCCCATAACTACTGCGACATTACCTTTGCCACATGCCAATGTTAACTCCCTATTCAACTTGCACCCAAGATCCATGCTACTGTTTGGTGGCCTGTAGACAACACCCATTTGGGTCCTTTTGCCCTTACTGTTCCTCAGTTCTATCCACACAGACTCTACTTTTCCTGACCCTATGTCCCCCCTTGCAAAGGACTGAATCTCATTCCTCACCCCACCCCACCCCCTCTGCCCACATTTCTGTCCCTACGATAGCACGTATACCCTTGTACATTCATTTCCCAGGTCTGATCTCCCTGCAGCCATGTCTCCGTTATCCCAACAACATCATAGTTACCCATTCACACCTGGGCTTCAAGCTCATCCGCCTTAATTCTGACACTTTGTGCATTCAGATATAGAATTTTTAGCCCATTTCTCCTCTCTCTGTTTGAATCACTGCCTATTGTGCTGAACCCAGCTCCCCGAATTCCCATCTGGCTATACGCCCCTAGAATTTTGTTGTCCTTCCTAAATTTACTTATTCTTTCAACACATTTAACTCCATGTTCCGTCAGACCATCCCTCTGTACATGTGTCCTCCTTATCACTTGTTCCGCCTCACCTTTCTCTACTACACACTTAATATTCCGGAACCGTGTATCCCTGTGTAAAGTGAAGAGTTAGGGAAGGTAAAGTTACATTTGGTGGTAAGATCTCTTTCAAAATGGCAAAAGATGCAGAAAATAATTATTGAATGCGAAGGCTCATGGACTGTAGTTAAGGACAAGAGGAACCATCACTGTTAAGGCAGTGGGAGGTGGGGTGAACACGAATTGTCCAGGAAATGGAGATGTGGGTGAGGGCAGCATCGATGATGGAGGAAGGGAAGCCCCTATCTTTGAAGAAGAAGACATCTCTGATATCCTGGAGAGGAAAGCCACATCCTGGGAACAGATGTAGCAGAGATGAAAGTACTGAGAAAAGGGAATTGCAGTTTTACAGGAGACAGGGTGGGAAAAGGTATAGTCAAGGTAGCTGTAGGAATCCGTAGTTTATAAAAGATGTCAATTGACAGTTTGTCTCCAAAGATGGAGACAAAGAGATGGAGAATGGTGAGGGAGGTGTCAGAAATGCACCAAGTGAATTTAAGGGAAGGTTGGAAGTTGGAGGCAAAGTTGATGAAATTGATGAGCTCAGCATGGATGCATGATACAGCACCAATGCAGTCATCAATGTAGCAAAGGAAGAGTTGGGGAGCATTACTAGGGAAGGCTTGCAACACGGACTGTTCTACATAGCCAATGAAAAGGCAGGCACTGCTGGGACTCATGAGGGTGCCAATGCCTACTCCTTGAGTCTGGAGAAAGCGGGAGGAGCTGAAGGAAAAATTGTTGAGGATGAGGACCAGTTCTGCCAGACAGAGGAGAGTGGTAATGGAGGGAAATTGGGCTTTTCCACTACACATATACATATAGAGTATATGTACAGATAATCACATTCAATGTACAGTACACATGATAAATAAATGAATCTGAATCTGATTCATCCATACTTACTTGAACTAGTCTCACTTTGTCACATTTGGTCCATAAAAGTTTATTTATAGGTATAGATTGATTGCAATTGACTGATCTTAAAGTAGGTTAAAAGGTCGACACAGTATCATACTGTGCTGTAATGTTGCATGTTTTATATTCTATGTTCAAATGCCTTTTAAATGTCGTTACTGGACCTTTCTCACGTGTTACCACGGTGACAGTGTCTTACTTCTTCACTTTTGTGTAACTTTTCCTGCGTTACCACAGCGACAGCCCTTTATTTCACCAGTTCTGACGTGCCTGAGGACAGCTGGTGACAGTGAAAAGTACAGTTCAGACCTGAATCTCTCTTTCATTATGAGCCTGTCAAAGAGTTTTCCCACAATGTGTCAACATCTGCATCGAAGAATCATGCTGCCCCCTGCATAAGGCCAATAGCTTTTCTTCCTGCAAATAGCAATGAGGAACACATTGCAGATCCTCAGTCTAATCCACTGGACTGTCAAGAATTAAGAGGCCAGATCCAAAGGACAGCAAGGAGTTACTCACAAAGGTCAGTGTGTTTTATATTAAGGATCTTCTGGTGGTATTTATTTAAAAACCCAAGGAGCTCAGCCTAAAGATACGTTCAGAGAAACTGAACATTGCCACTTGCAATCTGAATCACTCCATGGGGGCTTTGTTCTGAATAGAATCAATGATCAATCTCTGGCCAACTGGTTGCTGAGCCCAAGAAAGATGAACTTTATTGCTACATGACAATCAAAACAACAGTGAGATGCGTCACTTCCATCAATGACAACCACCGTCTGAGGATGTGCTGGGGGCAGCCAGCAAGCGTCGCCCCACCTCCGGCACCGACGTAGCATGTCCATAATTGCTAAGCCTAACCCGAACACCTTGGAACATGGGAGAAAAATGAAGCACCTGGAAGAAACAGGAAGAACGTACAAACTCATGACCGGTAGTGGTGAGGATTGCATCCTGTTCAGTGATCACTGACACTGTAAAGCTCATAATAGACAATGCACTGCTCCTCCCCCGGGGACACCTGGGCATGAGTACATCTATGGAAGAAAGGGAATCACCCCACTTCCTCCCAGCACAGCACACTCCTGGACATGTGAGTGGCCACCTCCAGCAGGCCCAGGCACTGACTGACAAGAAATATCCTGAGTTTACCACTGAATTTGAGGACTTCCACAAACCTTCTCCACACTTTGGAAGGTCAAACTTCAAGACAGAGTTAATGACAGGATCCTTACTAGTCTGGAGGAACAGAGGGATTTTGGCATCTACAGCGATTGATGACTCTCTTAGGGAGGCGAAGTGATGGTGGCATTTTGCCTTCCTGAGAAACATTCTGAGCTAGTTACTTGTAACAATTGATCTCTTTCCCATTTCTGATTCATAGTGAGTCAAACCTCCTCGCTGGTCCCACCAGAGATACACATGCCCCCCCCCCCCATGTGGTAACCAAAGTGACTTACCATCAAAATGAAACGGGTACAGGTGCTGGGGCGACACCCTAGAAGCAGTATATATGGACAATGAATGTGGATGCAACACCTAGAGCTGCATAAACATGTTCCTTTAATGGTGTTTGAATGTACACAAGTGCCTCATTACAATGAATCAGTCCAAAAGCACTGTTGTGTTAGAGTACCACTTGTCCAGGAATGCCGACATGCCAGTGGTTATCTTGGAAATAGCTACGTGTTCCAGGTGTCCAATGAAATGGGTGGAAGGATGGCTGGTCGTGGTTCAGAAGGCAAGCAGGAGCTGATGGAAGTGAAAAGCCAGACTGTACTTGGGGATTCATATCGGATCGAGATCCTGGTGGTTGCCACGGACTCCCATTGATGTTTAGCTCTGACTCTGTTATGCATCGACTATGGGCAGAATCAGGCTACCTGCCTAGAGGTCCACGTGGACCTTGCACTAAAGGAAATAACTGCTAAGCATTGGACCAGTGGTCAAGAGGGGAAGACGATGTCAAGGTCCCATCATTAAATAATGGCAAGTGAGTATCAGAGGTCGCAGTCACCAGAGAGGCAATGTCAAATTTAGCATCCATCGATGTGGAGGAGCCATCCTCAGGCAGTGGGCAGAGACTGTGTAGATCACTTCACTGCTCCAGAGGTCGAGATGCAGATACGGCACCACACTGAGATGTTGTCCATCCTAAACGAAAGTGCCCACCCAGGCAAAGTCATGCATAATGGCCCACTGAGATGTGTGCGTAAGACAAATTGGGACACTTATGTTGATTAACTCATTTTGTTTTGCATATGTCAAGGCTTGGCTGCTTCCCTTTCTCAGCTGCGTGCTTCGTGTTTGCTGTTATTGTTACAACTTGGTTATTTCAATAAATTAAGTAAACAGCAACGTTGAGAAGGGCAGGTTACCGTGTGGGACATCAAGGCACAAGACTCTACTCGCTATCATTATCAGTGAAGCTCACGTTCCCTAACCCATAAGATTGGCCAAATGCTTCACAGCCCCAACATCAGGCAAATGTTGATGTAACAGCCCCCACCATTGGGCATTCCACCGTTTCCCTCACTGAGTGGTAGGGACTGGATTGATCAGTAGATGCAAAACTTTAAACTGTGAAAAATACACTATGTCATCTATGGATGAAATCATCTCAAATAGCCACACAAGTTGATAACCGTGCTTAAGAAGGTATATGGTGTGTTGGCCTTTATTAGTTGAGGGATAGTGTTCAAGAGTCATGAGGTAGTATGACTCTTGGATTACTGTGTTCAGTTCTGGGCATCTCATTTTAGGAATGGTGTGGAAGCTTTAGAGAGGGTGCAGTGGAGATTTAGCAGAGCAATACCTATAAAGAAAGGCTTAGAGAGCTGCAAGCCTTTCTCTTTGGAGTGAAAATGAAAGAGAGGAGATTTGATGGAGGTCTATAAGATGATAAGAGGCATAGACAGAGTGGACAGCCAGAGCCTTTGTCGGAGGGCAGAAATACTAGAAGACATATTTTAAGATGACTGGAGAAAAGTATGGGGGGATGTCAGAGGTAGGTTTTTTTTAACACAGAGTGGTTAGTGCATAGAACACCCTGGCAGGTGTGGTGGTAGAGACGGCTACACTAGGAACATCTAAAAGACTCTGCAATAGGAACAATGGATGAAATAAGATTTTTTAGAGGGAATGGTTGGATTGCTTTTGGAGTAGGCTAGAAGATCAGCACAACATCATGGGCCAAAGGGCCTGCACTGTGCTGTTCTATTCTATGTTCCATTTTCTATCATCCATATCCCACCATGTCCTGCATATTCATGTCCTTGTCTAAAAGCGTTTTGAATACCATTAGCTCATCTGCCTCTGCCACCACCCTGTGCTGTATTGTTCTATGTTCTATACTAGGTGGCACGTGGCCAAGTGGCTAAGGCATTGGTCTAGTGATCTGAAGGTTGCTAGTTCGAGCCTCAGCTGAGGCACCGTGTTATGTCCTTGAGCAAGGCACTTAACCACACATTGCTCTGCGACGACACTGGTGCAAAGCTGTACCAAATAAAGTGCCTTTCCCTTGGACAACATCGGTGTGCAGAGAGTGAAGATTTGCAGCATGGGCAACTGCCAGTCTTCCATACAACCTTGCCCAGGCCTCAGTCAACATCGAAATCGATGGCCAGCCGAAGAGATGATACTAGGTGGCCACTTTATTAGATACCTCCTGTACCAAATAAAGTTACACTTTGAGTGTATATTTGTGGTCTTCTGCTACTGTAGCCCATTCACATCAAGCTTCGATGTGTTGTGTATTCAGAGATGCTCTTCTGTACACCACTATTATACTGTACGGCTATTTGTGAGATACTGTTGCCTCCCTGTCGGCTTGAAGCAGTTTGGCCATTCTCCTCTAATCTCTCTCATTAACAAGGCTTTTTCACCCACAGAACTGCTGCTCACTGGACATTTTTTTTGTTTTTTTGCCCCATTCTTTGTAAACTCTAGAGACTGTTGTGCCTTTCTGAAATACTTAAACCATCCCATCAAGCACCAACAATTATTCCATGGTCAAAGTCACATTTCTTCCCCATTCTCATGCTTGGTCTAAACAACAACTGAACCTCTTGACCATGTCTACATGCTTTTATGTACGGAGTTGCTGCCACATAATTGACGGATTAGATAACTGCATTAACGAGCAGGTGTACCGGTGTACCTAATAAAGTGGCCACAGAGGCATGTTGTATGTTCTATGTGCTATGTTCCATCCTCTGATATGGGGTGAGGAAAGTGTTTATCTGGACTCAGCCCCAGTTGACCGAAACATCTAGAAAACGGTTCCTTCAGGGCGAAAGTCTTCAGCTGTAACATGTGGGTGAAAAAAAACTAACTGAACTCACTTGAAGTGAGTGGAAATGTTCTGTTTCTCCGAAACTTACTTTGGGCTGAGAACCTTAGATTATTAAAGAATTACAGGCCTCCTACAGGGAAGTAAAACCGCAACCACAGCAAACCACAGCCAAGCCCCAGACTAAATTTATATACTCTGTGTAAACCATCCTAAATTATGGTTAGAGTAATGTTCTGTGCTTATTGAATTAACCATTGTCTATCTGCCCTTATGACCTCCCCAAAGTGAGGTTACCAGATTAATACCCATCATTGTTGCACTGAGGGATCATGTATCTGGTTGACTCATTGACACCAGGAAGTTGATTGAGACTGACAGGTTTGTCCTCTGTGTAAAAGAATAAATTGTACGTTGTTTTTAACATGACTTTCATGCTGAAACCATTCCCCAAAATAGAACGTGTTGAGCTCCAATAGAAAGTGACCAAAGACATTCAGAAAATAATTGGTATGAAGCTCCCCCCCCCCAACAGCCGTCTCCATGTACCAAGCATAAGAGAGCTGAGGCACGCTTTAAAGTCTTTTTCAAAGTTTCCTCTCTCTCTGGTGCCTCACTCTTTCCCTGGCTTAATTCAGTGCAGAGTGCTTTCTTAGTAACACTGATCCCAGGTGGGATGCATTATGCAAAGAACTTGATTGCAATAGCAATTTTTTGCAAGCTAGTGTTCAGGATAATATATCCCACCTGGCAGTATTTTTAATGGAAAACCTGGCCACAATTATGCAGTCCTTCAGCTGAAAGGGAGCAGACTGTCGCCGCCCATGTGGTGAAACATGGTAGGGCTGCAGCTTCCCATCCCTTACATAGGTCTGCTTTGTGTGTAAACTACAGTGAGTTCAGGGTTCATTTATTACCTCCTGTGTCAGTTTACAGGAAGAGTGTGGACCAAGCGTAAACTCTCACCGAGGTGGGTTAAAGACAGGCAGTATAATTCATCCAAGATGCTCATTTAGTCTACATTTTAAAATCATTTGTTCTCCAACAGACTCAAATACAGTTACTTTCCCCATGCAGTCAGACTGATCAACACCACCACTCACTAACCCACCACTCCACACCTGCACCTCCACTATTTTATCATTTCCTGCCAGAAACACCTTACATACAAACACTCCTGTACCTAGCATCACTTCATGTATATACTATCAATCTACAGTATGTATACAAGGCCCCACCATTGAGGACATCTTTAAAAGGTGATGCCTCAAGAGGACACCTTCCATCCTGAAGGATTCTCACCACCCAAGACATATCCTCATTACTACCATCAGAGAGGAGGAGGTACAGAAGCCCAAAGACACACACTCAATATATTTAGGAACAGCTAGTCTTCACTGGGGGATCAGAGATGAAGACAGTCAGCAGCTTTAAATTCCTCAATGTTATCATTTTGGAGAACCTGACCTGGCCCCAGCTCATAAGTGCAATTCTGAAAAAAGTAATAGATACAGCCCAGTCCATCATAGGTAAAGCCCTTCTCATCACTGAACACATCTACATGGAGCATTGTCGCAGAACAGAAGCATCCATCATCAGGAACTCCCCGCAGCCAGGTCATCTCACTGCTGCCATCAGGAAGAAGCTACAAGAGCCTCAGGACTAACACCACCAGGTTCAGGAACATTTGTTACCCCTCAACTATCAGGCTCTTGAACCAAAGAGGGTAACTTCACTTGTCCCTTCATTGAAATGTTCTCATAATCTAAAGACTCACTTTCAAGGTCTCTTCATCTCATGTTTCCGATAGCTGTAGTTTGTTTGTTTGTTTGTTTATTTATTATTTCTCTTTTTTCCTTCTTTTTGTATTTGCACAGTTAGTTATCTTTTACACACTGGTTGTCCAGCCCGATGGTGAAGTTTTTCATTGAATCTATTATGGTTATTGGATTTATTGAGTAGGCCCACAAGAAAATGAATCTCAAAGTTGTATATAGTGACATATATAGACTTTGATAATAAATTTACTTCGATATTTGAACTTTTTTCCCCTCTGCCATCGGATTTCTGAACAGACAATGAACCCAGGAACGCTACCTCAATAGTTTTACTTTCGTTTTACACTACTTAACTTCTTCAATACAGATTGAGTACCCCTCACACGAAATGCTTGGGGCCAGAGGTGTTTTGGATTTTGGATATTTTCAGATTTTGGAATAAGTAATGAGATAGCTTGGGATTGCCATCATCTCCAACTCTGAATTTATATGCTACCAGTAAGCAGCCTTTGTTCATCACACATATGTACTCAACAGTAAAATTATTACATACCATTAATCTATTGAAAATGTAAACACAAGAATCTCTACAGATGCTGGAAATCCAGAGCAACTCACACACAAAATGCTGGAGGAACTCAGCAGATCAGGCAGTAACTATGGAAATGAATAGATAGTCGACATTTCAGACCAAGACGCTTCTTCAGGACTGAGAAGGAAGGGGGAGGATGCCTGAATAAAAAGGTGGGGGGAGGGGAAGGAAGCTAGCTGGAAGGTGATAGGTGAAGCCATCTAGACGAGAAAGGTCAAGGGACAGAGAAGAAGGAATCTGATTGGAGAGTGGACAATAAGCGAAAGAGAAAGAGGAGGGGATACGGGGAAGTTATAACCAGGTGAGAAGAGGTAAAAGGTCAGCATGAGGAATGGGGCGGGGGGTAATGTGCTGACTGGAAGGAGAAAGCAATTTTCATACCATCATTAAAACCATAAGACATAGGAGCAGAATTAGGCCATCTGGCCAATCGAGTCTGCTCCGCCATTCAATCTGGCTGATCTTTTTTTCTCTCCCCCTTAACTCCAGTCTCCAGCCTTCTCTCCATAACCTTTGATGCCATGTTCAATCAAGAACCTATCAATTTTGACCTGGCCTCCACAGCTGCATGTTGCAACACATTCCACAAATTCACCACCCTTTGGCTAAAGAAATTTCTCCGTATCTCTGTTTTGAAAGGGTGCCCCTCTATCCTGAGGCTGTGCTCTCTTGTCCTAGATTCTCCCACCATGGGAAATATCCTTTCCACATCCTTTACCCCATCTAGAGCTTTCAACATTCAAAAGGTTTCAATGAGATCCCCCTTCATCCTTCTGAATACCAATAAGTACAGACCCAGAGCCATCAAATGTCACTGGCAGCCACCCACTTGCTGCCTCCTATCAAACAGCCAATGCTCTAACCATGTTTGTAAATTACCTGTAATACCATGGGCTCACAACTTTGTAAGCAGCCTTGTGTGGCACCTTGTCAAAGGCCTTCTGAAAGGGTTACAGGCTACCCAGATGGAATATTAGGTGTTGCTCCTCCATCCTGAGGGTAACCTCATCTTGTCACAAGAGGAGACCACTGACCGACATGTATGTTGGAATGGAAATGGGAATTGGAATTAAAATGTTTGGCAACTGGGATTCCCACTTATGGTGGATGGTGCTGAGGTCCTGAACGAAGCGGTCCACCAATTTACGAAGGGTCTCACCAATGTAGAGGAGTCTGCATCAGGAGCACCAGACACAATAGGCAACACCAGTAGATTCACAGGTGAAGTGTTGTTCTGGTGTTAGATTTTCATCAACAATGCTTTAAAAAAATAATGCTGATATGTAAGGTATAGAAACAATCATCATCGTAGACTTGTTCTTGGTGCTAAACTTATGTGATTATGTAATTATCAGACACTTAATGATTTTAAGCTGTGCCTTTTCATAAATTTCTGCAACCAGCCTGCTGAATATTACCTTTAATTACCTTCAATTTTTCATCCATGATCAGTGTACTACTAAGCAGCATATTGTATGTCCACTCCAACACTGACAATATACAACTGAGATCTTCATTTTTCGCCTTTGCAGAGTTATCTATTTTTCATTAACTTCCTGTTCATTACATATCTGAGGTCACTTCTCAGATCTGTCTGTGATGTGCAGTGACCTGAGTATTGCCCAAGAACCTTCCCATGTCTTGTGGGATTTTCTATTTGTGACGTCACATCAGTGTTAATAAGAATTCGGATTTTGGAGGTTTTTGGATAAGGGGTACTCAACCTGTATATACTTCCTGTTATAATTATAGTATATTTTATGTATTGCGCTGATCTGCTGCCGTAAAACATCAAATTTCACGACATATGTCAGTGTAATAAACCTACTTCTGACTCTGATTCAGTACCGTGCTCTAATGTTCTATGTTCTACAACTCCGTCACCACTCTCAAAGGCCAATTTTTGGGATCACACAGTGTTGGTTAAAAGCATCAGACATAAGAGCAAGAACAGGCAATTCAACCTCTCGAGCTGGTCACAGCTCACCTTCCACCTCAGCTCCATTTTCAAGCCTGTTCCCTGTTCCCTTTGACTTCTTAACGTCTGGAAACCAATCAATCTCAGTTTTCAATGTATTCAGTGGGACTAAGTTAGAGATGGTGAGAACCTGGTGCTTAAGGAGATGTGTTGTCTATTGTTCGAAGGCCTCCACAACCACTGGGGGTAAAGAATCCCAAGTATTCACCACCCTTTGAGTGAAGAAGCTTCTTTTCAATAGCCAATCCCTTACTCTGAAACTACATCCCCGGTTTAAACGGAATGCCTTTCAAGGTAGGTTTTTACATAGAGTATGGTGGGTGTGTAATAGAGGCAAATACACCAAAAGCATTTAAGAGACTCTTAGATAGGCAATTTGGGCTATGTGGGAAGAAGGGTTAGATTGATCCTAGAGTAGGTTAAAATTTGGCACAACATTGTGGGCCAAAGGTCCTGTACTGTGCTGTAATGTTCTAGGTTCAAATTAGAGATTTTCTACGTTTCCAATTAGCTACTTTTCCTATAGGTCCTGATAAAAATTTACTGGATGATCTTTTAAATTTAAAACCTTTTGTTAATGGTTCTATTACCGGTATCTATAACTTGTTGATTGATTCTAGACAAGATTTTTTAGATAAAATAAAAAAAGCTTGGGAGGATGACCTAAATTGTCAGATTTCTGATGATAGATGGAATAAAATTCTTAAATGGGTTAATAAATCATCTTTCTGTGCTCGTCATTCTCTTCTACAATTTAAAGTGGTTCATAGAGCTTACATTTCTAAACAGAAGCTCTCCAGTTTTTACCCGAATGTTTCTCGATGTTCTAACTGATTATACAACCTGATAAACACTAGGTCCACATTATCTGCTGATTGTGACCTCTGCACTTGTGAGGTCAGCCATGTGTTACTGGGAGCATCGGCAAATGTTGCATGGTTCTCCAGGCCCACTCTCATTCAGCATGAGCAGGCTTAGGACAGGGAAAGCCAGAGCATAAGACATAGGAGCAGAATTAGGCCATTCAGCCCATTGAGTCTGCTCCACTATTTCATCAGGACTGATTTACTTTCCCTCTCAAACCCATTGTCCTGCCTTCTCCCTGCAACCGTTGATGCCCTTACTAAACAAGAACCTATCAACCTCTGCTTGAAGTATACCCAATGACTTGGCCTCCACAGCCGTCTTTGGCAATTAATTCCACAGATTCACCGCATACTAGCTAAGGAAATTCCTCCTCATCTCTTTTCCAAAGAGACAACAGTTTATTCTGAGGCTGGCTCTCCTGGTCCCATACTCTCCCAATACCGGAAACATCCTCTCCCGTCCGCTTTATTCAGGCCTTTCAATATTTGGTAGGTTTCAATGAGAGGCCCCCTCAACCTTTTAAATTCCAGCAAGCAATAGTTCAAAGCCATCAAACACTCCTCATACATTCTCTAACATTTACAGTTTACATTTCAAGTTTTGGGCAATTTGACATTGACATCTGCAAAACTGGATCAATTGTTTTGCAATTGAAACTGATTGCCAATGAGTGTTTTCTGCTGTGCCACCATTAGACAATAAATCCACTGTTTTACCAGGTGACAGGCAGGATACCTAAAGACAAACCAGGTGGTCTATTTTTGTCCAGAACTCCCTGTGTGTTTCTACTTCACCCATGTAATAATCCCTGCCTTCTCTCAGGTGGTGAGCAATCTGCAGCATATTTCCAGCACTCTGTTTATTCACAGGATGTAGGCATTGCTGAAACGCCCGTCACTGACTGCCTCATCTGCAACTGCCCTTGCGAAGGTGGTGCTGCGGTAGATTTGTGGTCTGCTAGAAGCAATTGAAGATTGTGCATGGGTGTCACTGAGAGGTCAGATCATTAAGGGCACGGCATTAGTAAACCAGCTGAAACTTCCAACAATCTGTTCATGTTGCAGTCACTGTATGTACATACATTCAGTCTATATATGGTTTATAAGTTAATCTTAGGTAAATGCTGCCACACTGACCAGTTGTTTGCACATTAAGCTGTATAGGATTGCTTTTATATTTATGTCAGTCCCAACAAGCGAGTACGTGATACTTGATCTGCAATTAGCGATTGAGACAGGGCAGGTCACAGAAGTTTGTTTTGGGGAATACTTTGCATCTATGATCATAATGCCATTAGTCTCAAGGCAAACTGGAAAAAATTAAGTTTGGTCCGCAGGTTGAGATTCTAAATGGGAGAAAGGCCAATTTTGATGGTATCAGAAATGATCTGGCAAGTACGTATTAGGACAGGCATTTTTTTCTGGCAAAGATGTACTTGGTAAGTGGGAGGCCTTCAAAAATGAAATTTTGAGAGTACAAAGCTTGCGTGCTCCTGTCGGAATAAAAAGTAAAGATAACAGGTATAGGGAACCAAGGTTTTCAAGAGATATTGAGGTCCTGGTTAAGAAAAAAAGGAGGTACATTGCAGGTGGAGGCAAGTAGGAACAAATGAGGTGCTTATGGAGTATAAGAAATGCAAGAGAACACCTAAGAAATAAACCAGGAGGGCTAAAAGAAGACATGAGTTTGCCCTACCAGGCAAGGAGAAGGAGAATCCCAAGGTATTCTATAGACATGTTAAGAGCAAATGGGGCAAAAAATCAGAATGGAAGATCAGAGTGGTAATCAATACATGGAGCCTAAAGAGATGGGGGAGGTCTTAAATGAATGTTTTGGATCTGTTTTAATCAGGAGATGGACAGAGTCCATAGAAAAGAGGCAAAGTAGCATAGACTCTATATACATTATAGAGGAGAAGGCATTTACTTTCTTGAGGCAGATTGGAGTGGATAAATCCCCAGGGCCTGACAAGGTGTTCCCTTGGACCCTGTGGGAGACAAGTGCAGAAATTGCAGGGACCCTACAGAGATATTTAAAACATCCTTAGTGACAGGTGTGGTACAAGAAAACTGGAAGATTGCCAATGTTATTCCGTTGTTTAAGAAAGGCGGTGAGAATAAACCAGGAAATTATAAGCCAGTGAACCTGACATCAGTAGTGGGAAAGTTATTGGAAGGTGTTCTAAGGGACAGTATATTCGAGTATTTGGATTGACATCGATTGATTAGGGATAATCAGCATGGTTTCATGTCTAACGAATCATAGAGTTTTTCGGGAAGTAGATGAAGGCAAGGCAGTGGATGTTATCTACATGGATTTTAGCAAAGCATTTGACAATCCCACAAGGGATGTTGATCAAGAAGATACAGTCGCTCAGCATTCAAGATGAGGTAGTAAATTAGATTAGACATTCGCTTTGTGGGAGAAGCCAGGGAGTGCTAGTAGCTGGTGGCCTCTCTGACTGGAAGCCTGCGACTAGTGGTGTGCCACAAGGATCGGTGCTGGGTCCTTTGTTGTTTGTCATCTATGTCAATGATCTGAATGATAATGTGGATAACTGGAGCAGCAAATTTGCAGTTAACGCTAAGATTGGGGGTGTAGTGGACAGTGAGGAAGATTATCAAAGCTTGCAATTTCCATTGGACCAGCTGGAAAAATTAACTGAAAACTGTCAGATGGAATTTAATGCAGACAAGTGCAAGGATTTGCACTTTGTTAGGACCAACCAGGGTAATTCCTGCACAGTGAATGGAAGAGCACTGTGAAATGTGGTAGAACAAAGGAATCTGGGAATACAGGTCCATAATTCATTGAAAATTGCATCACACATGGATAGGGTCATAAAGAAGAGTCATTGGCTTTCATAAATCAAAGTATTGAGTACGGGAGATGGGATGTTATGTTGAAGTTGTTTAAGATGTTGATGAGGCCTGATTTGGAGTATTGTGTACAGTTTTGGTCACCTACCTACAGAGAAGATGTAACTAAGGTTGAAAGAGTACAGAGAAAATTTACAAGGATACCACTGGGACTGGAGAACCTGAATTATGAGGAATGATTGAATAGGTTGGGACTTTATCCTGAGGAACAGAGAAGACTGAGGGGAGATTTGATCGAGGTGTACAGAAATATAACGGGTATCAATAGGGTAAATGCAAGTAGGCTTTTCCAACTGAGGCTGGCTGGGACTACAACTAAAGGTCATGGGTTAGAGGTGAAAGGCGAAATGTTTAAGGGAACATGAGAGATCATTTCTTTACTCAGAGGATCTTGAAAGTGTAGAATGAGCTGCTAGTGCAATTGGTACATACGAGCTCGATTTCAACGCTTAAGTGAAATTTGGATAGGTACGTACGTAGATATTAGGTTTATGGAGGGCTATGGTCCCAATGCAGGGTAATGGGAATAGGCAGATTAAATGGCTTGGCACAGGCTAGATGGGCTGAAGGGCCTATTTCTGTGCTGTACTTTCTATGAGTCTATTTATATTCTGTTTTTATGCATACTATGTTTTCCTTATGCTGCAGCAAATCCAGTGTAACAAACATTTGGTTCTCTGAAGAATGAAGAATGACAAGAAACAATTTTGAATCTTGAATGGATTTTTCATTAACATAGATTAATCCAATTAACAGTATGATTTGAGCTCAGTATCTAGACCTCCTACATCACTGATCTGATAACATTACCACTTTTTTGTCACAATCATTATAAGTAGTTTTATGTTGATGAAAACATATGTTTTCATCAATATGTTTTATCAAGATACGTTGTGAAAATTGTTGTTTTGCCACAGTAGTGCAATGCAAGACGTAAAAATCACTGAAGTACAATAGATAGATAAATTATTTAGATAGATAGACAGACAGACAGACAGATAGATAAGAGCATGGCCTGGATGGTGAGGGGCCCATGTTCACTTGTGCACTAGAACCAAAGAGGGAATTTTCATCAAAAATAGACCATCCATTAAATATCCTGGCCATCACTCAACACACTGATGGATTTATTGTCTCATGGTGGCATGATAGAAGGACCACATAGGATCATGGTGGAAGGTTGGTAGGTTGGATGGGTCAGGATGTCATTCCTTGGAATGTAGGAGACTGAGAGGAGGTATTTTAGAAGTGTATAACATCATGAGGGGCATAAATAAAGTGAATTCAGTCAGTCTTTTTTCCTGGGGTTGGGAAATCAAAAACTAGAAGATATAGGTTTAAGGTGAGAGGGGAATGATTTACACAGAACTTGAAGGCCAACTTTTTTTATATAAAGAGTGGAATGAGCTGCCAGAGAAAGTTATTGAGGCAGCTACAAGTAAAACGTTTGAAAGATAGCAGGACAAGTACGTAGATTGGGAGGGTTGAGAAGGTTATGGGCCAAACACTGGCTAATGGGACTAGCATGGATGGGGTACCTAGGCTGGCATGGACCAATGGACTGAAGAGCTTGGCTCTGTTTTTTATGACTCTGTGACTCTCTTTTAACAGCTGAATTAAAAGAAGGATGAGTCTAGAGGTGAGGAGTACAAAGTGTCAGGGGCATAAAATTTCAGGATGGAGGAGCAATGGAGATAAATAAGATTCTATGTCACACTCAGCATACAGGGAACAGGAATTTAAGTCAGAGCTTATGCCTTGATTTCAAGTCAGCTAATGTCTCAGCTGCTTGCTCATTTTACAAGGAGTCCAATTAATGTCTTTGAAATATAGCTGACACACTGTGGTTACTGGTGATTGCAAGTTCCTCCATCTAATTTTATGCAGTAAATTATACAGAATGGAGATATACTGTTGAAAGGTTACCACATTAATGTCTAATGAAATAATGAACACAATCCGGCTTTTTGATTTTCATCCTCCTCTTTCATATTATGGTTTGTGAGTTACCTCCCGCCACTACAGTATCAGACCCACAAAGCAACTGTCTCCTGTCATTCACCATACACTGGCAAACATCCCTTCTCACTCAGCAGCCAAGCTCTCTGTCTGACATGGTTTAATTCCATCAACGTGACTCTGCTTCCCCTTCCCACCACCCAGCCTACCCCTGGCTCCATCCCCCACAACTCTGACTCTGCAGCTTCAAGGCCAGTTGGAGGCTCCTGCCTTGTCTATCAGCACATCAATACTTGGAACACTGTAGAGAAGATGGTGGATCTATGGTGGGTCCTCCCCTCAGTCCCCTCCAACCATTTTTCCACAAAGTCCACTAAACATTCCCATTTGTTGGATTAGGGTGTACAATCGTTATTTTTCTTTTATTTACCCTGTAGTTTAACTTTCCTATACTTGCTAGTATTTTATAGTCACCTATATCTGTGTAATTGCTCAGTGAACAGCTCAGACCAGATCACAATAGATCACTCCAGATCACAATAGATCACTCCAGGTCACAACAGCTCAGACCAGATCACAACAGCTCAATCCAGATCACAACAGCTCAGACCAGATCACAACAGCTCAGACCAGATCACAACAGCTCAATCCAGATCACAACAGCTCAGACCAGATCACAACAGCTCAATCCAGATCACAACAGCTCAGACCAGATCACAACAGCTCACCCCAGGTCACAACAGCTCAGACCAGATCACAACAGCTCAGACCAGGTCACAACAGCTCAGACCAGATCACAACAGCTCACCCCAGGTCACAACAGCTCAATCCAAATCACAACAGCTCAGACCAGATCACAACAGCTCAATCCAGACCACAACAGCTCAATCCAGATCACAACAGCTCAATCCAGACCACAACAGCTCAATCCAGACCACAACAGCTCAGAACAGATCACAATAGCTCAGACCAGATCACAACAGCTCAGACCAGATCACAACAGCTCACTCCAGATCACAACAGCTCAGACCAGATCACAACAGCTCAGACCAGATCACAACAGCTCAGAATAGATCACAACAGCTCACTCCAAGTCACAACAGCTGCCTGTAAAAGCTATCCCTTTGCTCTATTTCATGATCACCTGAAGTGTATAAGAATTCTCGCTTTGCTCAAACTCCTTGAATGTGACTATATCAATTTTACTGCCTCTAGAAACAGGTTGTCTATCAACATTTTCCAAACACACAAGCAGTGGCATATGCTGGTATCTAGGACAATGTTTAAACCACTGAGTTCTTCCAGCAGATTGTCTGTGAAACTCTTCCAGACCATAACCAATGTTACAAAATATCCACTCACTCCTTGTCTCTCAGCTCCTGACTCTCCAGTTCCTCAGGTGTTTATTTACCCACCCCAGCATAAAGCTTCTGTTGTCGAGATGGAATAGAGGGAGCTCCATCCACTCAAGCTATAGTGCACTAACATCTCATGGCCCAAATATTGAGGACTATTCAGACAGATGTTACAGTCCATGTCATTCACGTCTCTGACATTACACTCCTGAAACATGCACCAAGACAAAATGGACTGCAGATAACAGAATCTGGAGTGGCACACAAAAAACTGGAAAATCTCAGCCAGGCAGACAAAAATGTTGAGGGAAATGGACAGTCGATGTTTCTGGTTTAGACATTTCATCTGGAAAACTCGCTGTTGCTCCCTTGAATCCAAATGAACTCAGATGAACTGAACTCATAAGAATGACAAAGAGCAGTCCAGACGTAGGGTCTTGACTTGTAATGTCTCCTGTCCACTTCCCCCCACAGAAGCTGCCTGTCTGGCAGTGTTCATCTAATTCTTGGTGTGTTTCACTGTTCACCAATTTCTGTAAAGAGAAGAAAACTGCTGACAGTTATTCCTAAACCACAAGTTTGGATCCCAGCAAGGAGCTACTGTAGGTGTCCATGGGTCCTGGAAGTGGGCAGCGGATGGCTCTGCCCAGGTGGACTGTCTGGCAAAGTTCGAGGGTATGTTCGTGCCTGGGTAACTGTGGTGTCCACGGGTACCATGTAGATGTTCCAGGACCATTGGTCTCCGCAGGGGATTAATGCCATCCTTGACAGGGACGGAACATGTAAAATTAGTTCATAATAGTGATAGTCGCTGTTATTGTCTCTGTGTTTGTTGTAGATTGTAGAATGTAATTTGCAGTAAATGTAGTTAAAAAAAACACATGGAGATGTGAAATAAATCCAGGAAGGAACTAACTAACTTAGAACAGAAGATAGCCATTCAGTCGAACTGGTCTGTGCTGGCTCAATGTCCCACACAAGCTTCCTCACGTCCTCTGATTCCCAACCTATCAAAAATCTTTCTATTCCTTTCCGCCTTGTGAGAGTGTCCAATTTTCTCCTAACTCCATCATTCATGGTTACTGAGCAAAGCCTGAACTCTGGATAAAGGAGACACTTCTGCATTTGGTTTATCAGTGATGTAATTTAAATTGTGTATCAATATATGCCACCTCTCCCCACAGATTATAATAGGAACAAAGTTTGGGAAAATGAGACCTACTTGAAACCCTTATATTTAGCATTGTCCAGACAGTGAGTATTGCTGAAAATATAGTCCCAATCAGGAAATCCTACCAAAATGGGAATTGCAGACAGTCCTCTGCCTTCAAGTTCCTTTTTAGAAAGAATTCCACATCAGCACACACCAAATATTTCCCATTGTCTGCATCTTCTGCATTCTGTTCCAGTACAAACTGCACACTTCACCTGGGATTCCTCTAACACAGACACAGTGGATTAACTCTTTAGCTGATCTGAGTTTCTCTTGACTTCTGTCTAGGGAGAAAGGAGTGGATGTAGAAAGTGTGGATGGGTGGCACTGTAGCAAAGTGGTTAGTGGAACGCTTTACAGCACCATCGATCCAGTTTTAATTCCACTGCTGTCTGTAAGGAGTTTGTATGTTCTTTCTATGACTACATAGGTTTCTTCCCGGTGCTCTATTTTCCTCCCATATTCCAGAGGTGTACAGGTTAGGATTAATAAATTCTGGGCATGCTGCATTGGTGTCGGAAACATGGGAACGCTTACAAAATGCCCCCAGAACATCCTCGGACTGTGTTGGTCATTGATGCAAATGATGTACATGTGACAGATAAAGCTAATCTAATCTATGGCTAGGAGCATCCTGGTTCTGCACTCTGCATCCTATCAACTTCCTAACACATCACATCTTCTTGGGAAACCCTGGACAATAGGAGTGGCAAGGTAATGTAGTGGCTAGCATAACACTGTTCCAGCATCAGCAACATGGGTTCAATACCTGCTGCTGTCTATGTTCTCCCTGTGATGGTGTGGGTTTCCCCATGGTGGTCCTGTTTCCCCTCACATTCCAAAGACATACAGATAAATAGGTGGAATTGAATAACACAAACTCATGGGCAGGAAGGGCCTTTTACTGTGCTGTGTCTCTAAAATAAATGAGTCACAACCCAGGCAAGCAACCAAATGAAGGTATTGGAATGCTGGGACAACTGCAGCCTGAGATTGTAGAGATGGTGGATAATTGCTGAAGATGTGAAATTCTCAAACTGAATGAAGAAAACAAGAATACACAGAAGAAACAGTTCAGACTGGTCAATACCACACCGGTGTTGGGGAAGTGAATACTTGATCCCCTTTTGACTAATGCCTGGTGACACTTGTGGGCTGACCCAGCACATCCTCGGGTGTGTTGGTTATTGCCACAAGCAATGCATTTCACTGCATGTTTCAATGTACATCTGAATCTGAATGCAGTTCGAGGATAGGTGGGTGGGTGGGGTGTGAGGGGTGATGGGGCTTGTTTTGCCATTGTTGTTTCGTTCCTTGTAGCGCACTGTTTCATTCTGTTCTGCCAAGTTGCACTGAAATATGCAGCCACACTTGTGGCTGTCTCCAGCACACCTTTACGTTGTACTGGCTGCTAGTGCATCTACCTGTGGTAAATAAATCTGAATCTGAGAATCTGAAAAAGCAAAAAAAAACCTGCAGATTTAACATCCCAGGCATTACTTATGGAGATAATTTTAGAGTTTAACGTTGCATTTCTGATCATCTTTTATTTGATTATTTTAACTTCAATTCCCTTCTCACAGATGTAGCCTGGAATGTTAAGTATTTAAAAACAGAAACTTCTGAAAATTAGCAAGCAAAATATTAACTCTGTTTCTTTCTCACACAGATGCTGTCTGTCCTGCTAAGTGTTTTAAATTATGAGGTGGCATGTAAAGGGAATGCCAGTGAACTTGTTCCAAACTGTGTCATGATTCAAATACCACCAGGCAACTTGCAAATTGGATCCATTAAATCTGGAGGCAAAGTGAATGATCGGATAGAAGATCTTAAATTTAACCAGCCTCCTCTCCATGCATTCTTTCTATATTTCCCTCTGCCGCAGTAAAGCAGCCAACATATTCAAAGACCCCACCCACCCTGCACATTCTTCTATCCTGTTCGCATGAAAAGATACAAGTGCCTGAAAGCATGTACCATCAGGCTCAAGGACAGCTTCTACCCCACTATTATAAGCAATTGAACAGTAGCTTGTACCATAAAATGGAATCCTGACCTCATAATCTACCTCATCGTGGTCCTTACACCTTATTGTCTGCCTGCACTGCACTTTCTCTGTAAAAGTAACACTTTATTCTGCATTCTGTTAATGTTTTTTCCTTGTACTACCTCATTGTGGTGAAATGATCAATAATAAACCAAGTAACAGTTACATGGAACCGACACATCTCACCACCAGTGGAAGGATTCATTATTGGTAGATAGACAGATGACTCAGCTAACTCCATCATGGACATTAGCCACCCCAGCACTGATGATATCTTCAAAAGGCGGCATCCATCATGACGGACCCCCCATCAGCCAGGACATCTTTTCTTCTTATTACTACCATCAGAAGGGAGGTACAGGAGCCTGACAACACACACTTAGTGTTTTAGGAACGGCTTTTTCCCCCCGCCATCATTTTTCTGAGTGGACAATGAACTAACCCTTGAACACTACAATACCTCCCTATTTTTGCATGACTTATTTAACTTAATTTTTTAATATATTTCTTACTGTAATTTATAGCTTTTTGTGCATTACTACTGCCACAAAACAACAAACTTCATGACATATGCCAGTGATGTTAAGCCTAATTCTGATTCTGGAATACAGAAGGCCAGACGTGGAAAGGAAGCCATCTAAAACTAAGTGAACGAAAGGTACCATACTGACTCAGTTCCTGCTGAGGGAAGCTCTGCTTGAGCCCCTTCTATCAAACATGGGATGGAGGTAAGGATGGTTGTAGGAAGTATTGGAATCACTGGGCACAGGTAATTCTAGCCCTGAGAAAGGCAAGTTGTCTCATCCAACTTCTCCAGTGAGGTTCAGCTGGGCAGTGGTAGAGATTTGTTACACAATCGGCAGGAGAATGTTCCCAATGACGCACCATATAGGACTAAACCATAAACACATTCTTTATAAACAAGCTGCTTGCTTTATTGCTAATGGCACACACCCACTTCTGAGAAGCAAAAATGAGCACAGAAAATAAAATTTAAAAACATGGTTCAATAAAGTGCTCTGCGCCTGTGACATTTTGAGGAATGTATATTGGAAACAGAAGGGAGTCCGCACTAAGAACAATTTGCAGATAATTATTCAGAGCAGTTTGCAGCCCTGACATAAGGACAGACCAGTCCAAGAACAGTAACTCTTTCAATACATGTTTCAGTATTACAGTTACAAGAAAGGATTGAATAAAGTGGGCCTGTTGTCCTGAGAGCAGAGGAGGCTGAGGGATAAGCTGATGGAGGTATATAGTTACTAAGGGGATAAGTAGGGTAGGTTGTACAAATATTTTCCCCATCGTGGGGATGCCCAAGACAAGAGGTCATGGGTTTAAGGTGAGAGGCAGGGAGAATCATTGTCTGGGATTTCAATCAGTGTTATTTGAAGAAATCTCTGCCCAGTTATCATCAGCATTTCACCTGCAGCACCAGGGGTCCCAACACACTCAACCTCTGCTATACTATGATTAGAAATGGCTACTACTTTGTGCCTAGACCATACTTCAGGAAATCTGATCCCTTGGCTGTCCTACCCGAATACAGGCAAAGGCTAAAGAGCAAGGCTCCAGAGATAGGGACAACAAAGTCGTGGTTGTGGGAGGCAGAGGAGAGGCTATGGGATTGCTTTGAGCGGTGGACTGAGCTGTGTTTATGCACTCATCAGAGGATCTGAATTAATGCATAATGGTTGTCACGTACTTTATAAAAACAACAGTAGACAAGAGCATCCCCACAAAATCATTCACCGTTTTCCCAAACCAGAAGCCCTAGATGAACCTTGAGATCTGCAGTCTGCTGAGGGCCAGATCAATGGTATTTAAGTCTGACAACAAAGTAAAATACATGGGGTCTGAGTACGATCTCACAAGTGATGCGTCAATTCCAGACAAAACACGAATCTCTGAAGGATGTTTGACAGCTTTGGTAGGGCCTGAATGCTATCATACCTACAAAGTGAAACCAAGCAACATAGGTAACAATAGGTTTTACTCCCAGATGAGTTCAATGCCCTTTATGCACGCTTTGACCTTCATAACATGGAGGAACCATCACGAACTCTCACAGCCCCTGATGGTCATGTGATTTCAATCTCTGAGGCCAATGTAAGAGCACTCTTCATGAGGGTGAACCCACACCCCAGACAGGGTAACTGGCTGAGTACTACAGGCCTTTGCTGATCAGCTGCTAGAGTGTTCACTAATATCTTTAACGTCTCACTTTGACAGTCTGCTTTACCCAGCTGGCTTCAATTATACCAGTGCCTAAGAAGAACATGGTGACCTGCTACAGTAACTACCATCCATTAACATTTACATCCACTCTGATGAAGTGCTTTGAGAGGCTGGTGATGAAACATATCAACTCCTGCCTGAGGAGACACTTGGATTCACTTAGTACAATGTCAATGGCAGGATCCTTAGCAGTGTGGAAGAATCGAGGGATCTTGGGGTCCTAAAAGTTTCAAGGCACATTGATAGGTTAAGAAGACGTCTCGTGTGTTGGCCTTCATTAGTTGAGGGACTGATATGAAGAGCCATAAGGTAATGTTGCAGCTCTATAAAACGCTGGTTAGACCACACTTGGTGTATTGTGTTCTTTTTTGGTTGTTTTATTGCAGAAAGCATTAGAGAGAGTACCGGGGAGATTTACCAGGAAAGGTTGAGTGAGTTACAGACTTTCTCTGTTGAGCAAATGAGGGTAGAGGTGTATTTTGCCCAGGGAGGCGATGACTAATACAAGAGGGTGATTGGTCAAAAGTATAGTGAACGCAAGAGATACCTGTTTTACACAGAGAATGGAACACTCTGGGGAGGTGGTAGAGGCAAATACATTTAAGAGAAACTTAGATAGCCACATGGATGAACAAAAAAATAGAAGGGAGGGATTGGTTAGATTGTTCTCTGATAATGTTAGCTGGTTGACATAACATTGTGGGCCAAATGGCTCTTACTGTGCTGTACTGTTCTATCTCTATGTTCTGAAAATGGCCATTGGTCGTGTATAAGATAATCATCATTACATATCAGTTCGTGGTCCATCCACTGGTTAAGTATATGAGATTTGTGAAAGCAGAATTAGGCCATTTGGCCCATTGAGTCTGTTTCACCACTCCATCATGATTGACTTTCTTTACCCCTTTCAACCTCATTCTCCTCCCTTATCCCCATAAGCTTTTACTAATTAAGAACCTTTCAACCTCTACTTTAATGACACCCAATGACTTGGCCTCAACAGCCATTTATGGAATGAATTCCATTGACTCACCACCTTCTGGCTAAAGAAATTTCTCCTCATTTCTGTTCTAAAAGGATGTCCTTCTATTCTAAGGCTGCACCCTCTGATCCTAAAGTCCCCTTCTGTAGGAAACATCCTCTCCATGTTCACTCTATCTCAGCGTTTCAATCTTTGATAGTTTTCAATGAGATTCTGCCTACATTCTTCTGAATTCCAGTTGCATGCAATGGATTGGATGCTGGAAGGAAATGGAATACTTGTGGTGAGTGGGAAGAGAGGAGATGTGAGGGGTGAGCTTCTGTGGTTCAATAAGGGGAGATCCTAAAAGGAACCACCCCAGGCTTACACTTGCCCAAGAAATAATGCTAAGAGCAAAGTGACCTATCAACTTAGTAAAACATTTGTTAAAGTTTATATGCTCTTCTCAGCAGCATGTGTACAGCTTGAATAATGAAACAGACAGGCTGTTTCTAATGAATGTGTTTATGGTTTTGTCATGTACTGTACATCATGGGAATGTTTGCCTGGCAATTAAAGAAAAGTTCTGAATTTAAGCTCGATAAACTCCTGAATCTAAATCTGTGTGAGTCCACTGGGGAGGTTAAAGCCTACTGTCTTCAGACCTGAGTCCATGTCTGTCCTAGAGTTAAAGGACTATGTACGTACATGGGCAGGAGGAAGGAATAGGGGCTGTTTTTGCTGGGTTTTTTTTGCCAGCTGTATTCTCTGTTGATCTGCTCAGGAGTATGGGCATGCTATGTAGCGTAAGAATGTGTGGCAACATCAGAACGCTCTCGGATGTGTTAGTTGTTAACACAAATGGCACATTTCACTGTAATTTTCAATGTACATATGATAAATAAACTTGATTTTTTAATCTTGAATCTTGGAATTCATGGATAGAGAAAAGCAATGGCAAGGTAGAAGTTTGGCTATGATGTCATTGGATGCTGGAACAAACACAAAGGTCCAAATGATCTTTGTTCTTCTGGTCTAACTACCTTCTAGAACTATCCCCCCAAAAGGCAGTGTTAATTAGTGGGCCAAAGTGCCTCAGACAGGCCACAGTTCTGGTCACCTACCCACAAGAAAGATAGATAGATAGATAGATACTTTATTCATCCCCATGGGGAAATTCAACATTTTTTCCAATGTCCCATACACTTATTGTAGCAAAACTAATTACATACAATACTTAACTCAGTAAAAATATGATATGCATCTAAAATCACCCTCTCAAAAAGCATTAATAATAGTTTTTAAAAAGTTCTTAAGTAGTTTACTTAAATACATTGAGTCCTAACCCCGGCACTTTAACATATCTTACTCCTGGTGGTTGAATTGTAAAGCCGAATGGCATTGGGGAGTATTGATCTCTTCATCCTGTCTGAGGAGCATTGCATCGATAGCAACCTGTCGCTGAAACTGCTTCTCTGTCTCTGGATGGTGCTATGTAGAGAATGTTCAGGGTTTTCCATAATTGACCGTAGCCTACTCAGCGCCCTTCGCTCTGCTACCGATGTTATACTCTCCAGTACTTTGCCCACGACAGAGCCCGCCCTCCTTACCAGCTTATTAAGACGTGAGGCGTCCCTCTTCTTAATGCTGCCTCCCCAACACACCACCACAAAGAAGAGGGCGCTCTCCACAACTGACCTATAGAACATCTTCAGCATCTCACTACAAACATTGAATGACGCCAACCTTCTAAGGAAGTACAGTCGACTCTGTGCCTTCCTGCACAAGGCATCTGTGTTGGCAGTCCAGTCTAGCTTCTCGTCTAACTGTACTCCCAGATACTTGTAGGTCTTAACCTGCTCCACACATTCTCCATTAATGATCACTGGCTCCATATGAGGCCTAGATCTCCTAAAGTCCACCACCATCTCCTTGGTCTTGGTGATATTGAGACGCAGGTAGTTTGAGTTGCACCACATCACAAAGTCCTGTATCAGTTTCCTATACTCCTCCTCCTGTCCATTCCTGACACACCCCACTATGGCCGTGTCATCAGCGAACTTCTGCACATGGCAGGACTCCAAGTTATATTGGAAGTCTGATGTGTACAATAAGATTGAAAGAATACAGAGAAAATTTACAAGGAGTTTGCCAGGACTTGAGGACTTGAGAGAAAGAGCAAGGTTGAATAAGTTAGGACTTTATTCTCTGAAGCATTGGAGAATGAGGGGAGATTTGATAGAGGTATACAAAATGAAGGTCACCATGATAACATAGCAGTTGTTGCGATGTTATTATAACCCAGGGTGTTTCAGATTTGGAGTTCAGTTCCAGCATTGTCTGTAAGGAGGTGGCATGTTCTTTCAATAAACCATGTGAATGTCCTCTAAGTGCTCTGGCTTCCTCCCAGATTCCAAAGATGTGACATTTTGTAGGTTAATCGGTCACTTTAAATTGTACTGTGACTAGGTTAGTGTTAAATAGGTGGGCTGGAAGGGCCTACTCCACATGTTAACACTGTAATAAAAATAATCAAAATGAAGGGTATAGATAGAGTAAATGCAGGCTTACTTTTTCCACTGAGGTTGGCTGAGACTCGAACTAGAGGTTATAGGCTTAGGCGGAATGGTGAAATATTTAAAGGGAACTTGAGGGG
Source organism: Hemitrygon akajei (assembly GCF_048418815.1). NCBI lineage: Eukaryota > Metazoa > Chordata > Chondrichthyes > Myliobatiformes > Dasyatidae > Hemitrygon > Hemitrygon akajei. Next base: position 59,763,185 of record NC_133139.1, on the reverse strand, counting down.
AAACTTCTTCACTAAAGGGTGGTGAGAGTGTGGAACGAGCTGCCAGTAGAATTGGTAGATGTAGGTTTGATTGTAACATTTAAGAGAAGTTTGGATAAGTACATGGATGGGGGGGTATGGAGGGCTGTGCTTCATGGAACTAGGTAGAATAACTGTTTGGCACAGATTAGATGGGCCGAAGGACCTGTTCCAGTGCTGTAGTACTCTATGACTTTATGACTAATTGTGGCAGTGTTCTGTAAGGCACACCATAGTGACTGCTAGGTCCCCAAGTCTGATCTACGTAGGAAAGAGTACAGTCCATGCAGTCAACCTAAGCACAGCACAGCCTCCTGACTTCAAGGGCAATTAGATGTGGACAATAAATGCTAATATTGCTGTTGATATCTGTATCCTATGTATGAATAAATAGAAATAAAACCACAATGCATTCCTTGTGTCTATAGTATGACATGACTTGAGGATTGCAGGGCGCCCATTCAGAACAGAGATGCGAAAAAAAATTTTAGCCAGAGGGTGGCGAATCTATGGAATTTGTTGCCACGGGCAGCAGTGAAGGCTAAGTCGTTGGGTGTATTTGAGGCAGAGATTGATAGGTATCTGAGTAGTCAGGGCATCAAAGGTTATGGTGAGAAGGCGGGGGAATGGGACTAAAGGGGAGATTGGATCAGCTCATGATGAAATGGCGGAGCAGACTCGATGGGCTGAATGGCTGACTTCTGCTCCTTTGTCTTATGGTCTATGGTCCTATGGACAGTTTTAGGTACAGGTGATGCAGTACAAACAAGAAAGACAAAGGTATTAAGACCTGCATTTACATAACACCTAAAGAACCTCCAGTTTTCCTAAATCTTTTACAGTCAAAAAGAAAGACAACATATCTAAGGATTAATAAACAGCCATTAAACAATTCATTTGGAGTATTGCGCAAACAGTAAATGGGCCCAGAGAGGGTCAAGAGGAGGTTAACAAGGATGATCCAATAAATGAAGGGGTTAATGTATGAGGGGCATTTGATAGTATTGGCCTATACTCACTGGAGTCTAGAAGGATGAGGGGGATCTCACCGAATCCTACCAAATATTGAAAGGTGTATATAGAGAGGATATGAAGAGGATGTTTCTAATAGTGGGAGAGTTAGGACCTGAGGGCACAGCCTCAGAATACAAGAACGTCCCGTTAGAACAGAAATAAGGAGGAATTTCTTTAGCCAGGGTTGGTGAACCTGTGGAATTCATAGCCACATACGGATATGGAGGTCATGTCATTGGGCATATTTAAGGCAACGGTTGGTAGTTTCTTGATTGATAAGGGGGTCAGAGTTACAGGGAGAAGGCAGGAGAATGGGATTGAAAAAAAAATCAGCCATGATTAAATGATCAATGCTCCAAGTTGACTAATTCTGCTCCTATCTTATCATCCTATGGTCTTCCCACCTACTAGAAGAACCTATGAAGGATTTTGTTCCATGAGGGGTTAGAGGAGATACTTTGGAGACTCTCTGAGAAAGCTCTCCGATAACATTCATATATTTCATTAATTCATCAACACTAATTCTACCTTGCATTCGATATTCTTCAACTTGAACTAAAGTTGTTATGTTTATTTTAGTTTATTTTGTCATGTAAGTTATGTATAATCAGCATTAATTTATGTAATTTATGTTTGTAGTGTTGTTGTTAATTTTCCTGGATTATATATTCTGGATATCCATAGCCATGACAATAAACTTAACATGAATCCTCTCTGCCAACCCAGGAACTACCAGAAATAGTCATGTTCATTCATATGTTAATCCTTCAACTCTGATAAACCAATCAAAGACCTTCTGATGTGGGACACAGGAATATTTAAAACAGAGATTGATAATGCTTTATTGTTAAAAGCATAAGGGGTTGCGGGAAGAAGGTGGGGGGGGGGTGGTGAGAGAAACATCAGCCATGATTGAATGATGGAGAAGACTCAATAGGTCAAATGGCCTATTTATGCTCCTCTACCTTGTAGCCAAATGCAGCCAATTTGGGCACAGCAACCCCCACTCAAGATGGTTGAAGTTAGGTATTAGGAGTTGTTCTCAAGACCAGTGAACACAATTGCTCATGCTTCATAATGTGGACAGTATTACTCCCAATACATAATTATTGCCCGTGCTACATTCTATGGAGTTACTCTTTTCAATACAGAGGTCAACCACAGCTTCAGCTCGTCAACCCCTGAAACTCTCAGCCACAGCTTTGTTCCCAGTAATCTTAACTGGCGCACAGCACTACCTATCCGCTATACAGCAGAGCTGAGGCCACTGCCCATCTCTCTTTCACACATCACTAATTGAAGTTCAGTCTGCTAATTAAATCCACTGTTCAAAAAGTTAGCATTGGTAAAGATGACCCAAAAGAACTGCAAGAGTGTTGGATAACAAACATCTGGTCCCTCCTGCCTTGCCCAGTTTGCTCACTGTGACTCTAGACCTGGACTACTTAGACCATTAGAGCGCAGGTACAGGCTCTCCGACCATTATGTTGTGCTGACCTTTTAACCAGATGGGATTAATTGAATTTGGCATCTTGGTCAGCGTGGAGATCAAGGGCCGATGGGCCTCTTGCTGTACAGTACTGTTCTATCTCTCCTTGTTAGCTGCCTCAGAGGCTTGATGTTAAATTTTCTTCCTTAACACTTCCTACATTAAGAAGCTACAGCTCCATGATTGTATGAGTCATGAAGCTACAGCATGACAAGGAAGTGTAGCAGTTAGCGTATCACCTCACAGCGCCTGCGATCAGGGCTCAATTCCTGCCACTGTCTGTAAGGAGTTTGCACGACCACATGGGATTCCACTGGGTGCTCTGGTTTACTCCCACACTGTAAAGATGCACTGGTTAGGGTTCGTGTTAGTAAGCTGTGAGAATGCTATGTTGGTGCCAGAATTGCGTTTGCAGGAAGTGTCCAGCACATCCTCAGAACGTATTGGACGTTGACACACATGTCACAATTCCCTGTATATTTTGAAGTTAAAGATGAAGGATCTGGGATCAAGGATTAAGGATCAATGTTATTCGCCATATACATGTGCATGTATTAGGAATTTGCCATGGTGTGCTGATGCGACATGGAACAAAAAACAACATTTAATGTGCGTGTTTCGATGTGCATGTGACAAATAGAAACTAAGTTCATTCAGCATCAACGAATATTTAGGCAATTCCACCATTTAGTGAAGAATGGTAATTGGTGATTTAATTCCTATATTTACCTTGTCCTTACACTTCTTACTATCCTCTTTTAAGTGAAGGTATGTATAACAGTCTCAGATTTTAACTGGCCACAGCGTCATTCTCAAAGTCTACCACCCTCTGGGGATAGAAGTGTTTCTGAACTTCACTCCTGCAAGGGTTGGTTCTGAGTTCCTGATACCAACCCCAAATCCTAAAATCCACAACCAATGGAAATAATTTCCTTCCATATATACTCACTGTTTTTGGAATACTCAACATACCAATGCTTTAGGAACAGCTACTTCCCTTCATCATTAGATTTTTGAATGATCTATAAACCCAGGGACACTACCTCATTATTTATGCTCTGTTTTTGCACTATTTATTTATTTTTGTATATTTCTTATTACACTTTATGGTAATTATTATGTATTGCACTGTACTGCTGCTGCAAAACAACAACAGTCACAATGTATGACAGTGATACTAAACCTGATTCTGACTTTGATCTTATGAATTGTACTTCAGAGCTGAAGGCATCAATCAAATCACAGCCTAAACTCCAGGGAAGATACCCACTGGAATATTGAAGCTGGAGCAAGCCACTCAGCCCTTCATACCTGCCCCACCCTTAAGTATGATCCTGGCTGATCTGCCCTCAATCTCAACTCCACTTAGAGTCACATAGAGTCTTAGGATCAAAGAGTCATACATCCACACTGACCAAGATTCCAATCTAAGCCAGTTCCATTTGCTCATATTTGCCCCATATCCATCTAAACCAAGCATGGGCAAACTACGGCCCGCGGGCCATATGCGGCCCGTTAAGCTTTTTAATCCGGCCTGCAGAACTTGACGAAATTATATTAATAAACCTTGTTAACACCTCAGATCCATCCTGAGAATCGCCACAACAAAACTAAATCCAGACTTTGATGCACTGGCTAAAAAGGGAGACCAACAACACTGTTCCCACTGAAATTAAAAATAAGTTTCTTCATTGTGTTATGTAAAAAATGCATTTGAAAATATTTTTTTCAATAAGCCTTACATGTTACATGTCATTTCTGTTAAGTGATGGACATGAGTAGTGCGCAGGTGCACGTACGTTCTCAAAATAAAAAATGCGCTCCAGATCAAATAACGCGCTCCGCATACTGGCGCGCTGTCACTGTTCTGTCAGTGACACTGGTCGTTGTTGAGTTTTGGCACAGGGGACAATTGAATAAGAAGGAGCAGGACAAGTAGACCTGCATCTCCTACCGTTTTTGAAATAAAGACAGTCAGGAGGAGAGTGATTATGATGATAATATCTTGAAGGATAACAGAATTTTCAGTGCTTTAAAATAATAACTGTTACTATTAAAAAAAGTTGTTTTAAAAGTCATTTCAATAAGTAGCTAAATACCATGGGACTTCAAAGACAGATATTTTGTTGTAATGCATTTGTTCATTTTCAATTGAAATTAAAGCACATGTTTTCTACATATCCCATATTTTATTTTCTCTTATGAGGTGTATTACCAAAACACTCCATCCATCTGCTCCTGGTCCGGCCCCCCTGTCAAATTTTAGAACCCTTTGTGGCCCACAAGTCAAAAAGTTTGCCCACCCCTGATCTAAACCTTTCCTATTCATATAGCAGTCCAAGTAAATTATAAATGGTGTTAATAAACATTCCTCTGTGATAGATCCCAATAACCCTCAGGGCTCCAAACTACAAACCTAATAGTCTCTTGATAGCTCAGCTACAGTATTTAGCGTCTGGAGAGAAGTGGGCAACAGTCTAAACAGGAGGTACCTAATGAAGTGACACCTGAGTGTATGTTCATGGTCTTTTGCTGCTGTAGCCCATCTACTTCCAGGTTTGATATGTTGTCCATTCAGAGATGCTCTTCTGCACATCCCTGTTGTAACACGTGGTTATTTAAGTTACTATTGCTGCCCTGTTAGTTTAACCCAGTCTGGCCATTTTCCTCTAACCTCTCGCATTAACAAGACTTTTTTGCCCACAGAACTGCTGTTCACTGGATGTTTCTTGTTTTTCGCACCATTCTCATAAACTTCAGAGATTTGTGTGAAAATCCCAGGAGATTAGCAGCTTCTGAGAAACTCAAACATTGTCTAGCACCAACAATCATTCCACGGTCAAAGTCACTTAGATCACACTTCTTCCCCATTCGGATGTCAGGTCTGAACATCAACTAAACCTCTGGACCATGTCTGCATTGAGTTGCTGCCCGCATGATTGCTTGATTAGATATTTCCATTAACGAGCAGGTGTACAGGTGTACCTAATAAAGTGGCCCTAGTGTGTACATAATACGTATATGTCTTACCTATAATAAGGGAATGTGTGGGATTGTGATAAAGCATTAAAATTTGTATGATTCCTTGGCTATCTACCTTACAGTGCGGCCGGAATCACTCCAGTAGCCCTCATTGGAAGTACTGTAAGTCCTGCCGATGTATAGAGTATCAGTTTTGGGTGCAGAGAAAGCATTACACCTCTCAGTAGTTTAGCTGAGAGGAGCTGGCTGCATCAGGCATGAACGCACGTCGGCCATTTGCACTTGGGGAAACGTGAGCCTCCTTTCCAATAATAGCCCTTGCCCATATTTGGTGCAGCCAGTGACAGGGCACTGAGGACGCTCCGTAATGATACTCTTAGAAAGAAATGACGCAGGTTTGCACCCTCCTGCAGGGAGATCCCATGCTTGTTCAGATCAACTAAGATCAGGCAATTGCCTGAAGGAAAGGAGGACAACTCAAATTCCTGCCCTGAAGGAGAGAAAGGTTTAACAGCAGATCATAATTCACTCCACTATTTAGAAAAACATGGAAAATTTACAGCACAATACAGGCCCATCGACCCACAAAGTTGTGCCAAATATGTCCCTACCTTAGCAATTACTAGGCTTACCCATAGCCCTCTATTTTTCTAAGCTCCATGTACCTATCCTATCTCTTAAAAGACCCTATCATATCTGCCTCCACCATTTTTGCCGGCAGCCCATTCCATGTGCTCACCACTCTCTGTGTAAAAAACTTACCCCTGACATCTCCTCTGTACCTACGCCCCAGCACCTTAAACCTGTGTCCTCTTGTGGCAACCATTTCAGCCCTGGGAAAAAGCCTCTGACTATCCACACGATCAATGCCTCTCATCATCTTATATACCTCTATCAGGTCACCTCTCACCCTCCGTCGCTCCAAGGAGAAAAGGCCAAGTTCACTCAGCCTATTCTCATAAGGCATACTCCCCAATCCAGACAACATCCTTGTAAATCTCCTCTGCAGCCTTTCTATGGTTTCCACATCCTTCCTGTAGTGAGGTGACCAGAACTGAGCACAGTACTTCAAGTGGGGTCTGACCAGGGCCCTATATAGCTGCAACATTACCTCTCAGCTCCTAAATTCAATTCCACGATTGATGAAGGCCAATACACCGTATGTCTTCTTAACCACAGAGTTAACCTGCGCAGCTGCTTTGAGCGTCCTATGGACCTGGACACCGAGATCCCTCTGATCCTACACACTGCCAAGAGTCTTACCATTAATACTATATTCTGCCATCATATTTGACCTACCAAAGTGACCGCCTCACACTTATCTGGGCTGAACTCCATCTGCCACTTCTCAGCCCAGTTTTGGATCCTATAAATATCCCGCTGTAACCTCTGACAGCCCTCCACACTATCTACAATACCTCCAATCTTTGTGTCATCAGCAAACTTACTAAGCCATCCCTCCACTTCCTCATCCAGGTCATTTATAAAAATCACGGAGTAAGGGTCCCAGAACAGATCCCTGAGGCACACCACTGGTGACCGATCTCCATGCAGAATATGACCCGTCTACAACCACTCTTTACCTTCTGTGGGCAAGCCAGTTCTGGATCCACAAAGCAACATCCCCTTGTATCCCATGCCTCCTTACTTTCTCAATAAGCCTTGCATGGGATACCTCAAAAGACTGGTAGAATTAACTAAAAATAAAAAAGGGTTAAAAAAGAAAGCAAACCTGTGCTCCTCAATGCCAAATGAACTTTACAAGTAGTGTGGGGAAATGGCAGCTTCACTGTTCAATGCAAGCTTCCACAATCAGCTGCAACCTTGTTGCAGTGTGGTGTGTGAGATTGCATCCTCTATTCGAGCGTCTAAAGGGACTGCTCCTCAACTTCTGGCTGCACATCAGCACCGCACTCCTGTTCTATGGTCACCCAGCATGGAGGAAAGTGGGTCGCTTCAGGGGTCTTCCGATAGGCTTGCTCCTAGGCCTGCAACAGGCAGTCGAGGACTCTATTCGAACCAACAGCCTGCCCTACTTCTAGGGGTATGAAGGTCCATGCCCATGTGTCCTTGAGCACATGGGGGTGGGAGGAATGTTCAAGAATGGTGGGCCACCCAAGGAATTGGGTGTTTTGTAGATAATAGCAATCATATTTTAATTTGAAATCATCAATGATTTATGTGAATCCCTGATTATTGTATGTACTTTTATGAGTGAATGAACTATTGAATAGTTTCAAAAAGAGTCTTGAGCCAGAATGATGACCACCGCTCTGCCTCCAAAGATGGTGCTTGACCTGCTGAATTCCTCCAGCAATTTGTTTTCTTGCATCAATTCCCAGCATCTGCAGTCTTATGCATCTCCTACAAATGGCTGTTTACTGAAGACCAGAAGGTGAGCCTTAGCTAAGAAATTGTGGTACCGCTGAGGGAACTTCCATCCTCCTCCACAAAACAGCTTTTTATGTGTCCTCAACCCACCATGGGAACTGATTGGGTCAATGTTATTTATTTATCTAGTTGTTTTCTTTTGTATTTGCATATTGGTTGTTTGTTAATGTATTCCTTTATTTTCATGTAACTGCCATCAAGAAAATTGTGCAAATAAAAAAACTAATACTGAGAACATGAGTTGTAGAGCCCTTGAAAGAGAGTCCACTGGCTGTGGAATCAGTTCAGAGTTGTGGTGAGTGAAGTTATGCACACTGGTTCAGGAGCCTGATGGATGTAGCATGATAACTGTTCTTGAACCTGGTGGTGTGGGACCTAAGGCTTCTGTACCTCTTCTCCAATGAGAAGAGATCATGGGCTGGATGGTATCAAGTCCTAATGAAAGAGTTCAAATCCAATAAACCAATGTGAGACATAAAGCAAGCAAATCTTACACTAGTGGTACTTGGTTTTACTTTGAGGATGGTGTTGGTTTTGCAAGAAGCAACAATCTCTGGTTTGGTGCAGCATCATCTCACAATATGTGAAAACTACAGTTCATTGGCTGCCGTCTACCATCACTACTGGACTTGTATGGGTCCAGGACAAAGAAGCAGGCAGAAAAATCATTGAGTGCACTATTCATCAGGGGTTCAAGGGGACGTGACAGTCTTCATGCAGGATTACCTAAAGGTTAACTTGCAAGTTGTCACTGGTAAAGAAGGCAAAGGAATGTTAACATTAATATTTAGAGGATTCAAATATAAAAGCAAGGGTGGATTGCTGAAACTTTATAAGTCATTGGTCAGATCATACTTGGAGTACTGAGAGCTGTTTTGGGCCCCTTGTCTAAGAAAAGATGTGCTGGCATTGGAAAGGATCCAGAGAAACTTCACAAGAATCATTCTGGGAAAGAAAGGGTTAACATATGAGGAGCATCTGGGACTGTACTCGCTAGAGTTTAGTAGAATGGGGGGGGATCCAATTGAAACCTATTGAATATTGAAAGGCCTAGATAGATGTGGAGAGGATATCTCCTATAGTGGAGGAGTCTAGGACCAGCGAGAACAACTTCAGAAGAGAGCGACATCCCTTTAGAACAGAGATGAGGAGGAATTTCTTCAGTTAGAGGATGGTGAATCTGTGAAATTCATTGCCACAGATGGCTCTGGAAGCCAACTCATTTAAAGCAAAGGTTAACAGGTTCTTGATTATTAAGGGCATCATAGGTTATAGGGAGAAGGCAGGAGAACACGGTTGACAGGGATAATAATTCAGCTACGATGGAATGGCAGAGCAGACTCAAATAGCCAAATGTCCTAATTTTGCTCCTATGTCTTATGGTCTTATGGTCACCCTGCAAACTGCCTTTTCAAAAAGCTCCCTTCTGGAAAATGCTGTGGGGCTATTAAAACAAAAACTTCAAGCAACTTAAAATTTTCTTCCCCCAGCAGTTAACCTGATCAACCAATCTATTCAGCTCCTCACATTCCCCATCTATTACCCTATCTGTACTGTAAACACTTCAAACCACTTTTGATAATACTGTTTACAATGTAAATGCATACCACTATTTATGCATTTATGCCCATTTTATTCCATATCCATTCTTCAGCCTCAAAATTTACTTTTTATATAACTCTTTATTCTTTATAATTGTTGAGTGTTACTGTTTTTTTTGTTACTTGTCATGCCCTAACCAACACACCATAGCAAATTTGTAATACATGTAAATGTATATGGTGAATAAAGCTGATCCTTGACATTGTGGGATACAGGGGTTTCAATAGCAGTGCAGCCCAAGCACCAGAGTCTGTGAGTATCTCTATAGCATCTGGCAAAGTCGGTGATCAGGATGGAAGGCCCTCAATCTCTGCCATTGATTCTGTCCACTAGCTCTGTTAGCACACACCAAGTTCAGGATAATGGAACAATTTGTGATTGTAAAAAAAAGATATCAAAATATAATTATTCTTTTTCTTAAACACAGGAGATTCTGCAGATGCTGGAAATCTATAGTAATACATACAAAATGCTGGAGGAACTCAACTGGTCAACCAACATCTATGGAGAGGAATAGAGTCCTACAGTACTATGGGATTTGTATGGGAAGGATCCTGCCAATCTCCTCCTGAACAAAGATTACAACTACACCTTTTAAAGCTTAGATGATTTTAAAGACTATGCACCCTCTTTTATAAATTCTCAACAGTGCCTCACATCCTTGCCCATTTATTTTGTTGACTCTCCACTATTTTCCATAGTTGCTCCCCAGAGTAACCAGGTGTCTTGATGCTGGAGGAAGACTAGACAGAGACCCCAGAAAGCAAGTGGCTGCAAATAGTAAAATTTTTATGTTCTGTGAAGTGATTAGTCAGGCAAGTCTGCGGTCTACCAATTAGCACCTTTAAAGCAGAGCCGCCTGAACATCTGGACAAGAGTGGCAGGGAAGGTTAGATGTTGAGAGAGAGGAAACAATCTTCTATTGAGTTGCAAAATGCTCATCAAATCTTAAGTTAATTTTCAAAAGTCTGAACAGTAATTGTCTCCAGTTGCTTCAATATTACAAAGGGACCTACAGTTCAAAGGATGACTTCATTGCTTGCAAAATGCTTTGTGATGTTCTGAGGGTGAGAAAGATGTAAAAATGTACCTTCTTCCTTCCTTCAATGTTCTCATTTATAAATCTGCAACAGTGCCAATTCAGAACTTTTTTATCTTAGAAGTAGAATATGAATAATAGTCCCTTAGCCAACAAACAAAAAATGTCCTCAATACTCTATTTGCCAAGATGTGGACAAAATACCCAGGGATTAATTTTCACTGCCATGTATTCATTGTAGATAACATCAGTTACTTTACATTCCTGATGCCTAACTTATTTATCACCGGAACCACCTGACCTATTGCACCTAGCTAGCTCCTAGTAGAGCAATCCTTCTGGGTCCATCCTTATACCTCAGTGTCCCTGAAACTTGTTCTCTGTCTAACACATGCTCATCTTTTGTTGTGTTTTCTGTTGTGAGTATTGTGGGTATACTAAGTTAATGCCAGAATGTGTGGGAACATTCGTGGGCTAAACCCAGCACATCCTAAGGTTGTGTTGGTTGTTAATGCAAATGATGCATTTCACTGTATGTTTCCATATACATGAGATAAATAAAAGTTTCTGAATCTGAATCTCTGGTTAACTTCAACCCAGCCACCATGACTTCACCTGAAGTCCTATGCGTCATGAACCACTGAACATTATAAATAGTGAAGGCCACATGTTCCCAGTTACACAGGGAGAGCAGCAAACTGAAACGGCCTGGGAACACAGTCTGTTGTCCATCCAGATATAATCTAGAGATAATTGATCTTATCTGGAACCATTGAAAAGAAGGGCGATTTATGTCTTTGTGGTTTCTTGAAGTTGTTCAAAGGAGCATATCCCTTGATCTCAGTGCAAATCATTGATTTAATTTATGTCTTTCATTACCATTGTTTGAGGGTTCCCAATTTAGCTACTAATTACACATCCGGGTTTAGCTATGGAGGGTGGTGTGGGGGGAAGCTTAATGGCACATTGTCTTTGACCTTGGCTGAAGGAGTTGATGTTTCATCTCCAGGTTCCTTAAAGGTCAAATATTGAAACTGAAACATTAAACGATTTCCACTCTGTTCCACTTGTGAAGCTTGTTAATTATGTTATATAATTAGATGTTGGGTTGTATGGCATGTCCAGGGAGGGGTAGCACCTCAGGTGAAGGGCTTGTCTTGTCCATTCTTTGGCTTGGTTTGAGGATAAAACAACAAACACTGATCAAGAGCAGAAAAGGACATATTAAGCAAACCCACCTGACCTAGAGAATGAACTGAATCTGACCAACAAGGTGTATATTTCACTCCAAGGTGAGTATTTTATTAGAATGCACTCCTGCACCCAACATGTAGAATCGAGTCCTGGTGGGCTCAGGTGGAGTGAGCTGCCTCTGCTTATCTGTGATTGGAGTCCCATCTTTGTGCTGGCTAAAGGTGTTTCTCTGAATAACCTACTAGTGTCTTACATCTAATGCCGGTTTTATTCACACATGTAATATCCATTCCTTCCTTCCTTCCTTCCTTCCCTCCTTCCCTCCCTCCCTCCTTCCCTCCCTCCCTCCTTGCCCCCAAACAAAATGCTGGAGGAACTCAGTAGGTTAGGTAGTATCTACGAAAAGGAATAAAGTGTCCATATTTAGGGCCAAGACTGCTCTCAGGCCAAAATATTGACTCTTTATTCCCTTCCATAGATGCTGCATAACTCTGCCATGGATGGTCCCAAACGTGGCTATGAAAGGAGGAAGGATGTGCATAGGGCTAGCAACCCCATCCATAAAAACCCAGTGCTACAGAAACAGCAACAGAAGCTCCAAAGATATCGGCCCTGGGAAAGGAAGGATCTTCGCCTAGAAGATGTAGGAAGTCATGTGGTGAAAACCACAAGACCACAGATGTCACAGGGCAGGTCACCCTTCTATCACCACCACTGGAATCCTCAGGGCAAGTTGAAGAGGGACCAACTAAAGAACATCTGGTGACATGACTTGAAGCTGACTTCGAGAAGGTGACACCTGATGACAATTTGAAAGACTGGTCCAGGATATTTCACTCTGGTGAGCCGAGGGATTGACCATGATAACCAAATTCTGGGCCTCAATAATTATTTTAAAATATGCTCTTAAAGAAAAACAGCAGATTTAATCTAAGCGGGTATGGATCTAACTGTAATTAAAAGAATAAATTGCTTGGAAGCAGTATGGCATTAATGGCCAAACTGATTTCAGCTACTTCCTACTAAAAGCTCTATCATGACATATCATCAGCACTATGGCATTAACAGCGGTTACGCAAAAGTAAATTGAATAAAAAACAGCCTGCAGAGATTTGGCAAATGTGGTAACCGGCTGACTCCCAAATCAAGTCTCTGTTCTAGTAACATCACAGCATTAACTCCATAAAGGCTTCACTCAAAGGTTTATCCAACACAAGCTTTCTCTTCAGCACAAGGGAAAAGTCAAATTCCATTTGAAGAGGCCATTCAGCCCATTACGCTGCTAGTGCCCACATTATCCAGTTAAGCCAATGCTCTGCTCTTTTTCTATCAACCACAAAGATGTTTTTTTTTTTGATGATTTTCAATGTCCACAGTCTTTTTCCATGGGTTGGAGAAATCAGGAACCAGAGGACATAGAGCTAAGGTGAGAGGGGAGAATTTTAACAGTAACCTGAGGGGTAATTTTCCCACCCAGAGTGTTAGTGTATGAATGAGCTACCAGAGGAAGCAGTTGAACCAGGTACATCAACAACACTAAAAAGGTACTTGGATAGAAAATGCTTGGAGCTATATGGACCAAGCATATGCAAATGGGTCTCTGATGAAGAGTCTTGGCCCAAAACATTGGCTCTTTATTCCTTTCCATGGATGCTGCCTGTCCTGCTGAGTTCCTCCAGCATTTTGTGAATGTTGCTCTGGATTTCTAGCATCTGCAGAATTTCTTGTGTTTATGGGTAAATGGAATTAGCTTGGATGGGAACCTCGATCTGTATGGACCAGTTGAGCTGAAGGGCCTATTTCTGAGCTGAATGACTCTGTGGCTCTATAACTGCCCTTTGAAAGTTTCTATTGAACCTTCATCCACTATTCCACATCATTTCTAATAAAAGAACTATTATTTCATACTCAATAGATTCTGTATTTAGGAAAACTATCATTCATTTCACTTGGGGGTAGTTCACAGCCATCTGCTGGGCATTCACCCTCAGCTCCAGAGCTGGCAGACCCAACACATGCAGCGATTACTTGGAGGGACCTCTGAGACAAATTCAAGCCTTCAGTTCAAAGAAGGTTCACCTAGTTGGTTTCTGAGATAAAAAAGGATGTCTTTTGAAGAACAAACATGTGGATTGGACATTAAGTCATTGGAGTTTGGAAGAATGCGAGGTATAAGATTGTGAGGGTGATGTGACTGGGAAGACTGTGAGATGTTTCCCATTGGGTATATTCAAAAACAGGGCAAACATTCAGAATCATTCACATTGGTTGTTAGTCTTTGTCATAGTTTTTCACAAATTCTAACGTATTTCTTTATTTCCTTGCAAATTCCTGCAAGAAAATTAGCCTCAGGGTAGTATATGGTGACAAACAAGTACAAACAAGATAATAAATTTACTTCAACTTGAAAATGGGAAACCCATTATCTATGAAGATTGGGAGGAATTCCTTCTACACTGTCATGATTCTTTGGAGTAACATGCACAAAATTCTGGAGGAACTTAGCTGATCAGGCTCATCAATGGAGAGGAATAAAGAGTCAGTGTTTTTGGCTGAATTCCTTCATCAGTGCACACAGACTCTTTATTCCTCTCCACAGATGTTACCTGACTTGCTGAGTTCCTCCAGCATTTTGTGTGTTTTACTCTGGATTTCTAGCATCTATAGAATCTCTTCTGTTTGTGATTCTGTGGAATTCCCTCTCCTGGGGATCTATAGAATTTGAGGAGATTTGACCTCTGTAGGGGAGCAAGCTTGACAAGCTTCTATAAGGGCACATTGAAGCATATCCTGACTGGTTGCATTAAGGTCTAGTACAGAAACACCAATGCCCAATAATGGAAAAGAGAACAAAAAGTAGTTGATAAAGCCCAGTCCATCACAAGCAAAGCCCTCCCAACTACTGAGCACATCTATAAGGACCCATGCCACATCATCAAGGATCTCCACCATACAGGCCATGCCCTCTGCTATTACCATCAAGCCTTTGGCTCCACACCTCCAGGTTCAGGAACAGTTATTACCCTACAACCATCAGGCTTCTGAACCAGTGTGGATAACTTCACTCAACACTGAACTGATTCCACGTTTTATGGACTCAAGTAAGGGCTCTATAACTCATGTTCTCAGTATTATTTATTTTTATTTATGTATTTGTTTTTCAACAGTTTGTCTTTTCCACATTGATTGTTTGTCAGTCCTTGTGTGTAGTTTTTCATTGATTCTGTTGTATTTCTTGGTACTACTACAAATACCTGTAGGAAAATGAATCTCAGGGTAGTATATGGCGACATATACAGATTGCACTTGATAATAAATTTATTTTGAACTTTGACAAGTCAGGAAAGCAAAGCTGAGACTAGCTGTGAACTTACTGAAAGTGGGATTGGGTTAGGTGTCTGAATGATATACACCTATTCTCCACCGGTCTTCTGTACTGTGTGGAGTAGAGAGGAACATAGGTGATGGCCCACTGCATCTGGTGCAAGATGTTAGTATGAGAATCAAGAATTATTCCTTTAGAAATGTCTGATAGCAGTTAAGTCTAACAATGCAGGGCCTTGCTGGTTGAAGTTAAGAATGAACACCGGGACATCCAACACCTTTCTTGAGTTGCTGAATCTGCCTCCACAGGGAATACTCTCACTCATTCAGAAAATTCGCCCAGCACCACTCCAGAGACTTTTGCACAATTTCTTTAAAAAACAACAAGATAATTGGCTGTGAATAGCTCTGGGAAGTCCTGTGGTTGCAAAAGGTACAGTACTAATCCATTATTTTTGTATCAACAAATTGAACATAAATTGTTACAGTGAAAATTCTGGTTGCTTCTTTAAGCCTGCTTTAATTACAAGCCTCTGCCAAGTCTATGATTTAGGTTCATCACACAATAAAAGTCCTTGTGATATCTATTTATTGGCTTATGTTGAAGGCTTTTTAGGTGAATCTGCTGTGCACAACTCACACAATGAGAAGCTATCAAGCATTGACTTCAATGGAACTGAATTTCAGAAGAGGTATTCAGCAAATGTTTAGAACATAGAACACAGAACAGTGCAGCACAGGAACAAACTCTACGGCCCATAATGTTGTGCTGAACTAGTTAAATTAGAAATCAAATGCCCAATTTGTTCCTCCGCCTACATAATGTCCACTCCCTTGCATTTCCTGCACATTCATGTGCCTATAAGAGCCTCTTACACACCTCTACCACCACCCCAGGCACAGTGCATTCTATGCACCCACCACCCTCTGTGTAAAAAAACTAGCCCACATATCTCCTTTAAACTTACCCCCTTTCACCTTAAACATATGCACTTCGATATTAAAACCATAGGACCATAAGATCAAAACACATAAGAGCAGAATTAAGCCCACCAAGTCTGCTCCACCATTTCATCATGACTGATTTATTATCCCTCTCGACCCCATTCTCCTGCCTTCTTCCTGTCAGCTTTGATGTCCTTATTAATCAAGAACCAACTAACCTCTACTTTAATTATACTAAAAAACTTGGCCTTCACAAATGTCTGTATTAGCTATTTCAACTCTGGAAAAAAGATATTGCCTTTCATAATCTTAAAAATGTCTATCAGGCCTCCTTCTCAGCCTACACCACTTCAGAGAAAACAACCCAGTTGTCCACCTCCTTATAGCACATACCCCTTTACCCAAGCAACACACACACACACACACACACACACACACACACACACACACACACACACACACACACACACACACACACACACACACACACACACACACACACACACACACACACACACACACACACACACACACACACACACACACACACACACCCCCGTCTCTGGAAAAAAGTGCAGTCAATGTTTCAGGCCAAGACCCTTCAGCAGGACCCCTAATCCAGGCAGGACCTGATAAACTCTTCTGCACCTTCTCCAAGATCTCAAAATCATATGTTAGGACCAGTCATTTCCGAGGCCCAGACTAACATGAGCCCTCACCACCCCCTCCCATCCCCACAAAATGAGAGCAGATACAACCATCTCCTTGTGTGTTGTAATTTTCTTACGAGCATGTGTCATCATTTTGTTAGTCCAGCCACTTCTCCCAGCATCGGAGACCCACCTTCCAGGCCTCTTCCTCACCCTGCTGATTTTTTCCCAACAGGCAAGCAGTGAAGTGAAACAAAGTCAAACGGCCCAGTCACTGCCAATAAATACACCAGAGTTGGTAATCCCTCTGACTCAATAACGTTTTCTTCTAGTTGAAACAAAACTTAATTACAAGTCAAGTCTGGTTTAATTGAAAGATGTGGAGCAGGAAATAGTTTCTCTGCTCTCCAGACACTTCATTAGGACCAAGATGGAATTACTATCACTTCATGTATCTACAGTCGCAGGCGGGTTTGGAGAGTTTACAAAGGTTACAGAGTAAATATTTATACTGGCTCAAGCCAGACAGACAATTAACATATTAGCATTGGTTCTGATTCTGGAGAGGCTCAACCTGTTTAAATCTTGTATTCTTGAAGCCGTCTTCACACCCTAACCCTCTGAGATAACACTGCAGGAGCACATTCAGGCCAGGTTTTGCACCCCCATCCCCAGGACTGCACTACAGTCAATATAACCCAAGTCCAGGTGACCACTTGTCCACCTTTAACATTATCTTTAACCAGCCGTTTTTATTTATTGTCTCCCCCACCCCCCAGCCCTACAAATGCCCCAGATATGCTCATTCTTCTAACTTTCCAGTATTGGAAATCATAATTTCTACAAAACATCCCAAATATGGTCTAACCACAGTGTTATAGAGATGCAACATTTCCACGTGGCTCTTGAACTCAGTTCCTCAACTACTGAAGACCAATGCACCCTACGCCTTCCTCTCTCTTGGATGCTTAATGTGCTGAATTAGACATAGAGGTAGGATTTTCTACACAGTGAATGGTGGATGCATTGTACGTCCTGCCAGGGCTGGTGGTAGACTCTTAGATAGAAACATGTATGAATGTATTTGTGTTCTTTTGCACATTGGTTGTTTGTCAGTCTTTGTTTTTGTGTCGTTTTCCATGAATTCTGTGGTATTACTTTATTTTCCTGTAAACGCCTGCAAGAAAATGAATCTCAGGGTAGTATATGATGATATATACTGTACATTCTTTGATAATAAACTTACTTTGACTTTGACATGATGTTGATGACAACTTGCTCTGCGCAGCTTCCCCTACATAACCACAGTGACAACACTTCCAAAGAGCTTCATTAGCTGAAAGAGCAGTGGGCATAGCTTTGAAAGTCACTAGGAAAAGCTCTCTGACAGATGGCCAGAGTTCCCTGGAAAGAAGTTTGGGGCTCAGCTCATCTTTGAGCCCCACCCAGGAATGGGCAGAAGCATGGTTGTCACAGGTCGGCAAGTGTTCAATCTCCACACAACTGGACTCGCCAAGGCAGACCACTGACTGACTGGATAAGGGTCCGGTTACCTGTTACCCAGTCAGCTTTACACCAGGGGGCACCCCCGTTCCACTGGCAAACCCCTCTTGTTTGAGCAGGGTCACAGAAATCTGTGCCTAAAGGTGCCTGAAATATTTAATCATATTACTTCTCCAATGCAAATTTTCAGCAATTTACTCCTTTTTGAATTACAGCTTTAAAATATTTTTATAATATTTGAACTGCTTTCTAATGTCTCCATCATGGTATTTTAAAATAGTTCAAAGGGCTTTGGCAGGGACTGTGCTATCAAAGACCATGGGTGTGTCAACCCTTAGACTGAGACAACTGATGTCCCCCGACTGTCAGAGACCCTTCCACCTCTCTGGGCAAGAGGGTATTCTATGGGATCTGTACCTGGCAGACCACATGAGTGGATAGCAGGTTGGGAAATGGGCTGTGTATCTAACACACAGTAAATAATCAACAGAAGATCCATAGAATCAGAAACAGGTTTAATATCAGTGACATATGTCGTGAAATTTGTTGTTTTGCAGCAGCTGTGCATTGCAATACAAAATAAAAACTGTAAATTACAATAAATATATATAAAAAAGTAAATTAAATATGCAGTACAAAAAGAGAGGAAAATAAATTCTGAGATAGTGTTCATGGGTTCATTATATGTTCAGGCTTTCTCTCCAACATCTCCCTGTGCCACACCAAGGTCACCTCAACCCACTGTCCATTGTGTGGCTGATTCTCAAAGAGGACCAGTCACCATCAGACTCAAGAACAACTACTTTCTTACAACCGTCAGGTTCTTGAAACAAACTGCGCAACCCTAGCCCTAACATAACAATAGAACTCTTTGGACCACCTCTTCACTTCAGTGGACTTGTCTCTGCGTCTTTGTTTTGTGCTAATGTCTTATTTTTGCACAGACATTATCCTGCCTCTCTCTTCCCTTTCTTGTATGTTTTATATATGGTATATGCTTTGTGTGCTGTCTGTACCAATATGCTTGTGACGCTCACGCAGTTACATTTTTTATTGTACTTGTACCTCACCGTACTTGTGCACATGGCAATAAACTTGAGTTGAATTGACATTTCCAACAATGCCTAGAGTGAGAACAATGACAGGAGCATTGCATTGGGGACCTTTGAAAGGCCAAGATAGAATGGATGTGGAGAGCATGTTTTCAATAGTGGGAGAGTCTAACACCAGAGAACACAGCTCAGAATACAAAGGTATCCCCTTAGAACAAAGATGAGAAAGAATTTCTTTAGCCAGAGGGTGGTGAATCTGTGGAATTCATTGCCACAGACGGCAGTGGAGGCCAAGTTATTGCATGTATTTTGAGCAAATGTTGAAGTTGTCAGGAAATGGAGAGGAGGCTTGGCCCAAAAGTAGGCAGCTGAGATAATTGAGCAATAAATGATAAATTTAATAATAGACTGCATAAATAATGAGCTACAAAGGGCCACAAAATGAGAGAGAAGAGTTACTAAGCATTGCAGGCAACAAAGTAACCAAAGGCCAGGAGCAACTGATTGAGGCTGGCTGGTTTGATGGTGAACAAGGACTGTGGATGAGAGGTGGGTTTAAATAGGCTGCAGGTGATGAGTTGGAAATGAGTGACAGGTGACTCTTGTTAGCTGGGTGGAGACTGGAAGTTGTCTACCTGTGCAGGTCTGATAGGACACCCACTCCTCCTATGCCCTGTACTCGATGACCCAGAATGATCTGGATGGGTTCAACGGAACTTCCTGATTAGTGATAGATCCAAGATGAAACTAGACCTTTGCTCTAGGCTGGAACCTTCTCAGTTGACTAGGTACTGCACACCCTGTCCTCAACAATGTGAATCAATCAATCATCGAACTGTGTACACTGGACCACCTTCCACTAGCCTAGGTTCTGGAGGTGCAGGCTCAGATTGGTTGAGTTGACCATGAACAATGGGCTTGAGGCAGGACACATGGAAGGTAGGTATGATCCTGAGGTAGGATGGCCAGAGAGGGGTGAGGAGTGGGCTCACTGGATTACGTCCGAGCTCACGGTCACTGGTCATCAAGTGTGTTGGATGAAGCAGACTCATGCTGTAGGGTCTCAAGATCCCAGGCAATCAGGGTGAGGATCTGCCAGGATGGAGTAATGGCTAAGGGGTCGATCTCCATTTCAGCTGGGTTGAACTGTCATGAGCAGATGTCCATCTTGGTGTTCTTGGAGCCAGATTGGTAGAAGATGGTGAAGATGAATTGCTCGAAGAAGAGGGCTCAGTGAGCCTGACATGGGTTGAGTTAGCAGGTTTGGATATGACGTTCTGGTGATCGGCCCAAATCAGGAAGAGCTCGGTGTTCCCCATCAGCCAACGTCTCCATTCCTCCAAGGCCCACTTAATGGTGAGTAGCTCCCTGTCTCCTACTCCGTAATGGTGCTGTGTAGAGCTAAACTTGTGCAAGAAGAAGGCCCAAAAGGATGTCTTCCCATCTGGTCAGCCATGATGGGATGGTGGAGCAGACTTGATGGGCTGAATTCTACTCCTATGACTTATGATCCGATGGTCATAGAAAAAATATAATGATGGGGGTCATGATTGGCTGGTATACCCTCACCAAAGTCAACAAGAGCGCCCATTCCAGCCAGCAACTGGTAGTGAATAGCCTGACATTACCCTGATGAGTAGTGTCTTAATAGAGATGTACAAGATGATAAGAGGTACAGATTGAGTGGACTACCAGAGACTAATTCCCAGGGCAGATGTTACTAATACTAAAGGGGCATAATTTTAAGGTGGTTAGAGATAAAGTATAAGACAGATATCAGAGGTAGGTTACGTTTTACAAACAGAGTGGTGGGTGCATGGTAGGGGTGGTGGTAGAGGTAGATACATTAGTGACGTTTAAAGAACTCTTATATAGGCACATGATTGATAGAAAATGGAGAGTTATGTAGGAGGAAAGTGTTAGATTGATCTTAGGGTAGGTTAAAAGGTCGGCACAACATCATGGGCTGGAGGGCCTGTATTGTGCTGTACTGTTCTATGTTCTATGCTCTAACCTCAGTTCTAGTTCTCTCCTGGTGACCTGACACCTCACAGTGTTGAAAGAGACAGTATTAATTATGGTAGTTAAATGAGGCAGTAGTTCAGAGTTAGGTCATTCTACACTAATGAGTCATCAGTCCTGGCATCCATCTTCTAGTCACGATGGGATCCAAAGCTGTGTTGAAGACTCACTTGTGTGGTTGATCCTTATTGTGTGTATGTGTGTGTGTGTGTGTGTGTCTGTCTGTCTGTCTGACTAATTGGTCCAGTGACAAAGGATGCCAGGCATTCTCACTGTCTCTCTCTTTGTGAGCTTCACAGAGTCATCTCCTGTGCCATCTGCCCCTGCCTTGCCCTCATCTGGGGATCTGTGCCATCTGTCAGCTCAGTTCCCTTGGCAAGGCATTGCCAGGCCACAGGGCACCAGACTTCAGGAGGGGAGGGGGGCTCTGAAGGAGGCATCATGGTTGTCATAGTAGTGGAGATAAGGACAGCCGCCAGGGAAAGGCTTGTATTTGTAGTCTATCTTTCAGATATCCAAAAGCATTCTAGCTCAAAGGGCAGTTGTTTTTTCAGGACTACCTTTTGAACATAGTGGTGAAATTTCTTTATTCCCCAAACTGGACGAAGAGCCTCTAGGTGGAGAGGCATACACAACAAGATCACACAAAATGATAAAGACTCATTTTCAGATGTTATTTATTAAGAGATACTGTACGGTAACAGGCTCTTCCAGCCCAACAGGTCTGCACTGCCCAGTTACACCCATGTGACCAATTCATCAACTAACCTGTTCATCTTTGGGATTTCAGAGGAAACTGGAACACTTGAAAGGACAGCCGTGAGGCCATGGCGAGAACAAACAAACTCCTACAGACAGCAGCAGGAACTGAGTCCATGTCACTGCTGCGGTAACAGCTTTACACAAAACTCCACAGTCGCAGGACGGGGTAAGGCGGGTTGCAAGTGTCGCCACGCTCTGGTGCCAATACAACATGCCCACAATTCACTAACCTTGCCTGCACATCTTTTGGAATGTAGAAGGAAACCGGAGCACCCAGAGGAAATCCACACAGTCACAGGAAGGAAGTTTAAATTCCTTGCAGGCAGTGGTGGGAATTGAACCCATGTCCCTGAGATTTTGATTGAGGAATAAGTATTTGTTATGATACTAAGATGTGACTCTGTCCCCTTTGGAGCAGGCTGTGAGATCACTTACATCTCTCGAGTAGTAAGATCTTCGTCATATCTATCTCAAAGGCATCCCTTATAACGGCACCATTCTCCCATGGCAATGCACTTAGGGCATTAGTTTGGACCTTTAGCACTGAAACCATGAACTTGTTCCAAGTGGGACTCTGGTATCACTGAACCACCATTGTCCCAAGAAACCAGAGGGACAGGGAGTGTCCTTGCTTCATCACAGACATCCAGAAAGAGAAAAGTGGCCACTGGTCCAACCTCTTTTCATCCTTCAGTCATTACCATTTGTTATAAACACAACAGATTGTGCAGATGCTGGAAATCCAGAGCAA
Organism: Hemitrygon akajei; assembly: GCF_048418815.1. Taxonomy (NCBI): domain Eukaryota; kingdom Metazoa; phylum Chordata; class Chondrichthyes; order Myliobatiformes; family Dasyatidae; genus Hemitrygon; species Hemitrygon akajei. Next base: position 59,740,447 of record NC_133139.1, on the reverse strand, counting down.
CACAAACAAAATGCTGGAGGAACTCAGCAGGTCAGGCAACATCAATGAAGGGAAATAAATGGCCAATGTTTTGGACCAAGACCCTTCATCAAGGGATGTAAGTTAAAAGGTAAAAACCTGAAAGAGTAGTGGATGGAGGGAAAGGAGTACAAATTGGTCAGCGATGGGTGAGGTAGAAGATGGCTGGGTGAGGGAGGAGGGGGGTGAAGTAAAAATCTGGGAGGGGATAGATGGAAAAGGTAAAGAGCTGAAGAAGAAAGGATCTGATACGTGAGGAGAGTGGACCATGGGTTAAAGTGGAGGAAGGACACCAGAGGTAGGTGTTAGGCAGTTGAAGAGAAGAGGAATAAAAGGAGAGGAAATTAACTTTTTTGTAAATTTTCACCTCCTTGAGATTTGTTCTACAGATATTTACTGATGTATATATATATCGCATATATTTTCCTAGGGCCTGGTTCCGCTATCCCACATGCAATCCCATGGGGTATCTGGGTACCTGGAAAAGTACTAAAGATCTGTGCTGATCTACTGGCTGGAGTGTTCACTGAGATCTTTAACCTCTCACTTTGGCAGTCTGTGGCACCCAGCTGCTTCAAGTAGCCTTCAATTATACCAGTGCTCAAGAAGGTAGTAACCTTCCACAATGACTATCACCCAGTAGCACTTACATCCACAGTGATGAAGTGTTTTGAGAGGCTGGTGATGAAACATATCAACTCCTGTCTGAGAAGTGACTTGGAGACACTCCAATTTGCCTAGTGGAGCAACAGGTCCACAGCAGATACCATCTCATTGGCTCTTCACTCAACCCTGGAACACCTGGACAGCAAAGATGCATACATCAGGATGCTCTTTATTGATTATAGTGCAACATTCAATCTCATCATCCCCTCAAAACTAATCAATAAGCTCCTGGACCATGGCCTCAACATCTTTGTGCAGTTGGATCCTCGATTTCCTCACTTGCAGACCCAGTCAGTTTGGAATTGCAACATCTCCTCCACAATCTCCATCAGCACAGATGCACCACAAGGCTATGTGCTTAGCCCCCTGCTCTACTTGCTTTATACTTATGGCTAAGCACAGTTCCAATGCCCTATTCCAGTTTACTGATGACACCACTGTCGTAGGTATCAAAGGTTGTGATGAATTAGCATATAGGAGAGAGATTGAAAATCTGGCTGAGTAATGCTTTAACAATAGCCTCTTACTCAATGTCAGCAAGACCAAAAAGCTGATTATTGACTTCAGGAGAAGGAGGAAAAGGAGGAAAAGCCAGTCTTCAATGGAGAATCAGAGCTGGAGAGAATTAGCAACTTTAAATTTCAGTGGTATAATTGCGGAGGACCTGTAATGGGCCCAGAACTTATGTGCAATTAAAAAGAAAGTATGACAGTGCCTTGACTTCCTTAGTTGTTTGTAGAAATTTGGCATGACATCTAAAACTTTGGCAAACTTCTATAGCTGTGTAGTAGAGAGTATATTGACTGATTGCATCACCGTCTGGTATGGAAACACCAATGCCTTTGAATGGAAAATCCTCCAAAAAGTAATGGATACGGCCCAGTAGGTCAGGGATAATGCCCTCCCCACCATTGAGCTCATCTACATGAAACGCTGTCGCAGGAAAGCAGCGTCGATCATCAGGGTCCCCACCACCCAGATCATGCTCTCTTCTCGCTGCTGCCATCAGGAAAAAGTTACAGGAGGCTCAGGACTCACACCACCATATTCAGGAAGAATTACTACCCCTAAACCATCAGGCTCTTGAACCAAAGGAGATAACTTTGCTGAACTTCACTAGCCCATCATTGGAATGTTCCCTCAATCAATGGACTGCCTTGTTCTCGATACTTATTGCGTATTTTATTTTATTATTATTTCTTTCTTTTTGTATTTGCACAGTTTGTTGTCTTTTGCACACTGATTGAATGCCCAATATGGTACAGTTTTTCACTGATTCTGTTGTAAGGCCATAAGATATAGGAGCAGAACTAGGCCATTCAAGTTTGCTCCGCCATTTTGTCATGGTTGTACTCAGCCTCAATCCCCTGCCTTCTCCCTGTATCCCTTCATATCCCTTCATCCCCTGGCCAGTCAAGAATCTATCAACGTCTCGCTTAAAGATAAATAAAGACTTGGCCTCCACAACTGCCTGTAGCAAAGAATTCCACAGATTCACCACTCTCTGGCTAAAGAAATTCCTCCTCATCTCCATCCTAAAAGGATGCTCCTCTATTCTGAGGCTGTGTCTTTTGGTCTTACACTCTCCCACCAAAGGAAACATCTTCTCCACATTCACTCTATCAAGGCCTTTCATGATTCAATAGGTTTCACTGAGGTCACCCTTCATTCTTCTGAATTCTAGTGAACTCAGAACCATCAAATGCTCTTCATATGACAAGCCATTCAATCCTGGAATCATTTTTGTGAATCTCCTTTGAACCCTCTCCAGTTTCAGCACATCCTTTTTAAGATAAGGGGCCCAAACCTGCTCACAATACTCCAAGTGAGGCCTCACCAGTGCTTTTTAAAGTCTCAACATTACATCCTTGCTTTTATATTCTAGTCCTTCTGAAGTGAATGCAAACATTGCATTTGCCTTCCTCACCACAGACTAACATCTGCATAGACTAACATTCCTTTAGGGAATCCTGCACAAGGACTCCCAAATCCCTTTACACCTCAGTTTTGTTTAATATTTTCTCTCTAATTAGAAAATAAATAACCTTCTAATTTCTTCTATCAAAGTGGATGACCATACTCTTCCCAACACTGTATTCAATCTGCCATTTCTTTGCCCATTCTCCTAATCTGTCTAAGTCCTTCTGTAGCCTCACTAATTTCTCAAAACTACCTGCCCCTCCACCTAAACTTCATATCACCTGCAAACTTTTCATCAAAGCCATCAATTCCATCATCCAAATCATTGACATATAACGTAAAAAGAATCGGTCCCAACACAGACCCCTGTGGAACATCACTTGTCACCAGCAGCTAGCCAGAAAAAGCTGCATTTATTCCCACCCTTTGCCTCCTGCCAATCAACCACTGCTAGAATCTTTCCTATAATACCATGGGTTCGTAGTTTGTGAAGCAGCATCATGTGTGGCACTTTGTCAAAGGTCTTCTGAAATGATTATTATTCAATATATTTATTATGTCCATAAGTAAAACAATCTCATGGTTGTATATGGTGACATATATGTATTTTGATAGTAAATTTACTTTGAAATTTGAACTATGAATCAAAGAAAACTATAGATTCCGATTCCGATTTATAATTATTTATCACATGTACATCGAAACATACATATCGTGAAATGCATCATTTGAGTTTACCACCAACACACTTAAGGATGTGCTGGGGGTAGCCCACAAGTGTTGCCACACATTCCAGCGCCAACATAGCATGTGCTCAATGCTTGGCAGAACCACAGAGAACACAACAAGCAACAAAACAACAACAACATATCAAGCCCTTTTCCTCCTGAAATGTACGTACAGTCTTAAACTATAGTTTAGGTTTAATTTTTGCTACTACCACATGATCTTCATAGATTGTAATGTCCTTATCTGGCACCATCTGGAGACCATCAATCTAATCCATCATTAAGGACCTCCATTACCTAGTACATGCTCTCTTCTCATTGCTATCATCAGACAGGTGATACAGGAGCCTGAAGAGACACACTCAACATTTTCGGAAAAGTTTCTTCCACTCCACTATCAGATTTCTGAATAGACAATGAACCTGTGAACAACACCACTAATTTTGCTCTCTATTTGCACTACTTATTTAACTCTATATTATCTATATATATATTTCTTATTGTAATTTATAGTTTATTTTATGTTTTCACTGTACTGCTGCCACGAATTCCACAACATACTGTATGTCAGTGACATTAAACCTCATTCTGATTCTGATTTAAATCATACAACTATCTTGGAAAACCGGGATGTGATCATCCAAACACCAGTTTCAGTTCCATATTCACAAGTTAGTGAAACAGAACTTAACCAAATGCAGTCACCATAACAAAACAGACTTAATTATGAACAGGCTGAAATGTGGCATGTAAGCCACAAGATGCTAGTGAAAATCTTCCAGTCCCACATTATTAGAATGTTTTTGGTTTATTTCAGCACCTAAGCCCAGTGGGTCCCATATCTCCAATCCCATTCCTATCCAGCTGTTCCTCGCATAGAATCATCAATATTTATGCTGAAGCTTTTCCAAAGATATTTCAATTCTGTTTGAAAGGATATTTCAAAGTTTCACCAGAGGTTTTGTTAATTTGTCTCTCTGCCTTCCTCAATGGATCAATCCCATTGCAAGAATGTGGCGAGTGTGCATACAGCCGATTGTTCTCACAGTGAGCTGATGAGGCCTCCCACATGCAGAAGGCCACTCGGTTTTTGCATGAGTTTTCGAGTGCTCACATTTTCATTTTGGTGGGCTTGGTTCATCACTCCCACACTGTCAGTTGCCCCACATGCACTGTGCTAATGTTTAATCTCACTACTCTGGTGTTATTCTTGTTCCACACACACATAACAGAGCTACACCTGCATTGATTGCACCTGCCTCTGGTTTTCAAAGATGGGTCATGTGGAATGGTTATTGGGTGCTGTATCTTCTGCTTCTCCAGTGTCACAACCCAGACCCTCTCACCATAACATCAAACAACATAGAAGCAAAACTAGGCTATTCGACCCAGTGAGTCTGTCCCACCATTCCATCATAGCTGATTTATTTGCCCCCTCCACCCCTTCACCTCCCTTCTCCACATAACCTTAGATGCACTAACTAATCAAGAATTTATCAACCTCCACTTTAAATATCCCCAATGACCTGGCCTCCTTCAGAGATCCACCACCCTCTTGTGAAAGAAATTTCTCCTCAGCTCTGTTCAAAAGAGACATTCTATTCTAACACTATCATCTTAGACTTAAGCATTAGAGGAAATATCCTCCCCACATCCACTTTATCTCGGCCTTTCAATTTCTGATAAATTTCAATCAGATCCCCCTCTCATTTCTCTAAACTTCAATGAATACAGGCCCACAGCCATCAAACACTCCTCATGTGTTAACCCTTTCATTCACAGATACATTCCCATGAACCTCCTCTGGCCCCTTTCCAATGCCAGCACGTATTTTCTTAGATAAGGAGCACAAACTGTTCATAATACTCCAAATGTGGTCTGGCAAATTCCTTATAAATACTCAAGTATTGCTTTTACATTCTACTCCATTATATGTACAATAATAAACCCGTTTACTTATTTGTTTGATGACCAAGATGGGCATGATGGGCAAGCAGGCCTGGTTCTATATTCTACCAGGAAAGATGGACCTTCTTCGTTCTGTTAGAGAAGGTTGTCATATAGTGGCTCTAAAATTTGGAAACAGATTTGTTGAGGTAAATGTAGAAAAGATGCTTCCCCTTGAATGAAGGTGAAATTTGGAGGTGAATGAAAGACACTCTTCTCTTAACAGTTACCTTTTTTTTTACTGCCCTTTACCTCTTCCACCTATCCCCTCCCAGCTTCTTACCATATCCCGTCTCCACAACCTACACACCTTCCCCTCACCTGGTTTCACCTACCATCTGGCAGCTTCCCCTCCCCCCCCTTCTTATTCTGGCTTCTTCCTCCTTCCTTTACGGTCCTGATGAACGGTCTCAGCCTGAAAAGTCAGCTGTTTATTCCCCTCCATTATTGTAGCCTGACTTGTTGAGTTCCTTCCACATTTTGTGTGTGTTGCTCTGAATTTCCAGCATCTGCATAATCTCTTGCATTTAAAGTAAAAGACTCCTGGCACTTTAATTCTCCACTCCACTGCTATTTTGGCCTCTGTGTCTTTGGCCTCCTACACTTTCCAGGAAAGTTCAATGTAAAACAAATTACACCACATCTTCAGACAAACCAAAAATTTTGCTCCTCAGCTTTTGCTCCTCACATTTCCACTCTTCAGTTTTACTTATCTCCTACACAGGAGATTGTGCATGATGAAGTGTCTCGGCCCTAAACATCGACTGTTTATTTCTCTCCATAGATGCTGACTGGCCTGCTGAGTTCTTCCAGCATTGTGTGTATTTTCTGCTAATTCCAGTCAATGACTCTGCCTCCTAGTTACATCTCCTCTAGGTCCTTCCCGTTAGAAACATGGAAACATAGGAAACCTACAGCATGTTTCATTGTCAGGTTTGAATTCCCTGCATCGTAACCAAGTCTTCCTACCCTCTACTAAATCATACACTCAGTTGCCTCTTTATTAGGTGCACCTGTACACCTGCTTGTTAATGGAAATATCCAATCAGCTGAGCATGCAGACATGCTCAGTAGGTTCAGTTTTTGTTTGGACCAAACATCAGAATAGGGTAGAAATGTGATCCAAGTGACTTTGACTGTGGAATGATTGTTGCTGCCAGACAGGGTAGTTGGAGTATCGTAGAAACTGCTGATCTCCTGGGATTTTCATGCACAACATTCTCTAGAGTTTACAGAGAATAGTACAAAAAAAAACAATGAGCTGCAGTTCTGTTGGTGAGAGTGTTGTTAATGAGAGTGGTCAGAGGAGAATGGCCTGACTGGTTCAAACTGACAGAGGGCAACTGTAACTCAAATGACCACACATTACACAACAGTGGTGTGCAGAAGAGCACCTTTTAATGCAAAACACGTCGAATGTTGAGGTGGATGGGTTAAGCAGCAGAAGACCATAAACATTCACTTAGTAGCCACTGCATTAGGTTCAGAAGGTATCTAATAAAGTGGTTATTGACTATAGATCTCCCAATCTCTCCACCACCCAATCACACACTTGCTGCTGCTTAGAGCCACTATTATGTCTACTTCTCCCTCAGTTAAATGTAAATCCAGATCTTATCCACAGACACACCATCAGATCTGATGCTTGGTTCCAGCAATCTCCCATTTTATGCCAGATTTCCAGTTTCTGCAGTATGACTTTTTGGGGTCACTAATAATAATAGCCAGGGTCAAGGTTTGTCATGGGTAATTTAGATTAAAATCACGCAGCAGTCATGGGATATTTACTCAAAATTGACCAAGGGGGAATAAAGACATGGGAAGCAGTAAATACACACACTGATACACACAGATAAACACACCCACACACATACACAGATACACATACACAGTCAGATACATGTACACACATATATGAATACTGACACACAAACACGTTGAGACAAAACACATACACACAAACTGACAAACTGATATACAAAAACGCACATACACACACACACACACACACACGCACGCACACACACACACACACACAAACACACACTTACTTGTAACCAGGGATGTTTAAAAGAGTGGGATTATAATTTTCTACACATTGTTCAATGCATCAAACTTGCAGCCCTGTGTGGAAGCAGACATCGTGGAACAGAAACAGAGAATGGGGAATGCACACATGGTTTCTCTATAGTAAAGCAGCCAAGGTAGCTCAAAATATGTTTTAGAGGGCATAGGTTCAAGGTGAGAGGGGAAAGATTTAAAGGGGACCTGAGGAACAAGCTGAACAGAGGAAGTGGGTACAGTCTCAGAACACTTGGACAGGTACACGGATAGGAAAGGTTTATTGGCCAAACACAGGCAAATGGGAATAACACAGCAAGGGATGTTCATCAGCATGGAGGAGTCAGACCAAAGAGACTTTTTCCATGTTGTATAACTCTGCGGCTCTATATATTTTTGTCAAAAGCCACAATGAATTTCCAGTCACTGAGAAACTAGCCTTTGATGAATTTTCATCTGATGATAAAGTAGCTCAGTTCATACTCCTCCATCCATCCCTCCACTTACATACAACACAAGGAGTGAAGGTGGTAATGACATTCACCAGCAGAGAGAAGGGTAGGAATGGGAAGAGAGGGAACGAGAGGCAAGAGGGGGGAAGTGAGGGAATGGGAGCGGAGAGGAGGAGAGGGAAAGGGAATAGAGGGGATATGAGGCAAGGGAGGGGAGGAGAGGGTTGGAAAGGGGGAGGGGAGAGAGTGGAGGAGAAGGGGAGGGTGTCCATCCAGCATGAGAAAGCAGAAATCAGGGAGGATTGAAGGAAAATGAAAGGATTTTACATGCATTTCAGATAGAAGTCCCTCACATGGGTTTAAACATGTGACCTATTTTTATACATATTCTTAAAAGCAAAACAGTTGTGTTATTTTAATGAGGAACACTCGGTATTATCTGCAGCTGAGAGGAATTTTTGGGTCTGGTCCAGTGCATTCAAGCTTTGAATGTTGAAATTTGGCCACAATATCTTCACCAGAAAGAAACAAAAGAAATCCTAAAGTCTCAATTCATTAATGCCTGTCCCTGTCGCCTTCTGCCCGAGGAAAATCATTTGAGATTTGTGGATAGTCCTTCAGGAAAGGGCCAGCATCTCAACACTTTGATAGGGCTGAAGTAGGACCAACAATGGAGTAGATGTGCAGAGGTGAAGTGAAGGACATTTAGGAGAGCAGAAAAGCTTTAGAAAATCAAGCCCCAAATACTGATGGAGAAGTGTTATTGAGCAGCATTGCAGAGACCACACCATCATTGAAGGGTGGATGGCAATAGGAGGGGTGGAAGGTGAAGATCAGGGCAAAAGAGGTGGAAATAGGGAAATGAAAAATAGAAGGGATAACAGTGAAAGAGAAATGGAGGGGACAGGAGGTGAGGAGAGGGGATGGGAAGAGAAAGAAGTGGAAAGGTGATGGAACAGAATGAAGAGGAGTGTGTAAATGTGAAGGGTTTGAGGGAAAGGGAATGGAGGGAAAGGAAAGGAATAAGGAATGAAAAAATGAATTAAAAAGAGAAGATAGATTGGAACTGACTGAAGAAATTGCAGGTAATAGAGAAGGGGATGGGGAAGAGGGGATGGAGATCAAATTGGAAAGGGAGATTAGATGGGGAATCAGATTCAGATTTAATATCACTGATAAATGTGAAATTTGTTGTTTTGTGGCAGCAGTGCAATAAATTTTAAAACAACTATAAATTCCAATAAGAAATACAGAATATATAAAAAATTAATTAAATAGTGCAAAGAGAGGGCAAAAATAGTGAGGTGGTGTTCATGGGTGGGCTCATTGCCCATTTGGAAACGTGATGGTGGAGGGAAAGAAGCTGCTTCTAAAACATTTGAGAGCGTGTCTTTATGTTCCTGTACCTCCTCTCTAATAGTAACAAAGAGAAGATGGCATGTCCTAGCCAACTTTTTGAGGCATCACCTTTTTAAGATGTCTTCAGTGCTAGGGAGGCTATTGCCCATTATAACTGAGTTAACGTATTAATTGAGTTTGCAAATGATCCGCTGTGGTGGTCCCTCTGTACCAGACAGTGATGCAACTAGTTAGAATGACCTCCACAGTATATACATCTGTAGAAATTTGCTCGACTCTTTGGTGACATACCAAATTTCCTCTAACTCTTAATGAAATATAGCTCCTGGTGTGCTTTGTTTGTATTTGCATCAATATGTTGAGCCCAGGATAGATCTTCAGAGACTTCAGAGACGTTGACACCCAGAAACTTGAAGCTGCTTACCCTTTCCACTGCTGACCCCTCGATGAAGCAGAAAGAGTGAAGAGAGGATGTGAGAGGTAGTAGGAACAAGGGTACAAGGACTGGAAGGAAAAAGTGGCAGGAGAGAGGGTTTCACATCTAGTTGGAATGATATGTTCCCAGACTTCCAGAGAAAGGACTGGAAGGACAAAGTGGAGGAAAGAGGAAAAAGGAAGGTCTCACAACTTGCTATATATATTATATACATGTATGTAACTAAATGACAATAAACTTGACTTGACTTGACAGAGTATATGCACTGTGCTAATTGATTTTGATTTAAAACCTTGAGATAGTTTTATAAAGCAAACAAGCTGCCTTTCTTTAAGAGGTTTCCAATTCATAACTGCAAATGTGTGTCACACTTACCTTACCTGCCCTCAGTCACAGGTATGAATAAGTAAGTTATACACAATTTACTTAGCACTGAAAACCTTTAAAATACAATGTTCTGGTTACTCTGGTGCAGGGTGACTCCTAGCAAGTTACAGCATCACAGCATGGTTACAGTACACCAGGCCATTCTGTCCATTGTATCCATGCCAACCCTCTATCAGAGCAACACACTAGTCTCACAACCTGGCCCATTCACCACAGCCTGGCAAATTTTTCCTCACCCTATATTTAAACAATTCCTTCTTGAATCAGAATCAGTATCAGGCTTATTATTACTGTCTTATATGCTACGAACTTTGTTGTTTTGTGGCAGCAGTACAGTGCAAAAGCATAAAATTAAAATAAATTACAAAGTAAATATATAGTTCAAAAATGAATAATTAGGTGGTGTTCATGGGTTCATGGACCGTTCAAAAATCTGATGACAGAGCAGAAGAAGCTGTTCCTGAATTATTGTCTGTGGTTTTCAGCTCATGTACCTCCTCTCCAATGTTAGTAAAGAGAAGAGAGCATGGCCCAGATGGTGAGGGTCCCCAGTGATGGATGCCAACTTCTTGAAGATGTCCTGGCTGGTGGTAAAGGTTGTGGAGCTAGCTGAATCTACAACCCTCTGCAGCCTCTTGTAATTAGTGATAATGGAACCAGCCTCCATCACATCCAAGGACGGTACCTTCCACATTACAACCACACACCCTTAATAGTTTTCCCCTTTATTTTGTTCCTGTGCTTAGGTTGCATCAGGACCACACACCCCCTCTGCATGGACCATCTTCAGATAGACACTCAAGCCTGCTCAACCATTCACGAAGATCATGGCTGATCTAACTTCCCTTACCCACTTTCCCACCCTCTCCTCTTGGCCCTTGATTCTTCAGTCAATTAAAAATCCATCTCAGCTTTGAATATGTTCAAGAATACAGCTTCCACAGGTTTCTGGGGAAAAGAATTCCAATTCTCCCTTGTCTCAGATTGTGGTACTGGTCTTTATCACTCTGAATGAGGAGGAGGATCTTCTCTGTGTTTACCTTGTCAAGCCCATTAAGCATCTTAGCTTTCAATAAGAGTAACACACAGAATGCTGAGGAACTCACAGGTTAAGCAGCCCCTTTGGAGGGTAATAAACAATCAACCCTTTGAGCCGAGAACCTTCATCAGGACTGGAATGCTTTGGCTCAAAACATCAACAGTTTATCCTCCCCATTGTTGCTGCCTGAATTGCTGAGTTCCTCCAGCATTTTGTGAGTGTTTTTCTGGATTTTCAACATGTGCTGAATCTCCTGTGCTGAGGTTTCAATAAGATCCTTCTCATTCTATTTAATGTCAATGATCATAGATCCAACCTGTTCAATCCTTCCACATAGAGCCATTTGGCACAGAAATAGGCCTTTTGGTCCAGCTAGTTCATGCTGAACTGTTACTCTGCCTAATACCATCAACCAGCCTGTGAACCACAGCCCTCCAGACCCCTTCCATCCATGTACTCATCCAAACTTTTCTTAGTTCTCCTAGAAATGTCCTCCCATATAGGTAATTCTGAAGAGTATCGGCAGCAAGGATGTGGAGATGATGTTTCCTTTTGCAGAAGAATCCACAGGTCTCCGGGTGTCACACATTTATAGAAAGACAAAGTGAGACATCTTCTCTCAGAGGGTGGTGAGTGTTTGTAGTTCTTGTCCTTAAAGAATGATGAAATCTGAGTCCATTTTAAAGGCAAAGGCAGATAGGTTCTTGATAGCAACAGATGAAAGGTTACCACAAGGAGGCGGGAATGTGCAGTTGAAGTTATAAATCAGGTCAGCCTTGATCTTGTTACATGGTGGAACAGGCTTACGGAGCTAAGAGTCTCACTCTCGTTCCTAAGCCCTTTGTTTGGCTGGAGGAAGGTGGCACATATTAGCCAGTGACCTGAATTAATGATGGAATCATCTCAAAGAATGAAGTGATTTATCTTCCAATATCCCTAAGTTGTGGTGCTTTGAAATATTTATAAACAACATTTCAACACTACGTTCCTCTTTCACTGTGTGCTTCAGTTGTTTTTTTCTCTCTGTGCCGAGTTTTTCCAACAGAAAAGACATATCTTCTGTCTGTCAGTAAGAACACATCTCAAGCAGAATGCATCGGAAGTAATGTTATACAGTACAACTCAATGTGCAGAAAGGAAGGTTGTGCATTGCTTTGGATCCGTTGTAACTGGAGGTATTGTTATTTAGCTGCACATCTGCCTTGCCTGGAACCATTTGGCACCGGTGAATGTCTCTTCACGCCTTGAGTGGGAGCACCTGGGTTACTCCACATCCCTGTTCATTTTCCGAGCACAAATGCCAATCAAACAGAGCAGCAAGCAACTAGCTTGACAAGGCTGAGCCAGCTCCAGCTAAACCAGATTATTCCTTGTTTGTGAAAACATTAACTATCTACCTTCAGGAATGGGCTGTGGTCACTCCCTCCACCCCCTCCCCACTTCCTGTGAGTTCTTCAGATTCATGGTAATGTAGCAGTTAGCATAACATTTTATAGTTCCATTTGGGGTTCAATTCCCAGTTCTGTCTGTAAAGAGTTTGTATGTTCTCCCCGCAACCTTGTGGGCTTCCTTCAGGTGCTCTGGTTTCCTCCCTCATTTCAGACATATGGGTTGGGGTAGTAGGTCGTGTGCATGCTATGTTCGAGCTGGAAGCACAACGACCCTAGCGGGCCTCACCCATCATATCCTCAGACTGTGTGGTCACTCACATAAAAAATGCATTTCATTGTATATTTCAATATTTCAATGTACATGTGACAAATAAAGCTAATTTTTCTTTATCTGGTTGGGACAAACTCAATGAGTTGAAGAGGCTGTTTCCATAGTGCACATCGTCATTAATTGCTGAATTTTTAGTCATTCATGTCTTAGCTAAGTAGGCAAGTATCACACAGAAACATAGAGTCATAGAACACTACAGCGCAGAAAAAAGCCCTTTGGCCCATCTAGTCCATTTTGTTTTTTTTAACTTTAGTATCTTTTACAAAAATTTTATCCCTAAAATTAAAAGTACTTTAATATACACAGTTTCTGTATTTTCTCATTATACTCTAATACCAGTCTATTTAACTAAACCACTTTCCACCCACTCCCACAGAGCAGAATTCCACGGAACCAAACTTCACAGTAATTCCCAGCCCCAACAGAATTCCAGTGGCTCCGACCCATTTCCAGATACTTGCACTTCTGCAGAATTCTGATCAGCCCAACCCAATGGCAAGAACTATTTGCTGAAAGCATATTTTTTGCACGTGTCTGTATCTCTGCTGTTCACAGGGTTTGAGTTCAATATTTGCAGATACTTCTAAACTTTCCCCATTAACAAGCCACATGGCACCTTAATGCCTTCCTATGGCTGTACTATCCAAGTAGTTATAGTCATGGGAAGGTATAGCTCACATATTTTCCTTTCAGAACATAGAACAGTACAGCACAGGAATAGGCTATCTGGCCCACCATGTCTGCACTGGCCATGATGCCAATTTAAACTGGAGTAACACACACACACAATGCTGGAGGAGCTTGGCAGGTCAGGTAGCAACTATGGAGAGGAATAAACACGATGTTTGTGACAGTCTTGATGAAGGGTCTTGGCCCAAAATGTCAACTGCTTACTTCCCTCCATAGATGCTACCTGATCTGCTGAGTTCCTCCAGCATCGTGTACCTGTGTTGCTAAAGATTTCCAGCATCTGCAGAATCTATTGAGTCACCAACTTAAACCAATCTCTTCTGCCTACTCATGATCTATATTTCTCTACTCTCTTCATACACATGTGCAATCAAATGGGGAGCATGATCGCATAACAGTTAGTGTAACTCTTTGCAGCAGCAGCAATCATCAAAAAGGGTTCAATTCCTGCCACAGTCTGTAAGGAGTTCATACATTCTCCCTATGTCTATATGGATTTCCTTCAGATTCTCTGGCTTTCTCCCACAGTCCAAAAGCATACGGGTTAGAGTTAGTAAGTTGATTGCATACTATGTTGGCTCTGGAAACATGGCGAGACTTGGAGGCAATGCATCCTCCCAACATGTTGATCATTGATGCAAACACGCAAACAACAGATTTCACTGTATCTTTTTATGTTTTTATGTACATGTTACAAATTAAGCTAATATTATTTTAGAACTCTCTCTCTTTCTCTCTCCCTCTCTCTCTCTCTCTCTCTCTCTTCTCTCTCTCCCTCTCTCCCTCTCTCTCCTTCAAGCCTTCAGATAAACACCCTTGGCTGTTCTGTTGTCTAGGCTACACACACAAAACAATCTGTTGTCCAAGAAGCATTACGTTCTTCTGACAAGTTCTCTAATTTCAGGAAACAGCCTTTCAGGGAAACAGCATCTTTCAGGACCAGACCCAATGGTTCTCTCAAACAAAAACCAATAGCGCCTCTACTTTTCGAGAAGTTTGAGCAGATTCGGCATGTCACCAAACATTTTGGCAAATTTCTATAGACGCACAGTGGAGAGTATCCTGATTGACAAATACACTCAAAAGCTTCTATAGTTGTACCATGGAGAGCATTCTGACAGGCTGCATCTCTGTCTGGTATGGGGGGGGGGGGGGGGGTCTACTGCAAAGGACTGAAAGAAGCTGCAGAAGGTTGTAAATATAGTCAGCTCCATCTTGGGTACTAGCCTACAAAGTACCCAGGACATCTTTAGGAAGCACTGTCTCAGAAAGGCAGCGACCATTATTAAGGACCTCCAATACCCAAGGCATGCCCTTTACTCACTGTCACCATCAGGTAGGAGAGACAGATGCCTGAAGGCACACACTCAGCAATTCAGGAACAGTTTCTTCCCCTCTGCCATCCGATTCCTAAATGGACATTGAATCTTTTGACACTACCTCACTTCTTTTTAATATATGGTATTTCTCTTTTTGTGCTTTTAAAAAATCTATTTAATATATGTAATTGATTTACTTGTTTATTTATTATTTCTTTAAATTTTATTTATTATTATTTTTTCCCTGCTAGATTATGTATTGCATTGCACTGCTGCTGCTAAGTTGACAGATTTCACGTCACATGCCGGTGATAGTAAACCTGATTCTGGTTGCAGCACAGCCTAGTGTGGAAACTCCAATGGCCAGGAATGGAAAAGTCTACAGAAAATAGTGGATACAGCCCAGTCCATCACAGGAAAGATTATCCCCACCATTTAGCATATTTGACTTTGACGGTCAAAGGCCAATGTAAATTTATTATCAAATTGTGTCTATGTCACCACATACTAAATTATTAGAAAGGTTTTTGACAAAAATAGGCTATTCAGCCTAATAAAGCTCCCCAAATTCCTATTCACATAGTGTGTTGAAATTGCTATCAATTAAGATTTATTTTATTTCAAGCATTTACAGGAAAATAATGAAATACAGCAAAATATATAAAAACCTATGCAGAAACAAAGACTGACAAACAAAGGGACAGTCCATCCTGAGGTTAATTTATACGCAAGTGAAACAGTGTGTGGAGTCGCAATAGGTTCAGGCGGGGGAAATGGAAGGAAGCTATTTACTTTGTGGATGGCTCTAGGAGAGGTGGGGACGCAAGATTCAGAGAAAAAGATACAACATGAGGACCAACTCTGGGAGTAGGCTATGATCTGGGACCTAACTGGCTGTAGGGGCATTACAAACAATTAATCAAAGCTTTCAACCAGGAATTTGATGGTACTGGAGAAAGAATAATTCACAGGGGTGGGAGTGAAGTGGTGGGGAAGGAGTCTGGCAGGATTACACCAATAGGAATTAACTTGTTGGGTTCCTTCTGAACAGTTTCATGATTCTCCCGATGTTTATTTCTGTGACAGTCACAGAGCAAAGACATAAAATATCATTGCTGTCACCTGCGTTCCTCCATCATTCTCTTCCAGCAGGGGCAAAGCACAAAATGGTACTGCTGTCTCTCTCTGCCCTCCCTGGCACATTGGCATTCAGGGCACTTTCCCTTTGTTCCCAAATGCAGAGAGTAGAGAATTTCAACCTTCACCAGAGGGAAACTCTCAGCAGGGAAAAAGAAGTCAGGACCCAAGCAAACAGCACTAAGCAAGTGTAGTTAAACTCTAGCAGCACTCTGACTTAGTGCCAGTACAAAATCTCCCACCCACCACATGCCAACAATAATAAAAATGGTATTCATTAAAGCTTTTCGTAACCAAGCTGCCTGCCCAGAATGCATGGCCTTTCCAAAAGGCACAGAGGTTCAAAGTGGGGAAGGGAGGGAAGGGTTGGTGGAGAGGAGGGCGGGGGTTGGTTGTTGAGAGAAGGGAGGGGGTAGCGATGCTTTAAGAGAACTTGCATTGTCTCTTTCACGCTCAGTGTGGGACCATTAGTCACAGAAGTGAAACGGCTCCTGGCTGCTGTTATGGCAACCATGCTCAGTAATATTAAAGATGGTGGCACAAGGCCTAGAGACCGCCTGTGATGATTTGGGGGCCCTGTCAACAAGATCTTGCCCCCCCAATCCCACCCTTCATCCCAATAGACAGCAAACACTCCCTCCAAGAATGTCTTCACTTGGGGAATTAGTCAGTGAACTAGTAGCCTACAATATGTCATTAAATGCATTCAGCTCCAGCATTACCTGTTTAAAAACTGCTGAATGGTTGAAGGGCAACATGTTCCTTCTGCAGTCTGCTTCCAATCTAAAATACAAATTACTCTTCACCAGGAGCTGTAATGATGGCCATATCAATTACAAGGCCTAGGAGATGATATTTCCAATAGTGGAAGAGTTTACGACCAGAGGGCACAGCCTAAAATAAGATGCCCCTTTAGAACAGAGATGAGGAGGAATATCTTTAGCAGTGAATCTGTGGAATTCATAGACACAGACATCCATCTGTGAAGCCAAGTAATTGGTTATGTTTAAAGCAGAAGTTGATAAGTTCTTGATTACTGAGGGTATCAAAATCCACAGGGAGAAAGAAGAAGAATAGGATTGAGAGGGAAAATAAATCAGCATTGATTGAATGGTGGAGCAGACTCAATGGGCTGAATGGTCTTATGATCAATGTAAGGAATGGGCTTACATGGACTTGCAAGATGTGGATGACCATTTTAGGTGGGGGTGAGAAGAAATTTATTTTCTGAAGTCTTGTGGCTCCGTGAAACACAGGAGAGCTGAGGAGGTGGAGGTGGAGGTGGAGGTGTTGGGGACATTCAAGGTGGAGATTAATAGACATTTGAACTACAGGGGGTACAAGGAGGAAGGTGTGAAAGGGGTACTGAGTACAAGATTAGATCAGCCATGATCTTACAAAATAGTAGAACCATGTCAAGCAGCTGAGTGGCCTATCTATGCTCCAGTCTGTGATTATCTTTATCTTTATCTTCAAATATGATGGCGGAATATAGTATTAATGGTAAAACTCTTGGCAGTGTGGAGGATCAGAGGGATCTTGGGGTCCAAGTCCATAGGACGCTCAAAGCAGTTGCGCAAGCTGACTCTGTGGTTAAGCAGACATACGGTGTATTGGCCTTCATAAATCATGGAATTGAATTTAGGACCCGAGAGGTAATGTTGCAGCTACAGTATATAGGACCCTGGTCAAACCCCACTTGGAGTACTGTGCTCAGTTACTTCAGTAAGGATGTGGAAGCCATAGAAAGGGTGCAGAGGAGATTTACAAGGATGTTGCCTGGATTGGGGAGCATGCCTTATGAGAATAGGTTGAGTGAACTCGGCCTTTTCTCCTTGGAGCGAAGGAGGATGAGAGGTGACCTGATAGAGGTGTATAAGATGATGAGAGGCATTGATCATGTGGATAGTCAGAGGCTTTTTTCCAGGGCTGAAATGGTTGCCACAAGAGGACACAGATTTAAGGTGCTGGGGCGTAGGTACACAGGAGATGTCAGGGGTAAGTTTTTTACTCAGAGAGTGGTGAGTACGTGGAATGGGCTGCCGGCAACGGTGGTGGAGGGGGATACTATAGGGTATTTTGAAAGGCTTTTGGATAGGTACATGAAGCTTAGTAAAATAGAGGGCTCTTGGTAAGCCTAGTAATTTCTAAGATAGGAACATGTTCGGCACAACTTTGTGGGCCGAAGGGCCTGTATTGTGCTGTAGGTTTTCTATGTTTCTATGTTTATCTACCCACAGAAGGCAGATGGCAGTAGTAGATGGAGCTTATTCTGCCTGGAGGTTGCTAACCAGTTGTGTTTCACTGGGATCTGTGCTGGGACTAGTCTTTGTGAATTTTAAAAATGATTTGGATAAGAAAGTGGTAGGTGGGATAGTAAATCTACAGATCTGTAGATAACATGAATGTTGCTGGCATTGTGGAAAGTGTAGAAGATTGTAATAGGTTACTATGGAACATTAACAAGAGAAAATCTGCAGATGCTGGAAATCCAAGCAACACACACAACAAAATGCTGAGTTCCTGCAGCATTTTGTGTGTGTGTGTGTTACTATGGAACATTGTCAGGATGCCGAACTGGGCAGATGGAGTTCAGTCCGGAAAAGTGTGATGTGATACACTTTGGCAGGTCGAGCATGAAGGCAGAGTACAATGTGGAAGAACAGAGAAGCAGAAAACCTGGGGTCCATTTCCATTGATCTCAAAGTTGCTACGCAAGTTGAGAGGGTAGTTAAAAATGTGCATATACGGTTGGTCTTCATTAGTCAGGGGATTGGGTTCAAGAGCCTCAAGGTAATGTTGCAGCTCTATAAAATACTGGTTAGACTACATTTGGTATATTATTTTCATTTCTGGTCACCTCATGATAGAAAAGATCTGGAAGCTTTAGAGAGGGTGCAAAGAAGATTTACCAGAATGCTGTCTGGATTAAAAAGCATCTTTTGTGAGGATAGGTTGCGCAGGCTAGGACTTTTCTCTCTGGAGCAAAGGAGGATGAGAGTCAAATTGATTGAGGTGTGTAAGATGAAAAGAGATATAGATCAAGTTGACAACTAGTGCATTTTTCTCAGGATAGAAAAGGGTAATATGAGGTAGGCATAATCTTAAAGTGATTGGAAGAAAGTATAAAGGAGATGTCAGAGGTAGGTTTTTTACACAAAGAGTGATAATTGTGTGGAACACACTGCCAGGGTGGTAGTAGAGGCAAATACATTATGGGTATTTCAGAGACTGTTATGCACATGGATGAAAGAAAAATGGAGGGCTATGTGGGAGGGAAGAGTTGATTGATCTTGGAGTTGGTTAAAAGGTTGGCACAACAATGTGGGCCAGAAGCCTATACTGTGCTGTAATATTCTATGTTCAGTTTCCAGCCGGATGTATCAAAAAAAATTTTTTAAACTAGGAGCATTCGCAGGGCATTCACTTCTTCAGATCTGTTCCAACAAGACGGTGGTGATTTTTTTACCTCAACACCACGTCCTTGTACTAACACTATGTCCCTTGTTTCCCTTAATATCTAAAATTCTATTGAACTGTCTTGAATATACTCCACAACCTCTTGGGTAGATTCTTCCAAAGTTTCATTGCCCTCTGGGTGAAGATATTTCCTCTCATCTTATCTGACAATCTCAATTTCAAATTTTCCAGTTGGCTTCTCCATTGCAGATGACCTCGGCAAATCTCCAGGCAAGAGCGTTCCAGGTTTCCACTAACCCCTGTGTAACAAAGTACTTCCTGACAGCCACCCTGGATATCACAAGACCTCCTTGTGGAGAATGCCCCCGGGCCAGATCCCAGGGAAGTGTAGACTCAAAGAAAAGTACTCTTCAGCTGTCTTTCAATGCAACCTAGGTTGGGAAGACTTCCCTCTCTATAAGGAGTGAACAAGGAGTGAAGCAAAATTACTTTGATCAGGTGAAATATGGGGATAAATGCTTAAAAAACCCTGGAGGCAATAATCTGGAAGGATGTCAGAGCTTTGGAGAGAGTGCAGAAGAGGCTTACCAAGATGACGCCTTGATTAGGGGCTATGAGCTATATAGTGGGCGTTGGACAAATATGGGTTGTTTCCTCTGGAGTGGCAGAGGCTAAGAGGAGACATAATAATAATTTGGAAGATTATGGGGTGGCACAGTAGCGTAATGGTTAACGTAATGATTCCTGCCGCAGTCTGTAACGGGTTTGTACATTCTCCCCATGACTGCATGGGTTTCCTGCCACATTTCAAAAACATGGAGTAATTGATCACATGGATGCAATTGGGTGGGGTATGGGTTCACTGGGCCCAAAAGGCCTGTTACCATGCTGTATTTCTAAATAGATGTTTTTAAAAATCATGAGAGGTCCAGAAAGGGCAAACAACCAGTATCTAGGCCTTTCAATATGTGGCATGATTTCAATGAGATCCTTCCTCGTTCTTCTAAACTCCAGCAAGTACAGGCCCAGAGCCATCAAATATTCCTCAGGATGTTTCAATCTTGCAATCATTCTATGTAATATTCTATGTTTGATGTTCAGTTTCCAGCCGGGTGTATCAAAAAATAAAAAAACTAGGAGCATTCGCAGGGCATTCACTTCTTCAGATCTGTTCCAACAAGACGGTGGCCAACACCCTCTGGACCTTTACAAATTTCTACGCATCCTTTCTTAGATAAACTTCTCATCATATTCCAAGTGTGGTCTGACCAATGCTTTAAAAAATCTTGGGCCAGGGGCTCCCATCAAAGTCCAAAGATGAGCACGTATATCGAAACATACAGTAAAATGCACCGCTTGTGTTAATGACCAATACAGTCTGAAGATGTGCTGGGTTCATCCTGAAAGTGGCGCTGTGAGTCCAGCACAAACCTAGCCTACCCACTACTTTGTAATGCTAAACCATACATCTTTGAAATGTGGGAGGAAACCGGAGCACCCAGAGGAAACCTAGGCGGTCACAGGGAGAAGGATCAAATTCCTTAAGACAGCATTGGGAATTGAACCTGGATCGCTGGAACTGTAATGCGTTATGCTGACCGCTACACTAGCATGGTGTCCAGTTCTAGGTGTTTCCTAAGTTACTACAGCAAATGCATCTTGAAAATCCTTCATCAGCACAGAAGAGCTCTGGGCCATTGTGAAGATATACAGTGACACAGCTGATAGAGCCACTGCCTCACATCCCTAGTGGCCCAGGTTCAAAGCCATCCTCCAGTGCTGTCTGTGTGGAGTTTGCACGTTGTCCCTGATCAGCTTCCTAGCGAAGCTCCAGTTCCTTCCTACATCCCAATCACTGGCAGCTGTAATTGCCCCTCTTGTAGAGATGGGTTTAATCTGAGGAGAGTTGGTGGGAATGTTGGGGGAATGAAATGGGATCAGTGTTTGATGAGTGGCGCAGACTCAGTGGGGTGAAGAGTCTGTTTCCATGACGAATCTGTGAAAGTTATGGAAATAGAAATCATCATTGCCCTAAGTGTCAAGGATTGTTAGGGCAAAGGGAAGGATGTTAGAAGGATGTTTAGGATGTAGTGGGGGAGTCTACGATGAGGGGGGACAGCCTCAGAATATTTCAAACAAGGGCATCTCTTTAGAACAGAGATGAGGAGGAATTTCTTTAGCCAAAGTGTTGTGAATCTGAGGGTTTCATTGCCACAGAGGGCTGTAGTGGAGGTCAAATTGTTGGGTATATTTAAAGTGGAGGCTGATAGGTTCTTAATTAGTAGGGGCACCAAAGGTTACAGGGATAAGGTAGGAGAATGGGCTTGAGTGGGAAAATAGATCAGCCATAATAGATTGGTGGAGCAGACTCAATGGGCCAAATGGCCTAATTCTCCTCCTATGTCTGATGGTCAACTGGTTATTCATTTCCCTAGTTGCTGCCTGACCTGCTGAGTTCCTCCAACGTTTTATATTCTTTGGCCTTTTATCTTATTTAATCTTCTCCCATTCACCATCCCTGCTCATTGCTAGATTTCCTTCAAACACTAAGTCCTCTCCTTATTAGCAGTCATGGATTAATAGAACACTAGAGGAAGGCCACTATCCTCTCTGCAAAAGAGCCCCTCTCTCATTGGACGGAACTGTGAAAGTGCTCCCAATATTTGTCCAGTACTCTTTTGAAAACTCCAATCGAATATGCTTTCCAGCAAGACATTCCAGCTCACACATCTCACTATGTTAAAAGAGCTCTTCATTCCCCTCTGGTTCCTTTTCCAGTTATGTTCACAGCTGTGTCCTTTGGTTCTCCTGTCTGAGAGAGCAGTTTCTCCTTATATGGCAATCAAATCCCCTTCTTTTCAACGCCTTCATTCCATCTCCCCTTCACTTTCTCTGAGGAAATGTCTACATTCTCTACTCTGATCTCATGCTTCTGAGTGACGTACAACCTCCCTCATCCTAGCCCTTGCCCTTGATAAAAGTTATTATCTCTATTAGCAGCAGACAACTCTGGGGTGATAAACAAAGTCAACAAGTGTAACTGGGTGGTGAAGAAGGCATCTGGCATGCCGGTCTTCATCAGTCAGGGCACTGAGTACAGGAGATGGGGCATTACGATGCTGTTGTATAAGTCACCAGTGAAGCTGCACATGGAGTATTGTGTACAGTTCTGGTCACCCTGTTATAGGAAAGATGTTATTAAGCTAGAAAGAGTGCAAGGAAAATTTGCAAGAATATCACCAGGACTCAAGGGCCAGGGTTATAGGGAGATGTTGGGCAGTCTGGGATTTATACCCTGGAGCATAGGAGAGCAAGGGGGTGGCCGAAGAGAGGTGTATAAAATCATGAGGGGCACAGATAGGATGAATGCACACAGTCTTTTTCCCAGGAAAGGGAATCAAAAGCTAGAGGGTATAAGCTTAAGGTGAAAATTTATTTTATTTCATTTTTCTTAAATTTATAAGTACAGCACAGTAACAGTCCCTTCCACCCCAATGAGCCCATGCTACACAAACACACCCATATGACCAATTAACTTACTAACCCCTACGTCCTTGGGATGTGAATGGAAACCAGAGAACTCTGAGGAAACCCACGCGGCCACAGGAAAAATGTACAAATTTCTTACAAAAACTGAACCTGAGGGGGCAACTTCTTCACACAGAGAGAGGTGAGTATATGGATCAAGCTGCCAGAAGAGGTGTTTGAGGCGAGTACAATATCAACAATCAAAAGACACTTGGGCAGGTACATGAATAGGAAAGGTTTATAAAGTTCCACAAAGCTTTGGAAGGATATGGGAAGATAAAATCATACAGACTCTGATGCACTCACTGCACAAGGCATACGATATGGCCCTTCAGCACCTCTTTCCACCCTCCACTATGTCCCCTGCTCAAATTTTCCTTTAAATTTATTTCTCCCTTTGTGTTCGTTAGGCTTCCTGCGTCACTGTGTGAATCTGGCAGTCTAGACACAGTCCATTCCATGCGTTGTGATGTACTCATTCCATTTTTTGTGGCAAACCCTGCCAGCTTGTTGGTTGACACAGGAAGTGTTGTGAGTGGGTGTGAGCCGGGAGCACATGGCTGAACAAGGTGGTGTAATGAACAGCATGCACAAAGTATTTCAAGTGATTTTTTTAACAGAAGGGTGTCCTTTCTTCATTCCAAACACCTTCCTTTTGCTTGGCAGGCTTTATTGCTTCAGTTTTCATCCAACTGAGATTTTTTATAATCATTTATACATGTCCAAGTTTCTTTCTAGCCTCCATGAGCCACTGATTACTGGATGTTATTTAGCCTCCTAAGGGTGGCTGCCCTCCACTGGGGTCAGTGGCTGGGACTCTTTGAAAACCCATTCTACCACACAGCAGCCACACTCAAGCCTTCCCTATCCAATGTCCTCAAGTGCACACCTTCCAAATGAAGAGGCTGTATACTGTGGAAATGTTGACTACTTTATCGTTTCTCAACTGAAGGTCACCAAATCATTCCAATGTGGGAGCCCTTGAGTATAAATGAAAAAGATCTCCACTGTCACTGAGTCAGAGAGAGAGAAAGCACAAACACAGGCCCTTCGGCCCACTCAGTCCATGCTGACCATCAGCCACCAGTTTACACCATTCCTACATTAATGCAATCCCTCTATTTATTGTCCCTCCCCACATTCTCATCAACTTCTCCCAGGTTCATGATAGTATGGTTGCAAACATAAGACTTCACAGGGCCCACGATCAGGGTTCCTGCAGCTGTCTGTAAGACATTTGTATGTTCTCCCTGAGATTGTGTGAGTTTCCTGTGGGTGCTCCAGTTTCCTTTCACATTCCAAAGATGTATGATTAGGATGAGCAGCAGAAGCGTGACCACCGTTGTGGGCTGCCCTCCAGCCCATCCTCGGACTGTGCTGGTCATTGGCAACGAGACTGCAGCTCAGCCCATCTTACGGCTCGAGCTGGCTGTAACCCAAGATGGTTTCGGGACAGAGGGAGGAGTTAGGAGTCAGGTTAGGGTTTAGGGAAAGGGATGGGAAGCAGTTAGATGTCAGGCCTCCACTCTGTGCTCTGCATTCGAAAGCTAGCAACATGAATGGGTAACAAAGGGCATCAGTGGATGTTGGGCTTTCCAAGGTTGGTGTGTTCTGGAATTGGATGCCCATGCAAGCAGGAGGCACAACAACCATTCTATCAGTGCACTCAGAGTTCCAGCATGGAGTTCGAGGTCCCGTCATTGGCCAGTCTGAGGATCAGCATCAAAGATCAAAGCCCAAAAGTTGATCAGAAGTCTAGAAATCAAAGAATGATGGCCAAAGCCAGTAGACTGGAGACAGGAGAATGAAAACCTGTCCTGGAGTTGAAGGACTGTCCCTGTGTGTGGACAGGTGGGAGAGTGGAAAGGGGCTTGTTCTGCTGTTGTTTTGTTGCTTGCTGTTTTCTGTTTCATTGCAGTCTGTTGCTCTGCTGAGCATTGTGGGCATGCTAGGTTGGCAGCAGGACACGTGGCAACACTTGCGGGCTGCCCCCAGCACATCCTTGAGTGTGGTGGTTGTTAATGCAAAAGATACATTTCACTGTGTTTCCACGTACATCTGACAAATCAATCTGCATCTGAATCTGAATCTGAATCTGCTGGTCTCACCAGCAGTATCCTCATCCCAAAAATAGCACCTTTGCGGATGGCATCTGCCTTCTAGCAGCTATCAGCTGCACCTTCGAGATAAGAGCTGAGACTGCGGTACACTTGCAAATTGTTCTTGGTTACAGAAGTGCCGTTAGAAGTTGGGTCCTGCTAGGGTGATCCAAACACCAGCATCTGGTTGGCACTCAGTCAGAAAAGTATAGAATTACCCTGTGAAGGAACATAAGCATTTTCCTAAGCTGGAGAATATGAGAAACAGCTTTATGTGAAAATAGATGTTACAGAGCTGGCAATTAGTGCTCCTTAATGTGGATGAAATGAAAATGGGAGTCTTCAAACACTGATCATAGATTGAGAATTCAAATTGGGACAAATCAGGAACCACTTGCTTCCAGAGGAGAAGATGTAGTGTTTGATGGTTTTTCTTAAAACTTTACCTTGATTAAGTTCACCTTGATCTGTCCAGAAGGAGTTGATGGCAGATGAGGGGAAGAGAAGGGGTAAAAGGGATCCAGAATGGGGAATGGATAAAGGAGTCCTGATGAAGGGCCTCAGCTTGAAACATCAACTGCTTATGGCCCTCCATGATGCCGCCACACCTGCTGAAAATCCAGCATTCTGGATGTCTTCTGGAACTCTCCAAGTCCTGGGGCTCTTTTGACTGACTCTTTGTTCAACCGATAAAAGGTAGAAGCACAAGGTTGTAATAAACTAAGGGTAAATTTCACTTGTTGTTTTAAACCCATAATAAAATGGGTTGAGACATGATACTGTAAGACCAAATGCAGCAGATAATTTATGCACCAAAGAACATTGAGGAACCACTCAGGATAGTACCTGATAGACAAATATTGGCTGGAATGCCATTCTAACATTGCAAATACAACATTTGCATTCATTTTGAGAGGACTTCATTGTAACAGCAAGGATGTAATGCTGAGGCTTTATAAGGCATACATCAGATACATTTAGAATACTCTGAGTAGTTTTGTGCCCCTTATCTAAGAAAGGATGTGCTGGCACTGGACAGGGTCCAGAGGGGGTTCATGAGAATGATCCTGGGAATGAAAGGAATTTTTTTAGCCAGAGGGTGGTGAATCTGTGGAATTCATTGCTACAGATGGCTGCAGAGGCAAATCATTGGGTATATTTAAAGTGAGGTTGATAAGTTCTCGAGTATTAAGGCATCAAAGGGAATAAGTCAGGATAATAGGATTAAGAGAGAAAATAAATGAGCCATGAATGGCGGAGCAGACTCAATGCGATGAATGGCCTAAATTTGCCTCTATGTCTTAAGATCTTCTTCCTGAACCCAATTCTGACTCTTTGTAACCAGGAGTTAAAGGAGGCATGATGCAGTGTCTCAACCTAAACACTGATAGATCTTCTCCCCTCACCACAGATGCTGTTCTTTCGGCTGAGTTCCTCTAGTAGGTGAGGAACTAGTGTAATATCCACCCACAAAGCTGCACTTCAGATGGTAAATTTTCCTCAGGATCCAACGGACTCTGGAGACTTGGAACAAGCGCCTCTGACCCTTGAGCAATGCCACCAATTGAGCCAAACTAAAATGAACAACGAGGTGAATTAGCCTCAAGGCTCTTGGGAGAGTGTAACTCTGGCCAAAACCAGCCATCTCAACAAGGAAACCTAATCATGAGGCAATAGAATTGCGAGAGCCTGAAACAAAAGTATTTCTTCAAAATAAATTAATGGAAAGTCTTATTGTGACTAGGCAATTTTCCTTGACAATGTCACTTCCTTTTCAGGAAGTACATGGACAGACATTGAGCAGTGAGACACCATTTCCCGGAATGGAAATAATTGAGGGATTCCTCAAGAACACACATTCTTGACCTAACATTGATTACTAAGAAGATGTTTGTACAGCAAGTGCTCTCTTGAGACCACTTTGATAGCAGGAGCTGGATTCAAGCCATTGGCCTTGTTGGGCGAGAGTCAGGCAACGCTGAGAAGGAACTTCAGGCCTGACTATTAACTATTGTACCCTTCTTGAAGTTGACCGTGACCGTAAACTGCCAAGGGAAAGTATAAGGTGTATTATTGTGCCCATTCTCATGGACACATGGAGATACTAGCAGTTCCCGAACTAACCTGCACAATCCTAATCGCCACCTCAGTATATACTCAGTGCCCACTTTATTCAGGGTTTCCATGGATGCTGCCTGGCCTGCTGAGTTCCTCCAGCATTTTCTGTGTGTAGCACCTGCAGATTTTCTCTTGTTTGTTAATGAGGGAGGTCAAAGGAGAATGACCAGACTGGCTCAAGCTAACAGGATGGTGACAGTAACTCTAATAAACACACGTTACAACAGTGGTGTGCAGAAGAACATCTCAGAACACACAGTAGGTCGAACCTTGAAGTAGATGAGCTACAGCAGCAGAAAATGATAAAACACACTCAGTGGCTACTTTGTTAGGTACAGGAGATGCCTAATAAAGTGACCTTTGAATGTCATGACACCATGACCACTCTGAACTTCTTTCTTGCTTCACTTGGATCGACTTTATTAACTTCATTCGTCACATACATTTAAATACATTAGGAATTTGCTGTGGTGTGTTTGCGCAACATGCAACAAAAACAACATTCAACAAGAATAAAGAATTATGTAAAACATATGTTGGAGGTTAAAGTACAGAGATGGAATGAAATGTGCATAAATACTAAATACAATGTAAACAGCATTATAAAAAGTAGCTATAAGTGCTTACAGTCCAGTGATGGAGGTAATAGGCAGAGGTGGGGGTGGGGGTGGGGGGGGGGTTAACAAGAATGGTTGATCAGATTAACTGTTTAGGAGAAGAAGATTTTAAGATGGCATGAAATTTTTGTTTTAATAGCACTATAGCACTTTCCAGAAGGGAACTTTTGGAAAAGGCAGTACACTGGATGGGTGGATGATTTCTCCTGCCTACTTCTTCATCCTGGACACATAGACTTGCATTCTTTCTTGTAGGAATTGTATACTATTTATGGTTAATTTATGTATTTCTGGTGAATGTTGTGTGTCTGATCCAACATGCCTATGATGTTGCCCCAAGTAAGTTTTCCATCGCACCTGTGTATACCTGGGCTTGTGCAACGACAATAACTCAACTTTTGACTTTCAATCTCCTTTATTAACAATGAAAGCTTTGAAATAAATTTTTGACAAAGTGAAGGTGACAGGGTTTTTCTCCTGACATCTCACTACTGTAGGTGGCTGAGGTTGATTTTATTTAGCAATGCAGGAGAAAATAATAACTTTCACAGGGAGAGGTTGCCGTGGTTTCCGATTCTCTCACACTTCAGGTTTTCTCTTTTAAGTATCTGTTCTTATTGGAAGTCTCAACCCCGTGTCGTCTCCTGGGATGCAAAGCAAGTACTCTCAGAGGCAAGTTTATGAGGTACCTAATAAAGTGGCCACTGAGTGTATGCTTGTAATCTTCTGCTGATGTAGCCCATCCATGTCAAGGGTTCGAATTGTTGTTCTACATGACACTTCTGTAACATGTGGATATTTGAGTTACTGTCATCTTCCTGTCAGTTTAACCAGTCTGACCATTCTCCTCTGACCTCTCTCATTAGCAAGGTGTTTTTGCCCACAGAACTGCCATCAGTGGATTTTTTTTTGTGTTTTCTTGCACCATTCTCTGTAAACTCTAGAGACAGCTGTGCATGACAATCCCAGGAGATCAGCAGTTTCTGAGATACTCAAATTACCCTGTCTGGCACACATTTCCTACCCCCTCATTTTTTCCCCAATCTGATGTTTGGTCTGAACAACAACTGAACTTTTTAATGACGTCTGCATGTTTTTATGCATTGAGTGGTTGCCACATGATTGGCTGATAAGTTATTTGCATTAATGAGCAGGTGTACCTAATAAAGCAGCCACTGTGTATTTAACATCCTGACTGATCTTCCCACCTTCTGAAACCACGATAGCCCTCAGAACAATTCTGATTTGGCTTTGTCGTTGTGGTTTGTAATAGTTTGTTAGGCTATTTAAGAGCTGGCCACAATTCTGTGGGTCGGATTTACACATAGGCCGGACCGAGAAAGTGGTGAGAGAATCCTTTCTTAAACAACATGAGGTTTTATTGGCAGTTCATGCTCACCATCACTAATGTGCTTCTTAAATACCACATTTATTCAATTAGCTGAAACTGAAGTCCTATGACTGCTTTACTGGGGCTTGAATTAATGTCGGCAGATAACTAGAACAACGAATAACCACTCTGCTACTGAGGGCCGATTGTAAGCAGCATTCCCACACCACAGAACAAAAGTAAAATGCCAATCTCTTAACTCGGAGAGTCATAGAGCACGACGGAACAGAAACAAGCCCTTCAGACACCTAATCTGCGGCAAACTATTACTCTGCCAAGTCCCATTGACCCACACCTGGGCCATAGTCTTCCGTACCTCTCCCATCCATGTACTTATCCAAATTTCACTTAAGTATTATAATTGAACCTGCATTCGACAAAATCCTCTGGCAGCTCATTCCACACTCACACCATCCTCCAAGTAAAGAAGTTCTCCCTCAGTTTCCACTTAAATAATTCACCTTTCACCTTTAATCTATGACTTCTACTTCCAGTCTCACCCAACCTCAGCAGAAATAGCCTAGTCACATTTGCTCTATTTATACTCTCATAGTTTTGTGTGCTTCTATCAATTCCCCCCCATCCTCCTATGATCAAGGAATAAAGTCCGAAACGATTCAACCTTTTCCTATATCTCATGTCCTCAAATACCAGCAACATCCATGTAGATTTTCTCTCTACTCTTTTATTTTTTTTGATATCATTCCTATAGGCAGATGACCAGAACTGCATATAATACTCTAAATTGGGGCTCACCAGTGTCTTATAAAACTTCAACATAACTCCTATTTTAGTTTATGAAGGCCAAACACTCACTTTACGACTCTTATGCCACTTTCAAAGAATTATGTATTTGCAGATACTCTGTTCATGTGTGCAGGATCACACATTTCATACAGTTCTCATGAACGTTGAGCTGCTCCATTTTAGTTTATGCTAATTGGGACAGTACAGTTCCATAGCAGTTAGTGTAATACTTCACAGTGCCAGTAACAGGGGTTCAATTCCCGCCACTGTGTGAAAGGTGCTTGACCATGTGGGTTCTTTCCAGAGCTCTGGTTTCCGCCCACGTTCCAAAGGTGTTCAGGTTGAGGTTAGTAAGCTGCAGACATGCTACGTTGGTGCCAGAAGCATGGTGACACTTGCGGATTGCCTCCCACAGACTGTGCTGGTCATTGACACAAACAAACCATTTTACTGTATGTTTTGATGTTTCAATGTACATGTGACAGATAAAGCTAATTGTTACAGCTCTGCTGGGGCACAGAGTAGTAGCTGGAGGGAAGAAGAAGAGGAGGTATGAGAGTAAGGGCTAGTGCAGAATAAGGATGTAGGCGGATGTGAGCGGAAAACAGAGAGGGGTGGAGTAGTAGGTGGTGGGGAGGAGAGGGGAGAGTAGAGTGCAACTACAACTCAGAAACAGGCCTTTCAGCCCAACTGGTGCATGATGACCAATCCCTATCTAAGCTAATCCCATTTGCCCATGTTCGGTCCATATCCCTCTGAACCTTTCCTATCCATATACCTATCCAAGTTCCTTTTAAATATTGTTAATGAAGCAGGCTCAATCATTTCCTCCAAAAGACCATAAGCCATAGATGGCTACTCAGCCCATCAAATCTACTTCACCATTTGATCATGGCTGATTTATTTTCTCTCTCAACCCCATTCTACTGCCTTCTCCCCAAAACCTTTGACACCCTTAGTAATTAAGAGCCTGTTAATCTCCACTCTAAAAATACCCAATGACTTGGCCTCCACAGCTGTCTGGGGCAATGAATTCCACAGATTTGCAACTCTTTGGCTAAAGAAATGCCTCCTGATCTCTGTTCTAAAGAGATGTCTCTATATTTTGAGGTTACGCCTTCGGGTCTTAGACGCTCCTACTATAGGAAATGTTCTCTCCGCTCTATCTAGGGCTTTCAATATCCAATAGGTTTTAATGAGATCTCCACCCCATAATATTTCTAAGTAGGGTCAGAGGATGAGTACAGGGTCAGAGGCATCAAACACTCCTCATACATTAACCCTTCCATTCCCAGATTATTCCACTCTGCCTAGACCATTCAATTTTGTGTGACAACAAGCAGTAAGCCCTGACCTGTGGCAATTTCACCAAGCAGGATGGCTAATATGGCAGAGGATGACCTGAATGTTAGGATATCCAGGAAGGAGGAGAGAGAAAGAGAGGTAGCTCCTGTATTTACTGGGAAGTAAATCAAGAATGGTGTCACACGCAGGGAGGACATGCTCACGATGATGGACATTGGTTCTCAGTGGTCACTCAGAGTTTCACTACAAGTGCAAGTGGTGAGACGTGACCGGTATTCCTAGGAATGTACCTGAACATGACTCAACAACTTTAGCTGAGTCCATTACGAAAGAAATCAGAAGAAATATAAATGATAACAAGTACACGTACTGTACCAGTGGAAACTTTCTGTTTGCAGAGCAGGCCGTGTCAGAACTCCCACCACCTCACTGATAGTGGTTGCCGTGGTGACGCTTGGTATGTACTGTAGTAAAGACTCACCTCGCATGCTGGTGCAGTGCTGTATTCTGAAACACAACATATTACCAATCCATGGCCGCTGCCCGGGAACCTGGTGGTGTAAGCCTTAATCCCATACTATTCAGCAACAGTGATTACTCCTCAACCATCAGGCTCCTGAACCAGCATGGATAATTTCACTCACCCCAACACTGTACTGATTCCACAATCCATGTACTCACTCTTAAGTACTCTACAACTCATGTTCTTAATATTTACTGCTTAATTATTTATTAATAATCATTATTATTTCTTTTTTGCACATATTTTCACAGTTTGTAGTTTCTGCACACTGGTTGTCCATCTTTATTGTGGGCAGTTTTTCTGTGATTCTATTGTGTTTATTTGTATCCACTGTGAATGCCTGCAAGACATATGTGAACTTTGACAATAAATTCACTTTGAGCTTAAAATATTGAATTCAACCAAATGACGGGCCATCAGTTGAAAGGAGAGAAGAGGAAAAGAAGGACATGAACAGACAGTGAGATTTACAACCATTCTTTTGTGTTAAGCAGGAACTTGAGGCTGCTCACCCTTTCCACTGCTGACCCCTCAATGAGGACTCCTGACTTTCCCTTCCTGAAGTCCACAACCAATTCCTTGGACTTACTGAAATTGAGTACAAGGTTGTTAATGCGACACTACTCAACCAGCCAATCTTGCTCCAGTACGCTCCTTCATGGCCAACCGTCTGCTGATACACCATCTCCAAGTGAAATGATGATATTTACTCACTAGCCTGTCCCCAAAGCCATGTCATTTGGTCCATTGTTCCACCAGAATCTCCGTAACAAAGACAGCTTGTGTCAAGCCCTGGTGAGACTGTATCTAGAACACTATAGACTGGTCTACTCTCCCTGCCAAGGGAAGGATATACTTGCAATAGAGATAGTGCAGTGAAGGCTGAGAGGGAAAATAAATCATCCATGATTGAATGGTGGATAGTGGGCCAAATGGCTGCCTGCTCCCATGTCTTATGATCTTACAACTGTCACAGATTCATGAATGGACCTCTCATATGATAAAGTAGAACTCTTGATCACCCAATCTACCTCTCATGGTCCTTGCACTTTATTTTCTGCCATTTTCAGTAACAGTTATTACCCTGTAACCATCAGGCTCCCAAACCTGTGTTAGTAACTTCACTCACCTCAACTCTTAACTGATTCTACAATCTACAGACTCACTTTCAAGGACTCTTTACAACTCATGTTCTCAGCATTATTATCTTATTTGTGCAATTGTCATTTCTGCATATTGGTTATTTGTCAGTCTTTGATTATGTGCAGTTTTTCGTAAATTCTATTGCATTTCTATATTTTTCTTTAAATGCCTGCAAGAAGATGAATCTCGAGGTAGTATATGGTAACAGATAAAGATAAAGAAAGATTAGTTTTATTTGTCACATGTACGTAGAAGCATACGGTAAAATGCATCAAATCAAATCAAATCAGTAAGGATTGTGCTGGGGCAATCATAGCTTCTGATGCAAACAAAGTTTGCCACAATTCACTAATAGAGGAGAAACATTGAAAATTTGGCTGAGTGGTGCCATAATGGGGGCATAGTGGTTAGCACAGCACTTTACAGAACAGGTAATCTGGGTTGAATGCCCGCCACTGCCTGTAAGGAGTCTGTATGTTCTCCCCGCGACGGGATGGATTTCCTCCGTGTGCTTCGGTTTCTTTCCACAGTCCAAGGACATAATGGTTGGTAGGTTAGTTGGTCATTGTAAATTGTCCCATGATTAGGCTCAGATTAAACTGGGGGTTGCTGGGCAGAGCAACTCAAAGTGCCAGAGGACCTACTCCACGCTGTATCTCAATAAATAAATAACAGAAACTTCTTGCTCAATGTCAGCAAGACTTAAGAGGTGATTATTGACTTCAGGTGAAGGAAACCACAGGTCCATGAACCAGTCCTCATTGGAGGATCAGAGATGGAGAGCGTCAGCAACTATAAATTCCTCTGTGTTATTATTTTGGAGGACCTGCACCGGGCCCAGCACATAAGTGCAATTACGAAGAAAACACTCAGAGCCTCTACTTCCTTAAATTCAGCATGACATTTAAAACTTTGACAAACTTCTATAGATGTGCAGTGGAGAGTATATTGACTGGCTACATAACCTGGCATGGAAGCATCAAAGTCCTTGAATGAAAAATCCTACAAAATTATTGGATACGGCCCAGTCCATCATCTGAAAGCCCCCACCCCAACCAGTGAGCACATCACTATGAAAAGCTGTTGTAGGAAAGCATTATCCATCATCAAGGACACACCTGCCACCCAGGTCATGCTCTCTTCTCACTGCTGCCATCAGGAAGAAGATACAACAGCCTCAGAATTCACACACCAAGTTCAGGAAGTTATTGCCCCTCAACCATCAGGCTCTTGAATCAAAGGGGATAACTTCATTCAATTTCATTCGCACCATCTTTGAAATGTTCCCACAGTACAGTATTTAAGATGGCGCCGGTAACTGGCAACTCTGCACGTGCTCTGCCGAGCAAACTGCCCTCTATACTATCCTATACCCGAGAAACTCTTAAACCTCCAATTTGCTACATCTAGTAAGATCAACAACACCCTGGCGAAGTTACTGACCCAGCTGGAGATCATGGACGCGCCAGAGTTGCTTCAACTCCAGACTGTACCTGGACCTGATTATCGAGCCCAGGGCTCGACTGGAGCTAAGGCCTCCACAACCGTGACACAGTTCACGGACTTGTTTCAGCCGGCAGCCAGCCCTCTGGGATTAAGTGTCAGCTTCGGGGCCCAGGCCCCCAACAATTGGAAGTGGCACCCGGCCCGAACTGGATCACCCAACGACATGACCCGCCGATCGATCCCCGCGCGACGCGTCCACCAACCTCAAAGAGCTGCCAACAACACACTGCATCGATGGAAATCTGGAAAGATGCCCAAATTACTGAGGAAGCATGGGAAAAGAGCTGGGCTGCTGGTCAGATTGAAGCGGAGGAGCTTTAGGATCCCTCTGCCTACCATTTTCTTTTGTACTTCAGGGAGCGCAAAGCGCAGAAACAAATATCACTGTGATGATTGTACTCTCTAGTACCAATTGTTTGGTGACAATAAAGTATTTGTATTGTACATCCTATGGATTCACTTTCAAGGACTCATCTCATGTTCTCGATGTTTATTGCTCACTTATTTATTATTATCATTTCTTTCTTTTTGTATTTGCAGTTTGTTGTCTTTCCCACTGGCTGAATGGCTAAGTTGTTGCAGTTATTCATTGATTTTGTAATGTCATTATTCTATGGATTTTTTGAGTATGCCAACAAAATAATGAAGCTCAGGGTTGCATATGGTGACATATATGTACTTTGATAATAAATTTACTCTGAACTTTGAACTCTGAACCCCAAACCTAACCCTATGTCTTTGGTATGGGGGAGGAATCTGAAGCAGCTGGAAGAAAGCCACATGGTCACAGGGATAACATACAAACTCCTTACAGACTGCAACAAGAATTGAATGCCAATTGTGATTGCAGGCATTGTAAAGCAATTGTACTAACTACTACTACATTGTACTCTACTCTCTTCCTTCATTCACCACTCTAGCTCCCCTCTTACCTCTTCTCCTCACCTGTTTTCACCTCCTCCTTCCCTTTCTCCCATGGTCCATTCTCTTTTCCTATCAGATCCTTCTTCTTCATAGATATAGGTACAAAATTATGACAGGGAAGTTTAGGGGAGGCATCAGGGTAAGTTTTTTACACAGAGGGTTGTGAGTGCCTGGAATGACTTGCCAGGGATGGTGGTGGAGGCTAAAACATTAGGGGTATTTAAGAGCCTCTTGGACAGGCACATAGATGAAAGAAAAATGGAGGGTTATGGGGTAGTGTGGGTTTAGTACTTTTTTAGGATTATATGGGTCGGCACAACATGGAGGGATGAAGGGCCTGTACTGTGCCGTAGTGTTCTATGGTTCAGTGCTTTACCTTTTCTACTTAGCACCTCCCAGATTCTCACTTCATCCCCACTCCTCCACACACCTACCTTCCCCTCTAATCTGGCTTCACCTATCACCTTCTAGCTTGTATACCTCTCCCCTCCCCCACCTACTTATTTAGGTTTCTCCCCCCCCCACCCCTTCCTTTCCAATCCTCATTAAGAGTCTTGGTCCAAAACATCAACTGCTTATTCCTTTCCATAGATGCTACCTGACCTGCTGAATTCCTCAGCATTTTGTACATATTACACTAAACTGATTATGGACTTACTTTGAATTTCTAACTTTTTGAACAGTACATTCTTAGGCCTGCACTATCCCTTGGAATCAACAGCAAGACCCAGTGAGAAGGAAGCAAGTTGTAACCAATACTTGTCTAATGGGAGAAATCGATTGAGAACTGCAGATGTCAGAGACAATTCTACAGATCGTTTTAGTCATATATGTCAACATTGGCCACTCACAGATTATCAAAGGTTAATTCAGTGCACTATGGCAATTTGCCCAGTTCTGGTTTATAACGATAAACTCAAGACTGGTTTTATTACATGGTGCAATGTGGAAACATCTCCACTGGCCCCAAATGGAACAAGCATTTTTTAAATTTATCCTTTACATGTTTATCACAATGACTGACTTTTACTTAGTTACAGCACAATCCACTAAACTAATTTGTTCTGGGAAAATGAGGAACTAATTAATGACAAGCAGCATATTGGCTAACCACGGCTACACTGAGATTTCAACATGCCTGTGGCTCTTATATCAGGAGTATTGCTGAAGTTCACTGAGTGCTGAGTACTGTGAGGTGAGATTGTAAACAGGAGCAACACTAATAAACTTGAAAACTTTCCCTTTGCTTTCTGTTGACCGTGAAAAGGTGAAGATCCCAGCTGAAGCTAAGTGCTGAGACTTTATAAGGCATTGGTCAGATTGAACTTAGGGTACTGAGAGCAGTGTTGGGTTTCTTATCTAAGCAAAGATGTGCTAGCATTGGAGAGCATCCAAAGGTGGTTCATGAGAATGATTCCAGAATGAAAAGTTTAACATATGAAGAGCACTTAATGGCCCTGGTAACTGCACTCGTTGGAGTTTAGAAGAATGAGGGGTATCTCACTGAAACCTACTGAATATTGAAAAATCTAGATATAGTGGATGTGGAGAGGATGTTTCCTAGAGTGGGAGATTCAAGGCACAGTCTCAGATTAGAAGAACGTCCCTTAGATCAGAGATGACAAGGAATTTTTTTAGCCGGGAGCTGTAGGATTCATTGCCATGGACAGATGCACGGGCCAAATCATTGGGTATATTTAAAGTGGAGGTTGATAGGTTCTTGAATAGTCTGGGCGAGAAGGCAGGAGAATGGAATTGAGAGGGATAATAAATTGGCCATGATAGAATGATGGGCCAATGGGCTGAGTGACATAATTCTGCTCCTATATCTTATGATCTTTTGGACATTGTTTTGGGGATCTACATTGCTAATCTAGTGATATTACCACTGTACCACTCCTCACCCTGGCTGGTACTTGAAGAGTACTGGATGGCATACAAAGAGAGGTGTGATGCTGCAGGGGAGCTTTCACAAGGCTGTTCCAAACAAAGAAGGAGAAGGTGTTTCCATTGGCTAAACAAGTTGGCAGCTAGAGGCAGGGACATAAGGTGTAAATGAAAGGCAAAAAAAAACTGGAAACACCAAAAATCTGAAATCAAAACAGGACATTCTGGAAACACGCTTAGCAGGTTAGGCAGCAGCTCTGGAGATAGAAAGTAAATGTTTCCACCCAATGAGCTTTCATGAGCTCTGGGTGCTCCTTCAATGATCTGCTGAGTTTTTCTAGCACTCATAAGCAGCTAACCATTGACTTCAGAAAGGGAATGTTGAGAGACCATGTACTAGGTTTCAGATGTGGCGAGAGAAGGCAGCTTCAAATTCCTGGGTAATAACTTCTCACATTACCCCATCCTAGGCCCAGCATACTAATACAATCACCAAATATTCAAATAAACTTTTACAGTGGCACTATAGAAAATATCCTGGTTCTTGCATCACGGACTGTAACATTAATTCAATGGACAAAAATGCAAAAGGGTACAGAGAGTAATGAACACAGCCTGCTCCATCCTGGGCACAGTCTTCCCCACCACCGACTGCATCCACAGGAGACACTGACTCAGGAAGGCAGTATCTATCATTAAGGGTCCCCACCATCAGGGCCATGCCCTCTTTTTACAGCTACCATTGGGTAGGAGGTACAGTAGCTTGAAGTCGCACACCACCAGGTTCAACAGTAATTGTCTGAGCACATATGACAATTTCAGGAGCAGGTTGATGTGTTACTAACCCTGGCACAAACTGTCCAGCATTAATTATACAAATAAGCATGGCAGAATCTCAGATGGTAATGAGGAGGCGTACAGGAATGAGATAGATCAATTCAGTGTGTTGCAACAACCTCGCACTCAACGTCAGCAAAACAAAGGAACTGAATGTGGACTTCGGGAAGGGGAGGTCAGAAGACACATCAGTTCTCACTGAGTACTCAACGTGGGGAGGGTGAGCAGCTCCAACTTCCTGGGCATCAGCATCTCAGAGTATCAACCCTGGGCCCAAAATATTGAAGTAAACATGGAAAAGGCATCATTATAAAAGATTTAGCATGCAAATTTCTATAGATGTCTGGCAAGGGTCATTCTAACTGGTTGCATAAACACCTGTAATGGAGGTTCCAGTGCATAGGATCGCAAAAGGCTTTACAGGGTTGTAGACTTGGCCAGTTCCATCATGGGTACAACACACCCCATCATTGAGGATGCCTCAAGAAGGTAACATCCATCACTGAAATCCCTCACCATGTAGAGGAATGTTGTTATCTGTGAATGTATTCCTAATGGGATATGGATAAGGACTGGATTTAGGTATGGGGTCAATGAACAGTTCCTGATAGGGGAAAGATCCTGATTTGAGATTAGGTCAAAGAACAACTCCTGATGGGAACTGAGACCATTTTGATGCTTGAGGTAGCTTCATTGGATGGGACATTGCTCCAATGATATTGCACAGTGTTTTTCTTTAATGCTGAGAAGAACTTTTTCTTGTACATACATTAAAACCCACAATGGTTTGAGATTTAAGATTCATATTTAAGATTAGCTTT
Source organism: Hemitrygon akajei (assembly GCF_048418815.1). Taxonomy (NCBI): domain Eukaryota; kingdom Metazoa; phylum Chordata; class Chondrichthyes; order Myliobatiformes; family Dasyatidae; genus Hemitrygon; species Hemitrygon akajei. The sequence continues at coordinate 59,701,701 of NC_133139.1, read as the reverse complement.
ATTTGTCACATACATATCAAAACATATGGTGAAATGTGTCATTGCATCAACAATCAACACAGTCCAAGGATGCACTACGGGCAACCTACAAATGTTGCCACACTCCCCCTGTCAGCTTACTAACCTTAACCCATACACCTTTGGAATGTGGGAGGAAACCAACGCAATTACGGGGAGAACATACAAACTCTTTACAAACAGTAACAAACAGGAGAAAATCTGCAGATGCTAGAAATCTGAGGAAATCGCACAAAATGCTGGAGGAACTCAGCAGGCCAGGCAGCATCCAGGAAGAATACAGTCAACATTCCTCCAGAATCTTGTGTGTGTTCCATACAAACACTGGTGGGAATTGAACCCCAATCTTCCGATCATTGGTACAGTAAAACATTACGTCAACTGTGATGCTACAACACTACCCAAAGCAGACTGAGCACAGAATCCCCTTTTCAATAACAACCAGACTCACTGTCGCTCAGTGAGCCAATAAACTACAGTGAATGTTAAACAGTCGATTTTCTTCTTCAGGACTGTCTTGAAGAAGGCTGTCAGCCTAAAGTATTGACTGTTTATTCACTTCCATAGATGCTGCCTGACCTGCTGAATTCCTTCAGCATTTTATATGTGTTGCTTTGGATTTCTAGCATCTGCAGAATTTCTCATGTTTGTGAGTGTTAAAGGTTCCTGGATGCCCCAGTTCGTGAGATCTGAAGTAGGTTTGCCAATTCCTCATCTGATTAGCAGGTGAGATCTACCAGTTATTTTCTGCCCATTACACCACTGGCATTTTGGGAAGCAATGAAGGTCCTCCATCTCTGTCTGTTCTTGGCCATCTTCTCTATTGTGCCCCCAGCTGAGGTTCAGGGTCCTCATTTCTACCTCTACAGTATGGCACCAAGTTGTCTTTTTCTCCCGCGTTTCCTCCGCCTTTCAGGGATCAAATGAAGTGCTGTCTTGCGGATGAAGTTGGCCTTTCTTCTCATCACGTGACACTGCCTTGCCAAATGATGCTGCCCAAGTTTTTTATTATTACAAAATCCTTTATTACAAGTATCGGTGCTATAAAATATATACAAAACAGTGGCAAACACAATTACTTCACTACAAATATACAATAGACATTACACCCAAATGTTGCCATCTCTATCCACGATGCCCAAGTAGGTGAAACTGCCAGTGCTGGGTAAGTCGACACAATATGCCTTGATAGGAGGAGGAGACTTTACATTGAGGAAATGAGATCTAGCCATATACAAAATGGACAATGTGTCTGCCAGTGATAATTTGCAGTGATAAAAGACTAGACTCCTTTTCAGAAGTGCTTCACAATTATTTCATTGACACTAGAAGCAAGTTGACAATTTCATTACACTTAGAACAGTGAAAACTTGCACAGATAAAGCTAAATGCTTGCGGCAGAAAGCCTGACAACTAGAACGGAACTTGAATGCTCCAGTCCCTAGGTAGATCTAATATTTTGTTATGTTAAATTCCAAACAGCATTTCGCACTGTGTATTATTCCTCGTAAAATGTCAATATTTATGCAAAACTCCTTATTTTTTAAAAGAAATCACTGCGCTGAATGCTTGACCAACTTGTAAAAAATCAGTTTTACGCTTCATTATATTGATTAATGCGTCAGTTCATGCAGGAACTAGAGGCTGGAAGAGGAACCAATGCAGGATTTCCACCACCCCCCAGTCTCCCCCTCCCCCCAAAACAGTCTCGGAAGTTTCCTAGGCACTGGGTGAAAATACAGCAGAATGCATCTGCAAACAGAGAACTCTCAGTTAAACACCATTGGAAAAGTGATAAGGCCTTTCTTATCTGCAGCAGGACTAGTTATGTCATATTTACACAGGAGGATTTGGCCCAAATTCAATTTCGGGTAGTGTCAAACCAGGTCAGAGCAAGCAATCCCAGGGTTTTTTTAACTTGCGGCTTAAAGGCGGAACCAGTTTTGCAAATTAGCTAAACATCTTGCAGGATAAGGAGGGGGGTTGCTTCAGGACTGTGGCTTATATTTATCATTCTGGCCTACTTTTTCCCTGGTTACAGCTAAGCGTGCAAAACAAACAATTCCGGGCAGCCGTGTACAGGAACGTAAACCGATGCAGACAAATGCCGCAGGGCACAGGCTGTTGTGCTGCAGAGTGATGCAAGGCGCAGCCATTATGTTGTTTAGTTCTGATTAAATGTAAGTTTGGTCTACCAGTCTACCATATATTAAAGATCTGGCAAATCTCAAGACGTACAAACAAGCTGGAGGAACTCAGCAGGTCGGGCAGCATCCGTGGAAATGAGCAGTCAACGTTTCGGGCTGAGACCCTTCGTCAGGACGGCAAATCTCAGTTGCCATCCAAATGGTCTACCCCCCAATAAATAATTTCAGGATTTCAGGATCGATCCTTGGCCCCACGCATTGATGCAATCACAAGGAAGGCTGGTATGGAGGCTCCAGTGAACAGAATCACAGGAGGCTGCAGAGTGTTGTAGTCTCAGCCAGCTCCATCACAGGCACAACCCTCCCCACCACTGAGGATATCTTCAAGATATGGTGCTTCAACGAAGTTGCATAAATCATTAAAGACCCTCACCATTGAGAACCTGCCCTTTTCTCACTACTCCATTGGGGAGGAGCCTGAAGAGCCACACTCAATGTTTTAGCAATAGCTGCTTCCCCCCACCATCAGATTTCTGAATGGACAACGAACACTACATTGCTTTTGCTTTTTCTGCACTATTTATTTAGCTTGGCAATTTATAGGTTTTTATGTCATTGCACTGCTTTGGGCCACAAGACAACAAATTTCATGTCATATGTCATGGATAACAGATCTGATTCCAATTCTGATTCTGAGGGTGTTCCAAAGAGCCAATAGAGTATGTTGGAAGATTGATAGAGAAACGTGGCAAACTCAAGCAGTGACAATGACCAAATAAACATTTATTGTTGGAAAATAAATATTGGACAAGACCATGTGGGATTGTGGTAAGGTCTTTTTTTTAATTAAAAGTTTCTGCAGTGATTTGTCATGCAAGTAAATCACGTGCTGTGTCAGTGGTTCAGAGAATTCACCAAGACCCGTCTTTCATTCTTAGTGTTGGCTTGGAAACACACAACATGCTGGAGGAAATCAGCAGGTCAAGTAGCTTCAGTGGAGGCAGATGGACAGTCGACATTTCAGGTTGAGACCCTTCATCTGGACTGAAAGATAGTGGGGAGATGGGCAGCATGGTTAGTGCAATGCTTGACAGCTCCAGCTGTAAGATCAGAATTCTACTTCCCCCCTGTCTGTAAGGAGTTTGTACATTCTCCCCATGACTGTAGTGAGTTTCCTCCAGAAGCTCCAGTTTCCTCCCATATTCCTAAACCATATGGTTAGGGCTGTTAAGTTGTGGCCATGCTATGATGGAAATAGAAGCATGGTGACACTTGCAGGCTGCCCAGCACAACCCTTGCAAATAACATATTTCACTGTGTGTTTCAATGTTTCGACATACATGTGACAAGCAAAGCTCATCTTATCTTTATACTAAGTATAAAAAGATGGAGAGGAGGAGTAGAGCGAGAGCTGGACGATGATAGGTAGATCCAGGTTTGGGGAGGTGGAGAATAGGAATGGTGTCAGAGCCGGGAGAGGGTAGCTGGAAGTGACCGAGGGCTGAAAATGATAAGAGAGGAAGGCAAAGCATGGAAACAAGGTAGGGAGGTGGGGAGGGCCGTGCATGGGAGGAGTGTGTGGGGGATGGGCAGATGTTGGGGAAGGGGGAAGAGATGAAGTGGATTAGAAGGAGAGAGGGAGAAAAGAGGAAAGGACAAAAGGACAGAGGGGGAGAGCAGAAGAATTTATTGTTCATGCTTCCAAGTTGGAGACTGCCTAGGCAGAATATGAGCTACCGTTCCTATAATCTTAATTTAACCTCGATATGGCAATAGATGAGGCCATGGAGGGACATATCTGTGGGGGATGGTGAGGAGAATTAAAATGGCTGGCCACCAGGAAATCCCGGCTAGTGTGGCGGATGGAGCGAACACCTGTGCAGATATTGGTGGCCGTGGAGAGGAGTGCACGGGTGTCTCCACCCCAGACAATGGAACAGTAACCTGTCCACCAAATCACCAAACTTCAACAATATATACAGCCACATTCTTAAAGAAGGTTTCTATACATTTTTGATTGTTTGCGACTGAACTCTGTTTTTATACACGACTTTTGAGAATATTCAATCAATTACAACTGTGCTGAGGGTTTTTGAGTTTGGGTGACTGTTTATTCCACAACCTTCTCCGAACTAGCCAAAGGTGACAGCCTCCACAGCCCAGAATGTAAATAAGTCAAGCTCATGTATTGGCTCAGTGTCGGTTTAAAACCTTCTGACACTTTGTTTTTCTTTTGCTAGTTACTGTTTCACACAGAGAAAATCATTTTAAACTCGTTACTGCCTATTTCCCGGTCAGCTAGGAAAGGAACTGTTCTGCGCACGTAGGCAGGAAGTGGAGTGTGCCCAAGCTGAGTTAGCAGGGAGCTAACAGGAGAAGGAAACTTCAGAGATCTATTTCCCTTCCTTCCATCCGTTCCTTCCTTACACGTCCTCTCTCAGGGGACTGGAGTGTGATTCAGTGTTATTCAGTGTGGTTCCTTGTTCTGAGGTGGATGTGAGTTCGAGGCCCTAGCCATTGTGCCTTCTCAGAGCAGGGAGAGGATCCAGTGGCCACATTCATATGTAGAGGATGAACGTTCTCTCCAGTTCCGCATAAATCCCTAATTGAAACACCTGATGAAGGGTTTTGGCCTAAAACTTTAACTGTTTACTCCTCTCCATAGATGCTGCCTGACTTGCTAAGTTCTTCTAAAACTTTGTGCGTGTTGCTCAAGATTTCCAGCATTTGCAGAACCTTCTGTATTCAAATCATTGCAGGATTGAGGTTTGCATTCACACACATCTTTACAGGCTGTGGATTTACTAAGAAGATCTGGAGGTGGATGCAAATGTCCCTGTCCTAGTTTATCCCCAGCAGATACGTACAGAGGATTCTCTGATCCATTGGGGTGCACACCAAGAGTGACATCTGCTGGAAGGCCATCAACTCGGTGAATAGCGCTCTTTGTTCTGTACGAAACCTGTTGGTCTGCCAGCATACTGAGATGTCCATGAGGGAATGCTGCTGACTGGGACATTCCAGACTTCAGGAGTACGTGCTAAGGGATGCACTGAAACTCAGTCTAAGCCTCTGTGGGTCAGGATCTCATTCTGGACTCCTTCCATTACTGGACATGGTGGGGAAGCCCCTCCGACATCGAATGGGGGTAGCACCCCACGGTGCCAGAGGAGTGGCAATGGAACTTGTTATTAAAATAAAATTCGCACTACTGAAAGTATTGGGCATGATTACGAAGATATTGTAGTGAGTTTATTCTTTAGTATTTGTATTTTATTATACAAATAAAATGCAACTTTTGAAATGAGAAAGGGCATGTGAAAGGGGGTGTGATGGTGCTTGGTGATAAGGCAGAAGGGTTAGGTTCACCAGGACCATTGTCCACAAGCCTCATCAGATGGTGGTGCCGCACTCCCTAGCTCTCTGCTGTAATCCCACTGGCTCGGACCTGCCCTTCTGGGATTGGGGCAGCTGTGGGGAAGCAATTGGTATATTATTGTCATCTGTACTGAGTGCAGTGTAAAGCCTGTCTAGCATACTGTTGATACAAATCAGATCATTACACAGTGCATTAAGATAGAACAAGCTAAAACAATAACAATCCAGAATAAAGAGTAAAAGCTAGTGAAAAAGTGCAAGGCAGGTAAACGTTACAGTGCAAGATCATAACGAGGTAGATTATGCGGCCAGGAGTCCCACTTATTGTACAAGAGCCTGATAAAAGTGGAATAGAAGCTGTCCTTGAGTCTGGTGTACGTGCTTTCAGGCTTTTGTATCTTCTGGCTGATGGGAGTGGGGAGAAGAGAGAATGTCTTGTGTCGGTAGGGTCTTTGATCATGCTGGCTGCTTACTGAGGCAGCGAGGAGTGTAGACAGAGTCCATGGAGGGAAGGCTGGTTTCTGTGATGCACTGAGCTGTGTCCACGACTCTTCAATTTCTTGAGGTCATTTGCAGACTAGTTGCCATACCAAGCTGTTATGCATCCAGACAGAATGCTTTCTGTGGTACATCATTAAAAATTCGCCAGCCTTTGCTTGAACTCATCGCGGTGTTGGAACCTCAGCAGGCCTCCACTCATTGTTTTGGGCTGTGTGATCCACTCGACCCAGACGGGCAAGAAATAGAAGCAGGAGTCAGCTGGGCTCGAGGTTTCACTTACTCCAGCCAGTGATGTCTGCACAGGCTGTTCTCTTAACAGTGAGTAAAACATCACATTCCTGGATCATTTCAGCAGACTGTATCATCAGCAAGTCTTGAGCCGAGAGAATCAAGGTTTCTGGGACCACTTTGCAGAAATTTGGTGAGGGATACATCTGCAGAAATGACCCATTCACAGCAGAGCAAAGAAGACATTTCTTCATGCAGATGGTGGGGAATCTTTGGAATTCTCTACCCAGGATGCCTAGTGTTCAACCAAGATGGAGATGGACAGATTATCAGATAATAAAGGATCAAACAAAGTAGAAAAAACAGCCATGATTGTATTGGACGTGACAGCAGGAACCAGAAGCCATATGGCCTGTTCTTGCCTCTGTTGCTAATATTCCTACTGTATATTTGCTTTGAAAACATCTTCTCTACATGGTGCATTCTTTCCCAAATTGGAATTCCAAAATCAGGATGCTGCCTACATGATTTATGAGGCTAGACTGAGTGAGCTAGGGACTTTCTCTTTAGAGTGAAGAGGGATGAGAGGTGACTTGAAAGAGATATTTAAGACGATGAGGGACATAGAGTGGAAAGCCAGAGATAATCTCCCAGAGCAGCAATCGCTAATACGAGGGGGAAAAATGTTAAGATGATTTGAGGAAAGTATAGGGATAGGTTTTTTTTTTAACACAAATAATGGTGAGTGTCAGAAACATCCTGTATGGGGTGGTGGTAGATGCAGATACATTGGGAGTATGTAAGAAACTCTTAGGTAGACACACAGGTAATACTAAAATTGAAGGACTATGTAGGAGGAAAGGATTCGATTGATCTTGCAGTAAGAACCTGTACTGTGCTGTGATGTTCTATGTTCTATGAAACAAGCCTTCACCAAACAATGGTGTTGACAAGATGGAGTCACAGTGTGGAGTGTCCTTACCTCACTTCTCCACCTTGGCTCCACAATCGCTAAGTAGCAGCTGCACTAATCATGGCAGATGTTCTCAAATGATGTTCAAGTGGAAATTAAGAACTTTCCCACACCGACATAGAAATGAGAAAGTGAAGCAGGAGTAAACTGATCAACTGTGCAAGTATGTTCTACCATACAGCATGGAAACAGGTCCTATGGCCCAGCTCATCTATGCTAACCATACTGCCCATCAAGCTGGTCTCAGTTGCCTGCATTTGGCCCACATCCCTCTAAACTTTTCCTATCAATGTACATGGCCAAATGTCTTTTAAATGTTGTTATTGTACCTGCCTCAACTATTGACTCTGGCATTCCATACACCCGTCATCCTCTAGGTGAAGAAATTGTCCGTCAGATCCCTTTTCCACTTAAATCTAAGCCCTCTCGTTTTTTAGCTTCCCTTTCCTGGGGAAAAAAAGACTGTGTGCATTCACTCTATCTCCATCTTTATTTTATACACCTCTGTAAAGTCACCCCTCAATATCCCACACTCTATTGAATAAAGTCCCAGCCTGCCCTAGCTCTCCTTGTAACTCAGCGCCTCAAGTCCTGGCAGCATCCTTGTAAATCTGCCATTCTATAAGGTCACGGCTGATCTAATCTTGGCCTGGCTGCATTCCCACCCTCGCCCCGGTATCTTTTGACTCTTTTTGCTGTTCAAACCCCTACAATCTCCGCCTTGAATTCACTCACTGACTCCACCTTGTTGAATTGTCTAAATAGTTATTTTCATTGTAGTTTAAGTTTCTTTATGCTTGCTTATATGTCTTATATAATTACCTGTTAGTGTGCAATTGTTCAATGAACTTATAGTAATTGTAGTATAGCTAGTTCTGTATTTTTCTAGAAGTTTCTCTACAGCCTCTGTCATGCCCCTGAATCTAACTATTTCATAGATCACTTCTCATCAATGAAATCTGTTTGGTCTGACCTAGATTTTTAAGTATAAGATTATTACAACCTCTTTGCTCTTTGTCTTTTCTTTCTTTGTTCTTTGCTTCCTCCCTTCCTTACAATACAGTAAGTTGATTACTGTTATTTCTTTATTTAAAAAATCCATAGCCACAAGATTCATGCTTCATTCTTGACTTCTGAAGAACCTTTTGATAGAACATCTCCACAACACTCTGGGGCAGAGTATGTCACTGATTCACAACCACTTAAGAGAAGATACCCCTCTTCATCTCTATCTTAACAGAAATCCTTTACTCTGAAATGATGCCCCTGGCATCTTCTCAGCATCTCAGAAGAGATATCAACCCTGTGAGTTCTCCAGAGTTCAATAAGATCACCTCTCTTTCTTCAAAGCTAATGTTCTAATTTTGAAATATATATTCCCTCTCTTTAGCAATTTTTGAGTAATTCTTTCTTGCCTTCTAATGGTTTTCCAGTCCTCAGACCCATGATTAATCTTTGATGCATTGTCTGCTTTTTCATTCAGTTTAAAGACTATAGATTATAAAGATAAGCTTTATTTGTCACATCTACATCAAAACAACAGTGAAATGTGACATTTGTGTCAATGACAAACACAGTCTGAGGATGTGCCAGGAACAGCTCACGAGTGTGGCCATACCTGGCACCAACATAGTATTTCCACAACTTACTAACCTTAACCTGCAAATCTTTGAAATGTGGGAGAAAACCAGTGCACATGAAAGAAACCCACGTGGTCACAGTGAGAACGTACAAACTCCTTGCAGACAGCAGCAGGAATCGAATCCCAATCAGAGATCACTGTCACTGATGATTTGAGGTACCATCCTTGTCTTTCTGAACTAGCCATGGTGTACCCTTCGCATGAAGTGTTTCTTTGTGTCCAGAATATACGCTTACTGAGGTTTATCTCCTTGGGTAACCCATGCCTACTTTTCCATCGACTGTTGTCCTTTTGTTGTCTATTTTCACAATCCGCATTAGCTACCACTGTAATTGACTCTAAGTTTAGAACACTAGTTTCAAGTTTCTCACCTTCAAATGAATTTTCCATTTTTGCTTTACTACCATCAGAGAGGAGGTACAGGAGCCTGAAGATCCACACTCAATATTTTAAATACAGCTTCTTCCCCTTCACCATCAGATTTCTGAACAGTCCATGAACCCGTGACTAACAAATACCTCATTATCCATCTTTTGCACCATTGATTTCTTTTTGTAATTTATAGGATTTTTTTGTCTTTCACTGTGCCACTGCTATAAAAGAACAAATTTCATGACATATGTCAGTGATAATAAAGCTGATTCTGATTCTGAAATTCTATAATGTTATAATCACTATTTCCATGGGGACCTTTGCGATGAGATCACAAATTAATCCTACCTCATTACACAGCACTAGATTTAAAATAGCCTGCTCCTTAGTTGTTTCCTCGATATATGGATCTAATGCATTAGATAAATCTATTCTTGCCAATTTGATTTGTCAATCTACATAATGATTAAAATCGCCAGTGATTACTGCAACACAAGAAAATGCAGGTGCAGGAATCTGAAGCAACAAACAATCTCCTGGAGAAAATTCCAGCAAATTGTTTGTACTGGATTATTGATTCTCACAGCCTCAGTAAAGCACCCAATATGATTTGACGCCTGTCACCCTGAGCATTCTCTCTTCTTCCCCCATCCCATCAAGCAGAAGATACAAAAGCCTGAAAGCATTTACCTCCAGACTCAAGTACAGCTTCTATCCAGCTGTTATAAAGACTATTGAATGGTTTCCTGGTATGATAAGATGGACACTTGACCTCACAATCTACCTCATCATGGCCTTGCACTTTATTGTCTGCCTGTACTGCACTTTCTCTGTAAATGCAATACTTTATCTTGCATTCGTTGTCCCTTATGCTACTTTAATGGTCTGCTATGATCTGTTTGGGCAGCACACTAAACAAGCTAAGTTCTTGTGACAATAATAAACTAATTTACCAATTTTGCAGTACAGTATCATTTTTCCAAGCCTTTGTTAACCCTTAGTTTATTGTCTTCCTAACTGGATTGTTTTATCTGGAGCCTCGGAGGCTGAAGGGAGAGCTAATAAAAGCTCATAAAATTATGAGAGGCATAGATAGGAACTTTTACCCAGTAATGTCAAATAGTGGAGGGCATAGATTTCTATTGAGGCGGGTAAAGTATACAGGAGATTTGCAAAGGAGGTTTTGTTTTCACAGAGTGTGGCGAGTGCATGGAACAGGCTGCTAGATGAAGCAGTGGAAGCAGACAGAACATAGAATCTACCCTTCTTAGCCTAGCTCTACATTCTGTTATAGTCTCATTGTAACCTACAACAACCTTCTACAACTTCACCAACTTCAGATCAACTGCAATCTTACTAACCCACCCACCCACTACCTCATCCAAGTCATTTATAAAAATCACAAAGAGCAGGGGTACCTGAACAGATCCCTGTAGAACACTACTGGTCACAAATATATATGGAGACACAAGGAACTTCAGATGTCTGAAATCTGGACAACACACAAGATGCTGGAGGAACTCAGAAGGGGAGAGGCAGCATCCATGCTGCAAAATGGAAAATGACACCCTTCCTCAGGACCCTTCTTCCAGTCCTCGTGATGGGTCTCAACCTGAACCATCAGCTGCCTATTTCCATCCATTGATGCTGCCTGACTTACTGAGTTCTTCCAGCACCTTTGTGCATTAGCAATAATCTATTATCCTTCTCAAATTGTCCTTGAGAAGGTGGTGGTGAAAGTCATTATTCATCAACTGTCTTTCCCCTAAACCTTACATCAGCTCCTGAGCTGACTCATGTTCTGTCTGAACAAGCTCGGAGCGACGTGGCACTTTTTGCTTGCCGTAGACTCTGGATAGTTCCAATTGGGAACAGTGTTGTGTTGCTTGGTTAAACAGTACCCTCATTATGTGTTATTAGACTGTCAAGAATCCTTTAAAATTCAATTTAACAGTGAGCAATCTAGTCTACACAATAATTAAAAAATCAATATCCACAAAATATTACACTGGTGCACAGACTCCAAACCTTAATACTACAAAACAGCAGGAAATAAGCCAATGTACGCCAAGGAATCACACAGGCAATTTCTGATCCCACGTATAACTCCCTGTGGCTGCCAATTCCAGAAATAAGGTGGCCATCCGAATACATCAGTAATCATTTTTACAGTTGACACCTTTGTTATCAGGAAAAGGATTCAAAGTAATAACAAGGATACAAAAGTACAATAATGACATTTAGTAGGTGCTTGAACAGGTTGAGAAGGATATGGATCAAACATCGGTAAATGGGACTAGCTTAGATGGACATCTTGGTCAGTATAGATGGACATCTTGGACATCCATGCCAACCATGTTGTCTCCTTGAGCTAGCTCCATCTCCTTGCTTTTGGCCCAGATCACTTTAAACCTTCCCTATCCGTGTACCTGTCATAAATAAATAAATGTATTTTTAAAAATTGTACTCTATGGTATATTTTATGTTTTGCACTATACTGCTGCCAGAAAACAAATTTCACCACATGTCAGTGATGATTAACCTGATTCTGATTCTGAATCAGCACAGTAACAGGCAATGCCACACTGTCTGTTCACAAGATCCCAATTCAACCATTTCCTGACCAACCAACAGCAGAAATAGAAAATAGGCAGCATGGCCACTGATTCACTGTCGTGGTGCGAGAGTGATGGTGGAGCTGAAGTGATGACATTCCTGCATTAGTAACTACACTTCATTGGCTGTTGTCCATGTTGGGAGATGCTGAGTTGAGAGGGCCTCTGTAATGTCACCATTATCCTCCCCATGGAGCCCTTGGGAGTTTCCTCATAGTCACACAATACAGTGACAGGCATCCAGTACCCACATTCTCTAACCAAATACTGAACCTTTAATCTCCCAACATTCCTATCAATCCTCCCACTGACCGGGAGAGAAGCTTACAGAGGCTAACTATTCTGTGAGTTGACACGTCACTGGGATTGAAAATGTACACAGATGTTGCTGACACTCAAGGGTGTGATGTATAAGGAAAGGTTGATTAGGTTAGAGTGTAGGAGAATGAGGGAAGATTTGATAAAGATATAAAAAATTATGAAGGGTATATTTAGGGTAAATATATGCAGACTTTCTCTCCTCAGATTAGATGAGACTATAACTGTCGCCTCGATTTAGGGTGAAAGGTGAAATATTTAAGGGGAACCTTCACTCAGAGGGTGTATGACAGTGGAATGAGCGGCAGTGGAAGTGTTGGATGCAGATTCAGTTGCAATATTTAAGACAAGTTTAGGTAGGTATGTGAATGGGAGAAGTATGGGTAGCTATGGTTTGGGTACAGCTCGATGGAGCTAGGTTGGCACTGACTAGATGGGCCAAAGGGCTGTTTCTGTGGTGTGGTGCTCTATAATGCCATTTGGGAAGAAACTGGAGCACCTGGGATCACAGGGAGAACATCAAAATCCAGCTGAGGATGGGAGGAACAGAGAGACAGCAGCACTACCCGCTGCATCACAGCATTACCCTTTCTGTCTGAGACATGTCTAGTTTAAGGGCAGCATTTTCCCTCCTTCTGAGAAAAGATGTCAACCTGCAGTCATTAATGAAGAGGTTTCAGACTGGTTACAGTTACAATCCTCCCCTGAGGAGCCTGTGCTATAATTATCCCATCCACAAATATTGAAGGCACAACCAAGGAGGTGCTAAGCTTTCAAAATCCTATGGATCCTGCTGTTGGCACCAAGTTCATGGATGCCCTGGTCAACACTGCAGGGGGTATTCAAATTATGTGGATGTGACTTTTCTCCTTAAAGTGGAAATGCTGCTCACACCAATGGGACCATTGTATTATTCCATCCTTACTCTGTCCAACAGATAATCCTCCCATATGTGTTGACTCCAGTGCAGAGTACTTTCTGTCACCCTGCTTAATCAGGCTAGACTGCTACTGGTTTTCTGAATATTTTCTTGGTGCTGACGCTTACTCCAACACCTTTTACCCTGCTCTAAGATCAATCTAACCCTTCCCTGCGAGATAACCTTCCATTTCTCTATCATCAATGTGCGTATCTAAGAGTCTCTCAAATCTCCCTAACGTACCTATATCTACCTCTACCACCTATCTATATCTATATCTGCTCAACGCACCCACCACTATCTGTGTAAAAAACTTCTTTCTGACATGCCCCCTATACTTTCTCCCAATCACCTTAAAATTAAGTCCTCTCGTATTAGCCATTTCTGTTCTGGCTACCCACTCAATCTAAACCTCGTATCATTGAAACCTGTCACACACAGAATGTGGATCAGGAGACCGCAGCTCCTCACCAACTAAGGAAGAAGAGTGGGAGTTAATTTAAACCCCATGCTTGGCATTGCATCATCATCTTTAGACAAAGCGAAGAAATAAAGAAAGCCCTTTGGGTGGCCCATAAGAACGCAAGAAGCCACATTCTTTTGGCCCAGAGTGTAATAAATCTGTGGAATTCATTGCCCAGGGTCGCAGTAGAGGCTACCTCATTAAATATTGGGCGCCATGGAAGCCTAACGGTTAGCGTGATGCTATTACAGCTTGGGGCATCGGAGCTCAGTGCTCATTTCCAGTGCAGTCTGTATTCCTCATTGTGGAATGCGTAGGGTGTCCCTGGCTGTTCCAGTTTCCTCCCCGAATCCAAAGGCATAGCAGGTAGGTTAGTTGGTCATTGTTGATTAGGTTAGGGTTAATCAGGTTGTCAGGCGCTGTTGGTCATTGTTCATTAGGTTAGGGTTAATCAGGCCTACTCCACACTGTACCACTAAATAAATAAACAAGACACGGTTAGATAGATTTTTTTTTTGCATAGCAGGAGAATTCCTGCTATGAACAAACTCGTAGGTGAATGAGGGATATTCCTGTTCCTATTTCTGATGTTCTTATGGCCAAATCAGGCACTTGTTAGAAGTTAGCACAGAGGATCTGGGACTGGGAAGGGTTAAGTAACTGTTCCAAAGTCAGCTGTATGCAAGAGTCCCTCTTTTTCTTGGCTGCCTGGTGAATTAAAACCTGGAACGCTGGAGAAAAAACTTCGACTGCAAGGATCAGGACTGGCAGAATGTTCAAGTTCAGGCCTCCCCCTCTCCCCAACAGCCCTGCCCCCAAATCCCTCCCCTGCAACACACAAGTGCCTTGCCTGGAGAACAAAAAAGTGCAGACAATTTCCTGACTGCCTGTAGGTGGGAGACTGTAGAGGTTGTAGGGGAGGGATGTGGTCTACTGTTGGACAGAAGGGAGCTTCCCTTTTTTTAAATGCCTGATTTAGTCAACTTGCAGCCTCCGCAGGGTCTGGGATTGATCACACTTGAGGGGTGTTGCTTGTCAGTGCTTTTGACTTTGAACTCTAACCTGCTGAAGTTCAGAGTGCTTGGAACATACCATCTGCCAAACAGCAACGGGGAGGGGAGTTGATGTGGGTGGGGGTGTGCTGCAGCAACAGAAAGTCAGGAGAAAATTCCCACATTTTGTCCGGGTCTTTCATTTAGTTTAGAATAACCACAACCCTGCTGTCTCCCTCCCTCTGGAGTTTACTGGCAGGAAGGCTTTTCCCTTTAACCCTTCAACAACCATGTCACCCCAGGACCATCTAAGTGCCAAAAAGAGGGATGCCACCAGAAAGACCAGAGTAGCTCAAGGGATTGGGGGAAGAGTGAGAACTTTGCCAGATGGCAAGATGGTTGATGAGTGTCTAGCATTCCGATCTTTCCCCAAGTGTACAGTCAGCCTCAACAAATATCAAAGCAGTAGCAACACACAAAGTGCTGGAGGAGCTGGATGAGAGATGACTCGATAAAGGTGTACAAGATGATGAGAGGCATAGATAGATTAGATAGCCAGAGACTTTTCCCAGAGCGAAAATGACAAATACAAGGGGGCATAATATTAAGGACACTGGAGGAAAATACAGGGGGCATTGTCAGAGGCCAGATTTTACACAGAGTGGTGAGTGCTTCTGGGGTGATGGGAGAAGCAGATACGTTAGGAATTCTTAGACATTCACGTGAATTAAAGAAAAATGGAGGGCCATGTAAGAGGAAAGGGTTAGCTTGATGTTGGAGTGGGGTAAAAGTACAGCACAACATCATTAGCCTTTATCTTGACTGTCCAAGCAGCCTAAAACACAGCAACCCTCAGTCCTACTTCACCATTCAACAAGATCGTGGTTACACTTCTACCTCGCTACCTGTCTAACATGCACTTCTCTTGATCCTCTCAGTGTCCACCACCAAGGACTGAGATAATGGACTAAGAGCAGGTGTCTTGGCCCCTTGACCTCCTCTGCATCTCAACAGGGCCATGGCAGATTTGACCTTGGCCTCAGTTCCACTGTCCTGCAGAACCCTCATTACTCTTGAACCCAACCCTGCCCATAGTCTAAATATCTGTCTGCTCAACCATAAAAACCTTCCATAACTCTACTTCCACAGCTCTGGGATTTTCCAAAGATAAGTGAAGAAATTCTTCATCTGTGGTGCGACCAGGAGTTAGCCACGGTGGCAGGGCCTCTGGCACTGAATCTGACCCTGTGGTGCAGAAGGATGGGACGGAGAAGAGGAGAGCTGTCATCATTGGAGACTCTATAGTCAGGGAAGCAGACAGGAGATTTTGTTGACGTGAGAAGGAAACCCGCATGGTTTGTTGCCTCCCGGGTGCCAGGGTCCGGGATGTCTCTGACCGGGTGCATGACATCCTGGTACGAGAGGGAAAGCAACCAGAAGTCATGATACATGTTGGGACCAACGACATAGGCAGGAAGAGGGATGAGGTCCTGAAGTGTGAGTTTCGGGAACTAGGCAGAAGGCTGAAGAACAGGACCTCAAGGGTGGCATTCTCAGGATTGCTGCCAGTGCTGCGTGATAGTGATGGTAAGAATTGGAGGAGATGGCAGTTGAATGCGTGGCTGAGGAGTTGGTGCAGGGGGCAGGGTTTTAGATTTTTGGATCATTGGGATCTCTTCTGGGGAAGGTGGGACCTGTACAGATTGGGTGGGTTGCACCTGAACTCGAGGGGGGAGCAATATCCTTGCAGTTAAGTTTGCTAGCATGGTTCAGGAGGGTTTAAACTAATTTACAAGGGGGATGGGACGCGGAGCGATAGAGCAATGAAAGAAGTGCATGGAGTAAAGCCAGATCTAACATATAGAGAGGCTTTGAGGAAAGAGCAGCAGAATAAAGGGTATAAAGATAGTAAGGTAGAAGGGCTAAAGTGTGTGTACTTCAATGCAAGAAGCATCAGGAACAAAGGTGATGAACTGAGAGCTTGGATACATACATGGAATTATGATGTAGTGGCCATTACGGAGACTTGGCTGGCACCAGGGCAGGAATGGATTCTCAATATTCCTGGATTTCAGTGCTTTAAAAGGGATAGAGGGGGGGGGGGGAGAAAGGGGAGGAAGGGTGGCATTACTGGTCAGGGTTACTATTACAGCTGCAGAAAGGGTGGGTAATGTAGCAGGATCCTCTTTTGAGTCAGTATGGGTGGAAGTCAGGAACAGGAAGGAGCAGTTACTCTACAGTTATTCTATAGGCCCCCTGGTAGCAGCAGAGATACCAAGGAGCAGATTGGGAGGCAAATTTTGGAAAGGTGCAAAAATAACAGGGTTGTTATCATGGGTGACTTTAACTTCCTTAATATTGATTGGCACTTGATTAGTTCCAAAGGTTTAGATGGGGCAGAGTTTGTTAAGTGTGTCCAGGATGGATTCCTGTCACAGTATGTTGACAGACCAACTAGGGGGAATGCCATACTAGATCTAGTATTAGATAATGAACTGGGTCAGGTCACAGATCTGTCAGTGGGTGAGCATCTGGGGGACAGTGATCACCGCTCCCTGACCTTTAGCATTATCATGGAAAAGGACAGAATCAGAGAGGACAGGAAAATTTTTAATTGGGGAAGGGCAAATTATGAGGCTATAAGGCTAGAACTTGCGGGTGTGAATTGGGATGATGTTTTTGCAGGGAAATGCACTATGGACATGTGGTTGATGTTTAAGGACCTCTTGCAGGATGTTAGGGATAAATTTGTCCCGGTGAGGAAGATAAAGAATGGTAGGGTGAAGGAACCATGGGTGACAAGTGAAGTGGAAAATCTAGTCAGGTGGAAGAAGACAGCATACATGAGGTTTAGGAAGCAAGGATCAGATGGGTCTATTGAGGAATATAGGATAGCAAGAAAGGAGCTTAAGAAGGGACTGAGTAGAGCAAGAAGGGGGCATGAGAAGGCCTTGGCGAGTAGGGTAAAGGAAAACCCCAAGGCATTCTTCAATTATGTGAAGGACAAAAGGATGACAGGAGTGAAGGTAGGACCGATTAGAAATAAAAGTGGGAAGATGTGCCTGGAGGCTGTGGAAGTGAGTGAGGTCCTCAATGAATACTTCTCTTCAGTATTTACCACTGAGAGGGAACTTGATGACGTTGAGGACAATATGAGTGAGATTGATGTTCTGGAGCATGTTGATATTAAGGGAGAGGAGGTGTTGGAGTTGTTAAAATACATTAGGACGAATTAGTTCCCGGGGCCTGATGGAATATTCCCCAGGCTGCTCCACGAAGCAAGGGAAGAGATTGCAGAACCTCTGGCTAGGATCTTTATGTCCTCGTTGTCCACCGGAATGGTACCGGAGGATTGGAGGGAGGCGAATGTTGTCCCCTTGTTCAAAAAAGGTAGTAGGGATAGTCCAGGTAATTATAGACCAGTGAGCCTTACGTCTGTGGTGGGAAAGCTGTTGGAAAAGATTCTTAGAGATAGGATCTATAGGCATTTAGAGAATCGCGGTCTGATCAGGGACAGTCAGCATGGCTTTGTGAAGGGCAGATCGTGCCTAACAAGCATGATAGAGTTCTTTGAGGAGGTGACCAGGCATATAGATGAGGGTAGTGCAGTGGATGTGATCTACATGGATTTTAGTAAGGCATTTGACAAGGTTCCACACGGTAGGCTTATTCAGAAAGTCAGAAGGCATGGGATCCAGGGAAGTTTGGCCAGGTGGATTCAGAATTGGCTTGCCTGCAGAAGGCAGAGGGTCATGGTGGAGGGAGTACATTCATATTGGAGGGTTGTGACTAATGGTGTCCCACAAGGATCTGTTCTGAGACCTCTACTTTTTGTGATTTTTATTAACGACCTGGATGTGGGGGTAGAAGGGTGGGTTGGCAGGTTTGCAGAATACACAAAGGTTGGTGGTGTTGTAGATAGTGTAGAGGATTATCAAAGATTGCAGAGAGACATTGATAAGATGCAGAAGTGGGCTGAGAAGTGGCAGATGGAGTTCAACCCAGAGAAGTGTGAGGTGGTACACTTTGGAAGGGCAAACTCCAAGGCAAAGTATAAAGTAAATGGCAGGATACTTGGTAATGTGGAGGAGCAGAGGGATATGGGGGTACATGTCCACAGATCCCTGAAAGTTGCCTCACAGGTAGATAGGGTAGTTAAGAAAGCTTATGGGGTGTTAGCTTTCATAAGTCGAGAGACAGAGTTTAAGAGACGCGATGTAATGATGCAGCTCTAGAAAACTCTAGTTCGGCCACACTTGGAGTACTGTGTCCAGTTCTGGTCACCTCAGTATAGGAAGGATGTGAAAGCATTGGAAAGGGTATAGAGGAGATTTACCAGGATGCTGCCTGGTTTAGAGAAAATGGATTCTGATCAGAGATTAAGGGAGCTAGGGCTTTACTCTTTGGAGAGAAGGAGGATGAGACGAGACATGATAGAGGTGTACAAGATATTAAGAGGAATAGACAGAGTGGACAGCCAGCGCCTCTTCCCCAGGGCACCACTGCTCAATACAAGAGGACATGGCTTTAAGTTAAGGGGAGGGAAGTTCAAGGGGGATATTAGAGGAAGGTTTTTCACTCAGAGAGTGGTTGGTGCATGGAATGCACTGCCTGAGTCAGTGGTGGAGGCAGATACACTAGTGAAGTTTAAGAGACTACTAGACAGGTATATGGAGGAATTTAAGGTGGGGGTTATATGGGAGGCAGGGTTTGAGGGTCGGCACAACATTGTGGGCCGAAGGGCCTGTAATGTGCTGTACTACTCTATGTTCTATGTTCTATGAAGAGGGAGTATAATGAAGTTGCCTACCACTTCTAGTTTCTCCCACATAACACCATAAGACATAGGAGCAGAATTAGGCCATCTGTTTCATCGATTCTATTCCGCTATTCAATCATGGCTGATCCTTTTTATTACTCCTCATCAACCCCAGTTCCCGGCCTTCTCCCCATAACCTTTAATGCCACGTCCAATCAAGAACCTATCAATCTCTGCCTTAAACACACCCATCGATACAGCCTCCACAGCTGCATGAGGCAACGTTCCACAAATTCATCACCCTTTGGTTAAAGAAATTTCTCTGCATCTCTGCTTTGAAAGGGCACCCCTCTATCCTGAGGCTGTGCCCTCTTGTCCTAGACTCTCCCACCATGGGATACATCCTTTCCACATCTACTCTGTCTAGGCCTTTCATCTGTCTAGTATATACTCAGGCACTTTACATCTGCAAATGTGGGGCAGAAAATGCACAAGATTCACAACCTCTGAATGAAGAGTTTTCTGCACGAGTTCACAATGACTCGCGTTTTATCCTTAGAACATTGTCTGAGTTTTCACCCTGTAGGTCGAGGAAACAGGATTCCTGTCAATCCCCTTTTACAATGTTAAAATACTTTTCAATGAAGCCACCTCCCATTGACTGTAATGACTCAAGACCATGAATCAAACATGTTCTGTTCCAAACCGTTCAAATCATTCATCCTAAACCAAATTGGTGAATCCACGCTTAGTTTATAAAGGATAAAATCTCAGGGAACCCGCTAACAAGCGACAGGATCACCAGCCTCTCAAATTAGCTGCATGCACACGTGCACACATACACATGCACACACAAATCTGCATCCCTCAAGATTCAAGATCCAAGTTTATTGCTCACATACACATTGAAACATATACTGTAATAAACAATTTGCATTTAACACAACCAACACACGCAAGGCTGTGCTGAGGGCAGCCCGCAAGTGTTGTCACACATACCAGCATGACCACAAGGCTCAGCATAGCAAAAGAGAACACAACAGACATCAAGAAAACAACAGCAAAACAAGCCCTGCTCCTCTCCTCCATCCCACCCACACATACAGAGTCTTCCAACCCCAGGACAGGCCACCTGCTTGGCCTCCAGCAGACTCAGATATGGTCCCACAGATCCGAGAGCTACATAGGTGCTTAATTAAGCAGGATAGTGTATCATTGTCAGCAAAAGCATTTATCTACCTGACTGGGGAATGCAGGAGAGTATAGGGAACAGGGAAAGGCCAGATCTAAAATATGAGTTGGGACACAGAAATAGGAAGTTATCCTTGTCACAGAGAGTAGGTCAGGAGTATGTGAATAAATAACCATCATATTTTGATTAATTTAAAATTATCTCCTACCCTTCCCAACTCCCCCTCAACTGAGAACTGATGGCAGCGATTATTAAAAAGAAACTAATAGATCTTGTTGCTTCCCATGGGATTGGGAATATGCTCTAAGCTGAATAAAACTGGAAATTCTGTTTTTTCCTTGGGTGATGCCTTCAAGCACGATTACCTCAGATCTCCAGATCATGGCTGTCCTCTGATCTGCAACAAATCCCAGAACTCAGGAAGGACTCCTAATGACCATCTCTTAAGAAAGAGGCCAATGGGTAAGGCGCAAAACAGAGTCACCAGGTGGCCACAGTAAAGCACTCAATAAGAAGTCTTTGGATATACATATTTAGTTAGTCTGGCACAACACTGTGGAACAAACGGCCTGTTCCTGTGTTGTAACTATTCTATGTTCTATATCCACTTGACAATTAACTCCAGTCTCCAAACCAAATGGGAAAGGACCATCAGACAATATACAGCGGTACAAGACATAGATGAGGATGCATTTGTGCTTAGTATTGGTCACTCTGCTGTAGAAAAAAATGCCATTAAACTGAATGCAGAGGAAACTTACAAGTATGTTGCTAGGACTCAAAGAGCTGTTACAGAAAGAGGATGAGCAGGTTGGGACTTCTTTTATTGGAAAATAGTAGAATAAGGGGTGATCTCATAAAGATGTATAAACTCATGACGGGTATAGTTAGGGTTAAAGCACACAGTCTGTTTTCCAGGGTTTGGGAATCAAGAACTAGAAGATGAGAGGGGAGAGATTTAATAGGAACCTGATGGGCAACTTTTTCAACCAGTGGTCAAGTTTTCTCCTGTCTTCTCTATGTTTGGGGATGGACGATAAATGCTGGCACTGCCAGGATACTAATAAGTACCCTACTTTTAAACTACTTAAGTAAAATGGTGCTGGAATTAGGGCATCCGTTTTCCAACATCAATCTAAATAATGCCATTTGTTCCTATGTTTCATGTACTGGCCCAAATTCTTGAGGGTACTGCTGATGTATTTGGACCGAGGGTTGGGCATTGCAGCTGAGGCTCCATTGGCCATACACTGATCTGACTGGGGGCTGGAAAACATGGTTGCTTCATGCACTGAACAACTGCACTTAGCACAGGCTCACCCTCCCAATGTAGTGAGGTGTACTTTGTAATAGACACTCAGAGTTCTCTTGCAAGACATAATCAGATAATAAGAGACTTGAGGAGTTAATACTTTTTTCTGTTGAGACCTGATTAATGTGTTTGTGTAAGAAAAAAAACTTTTTGGATTCCATTTTAATGCAGAAATTAAACCAACATTAACCACTGCAAGGTACTACTGCAGAACTTACAGAGTCTCTGTGTGAGGATTTTGCAAGTCCTGCCCTTCTCAGGAAAATCAGATTACATAGACCATAGAACAGTAGAGCACAGCAACAGGCTACTCGACCCACAAGATTGTGCTGAACCAGCTAAAAAGCAATCAATAACACCCAAACACTAATCCCACCTACCTGCACAATGTTCATATCCCTCCATCTTCCACACATTCAGGTGCCAATCTCTTAAACGCCTCTAATGTTTTTGCCTCTACCACCATACCAGGCAGTACATTCCAGGTATCCACGACTCTCTGAGTAAAAAACTTGCCCCTCACATCCCCCTTGAACCTATGCTCTCTCACCTTCATGCATGCCCTCTGGTATAAGACATTTCTACCCTGGGAAACAGATCATCTCTGTCCACTCTACTTATGCCTCTCATAAGCTTGCAAACCTCTTTCAGATCTCCCCTCAGCCTCCGACACTCCAGAAAAACCAACTCAAGTTTATCCAGCCTCTTGTGATAGCACGTGCTCTCTAAATCAGGCAGCATCCTGGTAAACCTCTTCCCCACCCTCTCCAAAGCTTCAACATCCTTCCTATAGTAGGGTGACTAGAACTGTATGCAATTCTCCAGACTTTTATAAAGTTGCAACATAACCTCCTGGCTTTTGAATCCAATGCTTTGACTAATAAAAGCAGGCATTCTATAAGCCTTTTTAAACACCTTATCAACCTGTGTAACCACTTTCAAGGACCTATGATCTTGGATCCCAAGATCTCTCTTCTGGGTTGAGAGAATAGTTGGCTGTTATTCAATAGCAAAGCAGACTTACTGGGCTGAATGGCCTGATTCTGCTCCTATGGTTTTATGGACGGGTGGGGGGGGGGGGGGGGGGGAGAGAGAGAGAGAGAGAGAGGGCAGCTAAGTTAACATTTAGATCAAAGAATTTAATTTTTTATATATATATATTTCATTGTAATTTATAGAATTTCTTTAATTTCACTGTTCTGTCATAACAGATTTCATGGCCTATGCCAGTGATATTAAACCTGATTCTGATTCTGAATGGCCCTCCATCAGAACTGCATTGAAGACGTGACTTTCTGCTGTTAGGGAGGGTGCTCTGCACAGTTGGCTACAAGATCTACTTTGCCACTTTAAAAATTGCATTCTTGTTTCTGAGCTTTTTGGTACGACACAAGGGTGTGCCTCTCTCGCTGTCTTGACATGCAGTCTCACACATGGAACTCCTGATGAGCCAGCCCCTTTGCAAAGAGATGGGAGAGAGGAGAGTGGGGGGTAAGGTGGTGTGGAGAGGGGTGGCGTGGGGTGGGGAAATGGCCTTGCCAGTGCCCAATGCTAAACATACAACAGGAGTCTGGCAGCTTGCTGTGGTTGAACAACCTGAGGCTGGCCAGGGGAGGAAGTAGATTTAAATGGGCTCATTCATCTAGTGTTGTTTTTTTGAAAGAAGTCTCTCTTCCTCCCTCAACATACAAACACATCGCTGACGTGGAGTTTATACTCAGTCTTTAGCATCTGAACTGTCTGCAGCTGATTTTCTCCCATGCCATCCCCCTCCCTACACTCACGCCCACACCCCCACCAACCAAATGCATCACCAATGGATCAGTGAACATCTCCCTCACCACCAGGCTTGACTCCTCCCCGGCATGAGGTCTAAGTTTGGAATATTGGATCTTTGCTACTGCTGATTGAATAAGGTCTTTATCTCTATCCCCTGGCCCAGGCTAAACGGCTTTGTCCAAATACTCCACTTTCCTCCCACATCCCCAAAGGTCGGTAGGTTCAGTTTCTGCTGTAGGTTGCTCCTGGCATGTAGGTGAGGTTAAAATTGAGGTGGAATGGGGTGGAAAAGAGTTGTCAGGAATGTGGGGAGAAAAAAATAGGGCTATTGTAGGGTTTGTAGCAAGTTCAAAGATTCCCAATCCTCTAACTTCCCACTAAATTTTGCTCTACTAAATTGTCTCTCTTTTGCTTTTATGTTATTTCTGACCTCCCTCATCAGCCACTGTTGTGATATCCTGCCTTTAGAATACATTTATCCTGCATCTTCCAAGTTTCTACCAGAAACTCCAGCCAGTACTGTTCTGTCGTCATCCCTGCCAGTCGACTTTGGCCAGCTCTTCTCTCATGCCTCTCTAATTTCCTTTACTCCACTGTAACAATGTAATTCCCTTTAGCTTCTCTCTCTCAAATTGCAGGGTGAATTCTATCGTATCATGACCTCAAAAGGGTTCCTTTACCATACGTTTATTCATCAAATCTGGTTCATTATACAACACCCAATCCAGAATAGCCTTTCTCTTGTAATCACAAACTGCCCTAAAAAGCCATGCCTAAAATTCTCACTCTTGGAATTTAGCACCAAATTGGATTTTCCCAATTCTCCTGCATATTCAAATCCCCCATGACGGTAGCCCAATCGAATCGTAAGGGGAGGAAACACACAGGTCCGAGTGAAAGATTTAAAAAGGAGCATTTGCGGGTTTACGGCTTTTTCCAGCAGCACAATTGAATTGTGCTTCATTTGCAAGGGCAAATACAAATAATGAAGGAACAAGTTTCTAGTAAGTTTCTTCCTCATCTTCATTCTTTGTATGTTAATGCATAGTTAGTGCAGTCAGAGTGGCTCCAGGGGTTTTGTTGCGTTCTTTATTTGAGATGTGTGAATTCTGGGAGACCTCCAGCCTCCTGGATAACCACATCTCCATCAGGTGCACGAAGCTGTAGCTCTTCAGTGAACATTTTAAAGAACTGGAGCTGCAGCTTAATACAGTAAACAGAGGAAGTGATAGATAGGAACTACAGGGAGGTAGTCACCACGAAGTTACAGGAAACACGTACCAGGGCAACTGTCAGAAGAGGGAAAGGAAATGGGCAGCCAGTGCAGAGTACACCTATGGCCACTCCCCTCAATAATAAGTATGTTGCTTTGGATACTGTTGGGAGAGGAAGACCTATCGGGACGAGCCACAATGACCGGGACTCTGGCACTGTGGCTCAGGAGGGAAGGGGGAAGAAGACTGCAGTAACGATAGGGGATTCCATAGTTAGAGGAGTAGACACGAAATTCTGTAGATGTGAAAGAGACACCCAGATGGTATGTTGCCAGGTGCCAGGGTCAGCAACGTCTCGGATTGGGTACACAGCATTCTGAAATCGGAAGGGGAGCAGCCAGAAGTCTTGGTACGTATTTGCACCAACGACATAGTAGAAAAGGAAGGAGGTCCTGAAGAGAGAATTTAGGGAGCTAGGTAGAAAGCTGAGAAGCAGGCTGCCAGAAAAAGATGCTGCCTGGCCTGCTGAGTTCCTCCAGCATTTTGTGTGTGTCGCCAGGAAAAGCCAACAGCTCATGAACACTTCTTTTTAAATCTCTCGCCCTGACCTGTGTGTAGCCTCCTCTCATGATTCCATTGGGATGCCATCATGGGGAATTTCACTATGCGGGTAGATTGGGGAAATCAGGTTGGTGCTGGATCCCAAGACAGAAAATTTATAAAATGCCTATAAGAAGGCTTTTTAGAGCAGCTTGTGATTGAACCCACTTAGGGAAAGGCTATTTTGGATTAGGTGTTATGTAATCAACCAGATTTGATTAGAAAGTTTAAGATAAAAGAACCCTAAAGAGACAAGTGATCATAAAATGATAGATCTCACCTTGCAATTTGAGAGAGAAAAGCTAAAATCAGCTGTTTTGGTACTATAGTAGAGTGAAGGGAATTATAGAGATATGAGAGAGGAGCTGGCCAATGCTGATTGGTAGAAAATACTATCAGAGATGATGGTAGAACAGCAGTGGCTGGAATTTCTGGGAGAAATTCGGAAGGCGCAGGATAGATGCATCCCAAAGAAGATGAAGAATTCTAAAGGTAGGCTAGTGTAACCGTGGCTGATGAGGAAAGACAAAAACAACAAAAAAGCAAAAGAGGGGTCATATAATAGAGCAAAAATCAGTGGGAAGTTAGAGGATTGGGAAGCTTTAAAAAACCAACAGAAGGCAACTAAGAAACCTATAAGGTGGAATATGAAAGTAAGTTAGCCAGTACATGAAAGAAGATACCAAAGGTTTACTCAGATGTATAAAGGGTAAAAGAGAGGCAAGAGTAGACATCAGACCACAGGAAAATGACACTGGAGAGATAGCAATGTGGGACTAGGAAATGGCAGACAAACTAATTAAGTATTTTACATCTATCTTCATTGTGGAAGATGCTAGCATTGGCCGGAAGTACAATTGTTTTACCAGGGAGAAGGTACTTGTGAAGTTTAAAGATCTGAAGGTAGATAAGTCACCTGGACCAGATGGACTACACCCCAGGGTTCTGAAAGAGGTAGCTGAAAAGATTGTGGAGGCATTAGTAATGATCTTTAAAGAATCACTAGATTTTTATATGGTTCTGGAGGAATAGAGAATTGCAAATACCACTCCACTCTTTGAGAAGGGAGGGAGGAAGAAGAAAGAAAATTTTAGCCCAGTTACCCTGACCTCAGTGGTTGGAAAGGATGTTGGAATCTATTAGTAAGAATGAGGTTTTGTGGTACTCGAAGGCAAATGATAAAATAGACCAAAGTCAGCATTGTTTCCTTAAGAGAAAATCCTGCCTGACAAATCTGTTAGAACTCCTTGAAGAAATATCAAGCAAGATGGACAGTGTATGATCATGCACTTAGGAAGAATGAACAACAGTGTGAACTATTCTCTAAACAGACAGAAAATTCAAATATCTGAGGTACAAGGGGTTTTGGGAGTTCTTTTGCAGGAAATCTAGGAATAGGTGCACAGTCTCAGAATAGAGATGCCCATGTAGAACAGAGTTGAGGAGGAAATTATGCAGCCAGAGTGTGATGAACCTGTGGAATTCATTGCCATGGGTATCTGTGAAGGCCATGTCATTGGTTATATTTAAGGTGGAAGTATAGTCAGTGTGTGAAAGGTTACAGTACAGTGCAGGCAGGAGAATGTGGTTGAGAGGGAAAATGGATCAGCCATGATGAAACTACAGAGAAGAGTCAATTGGCTGAATGGCCTAATTCTTTTCCTATCACTTATGGTCTTATGATTATAGTAACATTGTTCTTTTTGACATGTGTTTTCAATCTCCTGCTCAAATTTGTAGCCCACATCCAAGCTGCTGTTCAGAGGTCTTTTTACCCTTGCAGTTTCTTAACTCTACCTACAAGGATTCTACATCTTCCAAACCTATGTCAACTCTTTCTAAGGATTTTATTTTATTTTTTATCAACAGAGCTGCTTTCCCACAACATCATACCTATCAATCTTTAACTGCACTACAAGATCATCTACCTTATTCTGTGTATTGTGTGCATCCAAATATAACACTTTTAGACCTGTATCGTCACCCTTTTAGATTTTGGCCCACCTTAACCTACTCATCCCACTGAATGCAATTTTTCCCTATCATCCATCTGTCTTTCCTGACAGTCTCACTGCACTCTGCATCTAGTCCTAAGCCCTATCATGTTGGTTCCCAACCCCCTGCTAAATCAAGGTAAAGCTCTAGCAAACCTGCCCACAAATATATTGGACCCCTCGGTGTAAAGGTCAGATCGTTGGGATCGCTTCTCTAGGAAAGATCCCAATGATCCAGAAAGCTGAAGCTCTGCCCCCTGCACCAGTTCCTCAGCCTTGCATTCACCTGCCAAATCATCCTGTTCTGACCCTCTCTGGCACATGGCACGTGCAGTAATCCAGAGATCACTACCTTGGAGGTCCTGCTTTTCAGCTTTGCATCTTACTCCCTAAATTCTCTCTTTAGGACCTTCTTCCTTTTCCTACCTATGTTATTGATGCCAATATGTATCAAACTTCTGTCTGTACACCCACCCCTTTAGGATGCTGTGGACCCATTCTGCGACAACCCTGATGCTGGCACCTGGTAGGCAATATACCTTCTGAGTGTCTCTTTCACATCCACAGAATCTTGTGTCTACTCCTCTGTATTCCCTGCACCATTCCCTGCACATTCAAATGGCTATCTAAAAGCTTTGTGAATGCCTCTATTATCTGCCTCCATCTTCAACCCAGGCAGCACTTTCCAGGCACACAGTGTAAAAAAATTGCACATCTCTTTTGATTAATGGTCCAACGGTCAAGAAGGCAGGCCAGCAGGTGTTGTGGAACACTGAGAGCACGACAAGACATTTAAACATCCTGGTCATCCACTGCAAGAGGTGGTGATCTCTTTAAACTCACCTGGCAGAAGGCAAAGGCAAAGGCAAACCACTGCTGTAACTTGCTGAATATATGATTTCCCAATATGTCAGAGCGGTGTGGAGGGAAATCGTCCGCCAACTGGAAATTCCAGATGCGACCTAACAACGACTCTTCTGTATGGAAACCCCTATCAGTACTGCAATCCTCTTCTCCCCCCTTCCCTTTGGAGCCACAGTGCCAGACCCAGTGCCAGAGGCCCGGTTGCTGTGGCTCCCCTGGTAGGTAATTCGTGCATCTGGAGGTCCCAGCTGAGAGCTGAACCGCTCCTATTTGAGCAGATTTAGGAAACAGATATCATGAAGAAGAGTGTTAAGAATGGGTGGGTCAATGCATCTCCTTAACAATAAAAATTAATTATTTTTCCCATCACCAGCAAGTCTCGGGGTTGATATCAACAGTTAAAGTCCAAAGATCAAAGACCGAAGTCAGCGGGTCTGAAAGTCTGGGCCCGATGGCCAAAGCTCTGAGTATGTGAGTCTGTGAGTCCACTGGGGAGGTTAGAGGCTCGATGTCTGCGAATTGGTAAGTCCACTGGAGGTCGAATGCTCGAAGACAGCCTGCCTTGGGATTGGAGACCTCTCTGTATGTGTGCATTGGCAGGTGGGTAGATAGGAGGGAGGAAATGGGCTTGTTCCACTCCTGTTGTTTGTGTTCTGCTGAATATTGTGGGCATGCTATGTTGGCACTAGAATGTGTAGCAATGCTTGCAGGCTGTCCCCAGCACATCATCAAATTGTGTTGGTTGTTGATGCAACAACTGTATTTCACTGCATGGTTCAATGTACGTGTGACAAATAAGTGAATTGGAATCTAACCCCAAATCCATGTACAAATCATAATCCACGACAGATAAAATCAAACTGATTTAATTCTGCGTTTAATGTTGAACACTTCAGTCACACCAGTACGTGACTCTGTGGTCAGCCGGGTCAGCCCATCACTGTCAAGCATGCCAATTGCTGACCGCCCTATTGCTTTGATCTTGCCCCTCCCCTCTTCACCGATCACCAGTATTCCTACTCCTGCTGCCGCCGGTGTGCATGGCTCAATTACTGTGGTGAACTACATATACCTGTCTGGACACGCCCCCTGCTGACTGCTCCTGTGGCTCCTCCCACAGACCCCTGTATAAAGGTGATGGAGGTCTGAGCCCGGCCTCTCTGTCTCCAGGATGTAGTATGGTGGTCAATCACTGCTTGTTCCTTCTTCCAGTCAATAAAAGCCGATACCTCGCCTTTACGTCGCAGAGTGAGTTATTGATAGTGCATCAATTACCATCCACGTCCCAGGAGAGGGCCACCCAGCTGACTCGGATTGAGCCATTTTTAAAGCATTTCTCCTTCCTTCCTGGTGCCAAATTAAAAAGAAGCCATTGTGTGTTCACCAGTGTCAGTCTCAGCACCTGCCCACACAGCAGCCACTGGTCGCCTTACAACAGGGTAGTTCTTTGGTGCTTCAGGAGTTGAGTTTGTCCCTCAGCCAAGATGACACAGTCTCATTAAGATGCTTTAATAGTACATTCATGTACCAT
Source organism: Hemitrygon akajei (assembly GCF_048418815.1). Classification (NCBI taxonomy): domain Eukaryota; kingdom Metazoa; phylum Chordata; class Chondrichthyes; order Myliobatiformes; family Dasyatidae; genus Hemitrygon; species Hemitrygon akajei. The sequence continues at coordinate 59,671,890 of NC_133139.1, read as the reverse complement.
GATACCAGCATTGTAAATCATATGGGGGCCACTGTTCTTGCTTTTATGGCTGCAGTCTTGGCTTTAGAAAGCCTCTACAAGTTGGTAATTATGGTGGCATTTGTGTGGCAGAGCACTCTACTGTGACAGGTAACCCTTCAGCTGAGAAACATACTTTCTATGATGCTTGGGAACCATGGGCCACCCCAAGACGCAGCACATCTATAGAGCACATTTATATTGCAATGCAGTCACTGTTTTCTCGTTGAAAGATGAATGGCCATGCTGTGCATGCACAGATCCCACAATCTGTGGATTATTTATAGAACATAGAACAGTGCAGCACATGAAGGCCCTTTGGCTCATGATGTGCTGAAATAATTAAACAATTTTTTTAAATGCCTGATTAAATTAATCCCTTTGGTCTGCATAACGTCCATATCCCACCATTCTCTGCACTTTCAAGTGGCTATCTAAAAGCTTCGTAAATGCCTCTATTATCTGCCTCCATCTTCAACCCAGGCAGCACTTTCCAGGCACCCAGCACTCTCTGAGTAAAAAAATTGCACATCTCTTTTGAACTTGCCCCCTCCCACCTTAGTATTAGAGAGTTCAACCTTGGCAAAAAAAAACTCACTGTTTATCAAGGCCTTTTATAATCTTATAAACTTCTATTAGGTCTTTCCTCAGCCTTTCCCACTCCAAAGAAACCACCCAAGTTTATCCAACCTCTCCTTATAGTTAGCAGTTAGTGCAATGTCATCATAATTTAGGGCATTCCTTAGTTCAGAGTTTGTACGTGTTTCCTCCCACAGTCTAAGATGTACTGGTTAGTAGGTTAATTGTTCATTGTAAATTGTCCTGTGATTAGGGAAAGGGTAAATAGGTACGTTGCTGGGCAATGCTGCTCACTGGGCTGGAAAGGCCTGTTTCAAGCTCTAAATAAATAAAACATCTTCTGCACCCTCTGCAAAGCCTCCACATCCAATTATATTTGACTCCACCGCCCCAGACAACACACTTCAAGCACCCAAGCATCAGGCAGTAATTCTGATATTATATTGCTGATTGGTCAATGGGTAAATTGGTTTATTATTGTCACATGTACTAAGGTACAGTGAAAAATTTATCTCACGTCCATACAGATCAATTTATTCCAATTCTGCACTGAGGTAGCTCAAGGTAAACAACAAAAGAATGCAATTTCAGTTGCAGAGACACACAATCATAATGAAGTATATTGTGAGGTCAAGTCCCCTTTACAGTACTATTTTAATAGTCTTATTTCAAGTGGAGTAGAAGATGTTGTTGAACCAGGTGGTATATGCTTTCAGGCTTTTGTATCTTCTGCCCCAATAGATAAAGCAGAGCATTTTTTAAAATTTTATTTAGAAATAGTAGTATGCCCTTCCGGCCCAACAAGCCCATGCCACACAATTACGCTCATCTGATCAATTAACCTACTAACCCATACATCCCTGGAATGTGGAAGGAAACCGGAGAACCCAGAGGTAATGGGAGAAAGTACAAATTCCTTACAGACGGCAGTGGGAAATGAACCCATGTTGTTGATGCTGTAATAGCATTATGATAACAACTACACTACCATGACACCCCGATGTATACCAGAATATTTATTCTTTATAGTTTAAACTAATACTAACAGCATGAAATATGGAGTCCTTGACAGTGAGTCTGTCTGTAGATTGTGGGGTCATTTCAGAGTCAAAGTGAGTAAAGTTATCAACACACACCTATCAAGCAGTGAGTTCTATACTCACACCACATTCTGGATGAAAACATTTTCCTCTCCCTTCTCTAATCCTTTTATAAGTACTTTAAATCTCTCTTCTCTGGTTTTTGATTTCTCTGCTAAGAGAGATAGATCCATCCTACCTACTCTGTCTAGCCCCTGGATAATTTTATACACCTCAATAAAGCCTCCTCCATTCCAAAGTAAATTTACTTGCACAATCATGGTATGAGGTGGGTTTAGGTTGCGGAAGATCTTTCTGATCAGCACAATGGGCTGAATGGCCTCACCTGCCGTGCAGCCTTTATGGCTGCAGCCTCACACATCACCACAAAGTCTTTAATGTTTGTTGGAAAGTTTTTGAAAAATTACTTAGTAACAAGTACTTTCTCCACCTCGCAACACAACCAACTTAAGCTTTTCTATTGAAATTATGACCCTAGAGATATAAACTTACAATATTTACTCTGAATATTTAATTTACATTGAATAAACTGCATCCTTCTGAACCCATGGGCGATGAGGAAGATATCTCCAGATTGCCAAATTACTTGGTTCTCCACTAAACTCCTCTAAAATCACTTGTGATTGGTTAGAACTAACAAGGTGTCCAACCTGTGAATCATTGGCCAGATATCTCCTGAGAATCAGAATAATTTTCTACTCAGGACAGGGAACTCGGCTCCATTGAAGTAAACATTTGGTTTTTCAAAATTACTTCCAGAGAAAGAAGCAGGGGAACTTTGTGAGAAGTGACTCTTAGGAATCCCCGGCCTTCATTAGGACAGGCCTATATCAAGCAATCCCAATGAAGAGTTTTGGCTCAAAACACTGACTGTTTATTTATTTCCCTTTGTAGATGCTGCCTGACCTGCTATGTTCCTCGAGCATTTTGTGTGTGTGTTGCTCTGATTTCCAACATCTGCAGAATCTCTAGTGTCTATGATGAACAGTCATTTTCTTTTTGATAGTTGCTAATTAACTTCTTACCTCAATTTTACTGAGTTATTATAAACATGAGCGATTCCACAATTGCTGGTAACCTTGAACAACACACACAAAAAGTCATATAATTCTGGGGCAAAACGCACAAAATGCTAGAGGAACTCAACAGGACAGGCAGCAACTATAGAAAAGAGTAAACATTTGACTTTTCAGGCTGAGACCCTTCATATAATTCTGGCTTGTGTCCCTTTTGTTTCCAGTCCAGATGAAGTTTCAGCTTGAATATCGACTGTTTATTCCCCTCTATAGGTGCTACCTAACCTGAGTTCCTCCAGCAATTTCAGTGCCTCTTGTGCTTATCAGTACAGACACACTCTGTTGTAACACCATTTCTTAAATAGTTTTGTGGAAGTTCTCCTTGATCATGCATATAGTCATCACTTTCTGCAAGGCAGCGGGTAAGTCTCAGTACCTGAAGGGTTAATAACATCTATTCCAAAGCGGTGTTGGGTAGGCAGGCCCCTGACGATAGAATTGGGTACTGCCAGATTCACAGTGGAGTGAACAGGAGGAAGGATTTGACTGGGTTGGCAAAGAGTTAATGCTTTAGGGGAAAAAAAATATATATAGAAAGGGCCTACTGGAAGTGATTCAAGTGCTAGACTTCTTCAGCCCTGCATGACAATATGTGCGCAGACATTCCAGAGCCCTCTGCAAGGGCTGACAAAGAGCCTGGGCTCCTAGCAATACAGCACAGTCAAGTATGCGCAAAGACTTCCAAATGCTGCTTTACTTTCTCACTCGCTCTTTCACATGCATGCAGAAACAAAAACAAAAAAACCAAGAGCAGCCTTAGACATCTGTTGAATCTTAATTGCTTCGCTGCTGAGCTTTTATTTGCTAGCCCCCCCACCCTGCCACCTCAATGTTTTCTTTAATTTGTGTAAGTGTATGTGTATGCGTGCTGTGCATGTATGTGTGCTTTTCTCTGTGTGTGTGTGTGTGTGTGTGTGTGTGCGCGCGCGTGTGTGTGTGTGTGTGCGTGTGTGTGTGTGTGTGTGCGTGTGTGTTCATGTCATGTGCATGTCTTTAAGCTTGTGTGTGTGCTTGTGTTTGTGTATGTGCATGTTTGCGGTGTGTGCGTATGTGTGTGTGTGTTTCATTGCATGCGTGTCTGTGTGTGTGTCTGTGTCTGCATTTGTATGTCTGTAAGTACTTTGTACACATCCATTGTTTGTAAGTTTTAACTAGTCCTGGTTTGAGTGAGCTTGCTCTGGCTCTTGAGCACGTGGTGCAGAGTGTTTCTTTATGGTAAGCTTTCCCTACTCCTTTTGTCTGTTCCCTAGCTCATTGTGGAAGTGCTGCTTCACCCCTTGCACACCCACTCTCAGCCGACTGCAGACTCCCTCCCCGACACCCCACTTCCATCACACCATAACTGAGTGTCAGAGACGTCTTTGCCTGTTCCAGAGTTAGGGAGAAAGAGGGGCCGAATAGCCTGCCATCTCTAGAGGAGGGAGGGATCTGCTGAGCATTTACAGGGTGTTCCATTCCTGGAAGCCTTGCTCGATATTAACACAACTTTTTTTCTCCCGCTCTGAAACACAGTCTGCCTTTTGACAATAAAACCTGCTTGATCAGAGAGAGCTCTGAAGAAATTTTGAAATATCACTCTTCAAGCTCAAGGCAAGCTATTGTTGCTGTCCCCAGGTTCCCTTGATGTACCTTCCTGAATTGCACTACATTTCAAGTTTACTTTGTCTGGTGCAGTCACCCTCTGTATAGTAGCGGCTGCACCCATTTTAACCCCTTCTGCCCGGCTGCGTGCTGCACCCTCTGGTGAATTTGCTGAGGCCAGGCTCAACCATTTTTTTCTTTTGGAAACTCTCCATCTTGGCGCTGCACCCATATTCAAATATTCCTCCTGCCGCAGGACTGTTTGCTGTTGAGGTGCCATCCAACTTCTAAGAACATCAGGGCAGTTAAGGTGATCGGTACCGTACATCATGTGCAAAGAGGTGAGAGAGCTTGTTAGGTCCTGCCCAGGCACCTATTCATAGTTGCGTAGCTCTGACTCTGAACTTAAGGCAAAGCCTCCTTATGTTGGTGGAAGGCTGCAATGATAGGTGTTCATTAATTTCTTATCTCAACTTTACCAGTTGATCTAACAACTATTTAATTATTTATTTTAAACTCAGGGCATCAGCAGATTCACGATTCGAGATTGTTTAATGTCATTTCCATTACACAAGTGTACAGGTGAACAAACTAATTGTTACTCCAGATCCAAAGCAACGTAAAAATAAGATAAAGAGCACAATAATAAAAAACCTCAATAAATATACTGTAAAAACATAAGCTAGCTGATATACATAGACTGATTGCACATAAAATGATGCTAGGCACAGGATTGCCTGTACGTCAGCTGACTCTGACAAGAAATGATAAAGTAGTGGGAGTTGGGGATGTGGAGGGTGAAGGTTTTGATCATTCTTACTGCTTGTGGGAAGTAGTAGTTTTTGAATCTGGTGGTCCTGGTGTGGATGCTACATAGACTTCTCCCTAATGGGAGTGGGACAAACAGTTCATGAGAAGGGTGACTGGGATCCTTCATGATATTCCTGACCCTTTTCCAACACCATTCTGCATATATGTTGGACATTTTGAGCAACATATATAAAATGCTGAGGAACTCAGCAGATCATGCAGATCTATAGAGGGAAGTGTACAGTCGACATTTTGCACTGAGACCCCCAACACCGAGGTTGTGCTGGCTGTTAACACAAACAGCATATTTCACTGTATGTTTCAATGTACAGTTTGTGTGATAAATAAATGAATCAGAATCAGGAGTGGAAAGAGAACTTCCTGTCCAATCCTGACGAAAGGCGTTGGCCTGAAAACATCAAGTGTTTATCTGATTGCCTCCAGCATTATGTGTATGGTGTCTTCGATTCCCAGCTTCTGCAGAATTTTTTGTGTTCTAAACCATCCATCCAGGTGAGGCAACACTTCACCTATGTGTTTGTCAGGGTCGTCATCTGCATTCAGTTCTCCTGTTGTGATCTTTCCTTCTCAGTGGATTGAGGGAATCTTTGTTTTTGCTCTGCCCACCAGGGGGGCTCTTCCAAGTAACCAGCATGTTTAAAGTGTAGAAGGGTGTGTGAAATTTTATAATCTTATAAAGTAAACTTCAACATTTTATAGCGAGTAAAGTATTTTTTTGAAATGTGGTCATTGTTGTGTATGAAATGCAGCAGCCAAATTGTGCACAGCTAGCCTCCATAAAAAAGCAGCTTGTGAATGACTAGATACTTAGTTTGCTGGGATTTCCATTACGATTCATAGAGCTATACAGCATGACAAGGGCGCCCAACTGAGCTTGTCACATTTTCCCACATTTGGCCGACATCTCCCCAAACCTTTCCTATCAAGTTCAAGTTTATTGTCATTCAACCATATACAGTCATACCATCAAACAAAACAATGTTCCTCCAGACCATGGTTCACAACACAGTACATATACCTCACACACAACACACAAGTAATATTACCACAAATAAATTAACAAATAATAAAATATATTCCAGAAGACTGACATCTGACATGAGGTGCATTTAAGTCAAAATGTAAACCATAAACACTACTTCACTTCATAAGTGTTGAGGCCTGGGGGGTGGCAGGGAGTTCAGTTGTCTCATGGCCTGGAGGAAGAAGCTGTTCGATCTAACAGCCTCTCAATTTAACTGTCCAAAGCCCTTTTAAGTGTTGTTCTTGCCTCTACCAGCTCGTTCTATATACTTTGGTAATATTCTGCTGCAGACATCAGTGTAGACTGGGATCAAACCTGGGGCTGTGAAGAATTTGTGCTAATGGCTGGGCCAATATTTTCAGAGGAATCTAGATATCATAGAAAAATAGAAAACCTGCAGCACAATACAGGCCCTTCAGCCACAAAGTTGTGCCGAACATGTCCCTACCTTAGAAATTCCTAGACTTCCCCATAGCCCTCTATTTTTCGAAGTTCCATGTACCTATCAAAATGTCTCTTAAAAGACCCTATCATATCCGCCTCCACCACCGTTGCCCATTCCACACACTCACCACTCTCTGAGTAAAAAACTTACCTCTGACATCTCTGTACCTACTCCCCAGCACTTCAAACCTATGTCGTCTTGTGGCAACCATTTCAGCCCTGGGAAAAAGCCTCTGACTATCCACACGATCAATGCCTCTCATCATCTTATACACCTCTATCAGGTCACCTCTCATCCTCCGTCACTCCAAGGAGAAAAGGCTGAATTCACTCAACCTGTTTTCATAATGCATGCTCCCCAATCCAGGCAACATCCTTATAAATCTCCTCTGCACCCTTTCTATGGCTTCCACATCCTTTCTGTAGTGAGACAACCAGAACTGAGCACAGTACTCCAAGTGGGGTCTGACCAGGGTCCTAGACAGCTGCAACATTACTTCTCGGCTTGTACACAAGGTGGATAGGATGAAGGAAATACCTGTGATAGGGTGAGGCTGGGATAAGCTTGGAATGTCAAAGGGACATAAATGCAACATAAGGCCATTGGATGTGCAATTTGGTCAGCATGGAACTGTTGAGCTGAGGGCCTGTTTCTGTGCTGTATGACTCTATGGCTATTCAAATATGACCCACGCTTAACTCTCTCCACAGATGCTGCTGGTCTCGGCTTGGAACATCGACAGCGCTTCTCCCTATTGGTGCTGCCTGGCCTGCTGTGTTCTACCAGCATTTTGTGTGTGTTGTTACTTAGATAATTTTCTGTTTTTGTTTCAGATTACCAAGATCTGCACTGTGGGACATACACTCAGTGGCCACTTTATTAGGTACACCCATACACCAGCTCATTAATGCAAATATCTAATCAGCCAATTGTGTGACACCAACTCAGTGCACTAAAGCATGGAACAGCAGGAATTGGAGGTTGAATGAGAACTATCTGCACTTCTAGCCATCCAGGAGACAGTTCAATGGACTGTCCTGAGGCACCAAACAATCAATCCCCGTTCCAATGAAATAATATCACTTGGATCCATTTCAGTGAAACTCCCAAAGGTGTGAGATCACCCAATCATGTGACAGACAGTCACCTTTCCAGATTGTCCTCTATCTGACAGATCCAAAACTCATACAAGAATCTCGTAGTCTCGGCCTTGAAGGGTCTAAGTATCCTATGATCCACCATGCTCCGGAATAGGGAACTCTAAATTTATATGGAGAAAATTGTATCCTGCTAATCCCCAAATGCATGTGGTTTAATATTAAAGTAGAGAACCTTTATCCTTAATTCTCCTGCCAGAGAGGACAGCTCCCTCCAAAGAAAATTAGTCTACAGAAGACCATTCAACCTTCAAGCTTGTTCAATGATTCAACTAGATTTTGCCTGATCTTGTACCTCTATCAATCTCTCTACTGAATGACGGGTCTCAGTTTGATTCCCATTTTACTAAATTTCAACTATTTTGTCCTTTCAAATTCTTTTATATTTTATATAGCCCATCCAATGTCACACCTCAGACCTCACTCTGAAACAAGCTCAAGATACAGTCCTGATGAAGTGTTTCAGTCTGAAATGTCAACTGTTAGCTCCCTTCCATAAATGCTGCCTGACTTGATGAGTTCCTGCAACATTTTGTGTGTGTTGCTCAAGTAAAGCTTGTATTTCTCAGCTTTACAGAATGAAACATGTTTAGCTTTTTAAATTTACCAAGGTTCCAGCTCAGGAACCTGATGGGAGATGCCTCAGGTCTAATCCATCATCCTGGTCAGATATTCCCAGAAAGAGAAACGGCAGAATGATTCATGGAGTATTATGAAAATCTTTTCAGAATGTAAGATAATTTGCCATGAAGAATTTAGTCGAAGCAACTTCACTGAATATCCTCCAAGGCAGAGATATTTAATCCCAGTGGAGTAAATCCCTTGTCTCTCATGGACAAGATCCTTTCAAGACCACCGTTCCACCTTAAGCATTTTAAAAAATATGTGCTTGAGATATGGATATCGCTGGCAACAATTATCCCAACAATAATCAACCATTATTTGGTTGTTCTTTTTATGAACAGTTGATGTAAAGCAGAGCTCTGACCTTCAGCTGGATCCAGTGGAGATATACATTGAAACTGCCGCTGTCCACTTTAGTTGGTCAAATGCTGAAGGACTTATCACATAACACATGTGAGGTGTTGCACTTTGGGAAGACATACCAGGGAAGGGCTTACATTTTCCAGCATCTGTAGAATCTCTTGTGTTTAAACTGATCCTTAAAATCTTTATCTTTAAAGTACAAACGTACATCTATGAATCAATTATTCATTCTTCTAGGTGTTTGTCCAACAACCTTTCAATGGTGGCACTCAACCATGTATGGCCGAATGCAATATCAAAGTAAAGAGACTCCCTTCTCTCTGAAAAGACTTTGTATCCACCCATGACGGTACTCTCACTGACCTAATTCTGTCATTTGCCATTCGAACCTGCCACTACCCAGTACCTGTAGGAACTCCCATTGTTACCTCAGCCTCCGTCACACCAGCTCCATTTACGTTTCAGCTGGCCCTTTAGAGTTTGTGGTTTGCATACCATGCCTCTTAGTGAAAGTAATGGGGAGAACAGAAGTGCTGTGGCCTGACAGTGGGATTCCCTGTACTGCAGTGAGCAGTCTCTACACAGTCCCTTTCAAATTTTTAAGACCAAGAGGGGCAGACAGAGCTAGCACAGGACAAGTGCCTTTCAAAAATGTCTACATGCACTAAAGCATAGAGCCTTAAGTTGTGTTAGTGCATAGAAAGATTCCACCAACCTTGAGGTTTTGGCTCAGAGAAGAATATTAAGAATCCGATCCAGTAAGATCCCCTGCTACTCTTATTATATGATACTTGTTATATACTAATTAAAATGCTTAAGCTGTTCTGGAAATGTACCTTTCAACAACATTATCTCTTAACTTGATTTAAAATTAAACCCTTCTTATCATTAAAATTGAAAAATAGAGTGAGGCACTAGTTCAGTCAACCTATCCTCGTAAGACATGCTTTCCAATCCTGGCAGCATCCTGGTAAATCTCTTCTGCACCCTCTCTAAAGCTTCCGCATTCTTCCTATAATGAGGCAACCAGAACTGAACACAACACTCTAAGTGTGGTCCAAACAGAGCTTTACAGAGATGCAACATTACCACATGACTCTTTAACTCAGTCCCCACAGCTATTGAAGACCTAACACACCTTACATCTTCTTAACCACTCTATCAACTTATGCAGCAACTAGACATGGACTACAAGATCCTTCTGTTCCTCCACACTGCTAAAAATCCTGCCATTAACCCTGTATTCTGCAGAGGTGGTTGAGAGAAGAATATTGACCTAGTAAGATACCCTAATATACTCATTATAAGTTTCATGCTATATTTCAGATCCAATGCTTAGGCTACTCATGAAATGCAACTTTCAACATCCAGCTTGATTTAAAATGAAAGCCTTCTTGTCATTAAAACCGAACAATGGGCCTGTGATAGGACACATTCACTTGCATGGTCAAAGCCACTCCACTCATCTTGGCCTACTGCTGTTCCTAATCTGTTCACTCAGGTGAACTTATCTCAAACTAGCATATCTCCACTTTGTCAGGTTTTGTTCTTTTACTGTAAAAAGAAGCAACTTTGGGGAAGCTACATTGTAAGTTTTCAAAAGTAAGGACTCCAAATACATGCACAGGGCACATTCTCTAGACTAGAAATAATAAAGGTGCTTTGATGAGGTGCTTGAAATGGAAACTTTACTGTTAAGAGTATTAAAGTCCAGGAGCAGAGGCTTCAAGATAAGAACCAGAGGCATAAAAGGTGACAGGACATTCAAGGAAACATTCTCAGAATGGAGAATGGCTAGGTGCTGTGTAGAACAGTGCCAGATCAATAATTAATTAAAAAACAAACAAGCAAGAAAAGAAGAGAAAATGTGCTATGCAAAGTCAAGTCCCTGGGTAAGAAGCCTTAAAAAGGGTCAGTCTGTTTCTTTGTGTGATAAACTGCTCCATCCAACTCCAGTTCTCAACCAGATTTAAACCGAATAGCTTCTGTGGAAGGGAATAATCATTCAATCTTGTTGCAGCAACTCCATGCATAAAAGCATGCAGACGTGGCCAAGAGGCTCAGTTATTGTTCAGACCTAACATCAGAATGGGAAAGAAATGTGATCTAAGTGACTTTGGAATGATTTTTGGTGCCTGATGGAGTGATTTGATGATCTCAGACACTGCTGATCTCCTGGGATTTTCATGCACAACAGTTTCTAGAATTTACAGAGAATGGTTTGAAAAACAGAAAACATCCTGTGAGCCGCAGTTCTCTAGGTAAATTGCCTTGTTAATGAGAGAGGTCAGAGGAGAATGGCTAGACCAGTTCAAGCTGACAGAGTGAGAATAACTCAACCACATGTGACAACAGTAGTGTGCAAAAGAGCATCGATGAATGTGCAACACATTGTACCGCGAAGTCAATGGATTGCAGCAGTGAAGACCACATTGGGTTCCACTCTTGTGATCACTTTATTTGGTATAGGGGGTACCTAATAAAGTGGCCTTTGTGCACTGCAAGTCCTATGAAGTAGCCCAAAGCACACAGAGCTGGAATCAGGCTTCAAACTGGGCATGTTTCCCAGCTTCAGTAGATTTTATCACAGGGAAGTGGTCCCAGAGGTGGGAAGGAGGGCTGAGTCCTGTTCACTGAAGTGGAGGGGGAGGGTTTGCAAATTTTCTCTGTTGGAACACAATGGAGTGGCACTAGTCCGTCACTCTCCTCAGTTCATCTCCCCACCTCACTGACGACAAAGAATTGGGAGATGTGTTCAGTAAAAGAGGCTGGCTGGAAGAAGTGCTTCAATCCCAAACACTAAAGAATGGGAGCGTGATGATAGGAAGGGTGTGGGGACTTCTCAGTAAGCCCCAATTAAATATTAACTGCTATTTTGACTTGACTGCGAGCTATTTCCTGCATTTTGATTTTTTTATTTAATATATTCCTTGTGCTACTTTTTGTAAATTATACAAATAGGGATTCTAGCTCTTTGCTAACAGCTTCCAGCTGTTACATTCCTCCTGCTGCCATCGCCTCCATTTTGTTCTCCCTGTTCCTGAATCGCGGTTACCAGATTCTACTGTGAAATGGAGGTGGGATATTTTATTAAAGGGGCCACTGTTGTCAGCCAGTGACTTCCGGACAAATGCTGGACACAGGTGCACCCAAGAGTAACACACATAAAATGCTGGAAGAACTCAGCAAGTCAGGCAGCATCTATGGAGAGTCAATATTTCAGGCCGAGACTCTTCAGCAGGTCTGGAAAGAAAGGGAGAAGAAAACAGAATAAGGTAGGGGAGGGGAGAGAGTACACATTGGCAGGAAATAGGTGAGACCAGGTGAAGGGGAAGGCAGATGGGTAAGAAGGGGGGTGGAAGTGAGAAGCTGGAAGGGAAGTAGATTCAATAGGCCAAATGGCCTAATTCTGCTCCTGTGTCTTATGGGATAGGTGGAAAAAGTAAAGGGCCGAAGTAAGAATCTGATGAAAGAGGTGAGTGCACCATGGAAGAAGGAGGTGATGAGGAGGTGAGGAAAAGAGGTAAGAAGGGAACCAGAATGTGGAATGGAAAATGAAAGAAGTGGGAGGTGGGAGAAGTTAGAGAAATCAATATTCACAATGTCTGGTCAGAGGCTATACAGTTGGAATGAGGTATTGCTCCTCCAAACAGAGTGATCTCACCAATATCTGTAGAGGAGGCAATGGACCCACATGTCAGAATGGGGATGGTTGGCCACTGGGAAATCCAGCCTGTTGCAAATGGAGTGAAGGTACTTCCTCCTTCTCACCCAATAGTACATCTTGTAACAGACATCTCGTGAGCTTCAGCTTTGTCTTGAGGCTCCAAATCCCCAGTGAAATGTTGGCACTAGAGCGATGGGATTGACGCCCATGTGGCCTGCTTTCTGCCACACAGGAGGAGTGTTGGGCAGCAGAATACACTCTTCACACCTTAACAAATCCACACGCTAGAGCAGCCACACTAGATTAATTAATGGAAGCCTTAGAGAGGGTACAGACAAGATTTACCAGAATTATGCCTGGATTAGAGAGTCTATTTTATAAGGATAAGTTCAACAAGCTATGGCTTTTCTCTCTGGTAAAGAAGGATGAAAGGTGGCTTGATAGAGATGTACAAGATGATGAGTCATAAATCGATTTGACAGCCGGAAACTTTTTCCTAGGGTGGAAATTGGCTAATGCAAGAGGGCATAATTTGAACGTGATTGGAGGCAAGTATATGGGAGTTATCAGAGGTAAGTTCTTTCCACAGAGAGTTGTGCTTGCATGGAATGCCCTGCTAGGGGTAGTAGTACAGGCAGACACATTAGGAACATTCAAGGAACTCTTAGACAGGCACATGGATGAAAGAGAAATGGAAGAGTATGTGGGAAGGATGGGTTAGAGTGATCCAAGAAAGATTAAAGGGTTGGCACAAGATCATGTGCTGAAGGGTCTGGACTGTGCTGTAATGTTCTGTGTTCCATTTTCTATATTCTACATTAATACTTCTGGACAGGACCAGAGCGCTCTCTATTAGAGCTAAAACACCAACTGTTAGACACACAAACCCACAAGGTCCTTGGTCAGCGGCAAAGGTTTCACCAACTGAGTGAGACTGGCTGTTAAACAACTGACAAGGCATGCCTGTGAAAGAACCTTGCAAGGAGACAAATTTTGTTCTGGAATTAGATAAGCACTGAAGTTTCAACTTGCCTTTCTGTTAACTCCTTGGTTTTACTCTCTGCAAATGCGAGAGCATTCAAAACACCTCCCAGCTTGGCCAATCTTGCACCATTTTTCCCACATCTATGTTGAGTCCAGTAGGGCCTCACTATAGATTTCTCCATCTCTATCTCTGCAACTTCCTCAGATCTTTCAGCCTCACCAGGTCCTCCAATTCTGGTCGGATCATCCCAAAAATTAATGTCCCCAACAACAACAGCTACTATGGACTTAAGACCTGGAATTCCCTTGATGACTGGAGCACTTCAACGCTTCTCTCTCCTCTGCCCCCCCCCCCCCCATACCCCTGTATGAGTGTGTGTATCCTACATGCACACTCACACGCAAAGCCCCCTGCCCCACCGCTGAGCACAATTTCAAGAAATGTTGCCAAAGCATCCATCATTAAGGACTCCCACCGTCCAGGGCATGCTCTCTTCTCACTACCATCATTAGGCAGGAGGTACAGGATCACATACCACCAGGTTCCAGAAAAGTTACCACCCTTCAACCATCAGATTCCTGAAATGGCATTGCTAACACCATTCCCTAAAACTCTGAACTGGCTCCACAACCTACAGTCTCACTCAGGGACTCTACAACTCGTGTTCTCAGTGTTAGTTATTGTTTTTATTTACACAATTATCTTCTTTTGCACATTAGTTGTTTGTCAGTCTTTATGTCTAGTTTTACGTAAATTCTTTTGTATGTCTGTATTCTCCTGTAAATGCCTGCAAGAAAATGAATCTCAGTGTAGTATATGGTGACATATATGTAGTTTGATAACAAATCTGCCTTTGACTTTGACTTTAACATTCATTGGGAAAAGGTTTCCCAGTGCTTGACACAAACCCTCACGCACCCCAGTCCACAATACAAAGGAAAGTTCCCATTCCACACATAAGCGGAATAGGAAAGTACATCCAATTCCAGGGATAATCTTCCTCTCACAGACACAAAGCCAACCTTCAGACACACAATCCCATACAGAAAGGGATCTGTTGGATACCTTGAGACACTTCATTCCAGACCCTGGATTAAACCAACAGAAAATTGGGAAGTGGGACACTCCAAAGCAGCGCACACTAAATTCTGGAGGAATTTGCAGGATAGGCAGCGTCTATGGAAGGGAATAAACAGCTGAAACCCCCAACACATCCTTAGGTTAAATTGGTTGTTGACTCAAATGATGTCTTTCACTGTATGTTTCAATGTACATGACACAAGTAAGTTAATGAATCTGAAGTGGAGAGGAAGGGGAAGAAGCCAGGAAAAGAAGTGGGACAAGGGGACAGCCAACTTTTTGGGCAGAGTCTCATCAGGACAGCATCTTGTGTGTGTTATCATGGTGGGGACAGAATGCTTAGATATTTTTGCAGAAGAGTTTCCAGTGCATTGCCACACCATACAGAACAGTGTCTGCAGTGATCATAGCCACTGATAGACAATTACCGGTAATTTTAAGGCATTATCTGTTGAGCACTGAGAGCAAGGCTTTGAGGTGGCAACAACAATGACCCTATTGTCATGTTCAGTTAACTCCTGTCGTATGGGGTGGTCGAGCTCTTGCTTTTAAGTCTTAAGACTCTCTGCTTCAGCCCTGTTCCAGAGACCTGGTATAGAAGCCATTATCCTTCTGCTTATAGAGTCATAGTGCAGTACAGAAACAGACCCTTCAGCCCATCTATTTCATGCCAAACGATTATTCTGGCTAGTCCCATTGACCTACACCTGAACCATAGCCATCACCACCCTCTGAGTGAAGATCTTCTGTCATGCTCCCCTTAAACATTTCACCTTTCACCCATAACCCATGACATCTATTTCGCGACTTACCCAAACTCGGTGGGAAAAGCCTGCTTACATTTACCTTATCTATACCCCTCTTAATTTCCCCTCATTCTCGTACTCTACAGGATAAAGTTCTCAGCTATTCAACCTTGCACTCCACTCAGTAACCACTTTATTAGATGACCCCTATACCCAATAAAGTGGGTGTAAGTTCAAGCTCCTCTGCTGCTGCAGGCCATCTACTTCAAAATTCAAAGTGTTTTGCATTCAGAGGTGCTCTACTGCACACCACTGTTGTAACATATTTTTATCTGAGTTAGTCACCTTCATGTCAGCTTGAATCAATCTGGCTTTTCTCCTCTGACTTCTCTCATTAACAAGGTGCTTTCACCTAAAGAATTGCCATTCAATGGATGTTTTTTGGTTTTTGCATCATTCTCTGTAAATTATATGAGCAAAAATCTCAAGAGACCAGCAGTTTCTGAGATACTCAAACCACCCCATCCAGCACCAACAATCAATCCACAGTCAATGTCACTTAGATCACATTTCTTCCCTATTTTGATGTTTTCTCTGAACAACAACTGAACCTCTTGACCATGTCTGCATGCTTTTATGGATTCAGTTGCTGACATGTGATTGGCTGATTAGATATTTGGATTGATAAGCAGGTGTTCAGGTATACTTACAAAATGGGCACTGAGTGTACAACTGAGGTCCTCAAGTCCTGGCAACATTGCTCTGAATTTTTATCTTTCTTCTTTATAGTGACATAGAGGGAGGCCATTCAGCCTAGCCATCCATGCTGACTCGCAGTGGAACAACCCATATAGTCCCATCACTTTTCTCCTTATTTTCCTCTCAACACATGCTTGTCAACTCCTCTGACTCTTTTTGCCACTGGCCTACACCATGGTGATTTACGTTGACTGGTTAATTTACGAACACACCTATGGGAGGAATCCGGACAGCAGACAGCAGTACAATCCAGTAATAAGGGCATGCTACACTCACGAAGGTGTCACCTTTCAGACCAGCCATTAAACCAAGAATGTAAAAGACCTCACAACATGGCATCGAAGGCAAGCAAGGGTATGTCATTGATGAGTGGGTTAATTTCTTATGCCAAGTTGACTTCACAGATTACCCAGTCATAATCACCTCGCTGTTTATGGGATCTTACTGTGCACATATTGAAGCTGAATTTCCCACATGACAGCTGTAAAATACTTCATAAGATGAAAATGATGCTGGGAAGATGCTACATAAATGTCTCAAGTGCAGGCCTCGCTTCTGCTTAAAAAGATCACCTCTTTCTGTGTTGCGTACGCTGTTGGTATATGTGAGGCTTCAATTATATTTTCTTCCTATTATTTTGCAACAGCAAACCTGGTTTGCCACACAAAAAAAAACAAGTTCAACTTGCTGGTAAAGGGAAGAAAATGTACTGAGCTGATTGTGAAGGATGTGGATTTCAAAGGCAGAAGCATCCAAAGAATTTGGTTGGACAGAGGCCAAGAAGTCGAAGTAACAAAGGCGGTTTTGTTTATATTTTATCTGGAGTGAACGGAGAGCCCAGCTTGGCAGAACTAGGCTAAATTTCAGGGAACTTTGTATTTCCAGAGCTGCAGGACCAGGCAGAGGTCACTGGTAGTTTCTTGATTCGTAAGGGTGTCAAAGATTATGGGGAGAAGCAGGAGAATCAGGTTGAGAGGGAAATAAATCAGCCAAGATGGAATTGCAGAGAAGACTTGATTGGCTGAATGGCCTAATTCTGCTCCAATGTCTTATTGGTACCCAACGGCACAATGAATGGGGCTGCATGAGGCAATGGCTGTACTTCCTGGTTTCTGCTAGTGTCCAGTGATGGGGGAAGGTTAGGGTTACCACCAGTGGTTGCCGGCTTCCTTGGAACTCCCACCCTAGGGTGCCCACTGCACCCAAATACTGCTTTCCTCAGCACCACAGAGTCTGATCAGACCCTTCCCATCAGCCATTCCTCCTCCAGAGTCCAGTTGGTTTGAAAGCCACACTGATTTTCCTACAGATTGCTCATGACTACAAGTCATAGAATCACAGAGCACTAGATAGAGGTGAACAAGATGATAAAACGCATAGAGTGGCCAGCCAGAAACTTTTTCCCAGGGCATAAATGGCTGTTGCAAGAGGGCAAGTATGTGATTAGAGGAAAGTATAAAGGGATGTCAGGTTTTTAAGGGGAGGTAGATTTTTTTTACACACAGAGTGGTGGGTGTGTGCAATACACAAGTCAGGGTGGTGGTAGAGGAAGATGCATTAGGGACATTTAATAAAGTCTTATGTAGGCACAAATGAATAAAGGAGGGCTATGGAAGGAAGAATTTGATCTTAGATTAGATTAAACCATGGGCTGAAGGGCCTGTACTGCGTTGCATTGTTCTATGTTCTATTTCCTGTGTAGAATGTTCAAAGCTCTGTTTGCACTCTAACTACCCAGAACAGGTCAACAGATCCCTCATAGCCCAGAAAGCAGAGTGGACTTTCAAATACTGTATCTGCCAGTAGCTTTAAACCAAACAACTTCTGTTGTTAAGGCTCTATCCCTGTTTCTTTGTGGGCAGAGATTTTCAAAGAGTGCAACATGTGGTTTCACCCCTTCCCAGCTCTCAACTATTGCCAACCCCGCGTCACCACCAACGATCTGGGCCATTGTCTGTAAATTGTGCAGGGAGAATGATTACAAATGTTGAATAAGCAGAAGGTTCTTGTGGTTAGATGCTTGGTGCTGGGCTCCTCCTCAGATCCAAAGTACTTATGCAGCGCAGGGAACACATTAAACTCTGAAATGTAACAGTTCAGCTGGCCCTGACTCTCCTCTCCACAGCCCACCCCAAACCACAGACTCCACTCTTGCTGAATGCAAACTCAACAAGCAACAACAGATCAAAGGGCTTCATAATATCCACTTGGAACATTGGCATTTTAATGGTGTAAAAATATTGTTGTCTTTAAATCAAAATGCTAATTTTAAAACACAAGAGATTCTGCAGACACTGGATATCTTGGGCAAAGTGCACAAAATTCTGGAGGAACTCAACAGGTCAGACAGTATCTATGGAGGGGGATGGTCGAAGAGTCAGAGGGCATCAGAGATCACAGAGGGGGAGCAGTGAGAGAGGGTCTCACTGATCTCCCATCGAAGGGAAGATTTAAACTTCTTCAGGGTAGGCTTATGTCGAAGGGACTTCCGAGTGAAGCAGCAAATCACAAACACAAGAAGTTCTGCTTATTCTGCAAATCCAGAGTAACGCACACAAAATCCTGGAGGAACTCAGCAGGTCAGGTAGCGTGATGGAGGGGAATAAGCAGTCGACATTTTCGGCCAACAGTCCCAGCACATCCTTAGGTTGTGTTGGTTGTTATTGCAAACACTGCATTGCACCGTCTGCTTCGATGTACACTTAATAAATAAATGAACCTGAATTAGGAGTGGAAAGGAAGGGAGCAGGAAAAAGAATAAGAGGGTGGAGGGAGAGGAAAGAGTACAAGCTTGCAGGTGATAAGTGAAGCCAGGTAGAGGGAAGGTGGGTGGGTGGGGGAGGGGAGATAAAAATAAGAAGCTGGGAGGGGATAGGTGGAAGATGTAAAGGGCTGAAGAAGAAGCAATCTGATAGGAGAGTGGACCATGGAAGAATGGAAAGGAGGAGAGAAACCTTAAAGAGATAATGGGTAGATGAGGAGAAGAGCAGGGGAGAGAGGAGAACAAGATGAGGAAGGGTAAAAGAGAGAAGGAAGGGAAATATTGTCAGAATTTAGAGAAATTGGTGTTCATGCCATCAGGTTGGAGGCTACCCAGACAAACGATAAGGTGTTGCTCCTCCTACCTGAGCCCCTGTCTATACATAACTCATGCGGAATTCCATGTATTACAATCTGCTCTGATTACAGCTGCTGCATTAAAGCACTTTGTACATCCCCCATTGTGTGTGATTCCATACATGTCATACTTGTGTTATCTCCCTGTTAAACAAGTCATGATACAATACTTGATCCTACCATTTCAACATACCATTATACAATACAATACACAGTGTTATGCATAGTTTTACTTACGAAGATAAGTCACGGTCACAAAGGGGTCCTGGTCTTGGCCTGAAACATCACCTGTTTGCTCCCCTCCACAGATGCTGCCTGATCTGCTGAGTGCCTCCACCATTTTGAGTGTGTTACTCTAGATTTCTAGCATCTGCAGAATCTCTTGTGTCTAGGACACCAAAAGATCCTTTGCAGTGATTAATCAATCCACAGTTGATTAACTATTACCAGTTAATGCAACTCTGACTTTTAGAATGCCTGTTTGATTTGTTATAAAAAAGCAATTAACTGATACCATTTACTTGCGTTATTCTGCTCCCTTTTCTCTATTCTTCCCTCCCCTCCTCTCTCCTTCCTTCTCCTGGCCACTGCACCTACCTCTTGTGAATATTTAATTGGAGTCAGAATCTGCGCCCTTTCCTGCTCTCAATATATACTCAGTCATTGCGGACTGTTGATAAAGAGTACAATAGGTCAGGGGTCAATAGGCTAGGAGGCTGGGTCATGACCCTAACAACTGGTATAATCACTGGGCCACACGTGCTTGATTGACAGCCATGCATTAGAGCAGTTCACCATCTGAATGTGCCCATCTCATTGAGCAAGAAGTTGTGAAGATAACATCTCATCTCATAGCATTCCCACTAACATCGCCACATCACTCCATCATACCAGACCCATTTTAACCCTTTCATTCACAAATTTTGGCAACATTTCAGCTATCTATCAACATATGAATATGGATAGGGTAAATGCAAGCAGGCTTTGTCCATTGAGGTTGGGTGAGACTAGAGGTCATGGGTTAAGATAAAAGGTGAAATGCTTAAGGGAGAACTTCTTCACTCAGAAGGGAGTGCAAGTGTGAAACGAGCTGCTACGGGAAGTGGTGGATGTGGGTTTGATTGCAATATATAAGAGAAGTTTAGATAAGTATGTGGATGAGAGGGGTGGGGGACTAGGTACAGACTAGATGGGCTGAAGGACTTGTTTCTGTCCTGTAGTGCTCCATGATTCCATGACACCCCATCAACAGCCATCCAGTGTTTCCCACCTGTCATCTCTCTGGTCAGTTGGGTTGCCAACCTCCCAGGGATTCCTGGAAACCCCCGGGGCTTCCTTGAAACTCCCAGGATTAAACCCTTTACCAGAAGCACCCTGGGGTGGTGGGATGTTGGCAGTAAACCAGTGTGGGAGTAGGGTGAGCTCCTACAGTGGCTGGGGAGAAGGGAGGGAAGATTCAGAGTTACAAACACACCAGATTTTCCAGATGATGGAAAACTGGAGCAACACGCACAAAATTCTGGAGGAACTCAGCAGGTCAGGCAGCATCAATGGAGGGGAATAAACAGTCGACATTTCAAGCCAAGACCCTTCATCAAGACTGGAAAGAAAGGGGTAGGAAGCCAGAGTAAGATAATGGAGCGAGGGGAAAGAGTACAATCTGGTAAGTGATAGGTGAGGGGAATTCAACTCTCTCCTGGAATTATTGATGACCAACACATATTTACGACCCTAGATTGCGTGGTGTTGTGGGGGGGTGGGGGGAGAGAAAGGTTTTAAGGGGACAAAATGCCAGCTAAGGATATCACGACCTGGAGCCTCCACACACTGGAAAGAATTAAGAATGAGAAGATAAAAGTTTTTTTTCTCTCCATTCTTTTGACTGAATTTACTTCAGTATGTGAAACTATGATGGAGGTTGGAACAAAGATATAGGCTTTTGTAACTGATTCAGAGTTTTTTTCTAAAAAAGGGTAAGACAAAGATCAGGTTTATTTTGGAATCTGGAACAAAGAGGGGATTGTCTGATTTAAAGTCAGCTCCATCTTTTGTTGTGGATACTCTTGTCTTTTGTGATACCGATATTGTGCCACGTTAAGCCCAGTCTCCTTTTCAATCACCCTTTTCTTTTAGCTTACCCAGTCAGCAATCATGTGGACTTTGTAACTCACATCAAACTTTATGTGAGGTTGGACTCTGGCAGGAGTCCAGCTCACATCTAGCTAGGCCACCTTCTCGCCTGTCTGGCAAAGCTGGCATCAAAGGCAATGCCTCCCCCACCTCTGCCAGGCGACCACCTCCATCCCCACCCGCTCTGCCATTCTTTGCAGTCTCAAAATCATGTCTGCTTCCAGTTTCTCTTTGAATGGGATTCTTTTATTTTCCTTTTGTTATCCAACCCTTTCGAAATTTCCTGTTCCTCAAGTCCCTGGAACCTCCTCTTGCACCCAATCGCACAACTCCCACTGATCAGCATATGCCAGTCAGCTCTTCAACCTCATGAGGTTGTCACCTATCCTACCACAACCCCTTCAACAGTCTGTATTCACAGTCTCTCCCTTAGAGCCTGGGGGAAATGAGTCAAGCATGATGTGTCACCAATCCGCAAAAGGTGACCATCGGTTTCTCCCGGAGCCTTGTGGAGGAGGAGGAGAAGCAGGGCGATGGAGGGAAGGTTTAGAGAGAGACCTCAGGCCAGGCCACCTCCAGTGGAGTGAGGTAGATGGGGATGCCCAGCAGGGCAGACCGGGGTTGGGGGAGCACAGAGATGCAGACAGCATCCAGCAGGGGTCAGCAGATACCAACCAGGAGCAGAAACAGCCTCCCCTCCCTGCCCCCAGGGACCTCGCTCACTCTCCACACTTATAACTGCCATGATGTGAGTTCAGCTGTGAGTGTGTATGAGAGACAGTGTGTGCCTGCATCAATATGTGACTGCATTTTTATATGTGCATCATGGAAGTTTTTGTGTGTGTTTCTGTTTCTATGTGTATGCATGCCTGTACATATATGTGTGTGCATATGTGTGAGTGTTTACTTATTTGTGTGCATACTTGTGTATGTGCCTGCATGCTTTTGTGTGCGTGAGTGTGTTTTTGTGTTAGTGTTTGTGTGCGTGTACGCCTATGGACTTGTGCACCTGTTAAACATCAATCCTCTCACTCTCCAGTGAAATCCTGTCTCTCCCGACCTCCAGCAGCCCTTGCCAAAACACACAGACCTGTGCTGCTCCCCGTCCAACAGGTTGTCCTATATACGATGCCCCACAGCCGGTTGTATTTTGTGTGTAGGGGAGGAAGCAATAGCACACAGCCCATTTTCTAGTGGCATCCTGTTTGCCCACTCCACAGTCCCTCTCCACCAGGCTTTCAGAGCAGTCAAAGCTCGCTCCTGCAGCATCACCAGTCTTCCCTCTTCAGACACTGACACAGCGGCACAGCACAAGCACGTGTCAGGACTCCACAGCTAAATACATCAAGGTTACATTTCCATTGCACCTTCCACAAAACATGCCAATGTACTCTTCAGCCGTAGAACTACCTCATTGCTGTAACTCTGTGTAGAATGCAATCGATTTGAAACTGAGCTGTGTTACACATAGCCCAGTGACTACCAAAACCTCCAGACTCTTGCATCTCTGCATTAACCCAGTTCAGTTGTCAGGTAAAATATGTCTACAACCTTGAACCAATTGAAGCAGTTCCCTAAACACCAGCTCATCAAGTGGCACTTGCTGGCTGGTTATAGCTGAATCTGCAAACTGTCTTCACTGTAGATTATCTCAAGAGCAACGCTGGACAGGACACAACACCAGGCTACATGGGGGATGCCACAGCAGCTGACAGAAGAGGCATCAAAGGAGGAAGGAAGGAGGTGGAACTGTTCAAGAAAGGACTTCCAGAGCTGAGGGGCAGAGCAGCTCAAAACTGGACTGTCAGTTGTGGACTGATTAAAACTGATACCCGCCAGATCGCTCCTTCAGCTGATGTGATTTCTTCTTCATGAACTTAGTTCTCCTTTTGTGATTACTGTGCTGTTCAATTGGCCATGCACATGGAAGTCTGTTTGTATTTACTGAGGTCTGGGAGGTGTAATTTGATGCCACATAACCCTGAATCATTCCCATGTGCTGTGATAGAAGCTTTTCAAAGCTAAGATAAATTCATTTGAAAAAGAAAATCAGTTACCCCACAATTTGCCTCTTCCTGACAAGCTTCTGCCCAAAACTGGATGGACTTTGGAAGTTCTGATCGAAGCCATGGAGATGGAGAGAGATACCATGGAGGGTGAGTGAGGGACTTTCCCCTCCTCCCATATAAACCTGTGGTTGTCAAGTACAATGTACTGATTGGTCTGGTACAGTAATTCAAACTTGCAGGAATGTAAGAAGCTGCAGAAAGTGGTGGATCCTGCCCACAGCCACATCCCTCCCTCCTATCAGTAGTATCTACAGGAGGTGCTGACTCAGTGGACACTTCTTATTGTGTTGAAACATTGAATCATACAGTGAAACGTGTCATTTGCGTCAACAGCTAACACAGGCTGGGGGTACGCTGGGGGCAGCCCACAAGTGTAGCGGTTCGTGTAATGTTATTACAGCTCAGGGCATTCCAGAGTTTGGAGTTGAATTCTGGTGCTGTTCTCTAAGGCATCTCTGCACACCCTCCCTGTGGAATGTGTGGGTTTGCCTCAGATGCTCTGGTTTCCTCCCACCTTCCAAAGAAATACAGGTAGGTTAATTGGTAATTGTCAATGGCCCCATGATCAGGGCAGGGTTAATCAGGGTTGTGGGATTGCTAGGGTGGCAAGGCTCGAAAAGATGGAAGGACCGACTCCACACTGTATCGCTAAATAAATAAATATAGGTCACGAACGTTAACCCGTGCATCTTTGGAATACGAGAGGAAACCAGAGAACCCAGAGGATACCCATTTGGTCACAGGGAGAACATTCACATAAAAGGCACTTAAAAAATAAATAGTACAAAAGAAAAGGAGAGCAAAATAGTGAGGTAGCATTCATGGTTTCATGGACCGTCACAAACCTGATGGCAGAGGGAAAAGAAGCTGTTCCCAAAAGCACAGAGTGTGCTTCCTCAAGCTTCTGTACCTCCTTCCTGATGGTAGTATTGAAAAGAGACCATGTCCAGGATGGGAATGGCCCTTCATGATGGATGCAGCCTTCTCAAGGCATTGCCTTTTGAACATTTTCTCAAAGGTGGGGAAGCCAGTGCCCATGATCAAACTGGCTGAGCTACAACCCTCTGCAGCTTTTTCCCATCCTGTGAATTACCTCTTCATATCAGATGGTGATGTAACCAGTCAGATGCACGCCATGGTACATCTGTAGAAATTTGCCAGTCTTTGCTGACATACCAAATCTCCTATTGAAAGATAGCTGTTGGTGTACCTTTTTTGTAATGCATTAGTGAGAAAGGCCAGTCTGTTGGACAGAGACTCCAAAACAGGCAATTAAATCAAGTGCTGAGACAAATTAGACTTTCATTAATTGTGCTAAGAATTAAAATTCAATAATATTGTGGCTAGGATGGAATTTAGGAGATTGGGAATGGGAAGAGGCTGTTTAACCCTTTGCACTCTGATGTGCACCATTAGCTCTTTTTCTATTCATCTCTGATCAGTAGCGAATATCTACTGAGTTTTAGAACTAACTGAGCTTCGGCTACCATTTGTGGGCAAGTTCCAAATTTTTACACCCCTCAGTGTTAGAAACTTTTTCAAATTTCACCTCAGGAAGGCTTGGTTCTAATTTTAAATCCTCATCCCTGATTCACTGCCCAGCCAGTCTTCTGTCCATCAAGCCTTAATGGTTCCCATCCATCTCATAATCAACAGTCAAATCACCCTAACCTTCTACCCGCCAGGAATGTTGCTGCAGTTTATACCATCTCACCTTATATAGCAGTCTTTGTTTTGGTCGGTAAGCTACTGACCAATTAGACAACATCTGAAATGTGTGTTCAAATCCTACTAGGGCAGTTTGGAATTTGATTAATTAATCAATTAGATTGTCCAGGAATTTATAGTTCCGTTACGATGGTCATGAAATTATTGAAAGGACGTAAATATATTCCCTCGTTCTGATGACAGATCATTCAGCTAAGATATCAGTACGGTTTCTCTCGCCACTGTAGCTACCCAACCTGCTGAGTATTTCCATCATCAAAAGCCCTCAGCATCTGGGACATACCATCTTCTCTTTCCTGCTGCCACAGGGGAGATACTGGAGCCTGAAGACACACACTTAATAATTCAGGTACACCTTCTCCTCCATCAAGAAATTTCTGTATGGTCCATGGGCCCATCTTCCTGTTTTTGCACTATTTATTTATTTTGTAATGAATGGTAATTTTATGTCTTTGCACTCTACTGCTGCTGCAAGACAACAAATTTTACATATATAAGTCAATGATAATGAACCTGACTCTGATTCTGTTTCATTTTCTAATTTCATGTTATAAAAACCCAATGTCACATCAGGGTAACCGATACATTCCCTGCCACATCACTGGGCTACCTATAAGATACCATTATATTTCTAATGTGACACATCTTACAATAGACGTAGAGTAGTAACTCCAAAATTCCATGAAGCATGCAACATACTGCAATTTGCATCACACCTCAGGATATACATGGGTTATTCTATAAATGATTTATATGTTATGTGCTAAACCAAACAGTAAATGTATGCTCACAACATTGCTGAGTAAATAGCAAACATGAGGAAATCTGCAGATGCTGGAAATTCTCAAACAACACACACAAAATGCTGGTGGAACGCAGCAGGCCAGGCAGCATCTATAGGGAGAAGCACAGTCGATGTTTCGGGCTGCGACAGAAGGGTCCTGACGAAGGGTCTCGGCCCGAAACGTCGACAGTGCTTCTCCCTATAGATGCTGCCTGGCCTGCTGTGTTCCACCAGCATTTTGTGTGTGTTGATTGCTGAGTAAATGTATGCTATACTCCATAAAACATTTGGATTTGGAGGGTGATATTCTGTATATCTTAAATATTGTGATAAACTGTACCATTAAATTTATACAGAATGTGATTTACCTTATTACAGTTTTGGAGTGTGATTTTCCCAATAACATACAGGAGATCTGATCCTCCCTGTAACATGTACAGAGTGTAAAGTGAGGCTATTTCCCTCTCATAGTCCATCTCACATTGTTTAGTGATGGCACCACACATGTCCGACCACTGAAAATAAAACTCTTGATGGAAAAATGGGAAAAGATCTCAGGAAACAGAGTGACAGAGGGTGTACAGAGAAACACAAGCACGAGTGTGCTCTGAGGAACAGCCCACACAGGGCGCAGCCCATTTTGATAAACCACTCAGGGTTACGAAAACATTTCCACATCAGCAAAACAAGCTCTGCATAGGGTGCCTATTCCTCCTGAAGGGTCTGCACTATCAAAGAATCTTTTTAATTCAGCATCTTTTATATATTTGGTTTTCGTGGTTCTCTCAGTAAATAAACAGTTCAAAATGTGTAAGAACTTGAAAATATTTAAAAACCCATTTTGCCATTTTGTTAAACTGCTGATAGGTATTAACGCCCTCTCGGTCTTTCTCTGAAACTGCCCATATGTACCAAAGTTTCCAGGGTAACACAGTGTCCAAATAAGCCTGTGTCATGGTACCAGTGGGAAATTGCTGCCTCCTTGTCCAATGGTCCCTCTATTGACTCAAAACTTTGAACATTCAGTCCCAACTGCGTTCTGTTCATTTTACAGAGTTGCATTAAAAGGGCAGCGACTTTGGTAATAGGTTCAGCACCCATTCCCGTCCAAGTCCCAGCACAGACCCCACCACGCAGAATGGTATTAAATCCATGAAATCTACACCGAGGAGACAGTTTCAAAATAAGAGATCATACATCTATGGTGGAAATGAGGGGTGGGGGGGGGGGGGGGGGAGTGTAGGGCAAGTTACCGAACACAGTTAGGACTGAAAAGGGCAAAGTATTGGTCTCGAGGGTTATGGGAGGCAGGCAGAAAATTAGTCCCCACCATCGAGGGAATGTTCAAAAGGCAGGGCCTGCAGAAGGTGGCATCCATCACTGGGGACATCTAGATCTGGGGC
Organism: Hemitrygon akajei; assembly: GCF_048418815.1. Classification (NCBI taxonomy): domain Eukaryota; kingdom Metazoa; phylum Chordata; class Chondrichthyes; order Myliobatiformes; family Dasyatidae; genus Hemitrygon; species Hemitrygon akajei. The sequence goes on along the minus strand of NC_133139.1, from coordinate 59,644,624 downwards.
CTGCCCTCTACTCATTCAGATTTCTGAACGGTCTGTGGACCCATGAACACTACCTCACTGTTTTGCACTTTTGGCACTGTTTATTTTTATACATTTCTTACTGTAATTTATAGTATTTTTTAATGTATTGCACTGTACTACTGCCACAAAACAACAACATGTCAGTGATAATAAACCTGATCCTGACTCTGACTCTGTTTCTGATTGTTCACCATCCACAATCCAATAAGGTGCTTCACCGTAAAGGCACCAAATAACAGACAAGCAACCCCTCCATCATTAGCTCAGCCTAACCCTCTCCCAGATACCCCACCTCCTCCTTCAGAGGCCAGCCAACCCTCACACACTTAGTCACACTCCATACTCAACTTTTCCATCATTACTATATCTTTACATGTAATTAACCTGACTTTCTATGTTGGCAAAACAAACTGAATTCTGATGTTCTATATAATACATAATATACAAGTACATAATGACATTACTTTTCCAATATCATTCTTAATGAAAGTGCAGGACAGTAATGGAAATTCAAACCAGGGAGACATACTTTCAGAATCAGATATTATCAATTTGTGATGAATTTGAGGAGGAACTTCATTATCTTTGGAATTCTCTGGTTCAGAGAGCAAGGTAGAGCGAGTTACTGACCCTAGTTAGGGCTGAAGAGGGCAGAGTTTTGGTTTCTGGTGGAATCAAGGATTGTGGGGAGCAAGCAGAAAATTGAATCAGGAATCAGATCAGTCACCACCATACTGGGCTCAAAGTTCACACATCATACCTTCGCACTCAGTTTTAATACTTTTTCCATTCTTAATTGTTGCTGGTAGCACATGTTAATGTGTCTGCATGTGCACACACACAAACATACACTTACTCATGGAGCTTGGCAGAGTCCTCTCCGCTCCCATACATTCTCACGGAGTCTCCCAAAGGTGGCACTGGCTTTGGCAATTCTGTTGCTGATCTCTGCATCTATGTTCACCGCTCGTGATAGAGGACTCAGCCTTACCACCAAGCTGAAGGTCTACCGAGCAGTGGTTCTCACCACCCTCCTCTATGCCAGCGAGACCTGGACCGTCTACAGCAGACACGCTAAACAGCTCAACCACTTCCACTTGAGCTGCCTCCGCAGACTTCTCCACGTACGATGGCAGGACAAAGTCCCAGACACGGAGGTCCTGGAGCGGGCTAGCACCCACAGCGTCTACACCCTCCTACAGAAAGCCCAAGCCAGATGGGCTGGCCATGTCGTCAGGATGTCTGACAGTCGACTACCAAAACAGCTGCTGTATAGAGAGCTGAGCCAGGGCAAGCGCTCAGTTGGAGGGCAGAAGAAACGTTTCAAAGACTGCCTCGAAGTGTCCCTCAAAGACCTCAACATCAATCCCAGTATCTGGGAATCGCTTGCTCTGGACCGCCCAACCTGGTGGAGCAGGACCACTAAAGGAGCGTATGCAGCAGAAATCAGACGCACCGCAGAGTCTCAGAGGAAACGCGCTGCGCGCAAGGCTCAAGCTACCTCCACTTCCACTGCAGCACCTACCCTCATGTGTCCCACATGTGGGCGAGCTTTCAGGGCCCGGATTGGCCTCACCAGTCACCTCCGGACCCACAGTCACAAACCCTCTACCTGACAGAAGTCGTGGTCGTCTTCGACTCCGAAGGACGAACAACAACAACAACAACTCATGGAGGCACACGTGGAAGAGTATGCCAACTAGTGCACACACATTCACACACACACACATGCTGGCACATCAGATATGCACACATGTCCACTCACATACCACAAACATGCAGTTAGATGTAACAGGATATGAATAGACAGGCTTCACTGTGGACAAACTTTTAGAACATAGAACATAGAATAGTACAGCACATTACAGGCCCTTTGGCCCACAATGTTGTGCCGACCTTCAAACCCTGTCTCCCATATAACCCCCCACCTTAAATTCCTCCATATACCTGTCTAGTAGTCTCTTAAAGTAGTCTCTTTTGTCCAGCTTATTTGTTTTACAGCTATAAACCTATATATAGATCTGAACAAAGTGTCCCCATAAAACCAATGACCCACACAGGACTGTGCTAAGATCTCTGCTCTCTGCCAACCAAATGGTGCAAGGTTCTTCTGAGTGATACCTGTTAAAGAACAGGGTTAATAGGGGAGCATTTTAGTGCCAGATATCCAGATGAGTGCCTGTTCTCTAGGTTAGTGTCCTGTCTCCAGTTACCTGAGTGCCCTGTCTGTAGGTTGATGACATTTTTCCATGTACCCAGTTAAGACCATAAGATATAGGAGCAGAATTAGGTTATTTATCCCACTGAGAATGGTTCACTATTTCATCATGGCTGATTTATTTTCCCTCTCAACCTTCTCCCCATAATCTCTGATGCCCTTGTTAATCAAGAACCTATCGATCTCTGCTTTAAATACACCCAATCCCTACCCTGGAGATAAGACTGTTGCCATCCACTATATCTGTACCTCTTATAATTTTAAACATTTCTAAAAGGTTGCCCCCCTCTCATTCTCCTACATTCCAAGGAATAAAGACCCATTCTAACTAGCCTTTCCTTATAACTCAGGTCCTCTAGTTATCAAGTTTAACAACTCAAGTTTTTCAATCTGCAACATTTATCTCCCACTCTACCCCTCTCCTGCTCCTCGTTAATTTTTTCTGCACTCTTTCCTACAGCAGGGTGACCATTACTGTACACAGTGTAGCCTCTCCAATGACTATACTGGTACAGAAAGAGTCTAACCCACTTTGTTAATGTGGCATAAAAAGGCAGGTAGATCTATTTTTTTAAGTGGATTAAAAATCCTTCTCTGGACCCAATGGCGCCTAAATCCAAGAATAGCTCAAGACTTTTGGAGTTGGCTTTGGCTCATGAACAGCTATCTAATTACTGTACTTCATCATATTCAGAAATCTGTGAACAAACTCCATCATAATTAAAGTAATTAAATCACCGTAGTACTTAGTAAATGCTTATTTAGAATTCCTCGCAAAGCAGTTTCCTTTTTATTCAAATTAAATTTTATACTCATTGAAAGGTGAGTCACATCAACTTTGAGTCTTGACTTTGACATATGAACAGTACCGAGAACTCCCAGATTGGGATCAGGGAAAAATGTGTCTTGCTCAACAAAAGACTACATATGGTCTATGATCAGACCACACTTGGAACATTATGCTCAGTTCTGGTTGCTTTATTACAGGAAAGATGTGGAAGCTTTACAGAGGGTGCAGTGGAGATTTACCAGGATGCTGCCTGGATTGGACAGCATGTCTTATGAAGAAAGCTGAGTGAGCTAGAGCTTTTTTCTTTGGAATGAAGGAGGGCAAGATGTGATTTGATAGAGGTGTACAAGATGATAAAAGGCTTGATAGAGAGTTTAGCCAGAGACTTTTTCCCAGAGTGGAACTGGCTAATACAAGGGGGCATAATGTTAAGGTGATTGGAGGAAGGTAGGGGGGGATGTCAGAGGTAGGTCATTTACACATAGAGTGGTGGATGCATGGAACACACTGTCGGGTTGGTGGTAAAGTAAATATATTAGGGACATTTAAGAAACTCTTATATAGGTACATGGATGCAAGTGAAATGAAGGATGATGTGGGAGAGAAAGTTAAATAGAATAGGTTAAAAGATCAGTATAACATTGTGGATCAAAGGGTCTGTGCTGTAATGTTCTTCAAGTTTCTTTGCATTCTGCACAAGGTTGTGCCTGATGTTCATTCTCACAACATTAGCACACTTCATTATTTTTCCTACTCTAGCCTTTGAGCTAGAGCACGCTTTCAGTGTTAAGATGCATTCGGTTGCTGTTTTATCATAAGCCAAGCTTAGCAAGCCTTTACAATGCACACAAAATGTTAGAGGAGCTCAGCAGGCCAGGCAGTATCTATGAACCCTTCATTGGGGGTTTTTGATGAAGGACTGCAGGAACAGTTCACCAATCCTGATGCAGGGCCTCAGCCCAAAATGTCGACTGTTTATTCCCCTCCATAGATGCTGCCTGGCCTGCTGAGTTCCTCTAGCATTTTGTGTGTGTTGCTCAAAGTAGCCAACTCCATTTTCCTGATCAATCATGGTCTTCTTTAAAACTGGTCATTGACAAAGAAACCATCCACCTCAGATTTAAGCTTAAGAATTACTTAGCATCAACTCATTTAACAGAAAAGGAATCCAAATTATACCTTTTCTGTAGATCTTATTCTACCCACTTCTGAAAGATCTAATTTTTACTTCATGTGCCCCTGTTCCAGACTCAGTCTTTGGAAGTCATGTTCTTTTCTCTCTACAACTTCAGTTCAAATTGTCTCTTAACCCTTTAAATTACAGGGAATATACCTCTAGTTTGTTAATATATACATAATCCTTACACTCAGTGGCCACTTTATCAGGTACCTCTTGAACCTAATAAAGTGACTACTGAGTGGTATGGTCATGGTCTTCTGCTGCTGTAGCATAACCACTTCAAAGTTCAATGTGTTTTGCATTCAGAGATGCTCTTCTGCACACCACTATTGTAATAAGTGGTTATTTCAGTTATGTCATCTTTCTATCAGCTTGAACCAGTCTGGCCATTCTCCTCTGTTCGCTCTCATTTTCTGCCCACAGAATTGCTGCTCAGTGGATGTTTTTTGTTCCTTGCACCATTCTCTGTAAACTCTAGAGACTGTTGTACGTGAAAATCCCAGGAAGTCAGCAGTTTCTGAGTTACTCAATCACACCATTTTGCTTTCACTATTTATCAGTCTAGAGTTTATCAGTGTAATTTCAATAACCATAAAATTCAGTCCCACCTCTAGTTTCTTCAAGGCTTCCTTATTCCCAGCTGTGGAAAGATGGAGTAACATTCTATCCAGTGATTGTACAGTTTTGGATTTCTCAACAGCAGTGAGAATGTGTCAGCGGTTGAACACATTCAAGACCAGGATTGATAGCACCAGAATTCAGCGGAATCAAAAGGTAGGGGCATCAGGCACAAAAGTGACAGAGGAGGATTAGAGTTGAGCAGTTTTAGGCTTCTTATCTAAGAAAAGATGTGCTAGCATTGGAGAGGGTCCAGAGGAGGTTTAGAGGAGGCCTAGTTAGAGTGAGCATGGACAGGATATTTCCTATAGTGGGAGAGTCTAGGACCAGAGGGCACAGCCTCAAAATTGAAGGATGTCCCATTAGAACATAGATGAGGAGGAACTTTATTAGCCAGAGGGCAATGAATCTGTGCAATTTATTGCCACAGATGGTTTTGGAGGACAAGTCATTGGCTATATTTAAAGCAGAAGTTGATAGGTTCTTGATTACTAAAGGCATCAAAGATTACAAGATGAAAGCAGAACAATTCTGGTGAGAGGGTTAATAATCAACCATGATAGAATGGTGGAGCAGACTTGATGGGCCAAATGGCCTTATTCTGCTTGTTTGTCTTATGGTCTATGGCCTTATTCATAGTTTAAGAGGTGATTTCATTGAATATTTAAGATATCAAGAGAAATTGAGTGGCAGATAGAGAGAAATTATTTCCAAAGAATAGAGGATGTATAATTAGGGGACAGAAGCTAAAAATTAGACTCAGATCTCTTGGGAATGAAATTATGAAACATTGCACAGGAAGGGAGCTGAAACAGTTTTGAACTTTTATCTGCAAGGTTTGTTAAGGTAGAGTCAATCATTAACTTTAACCTGTACTTGATAAGAGTTCTGTCAATGGAAAAGGAAAGGGGCAAAAGCTAGTTGGATGGGGTTGGGTTACAGACCAGGCATGATTTCACTGAGTGGTTTTGAAGAGCATTGCCCATGCCCATCCCATTTTTTATATTTGCATGATGACCAGCATTGCATTGCTTGTACTTTGGCTTGTGACGCAGTTTGGTTCTTGCAAGGTATGAACTCCAGAGAAAAAGAAACCAAGTTCTCTCGTCACTGCACAGTCAGCAAATGCATTTCTCCTTTTGTTCTTCAAATCACCTGTTCCAGAACCAAATTAACATCTCAGAAATTGATGGGTAAAATCCATCAGTTCTCACCCACAGATGGAAAGCAAGATGATCTCCCCATCATTTCCAACCTCAGCTCTAGGATCTCTTTAGTAGAAACTTGGAATGGAACCTCTGATAACATTGTGGTTCAAATCCCAACCTGGGATGAGCTCATGACCCTAACTCATAAACCGAGATGTCAGAAACTAGTTCCAATGGCACAGATGCTTATTAAGGATTTGAAGAAAGGTGCAAACTTCTCCCAAAATGCTGCTTGTCATTCCTTGCTTAATTAACGCCATGCAAAATGAGATTGTTAATCTCGTAACATGATGTGAGATCACACTGGGGCTTAGTCCACATAACAACTTCTACTGTAATTCAATTTAACTCATTATAAATATATCTATCATAAAATATCCCCATCACAGCCACCATCAAGCAGGAGCTACAGAAGACTGAAGTCCATACCTCCAGGTTCAGAAACAGCTACTTCCCTTCAACTATTCGGTTCTTCAACCAATCATTACAACCCTAGTCACTAGAGTTTAGCAACACTATAATCACTTTGACCACTTTGCACTAAAATTAGTTTCATTTGTCTTGTTCTTTCTTTCAAAAACTGTGTATAATTTATGTTTAATTTATATATTCTTGGGAATGCTGCTTTCTGATGCTACGTGCCTATGATGTTGCTACAAGATTTTCATTGCACCTCTGCAAACCTGTACTTGGGCATATGACAATAATCTCTACTTTGAGGGTTTCTGAGGTGTGATACAATTTGTTTTGCTTTCTCTGTTTCTATCTATGGACAATGACAGGGAGGAAAGAGACCTTCTCGACTGTTCAGTGTCCCAAACAATAGGAGGTCTAAGGATCAAAACTCTGACATACCCTCCGTAAACCACTCCACCACTCTTCTTGTTCCCCTTGATCTGGCAATCCTTCAGCCTGACTTACTGAATTGTACTTTTTTTCTGTGAGTTAGCATCAAAGTTTGTTTGATAAAAACCTGTGAATAGCTTTGAGATGTTTCACTATGTTAAGTCCACCACAATGCATCACACCATTTTACATTACCACTGTTATCCAGCATTCAGAATATCAGCAGGAGTTGACTGTGGAACAGCCATAGTCCTCTAATATGTACTCAGACAGGTCTTCCCCAGAGCTGTTTGCTGCTTTGGAAACCCCAAAATTCGGATTTGAAAAGATTAAGAAAATTGTAAAAAATGTAACTTCTACAACCATCACCAAATACCCCTGTCATGGATGAAATATCTCTGAAGGAAGGGTTTTTGGTCTGTTTTCTGTTCCTTGCATCTACAAATATCCAAAAACCCTCTTATTTCAGTGACACCAGAGTTTCTGTGGATGCTGGAAATCCAGAGCAACACACACAAACTGCTGAAGCAACTCAGCAGGTCAGGCAGCATCTAATAAGAAGAATGAAAAGTCAGTGTTGCAGGTTTCAACAGATTTGGAAAGGAAGTGCCAAAGCCAGAATAAGAAGATGGGGAGAGGGGGAGGTATGCAAGCTGGCAGGTGATAGATGATATTAGACAATAGACAGTACGTGCAGGAGTAGGCCATTCGGCCCTTCTAGCCAGCAGCGCCATTCACTGTGATCATGGCTGATCATACACAATCAGTACCCCGTTCCTGCCCTCTCCCCATATCCCTTGACCCCACTATCTATAAGGGCTCTATCTAACTCTCTCTTGAATGCATCCAGAGACTTGGTCTCCACTGCCTTCTGGGGCAGAGCATTCCACATATCTACCACTCTCTGGGTGAAAAAGTTTTTCTGCATCTCTGCTCTAAATGGCCTACCCCTTATTCTTAAACTGTGGCCTCTAGTTCTGGACTCACCCATCAGCGGGAACATGCTTCCTGCCTCCAGTGTGTCCAATCCCTTAATAATCTTATATGTTTCAATCAGATCCCCTCTCATCCTTCTAAATTCCAGTGTATACAAGCCCAGTCGCTCCAACCTTTCAACGTATGACAGTCCCGCCATTCCGGGAATTAACCTTGTGAACCTATGCTGCACTCCCTCAATAGCAACAATGTCCTTCCTTAAATTTGGAGACCAAAACTGCACACAATACTCCAGGTGGGGTCTCACCAGGGCCCTGTACAGCTGCAGAAGGACCTCTTTACTCCTATACTCAATTCCTCTTGTTATAAAAACCAGCATGCCATTAGCTTTCTTCACTGCCTGCTGTACCTGCATGCTTGCTTTCATTGACTGATGTACAAGAACATCTAGATCTTGTTGTACTTCCCCTTTTCCTAACTTGACTCCATTTAGATAGTAATCTGCCTTCCTGTTCTTGCCACCAAAATGGATAACCTCACATTTATCCACATTAAACTGCATCTGCCATACATTTGCCCACTCACCCAACCTGTCCAAGTCACCCTGTATTCTCATAACATCCTCCTGACATTTCACACTGCCACCCAGCTTTGTGTCATCAGCAAATTTGCTAATGTTACTTTTAATCCCTTCATCTAAATCATTAATGTATATTACAATGAGGTACAGCTGCGGTCCCAGCACCGAACCTTGCGGTACCCCACTGGGCACAGCCTGCCATTCCGAAAGGGACCCGTTAATCACTACTCTTTGTTTCCTGTCAGCCAGCCAATTTTCAATCCATGTCAGTACTTTGCCCCCAATACCATGTGCTCTAATTTTGCCCACTAATCTCCTATGTGGGACTTTATCAAAAGCTTTCTGGCAGTCCAGGTACACTATATCCACTGGCTCTCCCCTGTCCATTTTCATAGTTACATCCTCAAAAAACTCCAGAAGATTAGTCAAGCATAATTTTCCCTTCATAAATCCATGCGGACTCGGACTGATCCTTCTACTGCTATCCAAATGTGTCGTAATTTCCTCTTTTATAATTGACTCTAGCATCTTTCCCACCACTAACGTCAGGCTAACCGGTCTATAATTCCCTGTTTTCTCTCTCCCTCCTTTCTTGAAAAGTGAGACAACATTAGCCACCCTCCAATCAGCAGGAACTGTTCCTGAATCTATAGAACATTGGAAAATGATTACCAATGCATCCACGATTTCTAGAGCCACCTCTTTAAGTACCCTGGGATGCAGACCATCAGGTCCCGGGAACTTATCAGCCTTCAGATTCAACAGTCTATCCAACACCGTTTCTTGCCTAATATAAATTTCCTTCAGTTCATCCTTTACCTTAGTTCCTTTGGCCACTATTACATCTGGGAGATTGTTTGTGTCTTCCCTAGTGAAGACAGATCCAAAGTACCTGTTCAACTTATCTGCCATTCCTTGTTCCCCATAATAAATTTACCCGTTTCTGTCTTCAATGGCCCAATTTTGGTCTTAACTATTTTTTTGCTATTCACATACCTAAAGAAGCTTTTACTATCCTCGTTTATATTCTTGGCTAGTTTACCTTCGTACCTCATTTTTTCTTGGCGTATTGCCTTTTTTGTTATCTTCTGTTGCTCTTTAAAAGCTTCCCAGTCCTCCGGTTTCCCGCTCATCTTTGCTGTTATACTTCTTCTCTTTTATTTTTATACTGCCCTTTACTTCCTTCGTCAGCCACGGCCGCCCCTTACTCCCCTTAGGATCTTTCTTCCTCTTTGGAATGAACCGATCCGATTAGGAGAGAGGGGAGGTGGGTGGGAGGCCAGCTTGTACTCCTATTGAACCATCGAATGTTTTAATGCTTTAAAGCTTTACACTAAGATTAAGATTAGCTTTATTTGTCATATGCAATTCGAAACGTAGTAAAATGTATCACGTACAGTCAAATGCGCCACTAGGCTACCATGCCACTCATTTGCCTCTCAGGGAGCAACAGTTATGGGTGAAGCACCTTTTTGCAGACCGATGAGAACAGCCTAGGCAGCACCCAGTTCCTGGGTATCAAGATCTCTGAGGATCTAACCTGGTCCCAACATGTTGATGCAGATATAAAGAAGGCAAGACAGTGGCTTTCATTAGGGGTTTCAGGAGATTTGATTTGTCACCTAAAACACTTGAAAACTTCTACAGCTGTACCATAGAGAGCATTCTGACAGACTGCATCATTGTCTGGTAAGAGGGGTGGGGGGTGGGCTACTGCACAGGACCGAAAGAAACTATGGAAAGTTGTTAAATTAGTCAACTCCATCTTGGGTACTAGCCTCGGTAGTATCCAAGACATCTTCAATGAGCAGTGCCTTAAAAAGGCGGTATCCATCATCAAGGACCCCCATTCCCCATACATCTTCTCAACAATCTTCTCATTGTTATTGTCTGGAAGGAGGTACAGAAGCCTGAAGGCACACACTCAGTGATTCAAGAACAGCTTCTTCCCCTCTGCCAAGTAATTCCTAAATGAACATTGAACCCATGAACACTACCTCACTTATTAAAATATTATTTCTTTTTGCACTATTTTTAATTTAAGTATTTAATATACATATTTATACTTACTGTAATGGACTGACTGATTTATTTATTTTTCTATATTATCATGTATTGCATTGTACTGCTGCCACTAAGTAAACAAATTTCATGACATATGCTGGTGATATTAAATCTGATTCTGATTACTGACAGTGTGCAGATATGTGGTCATTTGGGTAAGAGTAACAGAGCCCAAGTCTGCGAATCTCTGCAAGTCTGTTAGGGAAGTTGGAGCTCGGTGTCTGCAAATCCACAAGTCCATTGAAGGCTGGTGACTAAAGACGGCCTGTCTTGGGGTTAGAGGACTGTGTATGCTTTTGGGTGGGTGGGTGTGAGGGGGGAAGAAAGGGACTTGACTCACTGTTGTTGCTTTGTTGCTTGTTGTGTTCTGTGTTGTTCTGCTGAGCATGGTGGGTGCTATGTTGGTAGCAGAATGTGTGGCAACACGTGTGGGCTGTCCCCAGCCCATCCTTAGATTGTGTTGGTTGTGTTGCGTTGTTTTGGTAGAGCAAATGACACATTTCACTGCACGCTTTGATATGCATCCAATAAAAAAACCTAGATCTGAATCTGAACTAAGGTACCCTCTGACCTCTCCTTAGGAAAAGGGTAGTTGAACTAACCTCAGTGTCCTGACCTCAATTAACATTATGAAAACAGATTATCAGACCATTGTCACATGGCTGTTCGTGGGTGATTACAAATTGGCTGTTTCCTATGTTACAATGAGTACCCTTCAAAAACTACTTCACAGATTGTGAAGTAGATTGGATGGTCTTGAAAGAGATCTAAAAGGCACTGTAGACATGAAAGTCTTTCTCTTTGAAGAGCACTCACTGTAGTTACATGGGGAAATGCCACATCCAATTGTGCACAGCAAGGTGCCACGAACTGAAAAGAATGATGCACCGGATAATCGGTTTTTGATGGCGTGTCAGGTTTGGAGGCGGGTCTGAGAGGCTAAACAAGGGCACACAAGGATGGATGTAACCATGGCATCCCAACTGTCCTTCAAATACTTTCCAATGCCAAGCCTAGTGACATCTAGTGGCAGAACATCAATGCATCAGGAATCTTTGATGATACATCCAATTTGGACAGCCCCTATTCTTTCTATAATGTCCAGCTGGAACAAGCAGCAACCAACCGGGGGGTCGAAAGATGCTGCAACCTAACCATGCCACTGCTGGCTGATTGGAGCTGAACTGTGTTCTCCTCACTGATCTCAGAGTCTGTCCATACTCAGTTTTAAGCTGCCGGAGTTGGTGGTATCCTTATCCCTGACCAGACAGGTGTTGACCATAAACATTATGGACTCCCAACCCAAATCCAACATCAAGATAGCCTCATCTCAGTTGATGATCTTGAGCTGAGGGAGTCCTGATGGCAAAGCTGAATACCTGTCCAGTCACCTTTAATTGAGGTTTACCCAAAGAAGGGCAGATCAGTTTGCTCAGACACCTGGACAGCACAGACAGACTCCACTGGCTGATCACAGACTTGGAATTAAAAGCTGCTGCATTTTCTGTCAGCTCCTACAATAATATTCCCAGTGTTTAATAGGATCTAAGGGTATCCATGCAACAAGAGGTGTGATAAACGTGGAAGTGTTTGCTTTATGTTTGAGGTACAGGAACCTTAGGTCCCACACCAGCAAGTTCAGAAACAGTTATCAGCCTACAATCATCAGACTCCTGAACCAGCATGGATCATTTCACTAACTCTGAAACAAATGGGCCTCAATGAGTTAACAAGAGATTGTATTCATAAGGCTAGTCCCACACTTGGCCATGGTTTCGCCTATCACGTCTCCCTGACCAGTTCCTTCACACTGAGCACAGAGAATCGCAACATCCAACTTGATGCACGCAAAATGGAAATCTTGCTTTTTCTGAGAACTGAATTCTTCAAAACTTGGTTTTGAATCTGGATGAAAAACTTGATAATGATGCTGTGGTGAGGCAGAGGGATTAGTTTGTATATTGCAAATATCTTTTGAAGGTGACAGGGTTTATTGGTAAAGCAGAAGTTTTTCGACTCCAACTAAGTGGAGGAAATGGGAAGGTTGTGAGATTTCATAACTAAGTAGTCACATGCTGTATACTGCGTGTGACTATATGTATTCTGTTTAGCACCTTGACCCCAGAGGAACAATGTTTCATTTCATTGTACACATGTGTATGGTTGAATGATAATTAAACCTGAACTTGACAGAGGTAGACAATATCACAAAGTGTTTGGAGAAAGATGTTCATGAACAGAGGCAAGAAGCTTCAACATGGGGGAGGTGAGGTGAGGAGGGAATACAGGGAAAAGTTTTTAGACAGAAATTTGATAATCTGGAACTCACCAACTGAAGGGCGGTAGAAACAAAATTAAGCAAAGCTTTGGAAGGAAATTGGATTGGCATCAGAGAATTTTTCATGGAGTGTGGAGTAAGATCAGAGTAATGGGATTCAGATGTTTGCTTTACTAGAAGCTAGTACAAAATCAATGGACTGAATAGCCTCCCATCACTGTGATGACTCTACAGTACCATCACTCTATGTGACTGCTTATTTTGTACCTGGATATTGAGTGACAGAGAATGATTCCAGCAGGAAGGCTGAATGGCATGGGCAAGCCTACACCCATTTTCTGCAGTCTGAACTGTAGTGGTGGGCAACAGTGAAAGTGCCGACATTAATCTGCCACAAAGTCAAGGTTGACAATGTGCAGGGATCATGGCCACACTCCTGCCTTTGGCTCACTGCAGATTGGTTTAATCCCTCCTCAAATTTTTGCTCTGGGGAACTTGGCTGCAGCACTATCGAGCTTGAGGGAGTGCAGCCACGTCTCTTCAACATCCGACATCTTGAGCAAGAGTGATATGTTGGGAGAGGGATTCAGAACATGGCTCATCTTCAGTTTTGATAAACCCAAGCGTGCCCATTCTTTTCCTGAGCACTATGTCACAACCACAGTCTCTGAAGGATTTCCTATCCTTCACCGAGAAAGCAAAATATGTTATATCTAACATATTTATTTATTAATAGAATGATATTATAAATATATACTCATGGTTTTTAATATATATATATATATAAATTAAATTAAATTTGGGTATATAAAAGTGGGAAATCAAATATTTAAATATATAGAAAAGCTTTTTTAGCTCTCAGTTTATTTAATGATGAGGGTTTTTTTTGCTTTTTGTAAACACAGACGTTTCAACCTTGACGAGGCCAATATGCCCCTCAGTTTGGAGGGTCTCATAGCGATGGGTCATGAGACATCCAAACTAGCTGTCAATGAACCACTATGTATAAATACCACAAATCAAGATATGCAACAAGGCTTTGGCGGAAACAGCACTGACAAGCAGCTGACTCAAGTGGCCGTTTACTTCAACCTGCATTGCCAAGCCCTGGCTCTCCCAGCCCCTGATACAGGTCAGTTCTGCACCAGACCTGTGGTGAGAAACAGAACAGTGCATCATAATTTCTTGTGGGGATGAGAAACTGATAATGCCCTCCCAGTTCTTTCACAGGAGAAACTCGACCTTCAGTTGCAAATTATCTTTATCATCCATTGGTTCTAACAGTATTTCCAAATTTCATTGCTTAACCCTTTGCTCAGACACTCTTGACAAGGTACTGGTTTTGAAGTAATTATGTTAACATTTTCAGGAATGTAGTTTTGTCTCTAAACCACAGTGTTGTTGAGTTTTAATTTTTGTTGACTACGATGTGTAGATTATTTTTTTTATTTCTATTTGTCTGTTTGGCAACACTGACCCGGAAACTAATTCACTCTTACCCACAGCAGGTTGAGCCTTAAAGCACAATGTTCACACAAGATTTTCTTGGTTGTTTTAGATGTACAGTACAGGTTAATATTTTTGCCAATATCATTTGTTCATCTGACTAAACTGCACAAGCCCAGTGCAAGAAAAAAAATCGAAGGAAGTATTGATTGACCTAGCAATAAGCCAAGAGAGACAGACATGTCAGAGACTAGTCTGTTATTGAGTCCCACAACACAGGAACAGCCCCTTCACCCGTTCAATTCACAATGATCGTCCACACCCTACACCAATCCTATCTTATCCTCCCCACATCAGCTCCTTCCCCCATTCCCATACACCCACACACTCTGGCCATTCTACAATAGCTAGTTAATTTCCCAAACTGTACACCTTTGAGATACCAGAGAAACCAGACCATCCAGGAAAACCTATGCGGGTCACAAGGAGAACGAAGAAAAGCCCCCACACAGACAGCAGCAGTGGTCAGGATTGAACCTGGGTCACTGGAGGCTCTACCACCTGCTCTGTCAATGCCAAGGAAAAGGGAGATGCCATCCCACTACAAAAACATGATGACACCATAACAAGTACAGGGTGTTGATGATAAGATCTCAGCTCTTGCCCTGTGCAAATAAAATCATGACGAACAAATCGGGCTTCAAAAAAGCAGCTGGCTGACATTATGTAAGATATATGTGACTTAGAAGGACAGAGCTAAAACAGGGCTAACAAAAAATGTACTCTCAGATGGTCTTTCTTTAAACTCTGCTATCAGCTCTATTATGCCCATTACATGGAGAGGACAGAACCTCACGCCATTTTAGCAACGGCTTTGGTGGAGTGAAAATGGCGGGATGAAATAAGCTAAGAACTTGCTTTATAGGCATATTTCATTCAATGACATACACAGATATCAACAGGCAAACATGACTTTTGTCTGGCATATCTCAGATATATAAATTCATACCAAATGTACCAAGAGAGTAACGATTAAATACTTTGAAGCTTTTTCAACTGATCAATGCTATTATATACACCTGAATTATTTTGCTATAGTTTTAAAAGTGAATGCCTAATTTCAAAGACTTACAGAGATAAAAATAAGGTTCATGAAACAGAAGGAATAGTGGACCGTTTAGAGAATGAAACCTCATTTCTGGACAAGGTGGCATTGTGGGCAAAAACAATTGTTAGCGCCGTCTCCCCAGGTGGGGCCAAATAAAAATGGAATGTTTTTCCCCTGCTTTTCATTGTTATAGGCTGATTGTTTTAGGCTGCTGTGTCCGTGTCCTGACAGATTGCCAATGAAGAGAGAGAGAGAGACACACACACACACACACAAAAAGTCTTTTCCCCCCCTTGTTTCTCTACTTCTCTGTTACAATTCAAGCTTATTAGTAGGACATCTGTTGCAAAGAACACAACCAAAGCTATTGCGTTGAACCACATTTCTAACAAGCAGTATTCGCTTTGTCAATAAAATATTTTGCACACTTCTTTGAGGACAGTAAGTAAAATTTTTACTCCTTAACTTAAAGATTGTAGTTTAGCTGTGCCTGTATTAAATGGCATGAAATTGTACAGTCAAGTGAGACTTGGCACTGTCAAATTTCAGCCCTACGATTTGTGTCCCTGTCTGGTTCCAGCTACTCCAATCCCAACCCCGCAACAGGATAGCAGTGTGCTGGGCTGTAGAGGGAGAGTTAAGAGTTACTTACCAGTGTTACTTGATTCTGCCTTGGGAGCCGGTGCTGCGAATAACTCCGCACTCCCTATACGTGATCCCTATGCAGAGTGACAATATCCCTCATTGCTCTTAAAAGCCCCCAACCTTTGGAGCCTCACTCAAGCAAAAAGAAGACGGTTCAAGTGCAATGCCTTCACATATAACATCCAATCACCTTGCAAATTTTAACACATCTACTTCACAGCTCTGCCGCAGGTATACTGTATACTGTAATTCACACTGAGAAAGTAGGATGATCAATTCTAATAATAATTTTCATTTGTACAACTAATTCTCTGATTTTTCTTTCAATTCACGTGTTCAGAAAGGTGCGGTCCTTTTACATAACAGCGCCCATTAAAAGTGCCCAGTGAAAGTGAACCAGTGCACTAAAAGACTAGGAAACACAATGTTTATATTGCTACTAGGATTAGGAGTAGCGTGTAGCTGGACAAAGCACACGTCATTGTGGAGTGCAAATCAAACATTCACTTATTTTCTATTGCAATGATACACACTTCATAGCATTGAGTAGCCTGTGGTCACAACATTACCAGATACACTTCCAATTTCTCTTTGCAGCAAGAGATTTCAATTGAGAATGTGAGCAGGGATATCGGAATCTCCGAGTCCGAGCATTTACTGACAACACATGGCATTCATACTCTAAATAAGTTGTTGCAAGTAAAAATTGGCTCAATTCAAGCAGCCTCTGCTCCCAGAGCTTTGGCTCAGCCACTCTCTCGCTCTGCCTTTGTCACAAAGGCCGTGGGTCAAAGCCCAGCTCGGAGCAGGCGGCTGGTGTCCGACACCCTGATACACAACGGGGTGAGCAGCGAGGAAGGCTAAGATATGAGAAATCAAGAGGCCAGCTTTCCTTGTGCAAAGTGGGAAAATAAACCAAAGGAAAGATAGCAATATTGTCACTTTGCAGGAACAGATAAATAGAGCTCGAGGGCCCTCTACTATTAATTTAATTATAATTTTTTTTCCAGTTCTACTCCTTCACCTTCAGATCTTCCAGTGGATGCAGCTACTAGCTTAGACTAGATTTAAAAAAAAATAAAAATCAAGAATAATTCAAACTGCAGACGTGCACTGTTTAAGGAGGAGAAAATAAAATTTG
Source organism: Hemitrygon akajei (assembly GCF_048418815.1). Taxonomy (NCBI): domain Eukaryota; kingdom Metazoa; phylum Chordata; class Chondrichthyes; order Myliobatiformes; family Dasyatidae; genus Hemitrygon; species Hemitrygon akajei. The sequence continues at coordinate 59,627,545 of NC_133139.1, read as the reverse complement.
CAGTGCTTTAATTAAGGAATTTTTTTATTCTATGTGGGATTTTAAATGAACTCACATTTGTTCATTCACTGTAATGGTTTACGACTGGAAAAATTTCATTCAATTAAAATTTGAGTTCCTTCAGCATTTGGCAATTGACATCATGACGAATGATATTCATTGAAAACAATTTACTTTATTGTTAATGCAATATTTCCCTAAAAAAATTATATGCCGAGCATGGCACATTTTACTGAAAAAATTTAAACTGTGTTTTCACTAAAATGAACCTTGTAATGGGTTAATGGTCAGAATGGAAATGGGCATTTTAATACTTCAATTCATTTTTAACAAAAATAATTTTCTTTTTCATTGGCGCATATTTCCCCTTTAATTCTGTGTTAGGCAAGACTTTGTTCTGCTCATTGGAAAGGTTTTAAATGGAAATTGTCCAAACATGGCATAATTGTTCCACAAATTGACCAAATGCAAACAAGGGTGCACATTCAGAATGAGAAGATGTAAACAACTGAAGCAACTGGTCAACTTACCTGGGTTGTGTACAAAATAGGCCAAGTATAAGTCAAGTTCCTTTACAGAAACTCCAATGTGGTGTGGCTGAACGCACAGGCCTTGGTTACTGCACTGAGGTGACTTCACCAGCCGTTCACCATCAGTACTTTCTAAAGGAGTCCCTTTGAACAGTATGACCATGACCAGGTCCAACCTCCAGACCTTGTCTGCCTGCCTCAAGCAATCGATCCGACGGATTTTGCCCTTCTGATCGGGATTAGAAAGGACGCAGCACGGAGCTTTCTTGCCTGTGATGGTCAGCACGAAATCTTCCCGGAATTCAGGCCGGATATCTTTCCGCAGTTTCGCCAGGAGACGGGACGCCCATTTCTGCTTGATTTCAGGCTTTTCTCCCAGGAGTTCGTCCTTGACCACCCTCTCCTCATCCTTGGACATACGCTTCTCGTGTTTCTTGAAGTACTTGCGCTTACGAGCCTGCAGGTTAAACCATGTGTACGAGAATGCTCGGACATGAGGGAGAAGGGCTTCGATGAACGGATGAAATTCATCCTGTTAGCAAGAGAGGAGGGTGGAGGGGAGGCGGTGGAAGAGAAGGAGACAAAGGAAAGAAACCAATCAATACCTAGGAAACCATTGAGAAGATGAGCAAGAAAAAAAAGCAAAAATAAAACACTATGGCTTCACAAAATTAGTGCGTACGCACACACACGCAATACACACACACACGCACACACACACATACGGACATGAACACACAGTGGTAAAATTCAATACCATTGCATCTGCTCTGGCATTTTTTTTATATAGTTACCATTTCGAACTCTCATTACATTGAGTGCTGCTCGGCGATCAATGATTGTACTCAATACGAGGCGAATGGATACTCTGTCTCACACACATACACACACTCACAAAATGTGACACTTCCAACAAACGGCTTTATATATTTAAAAAAAAGCAGGACTTAATCATGCACAAATGGCCTTGGCCAAAAAAAGAAAGTTCGTCCGAAAGCAGGTCTCTTCCGGCCTATTTGGAATGAGATACCATAGTAATGGAGGGATGGATTCCCGTATTGGAGCTTGGAGCAAGTATGAAGTGCTGGCAGAGAGGATTGCAGCCTTCTTTCTCTCTCTCTCTCTCTCTCTCTCTCTCTCTCACACTCTCTCTCTCTTTCTCTCTCTCTCTCTTTCTCTCTCTCTCTCTCTTTCTCTCTCTCTCCCTTCTCTCTCTTGCTCGCTCGATCTCTTTCCCCACACAATCTCCAACCATTTGCTTGAGTTCTTGCCAACAGAAGGCCCACCTATTTGGCAAAGTCACGCCTACCAGCCAGCCAATCGACGTTCCTTAAGTAGGGCTGTGCAGTTGGAGAGAGCACGCAATTTGCCAAATCAAAATCAACTATCCGTATGCAATGAAGAAGCAAAGTCCAGCATTTATGAATTTTTCATTTCTGCCCACTCTGCACTGTGGCAGAATGGGATATTTCACAGCATTAAAAACACATTCAGTTCCTCTAGACCCTAACCAGCTGCAGCCCATAATTGGCGAACCAGATTAACCAACAAACAATTTAAATTTGATTCTTTTATAAAAATAAACAAATATCCTCACTCCTAAATAGACATTGGAGGGTTGAGGGTGACAAGGGTGTGGTGGAGCGGGAAAAGTAAGTACTCTCACACAAAAAATTAAATAGGCAATGGTAGCATTTGCGTTTGACACCATAAATATGATAGTGCGTCTCCTGAACAAAAATTAAAATTTGTTCACGTATTTTAAATATACTTTGTTTATAAAAATATCTCCCTGAAAAAGAATGTCCTAAAAGTCAGCTTTTAAAAATAGGAAGTCTTCTATAACGTGAAAGCGTTTGCCCTCCCCCAAGCTGTGAGGTTCAGCAAACTCCGAACTATGATTCAACTTCCCCAGCTTCTTGACAAAGCTCCTCTCTACATTCACAAGGCCTTGTGCCAACCTTATCTCCCCACCTAGAAGTAGGTCAACACTGGCTACGGTCTCGCTTTAACATGCCCCTCACATTCTGCCAATTTAAAACTTGGTCCTAAAAAAATAGGCTGTTGTTGCTGAAACGCAGACCTGTCATTTTACAAATATGGCAACATTGACAGTATACACCCTCCTTGTCTCCTGTCTCTCTCTCTCAATCATCTCACAAAACTTTATTTCATTCCACGAGCAGTTAGATTTTAAAAAGAAAAACATATGTTGCTTCAATCCAGTCAAATTCGTCTGAAGGTTTTATTGTTGAATATTTTTTTCTCTTTCCATCATGAAAAAAATAATTTCTTTGTGTGCAAGGGGACGATTCAAGGGAAATAAAACATCAGAAATCACAGACAAATTGTAGTATTTGTGATTGTGTGTCCACATCTATGTGTGTGTGCACACGCATGCATTGTTTTCCTTGTTGAATTAGGATATTAAGATTCAGGAAACGTGTACCTCTCATGGGCACTTTACGCCTTGAACAGTTGCTTCATCCCACTGATCAAAAACCAATGGAGAGTTCCAATCCCTCTAAATTTAATTTCTCTTGGAGCACCCAAAAACATATGAACAGCAGAAAAGCTGTATGAATGCCCATGCACATTGATTTTAATTTTACTTATAACGTGAGGCTGTTTTGACTGGCGTTGGCTAATGGTTTTGAAAAAGTTTAGAATTTAATCTGCACGGGTAAAATGAGAGAACACATATGCACGAGTGTGGTCTGTATCCGTGTGTCTACACATGGTGTAGGGTGCAAGGAGTCATTGCAGTGAATTTATCAGACTTAATCCCAAAGTGGCCTTGACTGTATTTATGTTGGCACAAGGCCCCATTTGCTTATAAAATAATCATTTAATATTCTGCAATATAATAGGGAGAAAATCCCTCACATTGATTTACCAGGCCTTTGCACACAACTTCAAGTAATTTTTTAAATACATGTCTTCACTTAGCATGAAGTCCATCTATGTTTCTCAAGATACTTCATAGATCATCATTGTCTACCACTGTCCATACTGCAGCTGACTGATACCCACTGCATTCATTCAAACCCTCTCACCTCCAACACTCCCTCACCAACTCGGCATTTTAAGAATAATTTTTAAATTATTTTCCCTCCTACCAACAAGTTCCATATTTAAAGCACTCTAATTTACTTCGATGCTTTATTAAAAAAAATTAACTTCGAAATGAATAAGTAACACTATGGAAAACCGTTGCTGATCTAACAAAAATATATATGATTTTGATAGTAAGTGACTAGAATTAATAAAGTAATACCTCTTCAAACAAAACAAAATACCACAGCAATGCAAACAAATTAAAATCATTGTATGTTTTCCAAATGGGTATATCACATTTAAATATAATGCATATATATAGTTATAATAAAAATATCACATGCATCTTATTTAAATAGACATGAAAATCAAAAAAATGAAAAATTGCAGTTGCTTGAAATTTAAAACAAATTTAGAACATGCTGGAAACACTGGCAGGTCAGGCTGCCCTGTGTTCAGAGAAAACTAGTTAAATATTTCAGTTCAAAGTTCTGACTAGTCTTCAGCCTGCAATATTGTCCCCGTTTCTTTTCCCACAGGTGCAGACTGGCCTGCAGAGGGATTCTGGCAATTGTGCTTTACAATTTTAATTGGATATACATAAAACATTTTTAAGCATGTACACATGTAATGTCCATATATAGTGAAACATATTGTACATTTCATGGATGTACACAAAGATGTACATGGATTACATTTTTACTTATATTGTATATGGGATGCAAGCATTGGTACAAATTTATTTTTTGAAGTGAAAATATTATTCATGGCACTTGCCAATGTTTGTATCAATTTCATAAATATATATCGCAGCACCTAGTAATCTGTTTCACTGAGGTTTCCAACAGACCAGCAATGGAAAAGAAAATCAGAGGTGAAAAATCTTGAAAGAGTTAATTCAGATATTTCAAGTTCCAGTTCAAGTTTATTGTCATGGCTATATACAAATACAGTATAAATGCCATGAAAATTTCCACTTTATAGCAGCAACACAAATTTATATAAAGGACTGTCCTCTTTAAAGATTTAGTTAATTCTTCTGTTTTTATTTCATCCCTTGCATAAATAGCATACATCCCTTTCATAAATAAAGGGGGCTGAGGGAAAATGAATCAATAATGCACAGCTAAGGATTAATGCAAAACACACACACACACACACACACACACACACACACACACACACACACACACACACACACACACACACACACACACACACACACACACACACACACACACACACACACACACACACACACAGAATTTTTGCAGGGATAACTTCCACGTTCAGTCCATTAAGGGATGCCACATTTCATTGTGCAGCGAGGCAGTATTGTCCTTCCTTTGTCAATCAGCATTACCGATCTCCAACTGTACAAGGGCACATATTCAACCAGTTTAATAAGTTAACTGTTGGCTTTTCGGGGGTGGGGGGAACACATCAAGTTGAAGCAATTTCAAGAAATGTCGCTAATGACCATAGAAATGTCAAGGTATTTGTAAGTACACCGCACACATTACAGTTATTTTACATCAATTATTTTACTCTCTCTCTCTCTTTCTCTCTCTCTCTCCGGTCCACCTAAACTGTTTGAATTTACTACTCTATATAAATTCTTAAACTGTATTTTGTATTGTTCTGAAAGGAAAATCCACAAAGCTGATAAAAATCTCTACTTTATTTTTTTCACCCTTTAAAACAGAAAGTTAGCGAGAATCTTTTGAGTTTAGAAAGAGCCCCTTTGTGTGTATCGACCAGCTGCCTGGTTGAGTTCGCTCTGTGTATCAGCCAAGTAAATAGTTTGTTTCCGTTTACAAAGCAGTCACGGTTAGCCAAGATCTGAAACTCTGGAGGGGTTGAACCTTTGGCGTCAGCCCAGGGAGAAGGCGAGGTACCTACTCTAGCAAGGCGGAGTGGGTAAGGGGGTATACAATATATAAAATATAGTAAAACAGGCAGCCAGAAGTCCGGAAGTGAAACACAGGTACATGAGCAAAATATTTCCAAATAAGAGGCTTTACTTCTATATTTTCCTCTGTGTGTGTGTGTGTGTGTGTGTGTGTGTGTGTGTGTGTGTGTGTGTGTGTGTGTGTGTGTGTGTGTGTGTGTGTGTGTGTGTGTGTGTGTGTGTGTGTGTTGTATTTCTGAAAGTCTTTTGAAACGTTGTTTCTCTTTAGAATTGGAGACAGTGGTCACCGCCAGCATCTTCTGAGAGGGAAGTGGTAGAAATCAGGAGAAACAACGCGCTATAAGTTTTGTATGAAAATAAAAACATGGTTTAATCCCCACTCAAGTTCGCGCAACTGTGTTTTCAAACGACTCTTTTGTTTTAAACTCGCCTTTGGAATTACTTTTTATTAAAGGAGAGACTTGTGTTAAAGGGAAGACGACAATAACATGAATAAGGTGCAGCGGAGGCAGGAATTCAAAGAGAAAGTTTCCTCTTGCGCTTCAGGATACGGTTGGCAAGGGTTCGGTAAATGGCTACTCCGCAAGGCGCTGTGCTGCGGTGCCCTCGGCCTGTGGTGTTACCAAGTACACAGTCCTCTCTGTAAAACCAGACTGTGTTTTTGCCGTTCACTTCTCTTTTTTTCCCTATTTACCGCGTTCTCTCCACACCCCCCCCCCCCCCCAACGTACAACCATGTCTCGCCCATGACGAGGGCAGGACTCTATTCTGTGCCTCTCACGCCACGATCTAATTTCACACGACTGCCTTTCAATTCACTCTCAATATCTTTTAACTTTGATCAAACACATTGAAGAAACCCCGTTCAGCAACGCCTAAGTATGCCGAGAAATGTGTAAACTTAAATAATATAACTTCCCTTAAAAATATATCAAACTGGGGCCCACGTGTGCAGTTCTTAGCGTGTTCTGTTTATATTAAGCCAAACATTAACTAGTTGTGAACAGTTTGGGAAATATATACTTTTCAGAATTTAATACAGCATTGGTTTGCATCAATTTAAATTCAAGTAATTTAGACGCAGAGGTTTGATCTTTGGACGTTTAGGCAATTAATAGCTGGTATGATTTCGCCGTTCAGACCCCCTCTTAGAGTTTTATGCACATTTACCCCTGCGGGAGGTTGATGGGGGGAATGTCTTAATGAATGTTTGAAGATATTAAATATATATGTACATACGTATTAGCGGCACTGTTGCCCTTAATTCCAGGAAAGGATGGGAAAAGATCATGGAGGGAAAAATTACCCAGGATTGTGCAGCTTTGTACCGGTGGGTTTCTGTGCTGCCTGGGATCACTGAGAGATAGGGGGTCGAACAAGCAAGACGCCTGATTTCCAGTAAGGTGGTCTGCGCGTATAAAGAAAGCAAACGAGGATTCATACCATATGCGTCTGTATTTACCACATGTGTACATACACAGATATTATACATCACACATTCTGAATGAACACTTGCTTCTGTAAGCATACAGTATAGTTCTGCTACCAATGAAACAGGGCGAGGAGATGACACAGAAGAGGCAAGATATTAAATACAAACCAGATCTATATAGGACAAAGTACTGGTGAAAGTTAAAAGTTGCAGTCTGCTGGGTTATTATAGAATAAATTTTCTGCCAGTGGTAGTTCCCGTGTTCTCGCGATTCAGGGAAGTGTTTCATACCCCGCAATTAAATTTGAGACCGTTCGGACAAAGGTAGATTTCGGCCCAGGAATAGTCACGGCACTTGGTTTGCCGCAGGTACGGTGGTCATCCCTGAAACCCGTGGACACTGCGAACAATGGGAGGGGGAATCGGAGGAGATTCGCTTCCCACAAGCCCGATCACTTTGTCCCTGCTTTCTTAAGGCAAAGAGCCAATTCGCGTGGAACATATTTCAGCGCTTTTATTTTTGCAGATCGCCCTCGCCCGTGTTACCCAGCGCTCTCAAGTTAAACCAACACTGCGCCGACACAAGCGACACACCTCGCCTCCTACGCACTCACCCAATCTGCCTCGCGGTGTTCAGAACAACTGCAATTTTAAGTTCTACTTTTTATACAGTGATCGTGATGTTTTAGTTTTGTTTTCAATTTTAACTTGTGGTTTAAATTGATTTTAAATTGGAGGCCATCTCTCTACTTAATCATTTAACATATTACAGGGAGGGGGAAAAGCGCGGGGAGGCAGTGGAAGTGTAAAATCAGCTTCCATTCTAAGAGCTTGCTGTGATGTCCTCTCTGCACTCTGCCCGGAACGGGCTCCGCTCTCTTTCCCTCCGTCCTGTTGGCCGGCCTCTGCTTTCAGCTTGTAGGATATCCAGGCGTCGCTTCTCAATGAGAGTCTGGAAAGTTGCTGAATTTGGGAGGGAGGCCGCGATACATGGCTCCTTTAACCATTCACTCCCGAACGCAGTTACCTGCTCCCCCTCTCAACACACACACACAGCACCACATCTATAACAATATTCTATAAAACACACAACTGAGACGCCCTCCTTGAACAACTGATTATGTTCGCGAGTGCAATGGCGTGATCCAGGCGCACCATCTGCGGGAGGGCCGGGATCTCTGAAGGAACAACTTGGGGCTCACGGGGTAACCAGGAGACCCGCCACTGGCTGAGACTCCGTTCACGGGAGACGCCGCTCATTCAACCAGCTACGGACTTTTAGGGAACGTGCGGTGTGGACGGCGGGGTAAGGGAACGGGGGATTGGGGTGTGGGGACAACGGGGTTTGAACACCCTGAGCAAGACGCTTAGTGGAAGTGCTCCAGTCACTTTGTAGCGGGAGGGTGGAGATGAGGGTAGGTGGCCGGAAAAGAACTGAGGCAGAATGGGGAGAGGGGACTCGACACTGGGACTGCCCAGACTCTAACAATTGCTCAAGAGAGGAGCCTGTAATCTAAGCGCGCGCATTTAATTACGCAATGATTGAATGAAGTGACCAACCCAGTGTATTAAACAATATATCTCACACTGATATCACAGACCACCAGTTCTCTGTCTATGTAACAAAAGTGGGTGAACATAACCCCTCATACGCACGGTGTCTTCCCATGCCTGCTATAGAGGTGAGATCACCCGCTCTCTCCATGCATTATTCTCATTTACCTCCTTCCTCAGAAGTGTACTGGTACCCATTCCCTCCCATTCGTCCTCACCACCTCGCCGTTCCCGCTCACACAGTCATCGGAAAAATAGGCTCCCTATTTTCCAACTGCCCTTCATTAGATCCCTCGGCCTATTGGACCGTATTCCAAGGGCAATTTTCTTTATTCCCCCCTCCCGTGCCACTAACCACTCTGACATCGTTCGTTTTGCCTTTCGCAGTCTCTCCCTAACACCCAGCCTGAGGATTCGAGGCCAAATCCCACACCCTACTCCACGGAACTCTTGCACAGTCGCCAGCTTTTACATCGATGTGTGCGAGAGAAAGAATGTTTAACTGTGTTTTCTGCGTCTATTTTAACATAGCATCCCGCCCTACCTCAGTATACTGATGTAAACAAACGCACATTCTACACAGTAGTCCAACACATAAGCATACAGCAGGAGCAGATATTTTTGTCCATGTATAAATGGAAAATGATTTTGCATCTACAGTCTGTATCTGCAACTGTCCTGACTGATATAAAACAATTCGGACTAACTAGGTGCAGCAAGTAAGTAGAACCCAGCTGAGGTTCTCTGTAGGTATAACAACATGTCGGGATGTGTAAGGAGATTTTATTTAGTAATAATTAACACCTGCGTTCACCACTCCATATCAAATACATTGAAACTTCTACAGTGAACTACAGTCATTAGGAATCAGTGCCAAACATTAGGTCCAGGTCAACTCAAGTACGAAGGCAGTGATTTTGAACTGGTTCATGAAATAGGATGTCATGTGGGGTAATTTGGAACCGAGATCATTTCATTCACTGAATCTCCTGAACTGTTACGGTGCGGAGAAAGAAAGAGGAGTCGGCAGAAGTGAGAATCAATTACTTGGAATCATCGATTTCTGATATCCCGTCACCGCCTATTACCTTGCCCCTCTCCTCCAGAAACACGTCCCTTCTGGTTGTAATAGAAATATTATTCCCTCTGTTGTCACACACACACACACACACACACACACACACACACACACACACACACACACACACACACACACACACACACACACACACACACACACATAGATGGAGAGACTCACACAAAGAGCTGCACAAACAGATAAGACATATGCAGATAGACAGACATCCTTCCACACACAAATTACAGGGAGACACATGGAAAAGCACACATGCAGTTACAGGCACACATAGACACAAAATTGATCACATTCTCCTATAGATGCTGACACGCTCTCATAGACACACGCACATAGGCAGACTGATACACAGTCACCATCACATTAGATGCAACAGACTGGTGATCACTTTCCTTAAAGTGACTAAACACATACAGAGATGTCTGATCTCCCATTCTCCTTGCTAAAGATGCTGTCTCTTTCCAAAAGCTCACTGTCATTTTCCACACAGTTCACCTGACACAAACACACAAGCAAGGGAGTTGGAGCAGGGATAGGCTGTTTTGCCCCTCGACCCTGTCCAACATTGAATAAGATCAAGGAAGACCTGACTTGACCACTTTCTCATCAATCTACAGAAACCACCCACCCCCTGGTTGTCTGGTATCCACCAGGCTCTGTCTCAGACATGTTCATAAGCTCTCTGTTGGGAAAAAGAGTTCTAGAAATCCAGGGCTCTCGGAGAGATACAACAAAATCACCTCATTACTATACTGAGTGGGCAGGTGACTCTCCTCATTTTTTAAATAGTGACCCCCAATTCCAGGTACCCCACATGAAAAGTTACACTCTCCACAGCCAGCCAACCTGCCAAGACCACGGAAGGTGATAACAGTCCATTTTAGTATGGAATCAAAGAATAAACTTCATTGAGCATTTCTTCATTACCTGTCTGCAGTGTGAACAAACAAATCTCTCAAGATTCAAACTTACTTATCACGTGTACATTGAAACATATATTGAAATGCATTGTTTGCTTTAACAATCAACACACCCAAGAATGTGCTGGAGGCAGCCAACAGTGTTACCACACATTCTGGCACCAATATTGCATACTCACAACATTTAGCAGAACAACATGGAAACACAACAAGCAAACCAAACTCTGTACCACATATCACATACCCATGCACATACACAATCCTCTAACTGCAGGACAGGCCATCTTAGGCCTCCAGCCTCCAATGGACTCATAGACATTGGGCTTCCAACTTCCCCAACACACTCACAGAGATTTGTAGACTTGGGGCTCAGGCCAATGGAACTCGACTTCCAGATTTCCAATCGATCCTCAGGCCCCAGAACTGATCCCAGGACTCACTGATCACCGAATACTATGCCTTCAACTCTGATCTCACCAATTCTTGAACCCAATGTCTTAGAGACCTACAACCTCTCTCCAGTCAAATGCTACAGTTTATAAAATCAAGCCAAATTGGAGAAGCTCTAAATCTGCACATAATACCTCTACATACCTATTCCCATTTACTGATCCTATCTCTACTGCGAAGATGAATCTACTCTGATTGAAGGAGCAAAACTACATATTCCGTCTGGGTTGCCTCCAACCTGACGGCATGAACATCAATTTCTCTACCTTCCCCCTTCTTTCTTTATCATTCCCCATGCTGGTTCCCCTCTTACCCCTTCTCTTCCATCTCATCTCATCTGCCTATCAACTCTGTCTGATGCCCCTCCTCTTTCCCTTTCTCTCATGGTCCACTGCCCTCTCCAGTCAGATTCCTTTACAGGTCTTTACCTCTTCCATCGATTACCTTCCAGCTTCTCACTTCATTTCCCCTCCTCTACTCACCCACCTTCCCCCTCATCTGGCCTCACCAATCCTGAGGAGAACGAGTACAGACCTGCCAGATTGTACTTCTTCCTCTCCATCCCTCTCTCCCACCTTCTTATTCTGACTTCTTCCCCCTTCCCTTCTAGTTCAGGTGAAGGATCCTGGCCTAGAACTTCAACTGTTTATTCCCCTCCACTGATGTTACATGACCTACTGAGTTTTTCCAGCATTTTGTGTGTGTTGCTCTGGATCTTCAGCATCTGCAGAATCTCTTGTGCTTGCTCCAAATGGGATCACTTTGTACATTGCAACATAGACCACTCTTAAGTCAGTTTACACTCCACAAAACCTACAGAAATGTTTGTCATAATGATCCCTTTGTCTGGTTTAATTAAGTCCATTAGGAAATAAATAGTCCCCTCAGGACACAGCACAAAAATCTTTTTAGACCGTAAGACATAGAGGCAGAATTAAGCTATTTGTCCCATTGAATCTGCTCTGCCATTCCTTATTATCTCTCTCAACCCACTTTCCTACCTTCTCCCTGTAACATTTGACACCCTTGCTAATCAAGAAACTATTAACCTCCCTTCAAATATACCCAATCTTCATCTCCACAGTCATCTGTGGCAATGGATTCCACAGATTCTGCATTCTCTGGCTAAAAATATTTCTCCTCATCTCTGTCCTAAAGGAGCATTCTTGTATTCTGAGGCTGTGCCTTTTGGTCCTAGACTCTCCCAATATTGGAAACATCCTCTCCATGTCTACTCTATCAAGGCCATTCAATATTTGATAGATTTCTGTGAGTCCCCCCACCCCGCACACACACACTATTTTTCTAAACTCCAGCAAGTGCAGCCTCAGAGCTTCTTATACATTAACTCTTCCGTCCTAAGGATTGCTTATATGAACTTCCACTGGACCCTCTCCAAGACTAACACATCGTTCCTTAAATAAAGGGCCTAAAGCTGCTCAAAATACTCTAAATGGGGTAGAACATCAGGTAGAGCACCAGGCAAGATTATTACCCTCCAACCAACAGGCTCCTGATCTGGCTGGGATAACATCTCTCACCTCAACTCTGGACTGATCTATGACATTGGACTTTCATGGACTGTTCAAAACTCATGATCTCAGTATTATTTTTATTTGCAAAGTTTGTCTTCTTTTGAACAGTAGTTGTTTATCAGTCTATGTATAGTTTTTTCATAGAATTTCTTTTTTTCCTCTAAATACCTGAAAGAAAATGAATCTCAAGATAGTGATGATGATGATGGCATCTGTCTGTCTCAAAGGACAATGGAGAAGCAGCACTGGAGTGACCCCTCCAGGGCACAAGTCTGGACAGAAGATATGGTGATACTGCGATGCCCAGTCATCAAGTGCCCTCTCGGCTTCACCAGTCTAGTCCAAAGGAAAGCAATATGTTTGGCACCAGCTTGGCTGGAGGAGCTACCGGAAGGATATTCAGTGATGTCCAGCTGCCTTAGGGGCTCCACTCCGGATCTTCTGCCTAAGCCTTCATCTCTCTCAAGGCAGCCTACAAGGTGGTGGAGCTATTTACCCATAGCAGTGGATCTGGTTCACAAGGTAGTATATGGTAACATATCCATACTTTGATAATAAAATTTACTTTGATCTTTAAAGTCTTCATTCAGATTATCTCACCACTTGCTGTCATGATGTCAGTCAAAGAGAGTGTAGAGGAATGCCATTCCTATACAGTGAGCTAGCTCACCTCTAGTTCCCAGCAGTGACTTTCTAACTAGGTTTGTCCGAACTCTGGCCCAGCTGCATCTTCTACTTCCTAGACCCCTCAAGCCATCCCATCCTCCCTGATAACTCTGCCTTTCCAAATCTGGCCTGCTGAAGATCCCTGAATTCCTTCATGTTGCCAGTGGTGGAGATGAAGGTTTGGTGACATCATTGCAGCTGATTAGATTTCCCCAAACCTTTTAATCACTGCATGGCAGTGTAGGGGTTATCATAACGCTGTCACACCACCAGCGCCAGATTCAATCCCCACTGCTCTACGTTCTCTCTGTGACTTTGTTGATTTCCTCTGGGTGCTCCAGTTTCTTCCCACATTCTAGAGACATACTGGTGAGAAATTTAATTGGTCACATGGGCTCAATGGACCAAAAAGGCTTGTTACTGTGCCGAATCTCTAAATAAAGTAACAAACTCCTTTCTTGTATGATCACCAGCCTTCAATTCCTTTAAGTGGCTTGGTGCCAAACTGCATTTGATAATCCTTCTGTGATTCGCTCTGGGATGGTCGACAATATTAAAGTGGCTAAGTGAATGCAAATTGTTCCTTCTGTTTCTCCTTACAATGCAAAAAAAAACTGAAGTTATTTGAAACATTTAATCAGCAGTTCTATCTCCATAAACAATTTGTCAGTCTTTACACAACTTCTGTGCTTTCTATGTTGCAACATTTAGCTTGGTTCACAGTATGGCCCGGTAGCGTTCTAACACCAAGGAATATAAAAGGCAAGGATGCAATGCTGAGGCTTTCTAGGCATTGGTGAGACGAGCCTTGAGTATTGTAAGCAGTGTTGGACCCCTCATCTGGCACTGGAGAGAGCACAGAGGAGGTTCACAAGAATGATCACAGAAATGAAATAGCTAACTATGAGGAGCAGTCAATGGCTCTGGGCATGTACTCACTGGAGTTTAGAAGAATGAGTGGTAATCTCATTGAAACCTATTGAATATTGAAAACCCTAGAGAGAGTGGACATGGAGAGGATGTTTCCTATAGTGGGGGAGTCAAGGACCAGAGGGCACTGCTCAGAATGGTAGAATGTCTCTTTACAACAGAGATGGGAAGGAATGTTTTTTTAGCCAGAGGTGGTGAGTCTTTCAAATTCATTGCCTCACATGACTGCCGAGGTCAAGCATTCTCCACCCTCTGCTAAAGCAATCCACCTCCTCTCTGTTCTAAAGGGATGTCCTTGTATTCTGAGGCTGTGCCCTCTCTTCCTAGACTCCCCCACTATTGGAAGCATCCTCTCCACATCCACTCTATCCAGGCCTTTCAATATTTGATAGGTTTCAATGAAATCTCCCTTTATTCATCTAAGCTCTAGTGAGTACAGGCTTAGAGGTTAACCGTCCTTCAAATTCTTTTCTTTCAAACCCTCGAATGCCTTCACTTCAGTCTTCTTCCTCTGTAAATTATGAAAATGAAATAAAGAAACTGTGGTCACGCAGAAGCATATAATTAAACACAGCACTTTATTGAAAGGTTCAACCTGTGTCATCATCCCTTGAGCTTGGCCTCCTTGTTTATTACTCACTCCACTCTCCTGGTCCATTAATGCTTAATTAAAAATTAAAATAATTACAGGTTCACACCCCAGGACCTTTATTATCTATAATCTGTGTATCTTACCCACTGGTTTTCAATAGACCCAACTATGGAGCTGTCCTTCCAGCAGAACAGGAATGTGAAACTACAACACAGACAACAATGAACACACACAGAATGCTGGAGGAGCTCAGCAGGTCCAGCATCAATGGAAAAAAAAATAATCAGTCAACATTTTGGGATGAGATCCTTCATCATAAAGGGTACTGAAAAACCTGAGGAACATTCTTTAAACCAGAAGGTTGTTCATGTCTAGAATGAGCTGCCAGAGGAAGTGGTTGATGCAGGTACATTAACAACATTCGAAACACATTTGTATAGGTACATAATACGAATGGTTCCAATGGATGGTATGGTGGGGGTGGGGGGGGCTACTGCACAGGACCGAAAGAAGCTGCAGAGGGTCATAAATTTAGTCAGCTCCATCTTGGGTACTAGCCTACAAAGTACCCAGAATATCTTCAAGGAGCGGTGCCTCAGAAAGGCAGCGTCCATTATTCAGTATCCCCAGCACCCAGGGCATGCCCTTATCTCACTGTTACCATCAGGTAGGAGATACAGATGCTGAAGGCACACACTGAGCAATTCAGGAACACTTTCTTGCCCTCTGTCATCCAATTCCAGAATGGACATTGATCCTGTAAACACTATCTCACTTTTTTAATAATATATTATTTCTGTTTTTGCATGATTTGTAATCTATTCATTCTATATTATGTATTGCATTGAACTGCTGCTGCTAAGTTAACGAATGTCACGACACATGCCGGTGATAATAAACCTGATTCTGATTCTGGATATGGACCAATCACGGGCAAATGGGACTAGCTTAAATAGGAACTGCGGTCAACATAGACCAGTTGGGCTGAAAGGCCTGTTTCCATGATTCCTCATCTCCACAACTAACTAAGTGTATGAAAAATACATATCAGTACTGTTAATGTCTCTATGGGTTCAATACATTTACTGTTAGGTAAATGACTTAACAAGAACAAGTAGATACAAAACTCAAGAGAAATAACAGCCAATTAAAGTAAAAAAAAAATTCTCAGCTTATTCTGAATAGGAAGATGTAAATATGTACATTCCAAACCCATTCACAAAACTATAATTCACACTTAGAAGTCATCCACATTCAGAATTGATTCACATCCCTGAAGGCTACTCTGTCTTCAGTCTCCTGTCTGGAGGTTCTCACACTGAACAGTTCATGATATAAGATTTAGATTTATTTATAACTTGTACAACAAAACATACAGTGAAATGCATTCTTTGTGTTAATAACCAACACACCCAAAGATGTGCTGGGGCAGCTCACAAGTACCGCTACACACTCTGGTGCCAACTTCACATGCTCAGCAGAACAATATAGAACACAATAAAACAGAAAACAATCAATACAGCAACAACAGCAAAACAAGCCCTGCTCTTCCCTCCCACTCACTCATCCACCCATGCAGATTTGGCCTCCAGCAGACTCATGTTCAATTTTTTCCAACTTACCATCTGAACTTACCCGTGACCTTGGGATTTTTCCCCTCTGCATAATTTTTACAAGTCTTTACCGGATTCACTTCACGAGCAAACATTTGGAAAAGGTGCATAAGAGATTTACTAAAATGATTCACGAATGAAATATATGGATTGACCAGAGACACTAGCATTGTTCTTGATTTGATGCAAATCTACAACAATATACATTTCACCATACATTTTGATGTTTTGATGTACATGTGACAAACAAAGCTAATCTTATCTCTTTAATATTTTGGTCACAAGCCCTCCAACTTCCCTGACTTTCAGATGTCAGAACATCTCTCCAAATCTCCCATTTTGTCTGCAGCTATACATTTGGAACAGGTTGTTACTATCTCTCTACAAACCTAATAAGAAAGTGGAATCTTTCTACTTTTCTTTCCTAACCTGAAAATTTTGATCCTTGTCACTGTGTATCTATGTCTATCTATCTGTCTATCTATGCCTCTTATCATCTAGTACACCTCTACTGAGTCATCTTGCATCCTTCTTCACGCCAAAGAGAAAAGCCCTAGCTCACTGAACCTTTCCTGATAAGACATGCTCTCTAATCCAGGCAACATCCTGGTAAATCTCCTCTAAGTCATCGAATCCTTCCTTTAATGAGACTACAAGAACTGAACACAATATTCCAAGTGTAGTCTAACCAGGGTTTTATAGAGGTGCAACATTATCTTGTGGCTCTTGAACTCAGTACTCCAACTAATGAAGGCCAATACACCAAACAACTTCTTAACAACCCTATCAACTTGCATGGCAACTTTGAGTGATCTATGGAAGAGATCCCTCTGTATCTCCACACTGCTAAGAAACCTGCCATTAACTCTGTATTCTGCCTTCAAGTTCAACCTTGCAAAGTGAATCACCTCACACTTTTCCAAGTTGGACTCCATCTGTCAAGACTCCATTTTGGGGGCAGCCATCTTCTGTGGCTGAACCACTGAATATTTGGAAGCAGACTTACCAAAGAAGCCTCACCGCTCCACCCACAACACCCACCCCCTACCTGCATAATACATCCCAAAAAGATTATTTTAAAAAATCCACCACTTCTGTGGAACATTAACAATTGCATGTAGATATCCAGCCATGCACAAGGTGTTACAAAATGCCATGGGAGTGTCAGCAAATAAAAAGCATGGTCAGACAGATAATGCTTAAGGAGACAGAATGGTTGTGGAAGATAGCTGGGAATCGGGTGGCTAATGTTGAGAACTGGTGTGTCACTGAGCCCAGAATCTGAAGAGTACAGAGGTCCCAGAGGGTTGTTGATTTAGACTGCAAGGCCATAAGACGTAGGAGCCAAATTAGGTTATTCAGCTCACTGAGTCTGCTCTGCCATTCCATCATGGCTGATTTATGATCCCTCTCAAATTCATTCTCCTGACTTTTCCCTCTTATTAATCAAAAACCTATCAACCTCTGCTTTAAATATGCCCAATGACTAGGCAGCTGTGGCAATCAATTCCATCGATTCACCACCCTCTGGCTAAAGAAATTTCTTCTCATCTCTGTTCTAAATGGCCATCCTTTTATTCTGAGGTTGTGTCCTCTGGCCCTAGATTCCTAGATTCCCCCACTATAGGAAACATGCTCTCCTTGGCATTCCTGGGATCATTTCATGAACCTCCTCTGGACCATCTCCAATGCCTGCATATCTTTTCTTAGATAAGACGTCTAAAACTGCTTATGATACTCCAAGTGCAGTCTGACCAACACCTTACAAAGCATCATTACATTCTTGCTTTTATATTTTAATCCTCTCAAAATGAATTGGCAGAGGCTATGGAGATTAGTGAGGCTGCCTTAAGCTTTAATGAAAAAAATGCCTGAGCTAGCATGCACCTTAGGCAAATATGAATGGTAACCAAGTGCACACATTGGATTTTCATACCATTTGCAATGCAGACTCTAGAAAGCTTTGACATTCCCTTCTCCCCAAATGCAGTTGGTAAACACGTACATGAGGGAGAAACAAAGAATACGTCAATAAAATTGGAAGTGAGTTAAGAGAAGGCTTGTGCATGGCATAAGCACCGACACCAAGCGACTGGGACAAGTATCTGCTCCAAGGGTGTGGTTTCTATTTGTTTTCCCAGCATGTTATCTCCAGAAGACACGGGCACTGTGAGATTTGACTTGGACACATCTGGTTCAATAAATTAAATCAACTCCATGCCTGAAGTGATATTGCACAGTTGCTCAGTGGTGAAGTATTACAGAGCCTCACTGTACCGAGAATCACACAGTCTAACCTCCCAGAAATAGGCACTTCAGACCCCAGCTCATGTCAGTGCTGACCGTTTACCCCCATCTAGTTGGTAACATGCTACACCTTAGTGAATCAAGAGCTTCTTACATGTTTTCAGAGTCTCTGCCTCCTCCAGCCTATGAGGTAATTCACACCACTCTCCCTCAGTTATCTTTAAATCAGCTCCATTTCACCTTAAACCCATACCCTCTAGTTCTTGGTACTCCTGCTCTTTTAACTATCTACTTCACTATGCCTCTCATGTACTATTTATTAAGTACTGTTCAGAAAATACTATTTACTATTTTACGAAGTATTATTTATGTACTTATTTATTATTATTGTATTCACACAGATTGTTTCCTTTTGTCCATTGGTTGTTTGTCAGTCTGGCTGTGGTTTTTCATTGATTCTAATTTTTTTTGTTTCTATTATAAATGCCTGTAAGAAAATGAATCTCAAGGTAGTATATGGTGGCCACTTTATTAGGTACACCTTCATGTCTGTTTGTCAGTGCAAATATCTAAATGGCCAACCAAGTGGGAGCTATTCAATACATAAAAGCATGCAGACATGGCCAGGAGACTAAGTTATCATTCAGACCAAGCATCAAAATGGGGAAGAAATGTGAACTAAGTGACTTTGACCTTGGAATGATTGTTGGTGCCAGGCAGGGTGATTTGATTATCTCAGAAACTGCTGATCTCCTGGGATTTTCATGCACAACAGTCTCTAGAGTTTACAGAGAATGGTGCAAAAAAACACAGAATAATAATTCAATGAACGACTTTCTGGAGGCAAAAATGCCTCATTAATGAGAGAGGTCAGAGGAGAATGGCAGACTGGGCCAAACAGACAAGGTAACTCAAATAACGACATGTTACAACAGTGGTGTGCAGAACAGCATCTCGGAATGTACAACATGAACCTTGAAATGGATAGGCTACATCAGCCTAAGACCAAGAACATACACTCAAGAGGCCACTTTGTTAGCTGCTGATTTATTAGATTTATTAGTTCCTCCAGCATTTTGTGTATGGTTGCTCTGGATTTCCAGCATCTACAGAATCTGCTGTGTTTGTGTACATACTCTGGTATTCTTCTCTACAGCTGATGAAGCAAACCATCCCAAGCGCCTACTTCACTATCATCTCTATTTGTGCAGTAGTTTATAAGGATATACAGGCTTGTACTCCAAAGATCCTCTGTTTGCAACAGTCTGTAGGGCATACGCCTTACCATTGTTTGACTTTCCAAAATACCTCACTCCAGAAGAATATCCATCCCTGTGTGACTCTCCTGATTCTTTGTCAATCCATTCCCACTTTCCTCTCTGACAAGTTGAATCCTGGTTGGCTAATATTTCAGCTCCCATCTCCACTCCTGACCCAACAACCTGGAACTCAGTCGAAGCCTCACGTCCACTGACCTCTGCAGGATGATGTTCTAGATTGCCACTGTTCAGAATAAACACTCAAATAAAGAACTCTTGCTTTATGCCCTTGACCTTTCATTAAACAATTTTTCTACAAAGAAAAATAATTTTTCCCCCATCAAATCCTTTTCAACACTTTAGATACCTTAGGTGCCATCATGTAATAAACACAATTTTATTTAACAGCTTGTATTTACAATATAAATACAATAGGACAATAAATAAATCAATGGTAAATTCTGGGGGAAATGTCCAATTTCAATAAAAGATCTAGTGTCTGAAGATCATCTACATTTGAAGTGTGGCACTCTAGTGTAGCAGCTAGAATAACACTTTACAGTGATTAATGTTCAAATCCTGCAGATATCTTTAAGGAATTTGTACGTTCTCCCTGTGATTGCATGGGTTTCCTCTGAGTATTCCACTTTCCTCACACATTCCAAAAAATGTACATGCAAGTAAGTTGTGGGAATACTATGTAGGATCGGAACAAGTAAGTTTTACACTTAACTTTCATCTCAAGTCTATTTTCCCTTTAAGATTGATTTATATTCTAAGAAAAAAAACTTGTAGGTAAACTGCTTCAAGACAATGTTGATGCAGAATGATTCACTCTGGTAAACTGAAGTGAATTGATGTCTGTCACTTCTATAAGATTAATCTCACTTGGTGTAATCATGTGGTCAGGCTAATTTATGTTTATGAAGCTCAAAACTGGGATAACAGATTACCACTGCATTTATTACTTCAATGCTCACATTGTAATTTGCTTCATAAGTTAGTCTGTGGTGTTTGCTTCAGAATCAAACAAGCCACAAGTCTTACATATCTCCAAATCGTCCCTCCAAGACCACTTCCCTTTAATATTCCCCTTCTTCATCTACAGGAGCTGGGCATCACTGGGAACAATACCCTGACCTGCCACAAACTCCATTTTATTTAGATTTAGCACGATAACATGGCCTTCCAGTCCAATTAGCCCATGGCACCCAATTACTCCCATGTGACTAAGTAACCTAATAACCCATACGTCTTTGAAATATAGGAGGAAACCCATACGGTCACGGGGAGAACATACAAATTCCTTACAGACAGAGGTAGGAATTGAACCTGGGCATATGGCACTGTGATAGTGTTACACTATCTGCTACAGTAATGTACTATTCCTTTCAGCCAAGACTTTCAAAATCAAAGTAAATTTATTATCCAATTACATATATGTTACTATTTGCTAACTTAATTTTCTTGAAGGCATTTACAGGAGAATAAAGAAATATGATATAATTCACAAAAAACTGTAGATAAACAAAGACTAACAAACAACCAAAGTGCAAAAGAAGATAAATTGTTCGTAAAAATAAATAAGTAATATTGAGAACCTGAATTGTAGTGTCCATCAAAATGAGTCTGTAGGTTATGAAATCAGTTCGGAGTAACGGTAGGTGAAGTTATCCACACTGATTCTGGAGCCTAATGGTGGAAGGGTAACAACTGTGAATCCACCTTCAGGTTCCCCCAAAACTTCAGTACCTTTGTACTTGCAACTCATTAACCCCTTGGACCAACTACCTCCCAACTAAGAAAGGGTGTGCTGGCATTGGAGGGGGTCCAGAGGGGGTTCACGGGAATTATCCTGGAAACAAAAGGGTTAACATATGAGGAGCATTTAATGGCTCTGGGCCTGTACTTGCTGGAGTTTAGAAGAATGACGGGGTGGGTGGATCTCATTGAAATCTATTAATTATTGACAAGTCTAGAAAGAGTGCATGTGGAGGATTCTAGGACCAGAGAGCACAGCCTCTGAATACAAGGACATCCCTTTAGAACAGAGATGAAGAAGAATTTTTTTAGCCAGAGGTTGGTGAATCCGTGGAGTTCATTGCTCCAGACAGCTGTGGAGGCCAAATCATTGCGCACATTTGAAGTGGAGGTTGATAGGTTCTTGATTAGTAAAGTCATCAAAGGTTGTAGGAGAAGGCAGGAGAAGGTTTTGAGAATGATAATAAATCAGCCATGATGGAATAACAGAGCCAAATAGCCTAATTCTGCTCCTATGTCTTATAGTCCTATGGATTGTCTCCATTGTATTCCTCTCCTGTTCTGTGTCTCCAACTATTCCAGGAGGTAACACTAGTTCTGGAAACCCTTTCCCTGAATTCACTCTCTGGCTACTGCCCAACTCTGGTTCAGAACCCACCACACTGTGCTTCCCAGTCCTCTGCCACCACTCGGCACATCTTCTTGCATTTCTTATGTACCCTGGCACACTTTCTTTTGTTCAGAAGCATCTCTGCTGCTTAACACACAACACAGGCAGGCTGTATGCTGCTCAAAGATACCATACTATTTTTGCCTTGATGCAAATCAGCTGTGGCCACAGGTCCCTGCAAATGAGGTGGCTTTGTTTGGGTGTGTGGCATCACCTAAAATTCCCAGTGCCATTAGACAAATTTCACAACATATGTCAATGATATTAAACCTGATTCTGATTCTGAGGAGTGAGTCTTGCAGTGCAACAGTTCTGCATCAATGTTCTATGGTAGATATCAATCAGAAAGAGAGAGAGAGAGAGCGCCAGGGGCCTTTTCATTTAACTGGTATTTGGATGATTGCACCCATGTAGGTTTTCATGTGAATATTATGCAAACACTTATTGAGACCTGGCCCTTCATCAGAATCCCCAACATTTACCTCTTGGCTTTAGGCAATGGGCACCAAGCCGCTTAGATCTGTTGGTCGCACCATCACTGTCAGACTGAGTATTTTGTTACGCCTATCTGTCAACTGCTATGCTAACCTTTTGGAAGAAGTACCTGGATGCAGCACAGTTTGGCATAGCAACTGTTCTGCATATGACCGCGAGAAAGTGCAAAGAGTTGTGGACACAGTTCAGCACATCAGAGAAACCAGCCTCCCCTCCATGAACTCTATTTATACTTCTCGCTGTCTTGGTAAAGCAGTCAGCATAATCAAAGACCCTACCCACCATGGACATACTCTCTTCTCCCTCTTCCATCAGGCAAAAGGTACAATTTTATAAAAGCAGGCACCACCAGGCTTCTACCCCGCTGTTATAAGACTATTGAATGGATTCATAGTATGATAAGATGAACTCTTGACATCGTAATTTATCTCATAATGATAATTCGCTTTAATTTGCGCTTATGATGCACTTTCTCTGTTACTGTCATTCTGACTCCAGGTACCACAAGGAAGAAGCCATAGAGGGATTTGAAACAAGGACTTGAGAAGCTGAGTTACAGGGAAAGGTTGAAAAGTTTAGGACTTTATTCCCTATAGCATATGAGAACAAGGGGAGATTTGATAGAAGTTTACAAAATGATGAGGGGTATAGACAGGGCAAATGAAATCAGGCTTTTTTCACTGAGATTGGGTGAGGGTACAACTAGAAGTCATGGGTTAAGGGTGAAGGGTGAAATGTTTAAGGAGAACATGAGGGAAAGCTTCTTCAGTTAGAACATGGTGAGAGTGTGGAACAAGCTGCCAGCAGAAGTGGTGGATCTGGTACAATTTCGATATTTAAGAGAAGTTTGAAATAGGTAGATGGATGGAAGGGATATAGAGAGCTATGATCCTGCTACAGGACAATGGTACTAGGTAGAATAATACTTTGCATGGAATAGATGGACTGAAGGACCTGTTTCTGTGCTTTAGTTTTCTATAACTATAACTCTAAGAAGGGAGATTTTTTAAATCTTCAATGCTAAATCAATAAAAGTTGACAGTGATGAACTTTTCTCAGTCTTTTAGGTGAATTTTATACTGGGTTATGCTGTGTTCCACATTAAAATTTACCACTAAGGGTTACTAATGCTGTACAGACTCACAAAATCAGACATTACCTGTAGGTAGGGAGACCAAGTTAATAAATCAGGCTAATTGTTTATCTTTAAACTTTTGGCATCATGAGTTCTCCCAAGTTTTGTTTGCCAACACAGCTGGGAATTCCTCTGAATTGATTAAAATGTGAAAGAACCTATATTGGAAATGGAATTACTTTATTATTGTCACATATACCAAGATACAGTGAAAAACTTGTCTTACATACTATTCATACAAATCAAATCATTACACAGAGCACTGAAGTAGAACAAGATAAAACAACAGAATGTGGAATACAGTGTAACAGTTACAGAGAAAGTGCAGTGCAGGTAAACTATAAGGTGCAAGTTCATAATGAGGTAGAATGCGAAATTAAGACTTCATATTATGGTACTCGAGGACCATATCCCACTCAGTCAGCACATTTGGTGCAGGATTTTCTTTCAATATAAGAAAACTACAGAGAGCTATCAGGTCAGCTGTAAAGGTAAGTGGCTGCACTCTACCAACATCGCAGGACTTGTATGTGCCCTGGACAACAAAGCAGGCAGAAAATCCATTGCAAGCATTGCCCACCCTGCCAACTGCATTTTCCAAAAGTTCCCTTCTGGAATGTGCTACAGGGCTATTAAACCAAAAATTTCACATCAATTTAAAAGTTATTTTTCCCATTGTACTAACTATTCTAGTTAGCCCCCACCTCCTCTATCGATTTCCTCCCATCAATATACTGCACTATAAACACATTTTATAATGCTGTTTACATTGTGAATACATTCAGGTATTTTGAATTTATGCACATTTATTCCAAATGCACACTTCTAACATTGTGCTTATATAATTCTTTTTCTTTTCTAATTGTTGAATGCTATTATTTTTTGTTGTATGTCATGCCAACACATCACAGCAAATTCCTAATACATGTAAAGGTATTTGGCAAATAAAGCTGATCATTGATTTAACATTGCAATTTGGTGTTGTTGATAATGCAGATGACATTCTGCCCAATGGAACATGCATTGTACCTATGATACAGTGCTGCACATTTAGAATGATAGAGTCATAGAACATTACAGCACAGAAGCAGGACCTTTGGCCCATCTAGTCCATGCTGAACTATTATTCTGCTTGGTCCCATCGACCATAGCCCTCCATACCCTCCCATCCATGTACTTATACAAATTTCACTTAAACTTTGAAATCAAATCTGCATCCATAACTTCTGCTGGCAACTTGTTCACACTAGCACCAACCTGTAAGTGAAGAAGTTCCCCCTCAGACTCACTGTAAACATTTCACCTTTCACCCTTAACCCATGACCACTAGTTGTAATCTCAAAGGAAAAAGCCTGTTTGCAGTTACCCTCTCTACAACCCTCATCATTTTATATACTTTTTTGTAGTTTTCTTGTTCACCCTTGAAAAAGACTATTTTGCACATTTCTAACACATACACACACACATATATGTATATATATATACATGGAAGATCTAAATCTATGTGTATTTCATAATACCTTAAAAGGTCATGAGTTTTATTGACATACATAAATATTTCCATATATGTAGGAAGTATTTCTGTACATTGAGTACTCATGGTCTTGTAAGGATTATATCACTTAATTCCATACTTTATTGCATAGCCACATCTTATCATATCATATCTTACTGCTATTGTTATCTTTCTTTGTTAACAACAATGATGCATTTCACTGTATGTTTCGATGTACGTGTGATAAATAACTCTGAATCTGAGTTATCAAAGTTATGGTGTTAATTCTACTTCCAAAACTCCACAGAGTCACCCAGCACAGAAATAGGTCTTTTGGCTCAAGTGGTCCACGTCAGCGAAGATCCCACTTTGATGTTAGTTCCATTTGCCAACTTTTGGCACATACCCTTCTAAACATTTCCAATCCACGCACTCATCTAACTGTCTTGTAAAAGTTGATATTGTATTTGCCTCAACCACTTTTTCTAGGAGCTTCTACATACACACCACCCTCTGTGTGAAAAAGCTTATGCTTTGGTTCTAATTAAGTCACTTCCTCCTCACCCTAAATCTACACCCTCCAGTTCTTAATTCACTAAACCTGGGGAAAAGACTGAGTGCATTCACTTTACCGTAGGAGGACTGTAGGGATAATAAGGATAGTCTTCTTCCTGCCTGCGACTCAAGTCCACTCAAACCTCTCTTACCCTGAGCCTCAAATTGTGCTTCTCCTCGCCTGGATCTCTTCCTCCCACAGTCGGTCAGCTTGCCATCAAAGACCCATCACATCTCTTGTCACCCTAGTTTGCTAAACCTATCCATTAAATATCTCAGTCACTCAGAAACAACAGCATTGCAACAGGAGAGATGGGGAGAATACAGTCTGGGAGTGTGGCATGTTGTAAATAGTAAAGACATAAAAAATCAGCTTTATTTGTCACATGTACATCAAAATTTCAAAACATGCAGTGAAATGCATGGTTTGCGACAATTCAATTGCACAGGAAGCAGCCAAACAAGAGTTGCTATGCGTCTGGCGCTAATGTAACAGGTCTGCAGCTCACTAACCCTAACCCGTACGACTTTGGGTCGTGGGAGAAAACGGGAGCACCAGGAGGAACCCCACGCAGTCCCGGGACGAACGTACAAACTCCTTAAAGACAGCAGCAGGAATTGAACTCCCATTTTTCCGCTAGGGGTCTAAACTGTTGCACTAATGGCTACGCTACCATGCTACCACACATGCTACTTTGCCATCCTCTATGCTACTGTGCTGCTCCAGTTGAAAACGCTAGAATGTCTGAGGAAAATTCTAGAATGTATCATGCCACATACAAAGATAGGTGGAGGGACTGGTGGTGTTGAGGAAGCAGGGAGTCTGCAGAAGGACTTCGACAGGCTGTGAGAATGGGCAAAGAAGTGGCAGGTAGAATATAGTGCAGGAAATTGCCTAGTCATGCACTTTGGTAGAGGAAATAAAAGCCGATGGGGAGAAAATTCAGAAATCGGAAGTCCTCGTGCAGGAACCCTAAAGGTTAACTTGCAGGTTGAGTCAGTAGTAAGGAGGGCAAATGCAATTTTAGCATTCATTTCTAAAGGGCTAGAATATAAAAGCAAGATCCAATGCTGAAACTTTATAAGGCATTGGTCAGATCACACTTGCAGTATTGTGAAGAGTTTTGGGCTCTATAACTAAGAACTGATTTGCTGGTGCTGGAGAGGGTGCAGAGGAACTTTACGACAATGATCCCTGGAATGAAAAGGTTAACATATGAGGAGGGGTCGAAGGGTATGGGTCCGTACTCGCTGTAGTTTAGAAGATTGAGGGGGAAATCTTATTGAAATCTAATAAATAATGAAAAGCCTAAATAGACTGGACGTAGAAAGGATAATCAAAACGTGGCGCAGACTTGTCAAGTGCCCTACATAATGATGAAAACAATATGTCCCTGTCCCTCCACACTGGAGAGAAGGTCATGGCCAGCCTGGTCTCCTGTTCTATCTCACCTTCCAGTGTCCATTGTTAAGGATGAGATTCCAGCTGAGGTACGGGGATCATAGTCAAACATCCAAATGAATTTGACAATCGAGATCCACCAAACAAAATGAAAGATTTCACATGCACATAGTACTCTCACCCTTCTCAGGATTATCTAAAGGCAATTCTAGCCAATTAATTGCATTGGAGATGAGGTGGCTATTTTGTGCCTAGCAAGCCCCATGGTCAGTGTTCTCCCTTACAGAGATGATGTTTGTGGTACAATGTGACGTGGGTGTAATATCATGTTGCCCCTGCAATCGATTATGTCCAATTCATGGATGAGACAGAGCAGAGGTGAACATCACATGGGAGAGGATATCGCTGGGAGAGTGTGGACTGCTCTGGATGGAGCACCTACCCCTTTCTTCCTCAGAACTCTTCAGGTCGAGATGTGGATCTACAAACTCTTGCCTCTATGATGAGGGTTGACCCACCGGCCACAGAATGGACCGTATGGGCCAGAATCCCACCAGCAGTGGACAGTCTCTTGCAAATAAATATACAGGGAGGGATCAGAAGGAGAGGGGAGGAGTGATAGAAGAGGGAAGGTGAAGTATAAAGGAAGGGAAGAGTGATGAGAGGGGAGGAGGTGTGAGAGATGATGGACAGGAGGGATAGAGGGAAGAAAGGGAAAGTAGGTAGAGAAGAGAGGAGAGTTAGAGGGGAGAAGGAGGATGGATGGAGGGGAGGGATGGAGGGAGAGGGAGTGGAGAAGAGATCAAGAGAAAGAGCGATAGGGCAAAGAAAGGAGGAAAGAAGGTTGGGGCAAGATAACAGTTAGGAGAAGAGGAATAGAAGGAAGGCGAATAGGAGGGAGAGGGAGGAGGGATATAGGAAGGGAGGGAGTGGAAAAGTTTCCTTCGAAGGAACTTTCCCCATAGACGTGGGGCAGTGGCCGGTTCACAGTGGTGACGAAAACACTGGGTTAAACATTCGATAGCAAACAGTAAAACAGCACAAAGGGGCAAATCCTTTTCACCCTTGCCCAGTAAGGCTGACAGTCACAGGAAATTCGGGTGCCTATCCATCACCCTGCCTGTCCCCTCCGTGTCTCAGTCATCTGAGCATCATCAGATGTCGTTTCATAGGCTTCACATCTCTGGCTCTTCACCATAACATGGAGCTACAGCACAGTACACACCCTTCGGCCCACCATGTTGTACCAACCCTTTAACCTTCTCCAAGACCAATCCAACCCTCCGCCCTCCATAATCCTCTATTTTTCTTTCATCTCTATCAGTTTTCTAATGTCCCGAATGTACTCGCCTGTACACCAACCGTGGCAACGCGTTCCATTCACCCTCCACTCTCTGGGGTACTTCTCTCAAAACAGTTTAATATTATAATCCCCTGTAATAGCCATTTCCGTCCACCCTATCTATACCACTCATCGTCTTCTGCACCTCTATCAAGTCGCTTCTCATCCTTCTTCGCAAATAAGTAAATCAAATGTGTCAAATATTTAGAAGCTGGGTATTTAAATGCACACTTCCTCCAAAAAGCTTTGATGATTTTCCATGAAGTTATTTCCCACTGATAGGGCCGAGTAGAGACCTGACTCTACCGTCGACAGTTTACTCTCCTCCATAGATGTTGAGCTCCTCCAGTATTCCGTGTGCGCTGCCTCTGCTCTGCTTCAGTTACTGGGACTGTACTCTGGAGTGGAATGGAGGGCAAATAGACATTGTTTCTTGCCTCCCCCCCCCCCTCGCCCATTCATGCGCGTCCCAATTTCAGTACCTGCCAACTAGGTTTCGCAGTCTTACAGTGTCTTTACCCAGTTGTCGCTCCCTTTATAAGTCACCTGAAACCCTCATTGTCTCTGCGACCGCATCCCAACTGAGAGCAAAATCAGGTTTATTATCACTGACATGTGTTATGAATTCTGTTGTTTTGTGGCAGCAGTTCAACGCAAGATATAAAATTATTAGAAGTTACAAAAATAAATAAATAAATCGTGCAAAAAAAAAAAAAAAATAAAATAAAATTAAAAAATGAAGTTGTGCGCGTGGACCGTTCGGAAACCTGACGATTCGAGAAAAAATAAAGGTTCCAAATGGTCGCCCGAAATTCTTGTTATTTAGCACCGGAATTTCCAGATAGAGGGGACAATGTCTTCGCTTAAATCAACATCAGACAATGAACACAAGAGATTCTGCAGATATTGGGAATGCAGAATATCACAGGCAAAAATGGAAACTGAGACGGTCGGGCAGCATCTATGGAAATGAATTAGCAGTCGACGTTTCCGGCCGAAACCTTTCAATCATATTGGGTGAAAGGTCACAGCCCGAAACGTCAGCTGTTTATTCATTTCCATAGTGGCTGCCTGACCTGCTGAATTTCTCTAATATTGTGTGTGTGTGTTACTCGAGAGATCAGGCAGTTCTGCGCGGAAATGTTAAACTCGAGACACCCAGATCTCATGGGAGCATTTCTGTCTGAAAATTACCTTCATACATAACTAATCCATAAACCGTTACAGAATGCTTTGTACCTAAAACATCATTACATAAAACTTTGTTCAAGCCTCCTGTGTATAAATCTGAGCTGTTTGTAGGGAAATTGATTCATGAAAGTCTTAAATTGGAGCAAAACCTCACCTCAGCGCAGCCTTCACCCCATTGTATAACCGTAGGGGTCGTTACTAGAAAACGTAATTGACATTTTGGTTTTGTTTTGTTTGGGGATAAAATCATGCATTTTTCTGTTACGGTCACCTTCCATGCAAAGGATTATTATGGAAGTGATGCCCCGTAGCATCGCAGGGAACTTGGCGATTATTACCGACAAGGCTATGCTGGGTGGTCGAGGAAAGAAACGATGCCGATCGGCCTCTCAAGGAGTTCACCCAACGAATAGCCAAGTTCGCAGAATGATTCTCACGGGGAGGAGGGAGATTTCGTCCGCGGAGTCGTTGCCGGCTCTAAGAGTAGAGACACAAGAGAGTGTAGATACTGAGTGCGGAGGTAGCCAGAAGAAACAAACTCTTGCGAAACACAGCGGGGTCAGTCAACACCTGTGGAGACAGATGGGCGGCGAACCTTTCGGGTCCAATTCCGATGCAAAGTCTCGACCCGAAATGTCCACCATCCTTTTCCCTTCACAGATGCTGTTCCACCCGATGAGTTCCCTCAACAGCCTGTTTTCAGGCTTGTAAGAATAATAAAAATAACTGGGTTATTACCAGTTTTCCGCCTTCTCCCCTCACCCCGTGAACGATGCAAATGGATCTATCTCTCGACCTCCCCTGAGATTCTACACCCTTGATCGTTCACTGAGTGAGATAGTTTCTCATCATGTCACTTTCTGCCGTTTTTCGCCAATAAGCTTTTTTCTCTGCACCCCCCCCCACACACCCCCCCCGCCAAAGGAAGAGATGGCTTCTCCATCCATCCTGCCCATAAGCTTCAAGTCCTTCTGCCAGATCCCCGACCAACTCCT